>NC_090406.1:11231226-11928439 GCF_036365525.1 Heterodontus francisci
ACCCACTTGATTGGCACTCCATCCACTACCTTAAACATTCACTCTCTTCACCACTGACGCACAGTGGCAGCAGTGCGTACCATCTACAAGATGCACAGCAACAACTCACCAAGACTCCTTCAACAGTACCTTCCAAACCCGCAACCTCTACCACCTAGAAGGACAAGGGCTGCAGATGCATGGGAACATGACCACCTGCAAGCTCCCCTCCAAGCCACACACCATCCTGGCTTGGAACGATATCGCTGTTCCTTCACTGTCGTTGGGTCAAGGTCCTGAAACTCCCTTCCTAACAGCATTGTTGGTGTTCCTACACCTCAAGGACTGCAGCAGTTCAAGAAGGAAGCTCACCATCACCTTCTCAAGGGCAATTAGGGATGGGCAATAAATGCTGGCCTAACCAGCGACACCCACATTCCCTGAATGAATTTTTTAAAATGTAACTGTATATCTATATATAGCTTCTTAGGAACCCATTGAAGTGTTTTGCATCCTTAGAGACACTGGGGATGCAACACCTTTTGAGCTGGCACCTCCCGTGTTGCTTGGGGCACTATTGCTACCTCATTTATACACCAGTTCTGTTGCTGAAATCCGGGTGGGCTGTCAAAACATTGCATGAATATTTTACGCATTTTTAGGACGCTGAGGAGGACTATCGCTGTTGTTTTATGCTAACACCTCGTCCTTCAGCTCGTTAAAACTTTCAGGATGGAACATCAATTAAATCGCCGCTATGGAATCCTCTTCCCTAATGAGCATAAACTCATATCTGAGAGATGAGGGCAAACTAATGGTGGAGTTATACTCCCCCAGCTCCTCGGGCACGTGTTGGGAGGACTCGGCTGAGTATAAAGCAAGTCACAGGAAGGTCAAACAGTACAGAATGAAGGATCAAAGGTTGGGAAATAAGGATTATGTTTGCATCCTCCAGCAGTGCCCTAAAGCTTTGGAAGGAAGGAATCACTGCAAATGAGCACCGATTGCCTTTTGATCTCGCCTGCACTGACACAAGATATTTGGTGGCCTCATGTGATATATACATGAGTCCCTGCCACGTCACATCCCATTTATTGCCAATGATTCAGAAAAAGATTCTTTTAAATTTACATTAACCCAAATACATTCATGTTATTGGTTCACAATATATATATAGATATGTGTGTGGTTGTTATTGTGAACCAATAACATGAATGTATTTGGGTTAATGTAAATTTAAAAGAATCTATATATATATATATAGAGAGAGAGAGAGCACCTTTAATGTGAAAAAAAGCTTCACAAGAGCATTATTAAACAAAATATGACATTGAGCCACAAAAGGAGATGTTTGCTAAGATGACAAAAAGCTTGATCAAAGAGGTAGGTTTTAAGGAGTGTCTTAAAGGAGGAGAGAGAGATAGAGAGGCGGAGAGGTGTAGGAAGGGAATTCCAGAGCTAAGGGCCTAGGCAACTGAAGGCATGGCCACCAATAGTGGAGCGATTACAATCAGGGATACACAAGAGGCCAGAATTAGATGAGCACAGATATCCCGGAGGGTTGTGGAGCTGGAGGAGATTACAGAGATAGGGAGGGGCGAGGCCATGGATGGACTTGAAAACATGGATGAGAAAACAAGGATGACTGGGAGCCAATCTAGGTCAGCGAGCAAAGGGGTGATAGGGGAACGGGACTTGGTGCAGTTTAAGACACAGGCAGCAGAGTTTTGGATGACCTCAAGTTTATAGAGGGTATAATGTGGGTGACCAGCCAGGAGTGCATTGGAATAGTCAAGTCTAGAGGTAATGAAGGCATGAATGAGGGTTTCAGCAGCAAATGAACAGAGACAGGAGCAAAGTCAGGCGATTATGGAAATAGCAGTCTTAGTCATGACACGAGTATGAGGTTGGAAGCTCATCTCGGGGTATCACCAAGGTTGCAAACAGACTGGCTTAATCTCAGACTGTTGCCAGGGAGAGGGATGGAGTCGGTAGCTACGGAATGAAGTTTTGGAGCAGGGACCAAAAACAGTGGCTTCAGTCTTCCCAATATTTAATTATAAATATCACAATATTACTTAGATCTGAATTAGCTGTACCATCTAAACTTTTACTAAGCAAGAAAGAATAGATCAAGTCATTTCTCTCCCTAGGTGTTTTGTAACCATTTCAGGAACTGTCAGCATCAAGCAGCTCAGTTGAGGGACATGTGAGACTAATTGTTGAGGAATCTATGTTTCTCTCCTAAGTGACAGAAACAAATGGAACAGCAAACAAGTACTGGTAACCTCTGCCTAAAGCCTTTATTCTTCAAATATTGAAGACAAACAAAGAGAATTAAGAATGTAGACATGCTCCAGCACTCAAACACAATACTACAAAAATTTCATGCCATATTCTGACCTTATGACCAGCCAACCTTTCCACTTTTATATTTGCATTTTGTGCCTCATCCTGGTTTCAGGAAAGTGAATTTCATGCATTTCGAAAGCTTGTACATGTGGAATGTGATGCTGGTATCCAAAAGAAAACATTGCAGGGCTTTGGGGAAGGTGCAGGGCCCTGGGACTAATTGGATAGCTCTTTCAAAGAGCTGGTACAGGAATGATGGGCTGAATGGCTCCCTTCTGCACAATACTATGACTCCAGCTGCAATGGGCTCCACTATTACAATGACAGCAACTTGTCTCCCTTCTTAAACATCTCTACCTCTCGACCTCTCTTTTTTTTAATTCGCTCCTTAAAACCTACCTCTTTAGCCAAGCTTTTGGTTACCTGTCCTAACATTTCCTTATGTGGCTCAGTGTCAAATTTTGTTTGGTTAGTCTCCTGTGAAGCATCTTTACTACATTAAAGTTGTTGTTCGCACTTGTGATGAAATAATCCATTGGAAAAGCGAAACCGTATAGACGACGGGGTGTGCATTAGGACCATTGGAAATCTGTGAAAAGGTACCACAAAACCTGCTTCAACCTCTGTTCACTCTCAGGAGCAAATGTGTGAGATAGCTGTTCTCTTGAAGCTGCCTTTAGCTGCACACTGTCCTAATGCCCACCTGAAAAACATATTTACAATTCATTTGTGGAATTCCATCCATTTCTGCTGTGTCCTCCTTCTGATCTTCCAGGTGGTCAGGTATTACTTAATAAAGTGAGCTGCTTCTGAAATCTTCCTTTCTATGTTATCAGGTCACAGTAAGAAATATGAGAAGGACATTGGGTGTCTGGTTACTCGAGGACCTTTGGGGAAAACCACAAAAGCAGAACAGAAAGGTCAGGGAAAAGGTCTCTGTGTCATTCAATACCGTCTGGCCAACAAGGTGTTAGATCTTGGGATGGAGAAGAAACAAAATGAAGTTTCAGATATCTGGGTCAAAATACTGACCTCCATCCAAAGCCGTCAGCTTTTTCATTGAAAGCTCGCTAAGGACCTAGATTAAAAACTCAAAAAAGCACACCTGACCCATGATTACAAACTTAAAAAGAAATAAGCTGCTGCTTGGTAATCGAAAAATCACCTGTTTGCAATTCTAAACATTCACTTTTGAGCTTTGAAGTTTAAGATTAACGTTCAAACGTTTAACACATTTGTATGCAATTCCTTTGCTGGTTTAACAGAGGTCTTAACACATTAATCTTATTTTAAATGGATTAACATCCCTGTTAAAGCAACACACAAATAAATTGCATACAAGCACACAGGCATTCATATTCTAATCTTCACCAGGGGAATTGCAAAGCTTATATATTTTATAAAAGAAGGCAGTTAGCAAAATTAAAAACTGGCCTCAATGTGTGCATGCATCAAGTATCAATAAACATACCTAATAATTAGGAAGTTAATGGTAAGAGAGAAAATTGGGTAGAATTTTTTGTCACCCGCAAGGTATGAAATAACAGAAGGTCATTGAATATCAATGAGCTCAAGAAACAATTAGATGGATTTCTGAAAAGTGAAAAGATTGGGAGACACAGCGAGCAAGTGAATAAAGGAGCATAAGAAATAGGAGCCGAAAACTTGCTGGTCTTCCAGTGCAAAGAGCTGTCAACGACTGACTGTTGCAGACTGGCACATTCCAAGGTCCAGGACTACGTGCTGAGGGATGCATTAAAGCTTGGTGCAACCGCACCAAAGGCTCAATGGGGAAAAGCCACTGTGGAAGCCTCTCCCACCATCGTATACTGAGGGGCTGGACCCCATGTAAAACCCCTTGGGCGGTATGCATCAGAGAATGTTTGACATGAAATGTAAATGTACAGTGTAAATATCACCTGCAATGACAAGCTTAGTGAGGCACCGCATGTACTGTATTGAAAGAAACTGATCTGTATTACACTTTATGTAATGACAAATTTGAACTGTTATGTGAAGTATTTTTACAATTTTTATGAATGAAGAATATCTTTGGAAAGAATAAGTAGGCTATTCCACCTTTTAAGCCTGTTCTGCCATTCAACAAGATCATAGCTGAACTTTTACGTCAACTCCAACTTCTGCCCTATCTGCATATCCCTTGATTCCCTTAGTGCCCAAAAATCTATTGATCTATCTGTAATATACTGAATGACTGAGCATCAACAGCTCTGTGGGGTAAAGAATTCCAAAGATTCACAACCCTTTGAATGAAGAAATTTCTCCTCATCTCAGTCCAAAATAGCCAACCCTTTATCACGGGACTATGACCCTCTAGTTCTTGACTCCCCAACCAGGGGAAACATCCTCCCTGCATCTCCTTTCAAGCTCCTTAAGAATTTTATATGCTTCAATGAAATCACCTCTCATTCTTCTAAATTCTAGGGAATATAGGCCTAGTGTACTCAATCTCTCAAAATCCTCTGGCGGGTTTGATCTTCAAGAAGGGAGAGAAACTTCTTGGGCCTAGTACTCTTTCCCTGCTCCAAAGACCATCAGCATAAGGACAGTCACAATTCAAGAAGGCGACTTAACACCCAATGGGATGGTTGAAGTCTGAGTTCCAAATAGGGTTGCCAACCCTCCAGGATTGCACTGGAATCTCCAGGAATTGAGGATTAATCTCCTGCATACAGCTGAGAGATAAACCCTGGAGAAATATCATAGGGACATTAAAAAATGATGGGCTGGATTTTAGGCGCCTGCGACCGGGTGCGGCAGCGGGCAAAAAAGGTGGTGGCCCACACAGGGGCGCCACGTGCCGCCATGCCACCTTGATCTACCACACGGCGGCTCATTTAAATGTGCCAGTTGACCTGCCCCCCCCCTCCCCCATCACATGGAAGGGGGCGGGCTCTCCGATGCTAACAATGGTGTCAGCTGCCTTTCCGCAGGCACTGGCACCATTTCTAAAGGGCTACCAGCTCTGTCAGCTAATTTAAACTCTTAAAGGGAATCGCCCGCCCGCCCCCTTCCCCCAATGTTCATATCAAAATTCTATCGCCCCTTTCCCACCCTCCAATAACAATAAAATTAAGTATCTGTCCTGATCCCCCCCGCCAAAACTTTTCAACTATGACCTTCCCCCACCTCAGACTGAACAAAGTTCACAGATCACCTCTTCCCACCATTCCCTCCATTAATAACGAAAGTTTGACCCCGTTCCCCCCCACCCACGCTTAAAATCTCACGGTTCCCCCCCCCCACCTTTCCCACCACTGCGGTGTCTGCTTTCCCCAGACGGGAAAGTGAAGATGAGGGAGTGCCAGCCGCCGCTCTGAAGATCGCAGCACGACTATTAGATCACAGGTAAGTGTATTTAAATTTATTCATTGAATTAATTAACATATTTAAATCCTGGTTCCGTCGGCCAGTGGCGTGGTGCGGGAGGTGCCACTGCCAGGAGGATCGTGCCCGGCCCTCCTGGTGTCGGGCTCTATAGCAGGCCACTGGCAGAACGATCTTCCGGCCCCCCCAACCACCCCGCCACGGAGCCTGACATCGGGAGCCCTGTAAAATCCCAGCCAATATGTTTGTTGCATTGTCTTTGAACACTTTCATTTATTCATTATACAAATATTAGAGATGAAGGGAAAAGGCTGTTTTGTTGGGTGGGGCACTTGGAAGTGAGAAGTCATGTGATGAATTCTCCAGGAATGCAACCAAACAGAGTTGGCAACCCTTCTTCCAAGCAATCCAGTTCTCTGTAATACAGAATTCCTTAATTTGGCAAACATCAATAAAGGGGTAGGAATATCTAACGACAAATGATGTCACATGCATATACTTTTAAATATTTTCTAAGTTGTGCTGTTCTTTTTGAAAAATGAATTCACCATCAGGTCTGTGCCAACTCTTTGAAAGCGCTGTGCAATTATTCTTAATCCTCCTGTTCTTTCGCTGTTCCCCAGCAATAGGGTAAGTATGTCAGTCTTTAAGCTACAAGATTTGTGTGAAGACTTTTAGTAATAAACAATAGTGAATCATCCATGTTGATATTTTATTCCACGGAGCTCATCTCTTTTAAGGACCCATGCATGTTGGGACGGCAGTAAGAACATAAGAAAAAATATTATTAAGTTCAAGAAATGTGGGCGGCACAGTGGTTAGCACTGCAGCCTCACAGCTCCAGGGACCCGGGTTCGATTCTGGGTACTGCCTGTGCGAAGTTTGCAAGTTCTCCCTGTGACCGCGTGGGTTTTCGCCGGGTGCTCCGGTTTCCTCCCACAGCCAAAGACTTGCAGGTGATAGGTAAAATGCCCCTCGTGTAGGTAGGTGGTAGGGAATATGGGATTACTGTAGGGTTAGTATAAGTGGGTGGTTGTTGGTTGGCACAGACTCGGTGGGCTGAAGGGCCTCTTTCAGTGCTGTATCTCTAAATCAATAAATAAAAAAAATAAAATTGCTGGAAATACTCAGCAGGTCTGGCAGCATCTGTGGAGAGAGAAGTGGAGTTAACATTTCAGGTCAGTGAAGGGTCAAGAAGAGAGAGAAACTTCTTGGGCCTAGTACTCTTTCCCTGCTGAGTATTTCCAGCATTTCTTGTTTTTATTTCAGATTTACAGCATCTGCAGTATTTTGTTTTTAAATATTAAGTTCACTTCATCTCGGATTCTACCCAGTCCATCCAATCTCTTGCCTAAATGCTCTGCAAGTTTCTCATGTTGCTAAATCAAACAAAACGCTGGACGAGCTATCCGTCCCAACATGGACTCATGTCAACAAAACAAAATACTGTGGATGCTGCAAATCTGAAGCAAAAACAGAAAATGCAGGAAATATTCAGCAGGTCAGGCAGCATGTGTGGAGAGAGAAACAGACTTAACGTTTCACATCATGACCTTCCATCCATTCCTTCATTGTCGCTGGGTCAATTCCTGGGACCACCCACCCCCCCCAACTAAGCCTCATGGGAACACCTTCACCCCCGACTACAGCGGTTCAAAAAGGCAGACAACATCACCTTCTCAAGGGGAACTAGGGATGGACAATAAGTGCTGGCCTTTCCAGCAGCACCCACATCCCAAGATTGTGCAGGAGGCCTCGTAAAATGGCAGTGGAAAGGCATCATGAGGGGAGCCTGACATCTTCCCGTTGCCATGGGATATTCTGAATGGCGGGAATGGCAGCAGCGCGGCTTCCTGCTGACTAGAAATAGGTGGCCAATAAATAGGCCAATTAAGGGCCACTTCCCACACCGGCCATAATTTTTCCGGCGTCAGGACAGGCCCCTGCTACATGGGGTGACTGCCAAGTAAAGCATGGCAGCCTCCCAGCGGGTCCCCAGGAGGAGGGCCTTGCTTAATAGCCGCTCCTTGGCCTACAGAGGGGCTGCCTGACAGCAATGGCTGCCCCCCTTCGTTCCGATGCCGCTGCTGGACGATTCACCCCTCTGAGCACCAGGACTTGACTGCCTGCGCCCAGGACAGTAAATAAAAAAAACCTACCTGGCCTTCGAGGGCACCTCAACATGGCACCTCAATTGGATGGCAGTCCTGGCGATGGCCTCTTAACTGGCTGCCGCCGGTAAAATGCCGAGCAATTACCTGCTGCCCATCTGCGTGGGCTCATGACATGATTTCAGTCCCGGTGGCAGCTCAACCCCGGAGTTGAATAAAATTCCGGTTGAGTTCTGTAATCAAATCAAACTCCGTATTACAATGGGGAAATATCCCTTTAAGCGTACGGCCATCTCTTTTAAAGATTTCATTCATAAAATGTTACTGTCCGGCAGGCTGTATTATTGAAGCCCGCTGCTTGCACTTTGTGGCAGCCCATGTACAGACAAACTATGGCTTGTGATTGCTTCATTTATTGACCCCTGGATCAATCAAATGTGTAATTCATTGGTGTAAGTGAAGCAATTAGAGAGCGCAGTTATGTACTGATCAGAATCAGGCTGCGAGTCTGTCCGTTACATTCATTTCTTCTTAGAATACTGGAAGGAGTGTGCAAGTGATGCTGAACTGAGGTGTGCTAAAGGAAGCACATTTTATAAGCACATGTGCTAACAGTTCTGTTTCTCTCAGGACAACCTGACATTAAATAACGCTGTTGATAAACTCAGTCCTGTCGCCCAAGTCTCCCGAGCTGGCAAAGCCAATTAATTTTGCTGTAGATAACGGACTCAAATTCAATATTTTGCAGGCTGAGAAATATGTTGGGAGGGAGGCAATGAAAACTAACGTTGCTGAATCCCTACCCAGCTAACTGACTCTGAAGTGAGGATGGAAAAATTCATATTCCTGTCCCTGGGATAATGAGTGGTGACAAGCGAGGGTCAACAAAATAGAATCATGGAATCCTACAGAACAGAACGAGGCCATTCAGCCTATTATACCTGGACTGGCTCATTGCAAGAGCTATTCAATTAGCCCGATTCCCCTACTCTTTCCCCATTGCTCTGCCAAAGGGTAAGTACTTTTTTTTTTAGCCCACAAGATTTATATGAAGATTTTTACTAATTAACAACAGTGAATCGTACACAGAGCTACCTATCTATATTTCTACAATTTTGCATATAAGGTGTTAGCCCTGTCTCACTACTGAAGGAGTGCTGCATTGTCAGAGGTGCCACCTTTCGGGTGAGGACTAAACTGAGCCCTAGTTTGTCTTCTCAGCTGGATAGAAATGATCCCAAGACATTATTTGAAGAAAAGATGAGCTGTTCTGGCCAATCCCTCAACCAACATCCCACACTTGGCTGTGTGACAAGTGGCTGTCACATTTCCCTACATTACAATAGTCATTACACTTCAAAATTACTTCATTGATTGTAAAACACTTTGGGATGTCATGGAAGGTGCTGTATAAATGCACGTTTTTCTACATTAATATCTTACATCTGCATGCGCTTCCTGTTAACGTTTTACATTATAAATTCCTATGTCCACATTTACAATAGACGTTACCTATGTAAAGTTTATCAGGCTGTGATTACACCCTCTGCTCTGTGTAATTCAGGCCATGTATTCACTGGAGCTACAGCATTGAATTGACACTGCTTTGCACCAATGCTTGCCTTATAGTGTAAAATGTACCTTCACTCAGATCAAGAACCACGCTGTGTGACTCAGTACCATAACATCTTAAATCATTTAGGATGCTGGCCAATCTGTTCTCACTGCTTCAACACCCTCCTCGATTATATTTATTAATGAAATCAATTGCAGATGTAAGTGGAATTAATTTGTGATAGATCTGTTTGGCTCAGTGCCATAGGTGAGCTTAAGTAGCAGCTCGATAAGAATATGAGGGAGAAAGGAAGAGAAGGATATGTTCATAGGGTTAGATGATGTAAGGTGGGAGGAGGCTCATGTGGAGCTTAAACATTGGCATAGACCAGTTGGGCCAAATAAAAAGAAAGACTTGCATTTATATAACCCCTTTCACAACCACCAGACGTCTCAAACTGCTTTACAGCCAATGAAGTACTTTTTAAAAAAAGAGTAGTCACTGTTGGAATGCAAGAAAAGTGGTAGCCAGTTTGCACACAGCAGCAATGTGATAATGACAAGATAATAAAGGCCTGCTACCTGACCCGAACCCGACGGGACCCGAAGACATGTGTCGGGTTCGGGTCGGGTCGCTCTTCCGGGTCCGGTTTTCGGGCTCAGGTCCAGGTCGGGCTGGGTCCGGGTGGGACACGCACAGCAAGAAGTGTTAAAAGTAAAAAACCTACCTGAGCTGCGAGTCCGGGACGTCAAAGAGGGAAATTCTGAGTCTGCGCAGTGAGCGAGTGAGCGTCTCTATGACATCATCACGCTCATGCTGCAGCTTCCTGTAGATTGGGAGTCGCAAGGTAGATAAAGGGAACATTCCAGTGGTCGGGTTGGGCTCGGGTCGGTGCGAGAAAAAAATGGAGGGACTCGGGCCGGGGCAGGCTCGGGTCCGATGTGGTTCTGTCGGGTTCGGGGTTTTTTTTCGTGACTTGAGCAGGCCTTTACGAGATAATCTGTTTTTTGTGATGTTGATTAAAGGATAAATATTGATCAAGACACCAGGGATAACTCCACTGGTCTTCTTCAAAATGGAACTTTTACATCAACCCAAGTAGATGGGGCCTCAGTATAATGTCTCATCTGACGAACAGCACCTCCAACAGAGGAGCATTGCATCAATACTGCAATGGAGTGTCAGCATTGATTTTTGCACTGAAGCCTTGAAGTGGGTCTTAAAACCAAAGCCTTATAACTCAGAGGTAAGAGTGTTACCAACTGAGCCACAACTGACAGCCTGCTTCTGTGTTGTAAATTCTCTGTAATTAAGAATAAGACCTCAAATTGTAAGCTTTAGGTACACCATTAAAAAATTATATTTGATATATTTCTGGATGATGTATTTGATTGTTTATTATTTGAATCAGTAACTGGATCTTATGTTTCATTTATTAGATCCCCTGGTATGTTGATTCTGGTTTTACTGACTGGGCTGGGTCAAAAAGTTTTACACTGACACTTCCACTTTATACCATTTCAATGGACTCTACTCGGGTTACAGTCCTTTATGCCTCATTACCCAATGAACAGCCTTTTTAAACTGCCTGATTGCTGACTTTTCACTCACTTCGTAAACTTTTTTAAAAAGTTAGAGCAAAGTTTGGGAAACTCCTTTTGGCTGTGTATAAACATGCTGAGATTTGTGCAAGGAGGCGTTTTCTTGATGTGCAGCAGAAGTGGATTGGAACTGATACTCGTGAGGGAATGCAGGAGAGTCGGAATTCAGCCCAGGACCCTGCTGATCGTGCTAGGGTTGCTACCTTTGTTGAGCCTGACACAGGACACCGGGCTCCCCCGAGCAAAGCTTTCCCACCCCAGTGCCTGCCCAAACCATCTCAACCCAGACCTGTGGGTGGATGCACAGAGCACCTGCGAGAGGGAATGCAACGCTGATGAGGTAGAATGTGTAAGCGCTGTCATAGATTACATAGAACTAACAGATTATTGTGATCTAAGCAGTGCAGCATAAGGCATTGCTTATTTGTAGAGCTGTAGAATCCTTTTCTAAAGTGGTCATTTTCAGCACAAATTGCAGCATCAATTAACTGCTATTCCCAGAGCTTGGCTTTCCTCAAATGTCTATAGGGGAGTGGTCTCTTTAAAAATTCTCATTTGTTAATTTTCACTTTTGTGAATCTCAGTTTGAATAAGGACACTTGTATTTTCTTTGTCAAAATAGAATGATTTTTTTTATCTGACATGCCCGACCTTAGGTATGGCTCTTCAGTAAGAAAACGGAAATCATTATGGTTTCCAGGCAATTTACCAATTACACTAACTTTTCCTGAGCAGCGCCAGGTACAATGGAGCTATCCAGTTTGGGTCTGTGGAAACACTTGCTGCTCCGCAATAATATAACTTGTTCTTTCTGAATATTGATACCAGCCTTGTGCTTAGAATATGGGTCAAGTCACAGAAAACGAAGAACGTGCATTTATATAGTGTTTTTCACAGTTTCCCAAAGCACTTTGCAGACAATGAAGTACTTTTCAAGTTATAATGTAGGAAACCCAGCAGCCAGTTTGCACATTGCAAGCTCCCACAAATAACAATGTGATAAGGACCAGATAATCTGTTTTTGGGACACCAAGGATAACTCCCCTGCTCTTCTTCGAAATAATATCATGAGATCTATTATATCCACCTGAGAGGGCTGACAGGGACTTCGTTTAATGTCTCTCCCTAAAGACAGCACTGATGACAGTGCAGTACTCCCTCACTACTACACTGGAGGGTCAGCTTATGTTTTGTGCTCAAGTCCTTGGCGTGGGACTTGAATCCTCAATCTTCTAACACAGATATAGGAATATTACTCACTGAACCACAGCTAACTGGTTACAGTGATCCCATTCTCTCTGGTGAAAGGGTGCAGTGATATATAACTGCAGTTAGATATAAAGACTCTAAAATGGCAGGTTGGTCAGCATCTGGAAAGAGATAGGGCATACGTTTTGTGAGTGTGCGCTCATCAGAACTGAAGACCGTTTTAGACTCTTGTGCGTTTACAGTGATACAGATCTGAGTTATACCGCCAGCTTCGTATCGCTCTGTGGGCTAATTAAAATTTAATATCAGCAAAGAGCTACTGGAGCAACAAATTTAAAGATTTCATCTGTGTCAAATTTTGTCTGATTACATACCTGTGGAATGCCTTGGGAAGTTTTACCATATTAAAGGCATTGTTGTTGCATGCCATGCATATCGAATTCATAAACACATTGGGGCTGATTTTCACCTTCACTGCCTGGGCAATAATCACCCCCACCCTCTCCCCAACTTCCTGCCCACAACCGCAGCAACTCCTTCAGAGCAGCCCTTAAGATCAATGGAATGAAAATCAGGCAGGTTCTAGAAAAGGCTTTGACAATTAATGCCCAGGCTGCAAAATTAAATTTATCCCATAATTTCTCTACTAATCATCCATCCAGATCATTCGTTTTGTTTATTCTGCTTAAACTGCTTTGGGTTATCTCTGTATATCGATAGTTAAGTCCTGTGACGCTGGTATGTAATGAGTGGATGTTTGCACAGCAAGGACTGGAATTTTTGCCGTTGTTTCTCGGTGTTACAATGATGGATTGGTTATCAATGATTCCATTAATCTGTTGAAAAAAACACGTGATAACATAGGGCACAGAGAGATTCCATATCTATAATAATGTGGACCTTACAGTTTGATTAACTCAGTACTGAGTTAGAATCATAGAATCATATCGCACAGAGGGCAGCTATATGGCCCATCATGTCTGTGTTGGCATTTTGAAAACAATATCCAATTAGTTCCACTCCTCTGCAGGATCAAGCTTGGCAGTGATGCAACCCCACCTTCCACCCAGTCAAATATCCCACCTAACCTGTATATAAAAGCAAAATACTGCGGATGCTGGAAATCTGAAATAAAAACAAGAAATGCTGGAACCACTCAGCAGGTCTGGCAGCATCTGTGGAGAGAGAAGCAGAGTTAACGTTTCGGGTCAGTGACCCTTCTTCGAAACTGACAAATGTTAAAAATGTCACAGGTTATGAGCAAGTGAGGTGGGGGTGGGGCAAGAGATAACAAAGGAGAAGGTGTAGATTGGACCAGGCCACATAGCTGACCAAAAGGTCACGGAGCAAAGGCAAACAATATGTTAATGGTGTGTGGAAAGACAAAGCATTAGTACAGATAGGGTGTTAACGGACTGAATATTGAACAGCAGCAAGTGCAAACATGAAAAAAAAACAGTGGGTAAGCAAACTGAACAAACTAAGATGAAATGAAATAAATGCAAAAAATGGTTGTAAAAAATGTGAAAAAGAAAAAAAGAAGAAAAAAGAAAAAACAACTAAAAATGAAAGTAAAATGGGGGGCTGTCATGCTCTGAAATTATTGAACTCAATGTTCAGTCCGGCAGGCTGTAGTGTGCCTAATCGGTAGATGAGATGCTGTTCCTCAAGCTTAACCTGTAGTCTGTCCAGTCTCACATGCAAAGACTAACCATTTGGTTGAGCTATCTGAGACTGTAAATGTAGGTTAAACTTTACCACAGGAAGAATCAGCACCTTCAGGGCAACATAGAATCAGACAAAGGCCATTCAGTCCATTGTGTCCATGCTGGCTCTTTGGAAGAGATATCCAGTTTGTCCCACTCTGCTGCTTTTTGAATGCAAACCTGCAAATTTTTCCTTTACAAGTATTTATCCAATTCCTTTTTGAAAGTTACTATTGAATCTGCCTCCAACACCTATCCAGGCAGTGCCATCCAGATCATTGGGCAGAGTCTGTTCTGCAGCCTACTTGAATTTTAATGGATGAAATTGATTAGAAATCAAAGTAGGGTATATTGGGCCTCGTTGTGTGCAAACAGGTGCGACATTTGCTTACAAAACAATGACATCAACTCTTAAAAAAGTGATTCATTGACTGCAAAGAGCTTTGGGACATCAGATGCCTGAAAAGTGTTATATAAATACAAGTTCTTTCTGTCAAGTTGACAGAAACGTATGTTTATTTTTAAATTGTCTAATCAATTTCCTCATTCTCCTCATGCACTATCTCATGCTGGGGTACTGCTACTCAACCCCAGCCATCCACTAATGCATTGCTGTTTGGCCTGAATCAGTCATTGACTGTGAGTATATTAATTAGATATGAAGCTATCACAATCCTGTCCTCTCCTAAAATCTAGAACAGGGTTGTCCAACATACAGCCCATGGGCCAGGATCCAGCCCGCCAAAGGTATCCAGAGATGAGAATTTTCCCATTGTCTTCTATTCCAGAGCAGCTTTTAAAAAAATATCACAAGTCGGAAAATCCCCAAGTCTGTACAAAGTTGGGAAACCACTGTTCCCTATGTCAGCACCTGTCAGCTGTAAACTGACAGTGTGATGTTTTTTTAAAAATAACTGACCAACCACAAAGCTGCTGTTCTGAGTACTCCCACTCCCTGCAACTGTCAGAGAGAGAGGGGGTGACAGAGAGAGAGAAAGAGAGAGAGAGAGGGACAGACAGAAAGAGAGGGAGGGGGAGATAGAGAGGGAGACAGAGAGAGAAGGGGGTGGCTCGAGAGAGAGAGAGGGTGGGAGAGGGAGGCAGAGAGAGAGAGAGGAGGGGGCTCAGAGAGAGAGGGGGACAGAGAGCGGGAGACAGAGAGAGAAAGAGGGGGCAGAGACAAAAACAGCGGGGACACAGAGGGGGAGGAACATCACAGAGGGGGGGAGTAACATAGAGAGGGGAGGAATACAGGGAGGGAGAGAGTTAGAGAGAGAGACACACAAAGAGTCAGAGAGAGAGACAGAGAGAAAGAGGGAGAGAGAATGATCAAGATCACTCCTTACAGATGGACATCTTTTTTATTTATTTATTTTTTATTTAGAGATACAGCACTGAAACAGGCCCTTCGGCCCACCGAGTCTGTGCCGACCAACAACCACCCATTTATACTAACCCTACAGTAATCCCATATTCCCTATCACCTCCCTACACTAGGGGCAATTTACAACAGCCAATTTACCTATCACTTGAAAGTCTTTGGCTGTGGGAGGAAACCGGAGCACCCGGCGAAAACCCACGCAGACACAGGGAGAACGTGCAAACTCCGCACAGGCAGTACCCAGAATTGAACCCGGGTCCCTGGAGCTGTGAGGCTGCGGTGCTAACCACTGCGCCACTGTGCCGCCCAAATCTCTCGGAATACATTGCTACATCAAGCGTGCGAGCAAACGTTGACTACTTGGGCAAGCAAATAAATGGCAGGTATCACACGAAGTTAGTGTCCAACATAGTGATGAGAAAGTAAGTCAATAAATTAATCTTCTCATTTAAAGTTTCTTCACAAAAATGCACATTTGTTGTTGTTTTGATTAATAGTAAGATAAATTTTTAATGCCTTTATTTTTCTGGAATTGTTTTCACCGGCTCCCTATGTAAGAGAAAAATTGTAATGTGGCCCCCCTCCCCCACCCCACGTGAAAAGGTTGGACAACCCTGATCTAGAGTATCTAGAGGGTCAAGTGATAGGAGGAGCCTCTGTTGAATGATAGCAAGTTGATCCAGAATGATACCAGGGAAGGTGAGTTAAATTATGAGATAGGTTGCATTAACCTGGCTTGTATTCCCTTGAGGTTAGAAGATTGAGGGGCGATTGGTTTGAGGTATTTAGACCTCAATAAATGGATTCAATAGGGTAGAAACAGAGATACTGTTCCCTCTGGTGGAGGAATTAATAACAAGGGGACATAATTTTAAAATTAGGGCTAGGCTGTTCCGGTGGGAAATCAGGAAGCACTTCTTTTCACAAGGACTAGTAGAAATCTGGAATTCTCTTCCCCAAGAGGCTGTGGATGCTAGGCTAATTGAAGCTCTCAAGACTGAGATTGATTGAATTTTGTTAGCTGAGGATATTAAGGGGCACAGAGCAAGGGTGAAAAATGGAGTTGTGGTACAGATGAGCCATGATCTAAATGAATAGCAGAGCAGGCCCGAGGGGCTAAATGGCCTCCTCCTGTTCCTATGTTTCAACGATTCTTTTCCCCCTTCTGTAACCACCCCGAGCTGAAGCGAAGCCTGTTGTACCCTCCCAATGAATCCACTGATCAACTAACCGGTCACAGACTGAGAACAAACCAGTAAATCACCTGCTCTCTGTGGCTCAGACCCATGAGGGGCAGTGATTTTCTGCACTCAGCCAATGAGGAACTAGGATTTAAATAATGTTCAGATGAAAAAACTATTGTAGATGTATTCAAACAGTGCAGGGGAAGAGACATTATAATAAGCTGAGATGCATTTGGAGGCAGGGATCGATGGATCAGCATAAATAAGCGAAGAAATTCAGGAATAGCGCAATTGTATTGGTTCTACACCTGCGCCCGAGTTCCCTCGGTACTACAATCTGTGTATTATGCCCCAATTTTACATGTCGCTAGGTGCAAATACACAGGAAATTCCAGCCTCTTGTGCTTTAAATGGTATTGACAACATTCATGAAACTGTTGTAGATATTTAAACAGTGTGCGGTGATTCAGTTTTGTTCTATGTTGTACAGGATTCAGTAGATCTACAAAGTGCCTCCTGAGAAAGCAACACTAGGAATCTATCAGAGGTCAGTAATCAGTCTGTTTCCGTGGCAGTAACTGTTATGTCCATTTGCTGATTTCAGGATTGTCAGAACTTTGAGAAATGCTGCACCAACGTGTGTGGCCTGAAGAGCTGTGTAGCAGCAAGGTTTGCAGACGGCAGCTTAGCGTCCTTGGATCTCCCCAAAGAGGCGACTTGTGAGAGGATTGTGTGCACTCAGCAAGGTTCGGAGTGTGATATCTGGGATGGACAGCCCATCTGTAAGTGCAAGGACAGGTGTGAGAAGGAACCCAATTTCACCTGCGCCTCAGATGGCTTGACCTATTACAATAAATGTTACATGGACGCAGAAGCATGCATCAGAGGCATCAGCTTGACCGTGGTGACTTGCAGGTATCACATCACCTGGCCCAACACCAGCCCCCAGCCTTTAGAAACCACAGTAAACCCAACATCAACAACCTCCTTGGAAGATTCCATCCCTCCAGCTCTCTACACCAACCCGTTCCACCAGTCCGTCTATATTGGAGGCACAGTGAGCTTTCACTGCGACGTCAGTGGACGTCCCAGGCCAGACATCACATGGGAGAAGCAGAGTGACTACCGTGAAAATATCATCATGAGACCTGACCAAATGTACGCCAATGTAGTGGTCACCAATATTGGTCAGCTGGTTATTTACAACACTCAGCAGGAGGATGCAGGGATCTACACGTGCACTGCAAGGAATGCTGCCGGGCTCCTGAGAGCAGACTTCCCGTTGTCAGTCATCAAACGAGAACATTCAGGAGAGAGCACACCCAGGAAAACCCAGCCTTTACCATCTGGAGAGTGCTTTAAAGATCCAGACATGAGAGAATGCGGTCGCCAACATGTTAGATGGTTCTATGACCACAAGAAGGGCAGGTGTTCAACATTCATGTTTGGAGGCTGTGACGGGAGCAAGAACCAGTTTGAAACATATGAAGAGTGCAGATTGGCTTGTATCAATGAGACAGTCAATATCTGCACCTTTCCTGCTGTGCAGGGTCCTTGCAAGATGTGGGAGGCTCGGTGGGCTTACAACTCCCTGATGAAGCAGTGCCATGCTTTTGTATACGGTGGCTGTGAGGGGAACAAGAATAATTTTGAGAGCAAGGAGGTGTGTGAGGAAACCTGCCCTTTTCCGAAAAACCTACAGTGCAAAGTGTGCAAGCCTCGTCACAAGATAGTTCCCAGCTTCTGCAGAAGTGACTACGCTATTGTGGGAAGGGTGACGGAGATTGTTAAGGAACAAGACTCTGGAGTTGCCAGATTCACATTGGATGAAGTGCTAAAGGATGAGAAAATGGGGCTTAAGTTTTTTGACTTCAAACATTTGGAGGTGATAATGATAAACATGGACTGGAATTGCCCATGTCCAAACATTAACCTGACAGGCGGACCCCTCCTTATAATGGGCGATGTCCATGATGGAATGGCAGTGCTGGATGCTGAGAGCTACGTGCGGACTGTCAGTGACAAACGCATTAAAAAAATGTACGAAATCATTGAGAAAAAGACTTGTGAACTTTTACATCGCTTTCAGGATTAAGCTGAATGTCCCACAGATAATGCTAAATCATCAAATTTCCAGATAGAGCATAATTTTACATCTAGATTTGAATGCAAGAGTTGGGCATATTCTTAGCAATTCTTATATTTATGAGAATTCCTTGGCAATGTGTCCCAGTAAATGTACAAACAGCTCAATTCACGTCTGCAATGCTCATTTTACAGAAGCTGTATAACATTGAGATTTATTTTTAAACCTGGTATGTCCCTGCTTTAATGCTGTGTGGAATTTTAAGTTGCCTGACCTCCATTATACATCACAGCACAGAACGTGTGAAAGACAGACAAGGAGAGATTGTCATTTACAGAGAAACTCAGAGGGTGGGAGGATGTAGCTATGAGATTTACAGAAGAGCTCAGCCATAATTGTTGGCCTTTTTTTAAATGATCTTCCTTCTCCTGACAAGCTAAGTCTCACTGGGCAATGTTTCTATAGGCACTAGCGACCGTTCCGGTACCTCATCTCAATGGCCATTCTTCATATATGTGACAGCAAGCTATTTGATCATATAGGGCATCGCAGTTGAATCTAATATCTGTCGTCACCTGATGACCACATGCACTTTCCAGTAACGAGTGCCCAGGAGTGGGCACCTTGACTGATTTTTGTACCTCTGCAGCCCAAGAACGCTGAAGAAAATTGCAGCATCCCAACTGATGACCCAGCTAAGATCAAATAACTGAGAACGTGTCAGAGGGTGGTACCTGACCCCTTCCTTGTGTGCTACACCAGGCAGCTCACCCACCAGCCAGTGTTATCCAATATGTTAACTACTATTCACATGTGGCTAATTGTATTATTTATTAGTAAATAAGAAATGAGTAATAGACAACATCATTGGGCGTGAGATCTCCACATTCATATTCACATGCATGTGAATTTTAACCTTTTTGTGCATTCATTAGTCTTCTAGTAATATGCATAGTAGAGTGTGCAAGTGCTTTATTGATCATTGAGCATGCGTAACTTCTTTGGCTATTGAATGATGGTAGGTCATAGTTAAATGAATATACACATGTGCAGCACATTTACTTGTACTGTGTGCAAGTTTGTAAGTCATTTTCTAAAAACTAGTGCATGTGGCTAAAACAAAATCACAGTAGCCACATATGTGGTCAATCAGCAATTTTTATTGGACAACACTGCACTAAACCATTGAGAAACTATTAATATCAATCTATCCACAATTAAGCTATCATAACTTCCCATTAGGCTACCAGCAAGCATGCTCTTGCATGTGCGATTTGATTTATTATAGAGAGAAACTAAATTCCCGCCTACCGATAAATATGTTTCATCTCTGTAAAAGTTATGTTCCAGTCATTAGCTGAGGATCTACGTCTTCAGGAGAAGATGAGACAACCAGAAGAGAAAATGCTCTTTTCAACCCACGCAATGTTCCCTGTGTAAAAGCTGTTTTGAAGATGGAGCTGTTTAAATATTTGTAAACCTGTTTGGTTGAATTCTTGTATGAATTCTAGGTGGCGTGACATTGATTATGCATCAATTTTCAGTCAGACACATGCAGGTAGCATTTACAGACTTTGTCCAAGATCACAATGAGCATTGTTGGATATTAATCAAGGCCGCATGTTGATTAGATCATGGTTATAGGAAATAATAATCTGAGCCAGCAAGGATATGAGGAGCGAACTAGAGAGAGTGATTAGAGCAGGTTTGGTCATGAGAGTTGTTGTTGGTGGACACCAGTACAGACTTGATGGGCCGAATGGCCTGTTTTGATGCTGTAACATCCATGGAAGTTTCAGACTTGGCTTCGTTTTGTGATCTTGGATATTATTTAGACTTTGATCCCCACCCCTATCTAACAGTTTCTTTCCACTATGTCTTTGACATAGCCCTTTCGAGTCAGTGACCCCCAGCACTGCAAAGCTCAGCCTGGCCCTTGCACCAAATGGTCAGAACACAAGTGAAAGTTTCTGACCTCTATTTTTCTCTGGTACAAATTTTCTTGCCTCTCTCAGTACTAACATGGCTGACCTTTCCTCCTCTGTTCCACTGACACTCCGACAGTGTGTCTTCCACACACTTCCTCCGTCCTGTGTCCTCATTGTATTGAAATAAAAATCCATAGAATCATAGAATGGTTACAGCACACAAGGAGGCCATTCGGCCTGTCATGTCTGTGCTGGCTGTCTGGAAGAGCAACTTAGCTATTCTCACTCCCTTGTCTTTTCTCCATAGCCATGCAAATTTTTGCTCTTCAGATAAAAATCCAACTCCTTTTTGAAGGCTATGATTGAATCTGCCTCCACCACAATCTCAGGCAGTGCATTCCAGATCCTAATCATTGCTGTGTAAAAAAGATTTTCCTCATGTCACCTTTAGTTCTTTTGCCATTTGTCTTCTGGTTCTTGACCCTTCCACCAGGAACAGTTTCTCTCTATCTACTCTGTCCAGACACCTCATGATTTTGAACACCTCTATCAAATCTCCCTTCAACCTCTTCTGTAAAGACAACGACCCCAGCTTCTCCAATCTATCTATGTAACTGAAGGCCCTCATCCATTCTCGTAAATCTTTTTTTGCATCCTCTATAGTGCCTTCACATCCTTCCTAAAGTGCGGTACCCAGAATTGGACACAATACTCCATTGGAGGCCGAACCAGTGTTATATAAAGATTCACTATAACTTCCTTGCTCTTGTACTCTTAGCCTCTATTAATAAAGCCCAGGATCCCGTATGCCACTTTCTCAACCTGTCCTGCCACCTTCAACGATTTGTGCAAATATAACCCCAGGGCCCTCTGCTCCTGCACCCACTTTAGAATTGTATCCTTGATTTTATACTGCCTTTCCTCAGTCTTCCTATGAAAATGTATCACTTCACACATCTCTGCATTAAATTTCATCTGCCATGTGTCCGCCCATTCACCAGCCTGTCTTTATCCTCTTGAAGTGTATCACTATCCTCCTCACAGTTCGCAATAGTTCCAAGTTTTGTGTCATCTGCAACTTTTGAAATTGTGCCCTGCACACCCAAGTCTAGATCATTAATATAGACCAAGAAAAGCAGTGGTCCTAATACTGACTTCTGGGGAACCCCATTATATGCCTCCTCCAGTCTGAAAAACAACTGTTCGCCACAACTCTCTGTTCCTGTCACTCAGCTAACATTGTATCCTTGCTTCCACTGCCCCTTTTATTCCCTGTGCTTTAACTTTGCTGACAAGCCTGTTCTGTGGCACTTTATGAAACCCATCCATTCATATTCTTTCCCAGATCCTTAAAACAGTAACACCCCCACAGTCTTTCCTTCCTCCTTCAGGCTTTTAAAGCTCAAGTTGGCATCAGCTAAGCACCGGCTTCTGATTTATCTCAGCTTTCCTTTCATTCTTTTCAACCTTGGTAGCTTCCTGTCATGGAAATTTGCAAGAGACAAATGATTTGGCTTGGGATAGTCAGTCGTGGTCTTTGAAGTACAATTTGACCGACTGAAATGTATTCTCTTCAGAATCTTACAATACTTAGTTGACTGTGACACTGTCACATATCAATACAGAAACATTCCCTGCAGCTGAACACATCTTGAATGAAATGGTCCTTGATAGACTCAAAAGGAAAATCAGAAGTTTTATTGTGCCTGCTGTAATCTATTCCATGCTTTGCTTCTGATACACAATATGGTGCAATTATCCAATTCCACATTTTGTAACTGACACTCGCTGTAACATAATAATCCAATGCATGTTTTGTTTGACACTTGATGCAACATAATGATCCACTCCATGTTTTACACCGGTGTTAGTTATATACTAATTGTGTTTAATTGAATGCAGGTAGTGGGCATTAACTAGGGATTCACTTGGGCTTCTATAAATAGAACAGACTGGAACTGGCGGTTGGAGTTTAGGAGTTTGTAATGTGTATCTCTGAATAAATGCTTATAAAAACTTGTAAAGATTGGATCCTGTTTTATCCCTCACCACTAGGCTTTCTGAAGAGGAACATGAGATGCTTGGTGCAGTGTAATAATGAAGTATAATGATCCATTCCATGTTTTGTATACAACATTGGATGTAGCATCTTGATCCAGTCCTTGTTTTAGATATGATGATAATAGCGACTGACCAAGGTCTCTAGTGATGCTTCAGAGACTGCGAAAAAAGGGAATGTCTTTCCAACAGGTCAGAGGTCAGTGGTGCAGGAGACCACTGGAGCCAGTAGGGCTCCTCGTCTCTCAATGTGTCAATTTGCAAATCCTCATCCTCACCTACAAGTTCTTCCATGACTATCCACTTCCTGCACCACCCCCACTCTTCCCAGTCTTGCCTCTGATCTCCTCTGAGCTCAACACTCTGGCCTCCTGTGCACCCTTCCTCTTTTGACCATCTGTGACAAAGATTTCTGCAGTCTCACTCTCATTGGATCACTCTGCCTTATTGTCTTCCTCTGCCTTTTAGGGTATTTTTCCAAAACCTACCTATTGGACTAAACCTTTAGTCGTCCCTTTTGGTCCAATATCTCCTTTTGTGGCTCGGTGTCAAATTTAGTTTGATAATCGCTCTTGTGTAATGACTTGGGATGTTTTACTACATTATAGGTGCAATATAAATGCAAGTTGTTGTTGATAGCTCCCCCACTTACTCTCAACATTTGTATTTAATTCTCTAGGAGGTTATTTCTATATTAAAGGTTTATATAAATAAAGGTTTGTTCTAGTTTTTGACAATACATTTGAACTACTTGTGTTCCAAGCCCTTATTCACTACAGCTACAATGTCATTGTTAGTATATAACCCACACCCATTTTCTCTCACCCTGCCCTGAAGGTGCTGACTCTGGTCTGGCTGTAGTCTCCAGTGGCTCAACAGAGTCCTTCCTGTATGCACCTATAGAGTAAATGCTGGCTTTTTGACGATGGGAGGAGCGAACATTGTAACTCTATCCAAACCAATTCCTCCCCCTCTGACATCCTCACGTGGACCCTTACTAGCAGGATGGAAATTAGGAGTGGGAACCCTGGATGGTTCTCTAGCCCAAGGGCACTGAAGGCCAACTGGCTGCCTCGTAAGAAGAGAATCGGTTTGGCAGTGAGGTTCCCCCTGTCACCACCCTCGCCACCTCTGCACCACCACCCCCCCCCCCCCCCCCCTCACAACTCCCATCCCACCCACAGACAAAAAACTCGGCTAGAAGGGGATCGCAGAATCATATAGCACAGAAGGAGGCCATTCGGCCCATTGCGCCTGTGCCAGCTCTTTGAAAGAGCTATCCAGTTAGTCCCACTCCCCTCCTCTTTGCTTGCAGCCTTGAAACATTTCATCTTTTTAAAGTATTTATCCACTTCCCTTTTGAAAGTTACAATTGAATCTGCTTCCACCGCCCTGTCAGGCACCGCCCTTTCAGGCAGTGCATTCCAGATCACAACAACTCACTGCGTAAAAAAATTTCTCATTTCCCCCCCACCCCGCCCTGGCTTTTTTCCCAATTATCTTAAATCTGTGTCCTCTGGTTACTGAACCTCGTGCCAGTGGAAATGGTTTCTCCCTACTTACTTTATCACAACACTGTATAATTTTGACGAAAGGTGGAGAAAATTGAGAAGCATCAGAACATTAAGGAAGATAGAAAACACCAAATTTCTTGCAGCTTTATACCAGAGTGTTGTGCCACCTTGTGGGAAGATGCATGATTACACCAATACATCCGATATTTGATTGTTCTTAACTGAGTTTGCTGGGTTTAAGAATAGCACTGACAGGTCATGGAGTGTGTTTACTGCCTGTCCTGTGCTGGATGGGGGAAAATAATTAAATGGGGGTGTAATTTTCAGGTAGATGTTACCTGAATAATGGCGAGATAGAGGATACCCAACCCGCCTCACCTTGGGATTCTTGACCAAGATAGACCTACAAGGTACAGACTTATGCTCTTTAATCAAGTCAGAGAGTTTGTTAAGTTCAACAAAGATTTACAAAGTTAATACTTAACAATGGCAATAGTAAACAGCCACAACTTAGCACCAGTTCTTGCTTCTCAGCTCGCTGGGACACGGACTTCTCTCTTTCTTCTTCTCTTGCTGTGTTCTGTTGACCGTAGTTTAACTTCTTCTAAGTGTGCCACCGATGTCCTGTAGCACCCTTTTTTTTAATCTTCGTTGGGGTGCTGGGTTCTTACCATATTAGTTTATGAATTGTTCCAAGTATCCTAATTGGTCCAGGTTGACATTATTGTTAGACCCTAGTTAGTTAATGGTTCAATCTACAAACTTTACAGATGTTTCCTGTTTCTTTCTATTTTAGCAAGGGTCCTAAAGGTCACAATCCCGCTGATACCAACCATTTGTGCAAATCTGCAGTTCCACAATGATCTCATCTTGCCCCCTGCAAGGATTGCTGAGATCTTCACCCCCATCTCTCCCATTGTTCTTGCACAAAGGTTTAACAGAGTATAGCTTGAAAAACCATTTCGGAATAAAGCATGCATTAGCTCAAATAGACTTCAGTAGATTAATGCAGATAGCATATAATTAGTCCTATTAGTTTAGCCGCCATTATTTTTCACAAACGTACAATATGTCACAGTTCATAGCCCCCACAATGTGGGGCCCCCTCCTCCAGCTTCATGACTTCACCTTTTATGGTGGCTACCTGCAGCCTTTCACACACATATATTTTTAACATGACAATTTGACATATTTAAGTGAAAATGACCATCACGCTTTGCAATCCAGTCTTGACCATAGAACCATAGAAAAGTTACAGCACAGAAAGAGACCATTCAGCCCATCATGTCTGCGCCGGCTGAAAAAACGTTTCAGCACCTGGTCCCTAGCCTTGCAGGTTACCACACATCAGGTGCAGGACCAGGTACCTTTTAAATGAGTTGAGGGTTTTTGCCTCCACCACCCATCCGGGCAGCGAATTCCAGACACCCACCACCCTCTGGGTGAAAAAGGTTTTTCCTCATGTTCCCTCTAATCCTTTCTACCAATTACCTTAAATCTGTACCCCTGGTAATTGACCTCTCCACTAGGGGAAATAGTTCCTTCCTGTCGACTCTATCTAGATCCCTCATAATTTTGTACATCTCAATTAAGTCACCCCTCAGCCTCCTCTGTTCTAAGGAAAACATCCCTAGCCTATCCAATCTTTCCTCATAGCTGCAATTTTCAAGCCCTGGCAACATTTTTGTAAATTGTTTCTGCACTCTCTCCAGAACAATTATGTCCTTCCTGTAATGTGGTGACCAGAACTGTACACAATACTCCAGCTGTGGCCTAACCAGCGTTTTATACAGTCCCTGCTTTTGTATTCTATACCTCAGACATTAAAGGAAAGCATTCCATATGCCTTCTTCACCACTCTATCTATCTGTCCTACCACCTTCAGGGACCTGTGGACATGCACTCCAAAGTCTCTCACTTCTTCTACCCCTCTCAATATCCTCACATTTATTGTATATTCCCTCACTTTGTTTTCCCTCCCCAAATGCATTACCTCACACTTCTTAGGATTGAATTCCATTTGCCACTTTCCCTCCCACTCAACCAAACCATTGATATCATTCTGGAGTCTACAGCTATCCTCTTCACTATCAACTACACCGCCAATTTTTGTGTCATCTGCAAATTTCCCAATCATGCCTCCCACATTTAAGTCCAAATCATTAATATATACCACAAACAGCAAGGGACCCAACACTGAGCCCTATGGAATGCCACTGGAAACTGTCAACCATTACCCTTTGTTTCCTGTCATTGAGCCAATTTTGGATCCATCCTGCCACATTCCTCTGAATCCCATGGGCTTTTATTTTTCTGACCAGTCTGCCATGTGGGACCTTGTCAAATGCCTTACTAAAATCCATGCAGACAACATCCACTGCACTACCCTCATCAACCCTCCTTCTTACTTCCTCAAAAGTAAGACATGACCTTCCCTTAACAAATCCATGCTGACTATCCCTGATTAATCCGTGCCTTTCTAAGTAACAGTTTATCCTATCTCTTAGAATTGATTCTAATAATTTACCCACCACCAAGATCAGACTGACAGGCCTATAATTATTTGGCCAATCCCTTGAACCCTTTTTAAACAATGGTACAATGTTCACAGACCTCCAATCCTCTGGTAGCTCACCTGTATCTAGTGAGGATTTGAAAATGGTCCTCACAGTATCCGTTATTTTCTCCCTGGCTTCCTTTAACAGCCTGGGATACAACCATCCAGCCCTGGTGATTTATCCACTTTCAAGGATGTCAGACCCTCAAATACTTCCTCTCTCATTATGCTTATCTTATCTAATGTTTCACACTCCTCCTCTTTAACTACAATGTCTGCATCGTGCCTCTCCTTTGTGAAGACAGAGACAAAATACTCATTAAGAATCCATCTCACATCTACTGCATCCACGCATAAGTCATCTTGTACATCTCTGCTAGGCCCTACCCTTTCCTTAGTTATCCTCTTGCTGTTAATGAACTGATGAAACATCTTCAGGTTTTCCTTGATTTTACCTGCCAATATTTTTTCATGTTCTCTCTTTGCTTTCCTAATTTCCTTTTTTACTTCACCCCTGCACTTTCTATACTCCTCAAGACTATAGAAAGTATTAAGTTTTTTGTGACTGTCATAACCTTTCTTTTTCTGCTTTAACTTACCCTGTATGCTTCTGGATAACCAGGGGGCTGTAGATTTGGCAGTACCACTCTTTATCTTTGTGGGGACATGCCTACACTGTGCCTGTGGAATCTCGCTTTGAATGCCTCCCACTGGTTTGCCACTGATTTTCCTTCAAGTAGCTGTATCCAGTCTACTTTCGCCATGCACTTGCCCAGCTTCATTTCCTAAGACGAAATCTAAAATTGCACCCCCTCTCATTGGGTTTGTTACGTGCTGGCTAGAAAAGTTCTCTTGAATGCAGTTCAAGAATTTTGTGCCCTCTGCGCCCTTCAGACTGTTTGTATCCCAGTTGATATTAGGGTGGTTGAAATCCCCAACTATTATTGCCCTACTGTTTTTGCACTCAGAAATTTGCCTATATATTTGTTCTTCTATCTCCCTCTCACTATTTGGGGTCTATAATACACTCCTAGGAGTGTGGCTGCCCTTTTTTTATTTCTGAGCTTAACCCATATGGCCTCATTTAATGATTCATCCCTCCTCACAGCTGTAATTGATTCCTTAACCAATAATGCTACACCCCCTCCTTTTTTATTCCCCTTTCTATCCTGCCTGAAACTCTATATCCAGGGATGTTGAGCTGTGATTTTTGCCCCTCTTTAAGCCATGTTTCCGTTATAGCAATGATATCATGCTGCCATGTGTCTATCTGTGCCCTCAGCTCATGGGCTTTATTTGCTATTCTCCTTGCATTTAAATAAGTACCTTTTTTAACACTGCCAAATTCCTGTGCTGTACACTTTTTAACCTTTGCTTCTTCTATCTTTCAGTCACTCGCTAATTTTCTGCCTCCCATTCCCTGCCCTGAATTTGTCCCATCTAAGACTGCGCTCCGGTTCCCATCCCCCTGCCAATCTAACTTAAACAATCTCCAACAGCACTAGCAAACCTTCCTGCAAGGATATTTGTCCCAGTCCTGTTCAGGTGTCAACCATCCGGCTTGTACAGGTCCCATCTTCCCCAGAACCGGTCCTAATGCCCCAGAAATTGGAAGCCCTCCTCCTGCACCATCTTTACAGCCACGCATTCGTCTGATGTATTTTCTTATTTCTATACTCACTAGCACGTCGCCTTGGGAGTAATCCGGATATTACGACCTTTGAGGTCCTCCTTGCTAATCACTTTCCTAACTCCCTAAACCCAGCCTGCAGGACCTACTCCCAACCTCTGGCTGTGCACCCTCATCCTCCAGAATGCTCTGTAGCTGCTCAATGATATCCATGACCCTTGCACCAGGGAGGCAACATACCATCCTGGAATCACATCTGCGACCACAGAAACACCTGTCTGTTCCCCTAACTATAGAATCCCCTACCACTATTGCTCTCCCGTCTTTTCTCCTCCCTCCCTGCACAGTTGAGCCACCCAAGGTGCTCTGGTCATGACTCTTGCTGTACTCTCCAGAGGAACCATCTCAACCATCGGTACTCAGAACTGAATACCGGTTAGAAAGTGGGGTGCCCTCTGGGAACTCCTGCACTACCTGCCTCGTCCTTCTTGTCTGTCTGGCAGCCACCCAGTCCCTCTCTACCTGCACTCTCTTAAGCTGCGGGGTGACCACCTCCTGAAATATGCTATCCATGTATCTCTGATCCTCGTCAAGGCATCTCAGAGACACCAGTTGCTCCTCGAGTTCCAAGGTGCAGCGTTCGGGTGTTTGCATTTGGTGGCATTTTCTGCACCTGTAGTTATCCAGGACATGGGTAGGGTCCTGGAGTCCCCGCATGGCACAGGATGCGCATTTGACGGGTGTGAGCAGCCCTGCCATGCCTCGAATTATTTATTTACTGCACTAAAATGGGAAGTTAAATAATGATGCTGCTCCTGCCTTAGCTTATCTGGTGCTGAAACTCTCATCCATGCCTTTGTTACCTCAAGAATAAACTATTCCAATGCTCTTCTGACTGAGCTCCCATCTTTCACCCTCCATAAACTTGAGATCATCCGGAACTCAGTTGCCCGTGTTCTAACTCACACCAGGTTCTATTCCCCTATCACCCTTGTGCTCACTGACCTACATTAGCTCTCAGTTCAGCAACGCTTCAATTTTAAAACTCTCACCTTGTTTTCAAATCCCTCCATGGTCGCACCCTTCCCTATCTCTGTAACCTCCTCCAGCCCCACAACCCTCTGAGATCTCTGCACGCCTCCAATTCTGGTATCTTTCTCATTCCCGATTTTCATTGCTCCATTGGTGGCCATGTTTTCAGCTGCCTAGACCGTAAGCTCTGGAATTCCCTTCCTAAACCTCTTCGCTTCTTTACCTCTCCTCCTTTAAGACACTCAGGAGAGCCTACTTCTTTGTCCAAGTGTTTGTTCATCTGTCGTAATATCTTCTTATGTGGTTCGGTGTCAGATGTTTGTTTGATAATGTTGCTGCAAAGCACCTTGGGACACTTTAATACAATAAAGGTGCTACATAAATGCAAGTTGTTGTTGTGGCTGAAGGCACTGACTGCTCATGTGATATGGTTCCAAATATACCAATCATCCTTTGCTACCTCTGTCCAGTGGCCATCTGTCATGAGTCAGTCAAGGCAGTAAGTATTGGCGGGCTATTTGCCCATGGGAGGGGAGTATTGCAGCTTTGTGCAGTCCTGTCCTCAACCACATTCACATGCACACATAAATGTGGTTATTCTCCAGCTGGATAACAATCAGGAGCAGGAAAGCCAGTTGATTTGACCTCTCCGAAGGTTAGTGTCATGAAGGCCCTTATTGCTGCCTCAGCTGAGATCAGCCAACTCAACGCAGGCCGCAAACCAAATCTGGGACCTTCTTGTTTGTGTCAGTTGCTCAGACTCTCATTGATGAGTCCGTAGGTGGTGGGCTAAAGCCGCAATCTGGAGCCTGAACGCTGGACTGACATTTCAGTGCAGTGCCGAAGGAGGGCTGCATTACTGTTAGAGCCACCTTTCATATGAGACACTAAACTAAGGCCGTAAAGCATCCTATGGTGCCAATTTAAGAGCAAGTTGTTGCTCTGGCCAACGTTCCTCACTTAATAACAACAACGAAGACAGGTTAACAGGGCATTTATTTGGTCTGCTACTTGTGGGACCTTGCATGTGTAAAATTTGACAGTCTACAACATAATAGTGATGTACATTAGAAGTAATCTCCTGAGGATGTGAAAGTGGTTATAAAACTCCAAGTTTTTTCTTTCCACCTAGGCAGTGCAATTGCGAACTGAGCCACCAGGGAGCGATCACAGACTCCAATTATAAACTGTAAAGGCTGTTTATGAACGTTGCTTTATTTGTCCATATCTGTGGACAATCTCTACAAAAATACCAGGACAAAGTTCATCTGGGTCGTATCTCGTGCACCGCACCAGATTAAAGACACAGGAGAGCAAAGCTAGATCAGACTTTTATTCACATCAGAAAATCCCAGAGAGGGATACACAGGATAGAGACTAAAGTACAATGTGAAATGGCCATTGACAAGGAGCTCTGTCTTGTGCTTGCAAGTCACAAAATGGTCACAATCATGTACGTGTGTAAAGAAACTGAAAACAGATAAAATTTACAGACCATAACTGGGGAACTGTGTCTCATACAGACCTGCCAGCTGTCCGCTTCATACATTGTTGCAGTAGGATGTAGTAAATTCTGTGTAATTTGTTTACGTTAGATAAAGCTTATTACCACTTTTGTTCTGCCCTTTATTTGCAAAGCATAGCAATTCTGCTAATGGAGTGACAGGAATGCTCAGTAAAGCCAGTCAACGGATTCACACCAGAAAGCATTCCCTTTATCTCAAAAAAAAGTGTTTGCAACTAGTCTTGAAGAATATACTCTGTCCAACAAGACAACAGCTGGGCATACCTCAGAAAGTTCCCTTGAAAAAAAATTGTACCAATATTTTAGCAGCCTATATGTTATATACAACTTACTGGGAGACAATCATTAAATGAAAACATCTTTAATTGTGATTCTCAGAAATCATCAACTCCTCTGATCTGATTATTCATGTTGACAAAAAAGCTTGCATTTATATAGCGCCTTTCACGACCACCAGCCAATGAATTACTTAGAAGTGATGTAATGTGGCAACCAATTTTACACACAACAAATTCCCACAAACAGCAATGTGATAAGCAGATAATCTGTTCTTTTGTGATGTTGATTGCGGGATAAATATTGGCCAGGTTGCTGCGGATAACTTCCTCTATTCTTCTAAATACTACCTACACATAGGATCTTTTACATCCACCCACGTAGGCTGATGGGGGGCTCAGTTTAACACCTCAACTGTAAGACAGTGCCCCTGACCCTGCAGCACTCCCTCAGTACTGCATTGGAATATCAGCTAGGTTGTTGTGCTCACATCCTGGATTGGGAGCTGAACCCAGAACATTTATGACTCAAGTGCAACCAACTGAGCCACAGATGACAATCAAAATGCTACTCATATTGGACCCTTAGACACACAGATATAAGCCATTGATCTATCAGAGTGGACTAGACCTGAATAGTTTGATGAAGTTGTAAAGAACACTGAAGCTTATCAAAAATAGAATTGGAGAATCTGCAATGATTTGTAAATATCAGGGTTTAGAAACTCTGTTTGATCCAATAAACAAAATTAGTAATCCAAGTAATGAGATCAGTATCTAAAAACTACAAGCTGTTCAGATGAACTATTGATTAATAATTGATTAATTCGTGGCTGCTGTGGTTAGTCCCAGTTTCCAGGCTGCCTGTTGTTAACCGGAGGATATTGTGTGTGGCGCCGTTCCCATGGTCTGCGTGTTACACTGATAGTGTTCCCCGTGCCCGGAAACAGCAACTGGAGGAATCCGACGGAAGGTTCCTGCAGGATGAAGCGCGGTGGCGGCGGCTCCTTGGTTCTGGTTCCCGGCTCCGCGTCGCTTCTGCTGGCTGCCGCCCTCTGCCTGTCCCTCCTGCTGTCGGCGGCTGGTCAGGAGAGCCTTCGGTCGGATACCGGGACCAGGAACAGCACCAGCACCGGCCCCCCGCCCCGGCACAGCGGCTACCCCGACAAATCGGTGATCCGCCGGGCCCTGTGGGTGCTGCTCGGCATCAGCGGCCTCGGCGTGGTTTACTTCATCATCAGGAGCATCAGGTATGGGTGAAGAAGGGGAGGGAGGAGGGGATGAGAGGGAGGGGAGGAGGGAATGAGGTAGGGGAGAAGAGGAGGGGATAGGAGGGAGAGGGGGAGGAGAGGGGAGGGGAGAGGAGGAGGGGGGGGAGGGGAGCGGAGGGGGTGGGGGGAGGGGAGCGGAGAGGGGGGGGGGGGAGGGGAGCGGAGGGGGGGGGGGAGGGGAGCGGAGGGGGGGGGGGGGAGGGGAGCGGAGGGGGGGGGGAGGGGAGCGGAGAGGGGGGGGGAGGGGAGCGGAGAGGGGGGGGAGGGGAGGGGAGCGGAGGAGGGGAGGGGATAGGAGGGAGAGGGAGGAGGGGAGGGGATAGGAGGGAGAGGGCGGCGGGGAGGGGATAGGAGGGAGAGGGCGGCGGGGAGGGGAGGGAGAGGGCGGAGGGGATGGGAGGGAGAGGGCGGAGGGGATGGGAGGGGAGGGAGAGGGCGGAGGGGATGGGAGGGGAGGGAGAGGGCGGAGAGGAGGGGATGGGATGGGAGGGGGCGGAGAGGAGGGGATGGGATGGGAGGGGATGGGAGGGAGAGGAGAGGGAGGGAGGGGGTGGAGGGAGAGGAGAGGAGAGGGAGGGAGGGGGCGGAGGGAGAGGAGAGGAGAGGGAGGGAGGGGGCGGAGGGAGAGGAGAGGAGAGGGAGGGAGGGAGGGGGCGGAGGGAGAGGAGAGGGAGGGAGGGGGCGGAGGGAGAGGAGAGGAGAGGGAGGGAGGGGGCGGAGGGAGAGGAGAGGAGAGGGAGGGAGGGGGCGGAGGGAGAGGAGAGGAGAGGAGAGGGAGGGGGCGGAGGGAGAGGAGAGGAGAGGAGAGGGAGGGGGCGGAGGGAGAGGAGAGGAGAGGGAGGGAGGGGGCGGAGGGAGAGGAGAGGAGAGGGAGGGAGGGGGCGGAGGGAGAGGAGAGGAGAGGGAGGGAGGGGGCGGAGGGAGAGGAGAGGGAGGGAGGGGGCGGAGGGAGAGGAGAGGGAGGGAGGGGGCGGAGGGAGAGGAGAGGGAGGGAGGGGGCGGAGGGAGAGGAGAGGAGAGGGAGGGAGGGGGCGGAGGGAGAGGAGAGGAGAGGGAGGGAGGGGGCGGAGGGAGAGGAGAGGGAGGGAGGGGGCGGAGGGAGAGGAGAGGGAGGGAGGGGGCGGAGGGAGAGGAGAGGGAGGGAGGGGGCGGAGGGAGAGGAGAGGAGAGGGAGGGAGGGGGCGGAGGGAGAGGAGAGGAGAGGGAGGGAGGGGGCGGAGGGAGAGGAGAGGGGAGGGAGGGAGGGGGCGGAGGGAGAGGAGAGGGGAGGGAGGGAGGGGGCGGAGGGAGAGGAGAGGGGAGGGAGGGAGGGGGCGGAGGGAGAGGAGAGGGGAGGGAGGGAGGGGGCGGAGGGAGAGGAGAGGGGAGGGAGGAGGGGGCGGAGGGAGAGGAGAGGGGAGGGAGGGAGGGAGGGGGCGGAGGGAGAGGAGAGGGGAGGGAGGGAGGGGGCGGAGGGAGAGGAGAGGGGAGGGAGGGAGGGGGCGGAGGGAGAGGAGAGGGGAGGGAGGGAGGGGGCGGAGGGAGAGGAGAGGGGAGGGAGGGAGGGGGCGGAGGGAGAGGAGAGGGGAGGGAGGGAGGGGGCGGAGGGAGAGGAGAGGGAGGGAGGGGGCGGAGGGAGAGGAGAGGGAGGGAGGGGGCGGAGGGAGAGGAGAGGGAGGGAGGGGGCGGAGGGAGAGGAGAGGGAGGGAGGGGGCGGAGGGAGAGGAGAGGGAGGGAGGGGGCGGAGGGAGAGGAGAGGGAGGGAGGGGGCGGAGGGAGAGGAGAGGGAGGGAGGGGGCGGAGGGAGAGGAGAGGGAGGGAGGGGGCGGAGGGAGAGGAGAGGGAGGGAGGGGGCGGAGGGAGAGGAGAGGGAGGGAGGGGGCGGAGGGAGAGGAGAGGGAGGGAGGGGGCGGAGGGAGAGGAGAGGGAGGGAGGGGGCGGAGGGAGAGGAGAGGGAGGGAGGGGGCGGAGGGAGAGGAGAGGGAGGGAGGGGGCGGAGGGAGAGGAGAGGGAGGGAGGGGGCGGAGGGAGAGGAGAGGGAGGGAGGGGGCGGAGGGAGAGGAGAGGGAGGGAGGGGGCGGAGGGAGAGGAGAGGGAGGGAGGGGGCGGAGGGAGAGGAGAGGGAGGGAGGGGGCGGAGGGAGAGGAGAGGGAGGGAGGGGGCGGAGGGAGAGGAGAGGGAGGGAGGGGGCGGAGGGAGAGGAGAGGGAGGGAGGGGGGCGGAGGGAGAGGAGAGGAGAGGGGGGGGCGGAGGGAGAGGAGAGGAGAGGGGGGGGCGGAGGGAGAGGAGAGGAGAGGGGGGGGCGGAGGGAGAGGAGAGGAGAGGGGGGGGCGGAGGGAGAGGAGAGGAGAGGGGGGGGCGGAGGGAGAGGAGAGGAGGGGGGGGGCGGAGGGAGAGGAGAGGAGAGGGGGGGGCGGAGGGAGAGGAGAGGAGAGGGGGGGGCGGAGGGAGAGGAGAGGAGAGGGGGGGGCGGAGGGAGAGGAGAGGAGAGGGGGGGGCGGAGGGAGAGGAGAGGAGGGGGGGGCGGAGGGAGAGGAGAGGAGAGGGGGGGGCGGAGGGAGAGGAGAGGAGAGGGGGGGGCGGAGGGAGAGGAGAGGAGAGGGGGGGGCGGAGGGAGAGGAGAGGAGAGGGGGGGGCGGAGGGAGAGGAGAGGAGAGGGGGGGGCGGAGGGAGAGGAGAGGAGAGGGGGCGGAGGGAGAGGAGAGGAGAGGGGGCGGAGGGAGAGGAGAGGAGAGGGGGCGGAGGGAGAGGAGAGGAGAGGGGGCGGAGGGAGAGGAGAGGAGAGGGGGCGGAGGGAGAGGAGAGGGGGCGGAGGGGGCGGAGGGAGAGGAGAGGGGGCGGAGGGGGCGGAGGGAGAGGAGAGGGAGGGAGGGGGCGGAGGGAGAGGAGAGGGAGGGAGGGGGCGGAGGGAGAGGGAGGGAGGGGGCGGAGGGAGAGGAGAGGGAGGGAGGAGGGGGTGAGTGAGGGGGCGAGTGGGAGGAGGGGGCGAGTGGGAGGAGGGGGCGAGTGGGAGGAGGGGGCGAGTGGGAGTGAGGGGGCGAGTGGGAGTGAGGGGGCGAGTGGGAGTGAGGGGGCGAGTGAGGGGGCGAGTGGGAGGAGGGGGAGGAGGGGGAGGAGGGGGAGAGGAGAGGGAGGAGGGGGAGAGGAGAGGGAGGAGGGGGGGAGGGGGAGAGAAGAGGGAGGAGGGGGGGAGGGGGAGAGAAGAGGGAGGAGGGGGCGAGTGAGGAGAGAAGAGGGAGGAGGGGGCGAGTGAGGGGCGAGGGAGGAGGGGGCGAGTGAGGGGCGAGGGAGGAGGGAGGCGAGGGAGGAGGGGGCGAGTGAGGGAGGCGAGGAGGGGGCGAGTGAGGGAGGCGAGGAGGGGGCGTGAGGGTGAGGGAGGCGAGGATGAGGGTGAGGGAGGAGAGGCGAGGAGGGGGCGAGGGTGAGGGTGAGGGAGGCGAGGGCGAGGGTGAGGGAGGCGAGGGTGAGGGTGAGGGAGGAGAGGCGAGGAGGGGGTGAGGGTGAGGGAGGAGGGGCGAGGAGGGGGTGAGGGTGAGGGAGGAGGGGCGAGGAGGGGGTGAGGGTGAGGGAGGAGGGGCGAGGAGGGGGTGAGGGTGAGGGAGGAGGGGCGAGGAGGGGGTGAGGGTGAGGGAGGAGGGGCGAGGAGGGGGTGAGGGTGAGGGAGGAGGGGCGAGGAGGGGGTGAGGGTGAGGGAGGAGGGGCGAGGAGGGGGTGAGGGTGAGGGAGGAGGGGCGAGGAGGGGGTGAGGGTGAGGGAGGAGGGGCGAGGAGGGGGTGAGGGTGAGGGAGGAGGGGCGAGGAGGGGGTGAGGGTGAGGGAGGAGGGGCGAGGAGGGGGTGAGGGTGAGGGAGGAGGGGCGAGGAGGGGGTGAGGGTGAGGGAGGAGGGGCGAGGAGGGGGTGAGGGTGAGGGAGGAGGGGCGAGGAGGGGGTGAGGGTGAGGGAGGAGGGGCGAGGAGGGGGTGAGGGTGAGGGAGGAGGGGCGAGGAGGGGGTGAGGGTGAGGGAGGAGGGGCGAGGAGGGGGTGAGGGTGAGGGAGGAGGGGCGAGGAGGGGGTGAGGGTGAGGGAGGAGGGGCGAGGAGGGGGTGAGGGTGAGGGAGGAGGGGCGAGGAGGGGGTGAGGGTGAGGGAGGAGGGGGTGAGGGTGAGGGTGAGGGAGGAGAGGCGAGGAGGAGGGGGTGAGGGTGAGGGAGGAGAGGCGAGGAGGGGGTGAGGGTGAGGGAGGAGAGGCGAGGAGGGGGTGAGGGTGAGGGAGGAGAGGCGAGGAGGGGGTGAGGGTGAGGGAGGAGAGGCGAGGAGGGGGTGAGGGTGAGGGAGGAGAGGCGAGGAGGGGGTGAGGGTGAGGGAGGAGAGGCGAGGAGGGGGTGAGGGTGAGGGTGAGGGAGGGAGGGTGAGGGAGGAGGGGCGAGGGTGAGGGTGAGGGAGGGAGGGTGAGGGAGGAGGGGCGAGGAGGGGGTGAGGGTGAGGGAGGAGAGGCGAGGAGGGGGTGAGGGTGAGGGAGGAGAGGCGAGGAGGGGGTGAGGGTGAGGGAGGAGAGGAGGGGGTGAGGGTGAGGGAGGAGAGGAGGGGGTGAGGGTGAGGGAGGAGAGGTGAGGGAGGAGAGGAGGGGGTGAGGGTGAGGGAGGAGAGGAGGGGGTGAGGGTGAGGGAGGAGAGGAGGGGGTGAGGGAGAGGGAGGAGAGGAGAGGAGGGGGTGAGGGAGGAGAGGAGGGGGTGAGGAGGGGGAGAGGGAGTAGAGGAGGTGAGGGGTAGGGGAAAGGGGGATGGAGGGGGTAGGGAAGTGGAGGGGGCAGTGGAGAGAAGGAGGAGGAGGGGGAGGGGGTGTAGGGTGTGGGGAGGGGGTGTAGGGTGTGGGGAGGGGGTGTAGGGTGTGGGGAGGGGGAGGGTGGTGGCAGGGGAGAGGAGGGGGATTGGGGGAGGGTGGGGGACAGGGGAGAGGAGGAGAGTGAAGGCAGGGGAAGCGTGGGGAGACGAGGGGGCAGGGGAGAGGAGGGGGGTGGTAGGGGAGAGGAGGGAGGGGGTAGGTTGGAGAGGAGGGAGGCAGAGGTTACAGTGGAAGGAGGGGGCAGGGGATGGAAGAGAGGGAGGAGGGGAGTGAGGGAGGCGGTAGGGGTTTAGGGTGGAGGGAGGGGGTGGGGCTAGGAGGAGGGTAGGGGGAAGGGGCAGGGTGGAGAGAAGGGGTAGGAGATGGGATGGGGTTGGGACGGGGTAGGGGAGAGGTCAGATGTTGAGGGAGGGGTAGGGGGTAAGAGAAATGGGTGGGGGGGGGAGAAGACGGTGTCATGGAGGGGGAGGGGGAGGAGAGTGGGGGTAGGGGGCTGAGGGATAGAGGAGTGAAGTGGGGTTCGGATGGAGGGTTACAGAATTAGGGGTCTGGGGATATAGGTGAAGAGGGAAGGTTGCCTGGGCGACGACAGTGAATGAGGAGGCTGGGGGGCAGTTAGGAAATTGGGGTTGGACGGGCGCCTGGTGGAAAGAGAAAATGGAGGAAGGGACAGAAAGAGGGAGAGAAGGATCTGTGAGGCAGGCGATCAAGGGAGGGATAGTGTGGGTGAGGCTATAGGTCCAGTGAGGGGATGGGTCTGGCTGGAGGGAAGGGGGTTACAGATCAGACGACTCTTATTTTTGTTTTAAATACTCCAAAAATAGAAAAATTGACCAAATGCTGAAATTGATTTGGGAAGAGATACTTTTGACCTTCAGCATTGAGTTGCAGACTCACCAAGCGACATTAATTTGGAATGAGACGTGCAATTAAGGTTAAGACTTGTTGCCTGTTTTGGCACCTCGCCTTAATCATAAACAACACTGTGTGTTTAAACGGGTTTGCGAACTGGCTCACTTTGTTTTGATCTTAAATTTTCTTCCTCAAAAATGTCCCTATTTTGACAGCTCTGTTATTTTTGATGCAAAGTGTACCAGTAAATTTAGCTATTGTGTGTGTGAGAGATATAGATGCACATTTAATTATTGATAGACAAAAATTAGGGTGGTTGGGTGGCCTTGCTCTTGATGGTAACTCTGGAGAAGAGAAGGAAATAAGGGCATGAGGAAGATGGGGAGGTTGGAGAGAAGGGAGAGGTGAGCAAGGGTTTACAAAGGGACAGGAGGGTTGATGTTGAGAAAGTTATGCATTGATCTTGATCTCTTCATCAAATATCACCAAAAGCAGATTAAATGGTTGTTTATCTTTGTGGGACCTTGCTGCGTGCAAACTGACTTCTGTGTTTCCCTGCGTAGCATAGTGACTGAAAAGTCATCCATTGGTCGTGAAGTCTTTGGAATGAATGTGAAAGGTGCTATATAAATTTTTCTTGCTCTTCTGATGTATATACAGTGTTTTCCTTTCAGCAAGAGGTGAACTGCTCGCCTTAATCCTTGTAATTTATGCCATCTCACTCATATATTCCCAGTAGTTGATAATCACACCAGTACGCTTTTTGTTGTATGTAATTGGAACCTGATCTGCCATCTTGGTGAATGTGACCCCACTTGCACGTTTTCACCCATTCTGCTGGCAGCGTTCCTCTCTACTTTAAAACCGGTGACAACTGAAAGATTATCCTGTGAAATGGCTAGTGACACTCAAAGCCATATGTGAGCTGACAACTTTGGTATGTTTACATTACACACCTTGGCTAAATGTTTTAGTTTAAAATATCCCATGAATTTATCAGTTCCTTTTCTGACTGCTAATTATCTTTTCAGCATGAATCAAACACAGCCAATTTGGATTAAAAAGCTAAGCTTATTCTGCCTGGGTTATGAAGAATATACATTTTGTCCATTGTGGTGTAATAAAGTAAAGGGACATTTTTAATTTTTTTCAGAGGTAATCTAGTTCCAGGGCTCATGTTTATTTAACTATGAGGTAAAGTGTGACCGGATAAGCATTATTAGTGATTGGGAGGAGTGCCAGAGGAATGGAGGATTGCAGATGTTACACTCCTGTTCAAAAAAAGAGAGGATAAACCTGGCAACTAAAGGCCAGTCAGCTTAATAGCGGTGATTGGTGTAATGTAGTGCAGTGGATGATTTCATCTTTAAGAAACTGTACCTTAGACACTCACTCAGCACATGGCTTTACAGGGGGCAGACAGACACCAGCAAGGAAAAGACATGTACCTGAAATCATGCAATGTAAATAAGTAAGACAATAAGTAGTGTTTGTGTTGAATCCAATTATAAAGCCTGTGGTTATCGTTTAAGGAAGACTTGAGGACACAGCACAACACTACGGTTGGGGATCTTTTAGAGACAGTTATGCAGGACCAAAGTAACTGGCACTTGGAATAATAAATGAAAGTCAGCACAGATTTGTTAAAGACAAATCAGTGTTTGACTAACTGGAGTGCATTGATGTAACGGGGAGGGTCAGTGAGGGTAGTGTGGTTGGTGTTTTGAACATGGACTTTGAAAAGACATTTGACAATAGGGGGAGAGGTGACGTAGTGGTAACGTCACTGGACTACTAATCCAGAGACCCAGGCTCATACTCTGGGGACACTGGTTCAAATCCCACCACGGAAGCTGGTGGAATTTTAAATTCAATTAATGAATAAAAATCGGGAATTGAAAGCTAGTCTCAGTAATGGTGACTATGAAACTACCATTGAGTGAGTCTGGATGGGCTAGGCTTGTTTTCCTTAGAGCAGAGAAGGCTGAGGGGGGACAAAATTATGAGGGGCACAGGGTAGATGGGAAGAAACTTTTTCCCTTAGCGGAAGGGTCAGTAACTAGGGGGCATAGATTTAAGGTAAGGGGCAGGAGGTTTAGAGGGGATTTGAGGAAATATTTTTTCACCCAGAGGGTGGTTGGAATCTGGAACACACTGCCTGAAGGGATGGTAGAGGCAGGAATCCTCACAACACTTAAGAAGCATTGAGATGAGCACTTGAAACGCCACAGCATACAAGGTTACGGGTCAAGTGCTGGAAAATGGGATTAGAATCGATAGGTGCTTGATGGCCGGCATAGACACGATGGGCCAAGGGGCCTGTTTCTGTGCTGTATAACTATGATTGTAGTAAAAACCCATCTGGTTCACTAATTTTCTTTAGGGAAGGAAATCTGTTGTCCTTACCTGGTCTGGCCAGACCGTCAGCAATGTAGTTGATTCTTAACTGCCCTCTGGCCTAGCAAGCCATTCAGTTGTACAAAACCAATACACACAACTACAGAAAAGATTGCAGCGGTTCAAGAGGACAGCTCACCACCACCTTCTCAAGGGCAATTAGGGATGGGCAACAAATGCAGATATTGCCAGCGATGTCCACATCCCATAAAAAATGAATTAAAAAAAAAAAAATTAATTTGTTAGCAAAATTGAAGCCTGTGGGGTTAAAGAGACGTTGACTGCTTGGACACGAAATTGGCTAAGGGATTGAAAAGCGGGTAACGGAGAACGGTTGTTTTTTCAGACTGGAGTGAAATTTGCATTGGGGTTCCTCCAAGGTTAGTATTAGGACCATTGCTCTTTTTGATGTATATTGAGAAACCTGGGTATTTTGGGCATCATTTCAAAGTTTGCAGATGGCAAGAAATTCAAATGTGGTAAACCGAGAATGATAGTAACAGACACATAGCTGATGTATTTTAACGCAGTGAAGTGTGAAGTGATTCATTTTAGTAGGAAGAATTAGAGACAATATAAATGGCAAAATTTTAAACACGTGCAGGAGCGGAGACACTTGGGGCTGTAAGTGCACAAATCTTTGAAGTTGGCAAGATAAGTTAAGATGGCTGTTAAAAAAAAAAAATAGGATTCTTGACTTTTTAAATAGAGGCATAAAGTACAAAAGCAAGGAAGTTATGCTAAACCTTTTATAAAGCACTGGTTGGATTTGAAATGGAGAATTGGGACTAATTCTGGGCACCATACTTTGGGAAGAATTTTAAGGCCTTGGAGAGGGTGTAGAGGAGATTTACTAGAATGGTACCAGGGATGTGGGACTTCAGTTATGTGGACACTCTTGAGAAGCTGGCTTTGTTCTCCTTAGACCAGAGAAGATTAAGGGGAGATTTGATGGAGTTTGTTCAAAATCATGAACTGTTTTGTTAGAGTAAATAAGGAGAAACTGTTTCCAGTGGTAGAAGGATTGGTAACCGGTGGACACAGATTGAAGGTGATTGACAAAAGAGCCAAAGGTGAGAGGAGTAAAAAAGATCTGCACAGCAAGCTGTTATGATCTGGAATACACTGTCTGGACTGGTAGTGGAAGCAGGGTTAGAACTTCCAAAAGGGAATTGGATAAAGGCTTGAAGGGGAAAAAATTTGCAGGGCTATGGGGAAAAAGAGGAATGAGACTAATGGATCGTTCTTCCAAAGATGTGGCACAAGGGGTGATAGGTTGCATGGCCTCCAGTGCTGCATCATCTATGGTTCTATCAATTACAGTGATTGTGTGATTGCCACTATGTGAGTTTCCATTTTAATTAAATATGTGCATTTTGTTGTGAAAATGTTCTTGCCACTCTGACCAATTATCTTTACTCTGTGCAAATAAGATAATTAGGCTCAGTATTACGGACTCTGAAGGAAAATTTATATGACATCTTATCATGTGCCTCAAGTGCCAAAAAAGGCTTTTCAAACAATGGATTACTTTGAAATCAGTAATGTGTAACAAGCTGGCACAGATAGCAACAAGCTAAACGACTAGTTAATCGGTTTCTGGCAGTGCTGGTGCAGGGAGAAATATTGGCTCAAAAACCAGGAAAATTCCTTGTTCTCCTTTGAATACTGAACAGGAGGCAGTGGTGCAGTGGTAATGTCACTGGACTAGTAACCCAGAGCCCCAGGCTTGTGCTCTGGGGACATGGGTTCAAATCCCACCAATGGCAGATGGTGGAATTTGTATTCATTTAATAAAAAAAAAATCTGAATTAAAAGCTAGTCTAGTGGTGACCATGAAACCATTGTCGATTGTCGTAAAAACCCATTTGGTTCACTAATGTCCTTTAGGGAAGGAAATCTGCTGTCCTTGCCTGGTCTGGCTGCCTATCCACAGCAATGTAGTTGACTCTTAAATGCCCTCTGAATTGGCTGAGCAAGCCACTCAGTTGTCAAGGGCAATTAAGGATGGGCAACAAATGCTGGCCTAGTCAGCAATGCCCGCATCCTACAAACAAATGAAAAGAAAGTACCTTTAACATCTACCTGAGCCTCCCAAATGTGAGGGGCAAATGGTATGTTACACTCTCTATATCTGGAAGACTAGAATAGAAGGGGGTGGAAGTCATGCTTCAGCTATACAAAGCCCTTGTTAGACCTCACCTGGAGTACTGTGAGCAGTTCTGAGTATCGCAGCTTAGGAAGGGTGTATTGGCCATGGAGGGAGTGCAGTGTAGGTTTACTAGAATGATACCCGGGCTCCAAGGGTTAAGCTACAAGGAGAGAGTAAACAAACTACAATTGTATTCCCTGAGAAGGTTAAAGGGTGATTTGATCGAGGCTTTCAAGATATTGAGGGGAACAGATTGGGTAGATAGACAAACTATTTCCGTTAATTGGGGAGTCAGAATGAGGGTCATGGTCTTAAAAATTAGAGCCAGACCTTTCAGGAGTGAAATTAGGAAATACTTCTACAAGCAAAGGGTGATAGTTTGGAACTCTCTTCCTCAAACAACAATTGATGCTGGATCCATTGTTAATTTTAAAACTAAGTGTTAGATTTTTGTTAGTCAAAGGTGTTAAGGGATATGGGGCAAAGGCGGGTATATGGAGTTAGGTTGCAAATCAGCCATGTCTTCATTGAATGACACAACAGTCTTGAGGGGCTAAATGGCCTCCACCTGTTCCTGTGTCTGATAGACTGTTATTCTGAGGCAGTATATGCAATCCCCCTGTTAATAATTCGCACTGTTAATGCAGCGTTCAACTTCCCATCCCTTTCTGGGAGGGGGGGGGGGTGCTTTTGTGTCCTCCTTCGGAAGACTTAATCTGATTACATTGTGGTTGGTAAAATAACTTTTCTTCTAAATTGGCAGAGCACTTTCAAAGGTAAAACTTCAACATATTCATTCTTTCTAAGCTGCGTTCCTGGGGAATATTCTGCTAAAGTCGGTCCTGCTTATTTCATTTTCAATGACATTCTGAAAGGGAACGCGGAGCTATGGGGAACAGTCTCCGTCCTTGATGTCACTTGAAAAGGATTGCACACTAAATGTCTGCTCCCAGGCTACCTCTAACCAACAGTTCTAAAGCACAAGAACAAAGGAAGAGCAAGGGAGACAGCGGTCAGAGTAGCATTTTGTGGTAATTTAGATGAATATAGTTCCCCTTTAATCTGCTAATTATATTCAGGATTGTAATCCATAAGGGTATGGCATACATTTAACCATTAAGGAATAATTAACCACTGCTGCTGAACAGAAAAAGCTTCCAGTGTGGGCCCTGGAAGAGAAAAACAGGTTTGTGTTGCAGGTTCCCACCCCAAATATTTAACTCTTTTTGATAATCCTGCTTATTTACAGCATTTTCTGCTTTTAATTTGAGGTAGCATTCTTGCCTCTTGTTAGAAAGATGTGCATTAGAGCCCTGCCCCAGGACCAGAGCCCTCAGTACTGAAGGAGTGCTGCATTGTCAGAGGTGCTGTGTTTTCTTCAGTTGAAACATTAAATCTGCTCCAGTAATGAATATGAATGTTAAAGATTTCAACGGCCTAATTATCTCAACCAAAATTTCTCTCCGCCAGTGCCATCAAATGCGGGTTAATTGGCCATTCATCCCATTGCTGTGAAAGTATGCTGTGTGCATATGTCTGAGTGATTTACTGGATAACATCATTGCACTTCAAACTACTACTTAAATATGAAGCACTTCGAGATATGGGCACTGTATAAACAAATCTTTCTTTATTTCTGACTTCCAACGTTTGTGGTGATAATGTGCAAGGGTGCCTAAATGAGCACAAGTATTCATTTGTACTGGGACTCGGTGGAGAAACTACTGATTTGCAGAGAGAAAATACAGGTTTTCTAATCTTCCGCGAATTAAGTTCTGCATTTGCATTGTATTGTACAAATAAGGAAGCTCAGAACATGGGTAAAAGGGAGCTGGAATATTTCATACAAAGGAGTGACCGTGAGCAATTTAAAGGCAGTTCACTATTTAGTCTGCTCCAAGATTGAGCACAAAAATAAAAGGCTGACAATCCAGTGGCAGTACTGAGGGAGTGCTGCACTATTGAAAGCGCCGTCTTTCGGATGAGACATTAAACCGAGGACCGATCTGCCTTCTCCGGTGAATGGAAGAGATCCCATGGCACTACTTCAAAGAAGAGCAGGGAAGCTATTCCCGGTGTCCTGACCAATATTTATCCCTCAATCAACATCACAAAAACAGATTTATCTGGTCAGTAGAAACCGGGACAAAATAATTCATACTGACCTTTAATTGGAGCTTGTAAATTTCTCACTCCGTATGAAAATTTCTTTTGTACTTTTCATACTTGCCTCAGTTGGTATCACTTTCAACTCTGAGTCGGAAGGTTGTGGGTTCAAATACCACTCCAGAGACTTGAGCACAAAATCTTGGCTGACAATTCAGTGCAGTATTGAGGGAGTGCTGCATTGGATGAGACGTTAAACCAAGGCCCCCTCTGCCCTCTTAGGTGTACGTACAAGATGCCACTGTGCTATTTCACAAGGGAGTTCTTCCCGATCTGGCTAATATTTATCCATCAACCAAAATCACTTTATATAAAAAAAAATAGTCTGGTCATTATCACATTGCTGTTTGTGGGAGCTTGCTGTGTGCAAATTGGCTGCCCCGTTTCCTACATTACAATAGTGACTACACTTTAAAGTATTTCATTGGCTGCTGTTACGACTGACCGCTCAAGACAAAGCCCCCAGTCAAAATATATGATTCTGATTGCGGTGAGAGAAACTCACTGCTAATTCAGTCTCGTCCCTCCACAGCTCACCAAATATATCACTTTAAACTTTCCAAATGAAAGAAAACCACAGCCAAATTGACCATCCACCAACCCCCGAATGAGGCTAACCAAACCAAGTGTCTTTAGATCAACAAATTAACTGTTTAATTAGAAAAACCTAAATTTTTAAACACTACTAAGATATAAACGACATTTAAAATAGAATAGTCCTTGCAGATTTACGCTCCTGCCGAAGTGGAATCTTCCAATGTGAAACACTCCAAGATTGTTTGAAGTCCTCACAGCTGTCCGATGGGGGGGGGGGGGGGGGGGGGAAAGGTTCTTCAGCAGTAGAACAGTCTGGACTAGTTCAGCAGTTGAACTGATGCTCCTCTTCTTCCAGTGATGAATTCAGCAATTACAGTTCAGTAGTTCAAGTAATTGGTTATTTTCTTTTTAAGAAATTAATCTGGCTTGACTAATCAGAATTTTGAGAGTATAATAAATAGAGTTTAAATAAACGGAGAGAGAGATCTCTTTCCTTCAGTATATGCTGGCAGAACAGCTGTCTGTGTCTGTGAACTGTCTCTCAAAAGCCAGTTTTTCATCTCATTTCAAATATCAATCAGCAACATTATATCTCTTGATCCTCAGTCTCTGGCTGTTGCCGGGTAACCAGGATGCATTCTTTGAAGCTGGTTGGCTCCCTCTCTGTATGGCTGTATCCTACGGCAACCAGAATGCGCATTCTCTAACTCCTGTGGCTTGCTGGTTCTTAAAGCAGTACTGATCCTTTTATAACCTTTAAAGGCACACTGCATACTTCCCGGAAAAGAAGAAAAAACTACAGGATCAGAACACTGTAAAGCACTTTGGGATATACTGTGGTCATGAAGGGCGCTATAAAGTTGCGAGTGTTTTATTTTTCCCTGGAGCAGGCGAGGTTGATGGGAGATCTGATAGAGGTGTACAAGATTATGACAGGTTTAGATAAGGTAGACAAAGGCTGTTCCCATTAGTTGATGGTGCAAGAATAAAGGGGGCACATTTAAAGTTTGGGCAAGAGATGCAGGGGGATGTGAGGAAACTTTTCTTTTTACATAGTGAATGGTAATGACTTGGAACTTGCTTTCTACGAGGGTGGTGGAAGTGGCGACGATTAATGATTTCAAAAGGAAATCGGATTGGCACTTGAGGCGAATAAACTTGCAGGGCTACGGGGATAGAGTGGGTGAATGGGACTGACTGGCGTGTTGTACAGAGACTCGATGGGCCGAAGGGCCTCCTTTTGTGCGTCAATGACTCACTTTCACAGAAGATCTTGCATTGTATTTACACCACAGAAACGGGCCATTCAGACAGATTGGTTCATATTGGCATTTAATCTCCACACAAGCTTCCTCCCAGCCCTCTTCATCTAACCTCAACATTTTAACCTTCTATTCCTTTCCCTCTCATGTGCTGTCTAGCTTCCTCTTAAATGCATCTCTGCTGTTTACCTCAGCCACTCCTCTGCAGCGAATACCACATTCCAACCATTCTCTGGGCAAAGAAGTTCCTTCTAAATTCCCTATTTGATTTATTTGCAGAAGTTTGCATGTGCGACACCTGAAGTGTGACTGTCCTTGGAACTTTTATAACCGTTAATCTCCTGATTAATGGGTTTGCTCATGGTTAATCAGAGGAGATGGTATGTCTTATAGCTGTGTTGTTGTAACAGGCTAAGGGAGCTCACTGTGCTACCTCTGGAACAAACAAGAATAACAGTCATTTTTTTTCCATGTGGCATATCCACTGTGGAGAAAATAAGAACAGACATTAGTTACTCTCACAGCGTTTTCCATTATTTACAGCTTCTTTATATAAAATGAAAAGTAGGCCAATAACTCGCAGCACCTTAAAACTATTTTTTAACTTCAGCTTTATTTTCAATCATAGAATGCTATAGCACAGAAGGAGGCCATTTGATCCTTACTGCCTGTGCTGGCTCTTTAAAAGACCTATGATCCCTTTAACTTTGTTGCTTTTTTTTAACTAATTGAGCAGAACTGCCTTAATTTACTTTGTCTAACGATGGATTTCTATCCAATTTGTTATTTTGCGTTGTAAGAATGTTTAAAAATGAATTAGGAGCCCATTTAGCTTAAGTAACCCAAAGCGTTGAAGCCCCTAATGAGGCAATTAAAGCACTTAACTATTCTGTTGAACATCCGTGTTTTAACCTTCAGTCCGCACCATTAGCATTGTATTTAACAAAAGAATGTAATGCACCACATTGGATCTATTGGCAAGGCTGCTGTTTCTGCTCTACCAGGGCGAGACAGAGAGAGGGAGGTTGCATAATGTTACCGGTCATGCGTTTCACTGCCGTCTGTTACTCTTATCTCAAACTGCCTGCAGCTTTCGGGTTTTTTAAATTAAGAAATGTGTGTGCGAAGCCAAGATTCATAGTATGTTCAGCAGTGCAGTTGAAAACAGTAGGAAAGAACAGACAAGATAGATCAAGTGTTGTGTGGATGATGGCATGCCTAGGTTTAAAAAGCCTGTAGAAAGAAAGACTTTCATTGATATAGCAGCTTTCACAACATCAGGACGTCGCAAAGCACTTTACAGCCAGTGAAATACTTTTGAAGAATGGTCCCTGTTGTAATGTAGGAAATGTGGCAGCCAATTTTCACACAGCAAGCTCCCACAAACAGCAATACGATCTGTTTTTAATGATTTGGTTGGAAGGATAAACATTGGCTAGCACATCGAGGAGAACTCCCCTGCACTTACCGGAAAAACTGCCATGCGATAGAGCCACGGGGCCTTGATTTAATGTCTGATCCGAAAGATGGCACCTCTGAAAATGCAGCACTTCCTCAGTACTTCACTGAAGTGTCAGCTCAAGTCTCTGGAGTTGGACTTGAAACTGCAACCTTCTGACTCAGAAGCAAGAGTACTACCTATTGAGCCACAGCTGATTGCAGAAAGTGTAGAAAATCAAAGAAGCTAAGAAATTCCATGGTTTTAGATCCTGGGAAAGAATGAGATAGAAAAGGATAAATTGAGACGAGTCTTGATTTGAATATACAAGCGAAGGAAAAGCGATAGGATGGGTAAGTGTGACCTGGAGCTTGTAATAAATGCTGACCAAATGACACATTATATTTGTAGATGTTATTGGTGTTACTGTTAGAACCTGACATGCTGTGTATGTTCTATTAGTAAAGCAAAAATACCCATTACAAATGAATCCAAACAGATTTTAGCATCAGACTGCAAAAAGGGAAAAATTCCTTCACTTGATATCCTGTCCAATGTCAACCCAGAGCAGAAAACAGGTAAATTCACTTTATTCATAACTTTACAAAGAAAACTTTTACCCCTTAGGTTAAAGAAGACACAAAGAAAGAAGTACGGCCTGCTTTCTTCATATGATGACCACGTGGAGATGGCTCCAATGGACACTGATGATGATGACACAACTTTATTCGAAGTAAAGGGCATGAGGAGGTGAGAGATGTGGAGTGTGACTGGGATGAGTTACAGTGTTTAGACCTCACCTGTTGTGTTCTATCATGTGTATGGTCTGCCTGCCTTCTGTAGATTTAATCCTTCAAGTACTTCGAAGTGTATGCTTTCTTCAAAGTGCTCTCATCCTGAACTTCTAATGCTGATTATGAAAGCGAAATTAAAAGGTTAGTGAAAGGCAATAATGTTATGTTTCAACAAATGCAAGTCCGGTAAACTCACCTTTCATTTTGGCGTTGCAGTGTTTTTATTGTGCTATTCCATTTGGGATTACTGTGTACAAATCTGCTGACTGTGGACAGCCAAGCCCTGGGCTAGATGCACAGGAGAACATTGAAGCTAATCTGTGATGTGCGAGGGATTGAGTTGCAATGAGTTAGGACTCTTTGTCCTTGACAAGTGACATTTCAGAGGGGCCCTTGTAGGTGTACCTAAGATACTTAATTTGTTAGAGAAAGTTGAACCCAAAATAAAACATGGGGCAAATCTCAGACAATGGGCCAAGCATGCACATGTTCAGGCTTTTGAAGTGGACAGTTAAAGATGACTGCCATCAGGTATAACAGGTTTGCTGGGATGGGCAACAGAGTCCAGGAAATGGGACTCATTTTAGAAGCAGGTGCTGAAGTGATAATGTTGGCATTTTAGGAAAGATAAAATGGACTGAGAGTTTTTTTTTTCCGAAACTAATCATCTGACTTTATGTTTTAAAATGTTGACTTTTGGCATACTGAACAGTTTAAAAACTAATGTATTTAAAAGCTATTCAGTAACATAGATGTGTCTGCAGTACTTTTCAGATGTATTTGATGCTTTGTTCTGGGTGGGGTTCGAGGTGTTTCCCGAGGTTCATGGCATTGGTGATGCATTGCTGTACCTGCCCTTGTAGCCTCCTGTACGCATGGATGTGGTAAATTGATTTGCACAACACACTAGTGCTTTAAATATGCAAAAATTGCAAATGAATGTACCTTTTACCTGGTGTTATAAATGACAAAGTTCAAATCCAGCCCAGAATCATGGGATGAAGATCTCTCCTGGCTGTAGGAACCTTATGTGAAATGAGTTTAGTAACCTCAGTTCAGTTCCTAGTGCTCATTGACCCATAGCACAGCGCTGCCCTGGATTTCACCCTTGAAGAGGCCACAGGAGCCCTATTGTGGGGAACAGAAAGGTATGCATAATAGTGTTTTTGCAGTTTGGACAGAATGGAGGGAGCTTTCCAGTGCATCTGACATCCCTGTACCTGACCAGTGAGAGTTTGACGCTTAATGCTATTTACAATATTAATCTCCCCTCTCACACCATTGAGCACAGAGAAATGGTATTGGTGTTTTGCTTAGCATTTAGATTAAAGGGGTGGGGAGGTCTGCTTTAACAGTGCGTTGACACGTTATTCTCCTGCTTTCTCTTTCAATATTTGCAGGAGCATTAACCACACCGCCTCACAATCTTGCTGACTTTCCAGCCACTTCAAATGCTTCAAGACACTGCACCGCTTCGCTGTGAGTTTTCATAGGTGTTCCCATCCTGCTCTTTTCTTCCTGCAATCCTCTACTACTTCCTCCACCCCTTCACTTTGTTCCCAACTTCCCATTAACACAGTCTCTTTTTTTCCAATTCCTCAACAGTCCCGATTGTAAAATATCCCTGAATATATATCTGAAGGAAATTCTTCTGTGGCTTGAGATGTTGTGTGGTTGGGGAAGGAAAATGACCAACCGGGGAAAGCTTGACTTTTTGATTATTGTGAAATCTGGACGAAGGGTAGTACTAAGGTTAGAAAGAGTACGGGAGAAGAGATTAATGAAGTTAGGAGTGGGTTTTGAAAGTCTGTAGAATATAGGATGAATAGAGTTGTATTAATTTTGAGAATAAGATTCAATCCGAGGGTCTATTTGCACTTGGGCTGTAACCCCATCTGCATATTTAAATTGTCACAAAAGCCATTGACCTTTTCAGGCTCAAATTGCATTTTTACCCCCTTCGCCATGTGCTGTCTCAAACTAAAGTTTACTTGTCTCTGCTTAGTGAGTAGTGAAATCCTAAACTCAGTTCTTCCCGTGCAGGTTTCAGATTTTACTACATATAATGAACAGGGGTAATGATATCCCTCAGCCCTCCCCAGAGCTAACTTAAGCAGCTAGAGACCAGAACTAGGACAGCTTGGTCAGTGAGTCAGATACAGCTCTAGCAACTCGAGGGGTATCTCTTCCTCACCCCAAATTGCTGGGTTATTTATACACTAAATGCATGTGCGTTAAACTCGTCATTTTCCCAGCATATTTTGGGTCATTAACTTTTGTTGTTGCTCAGCTGGTTACTCAAAATCTCATTAAAACTTTTTTTGTGGGAATTTTAGCCTCTGTCCAAACTTAGTTAGAGCTTGCTATGAAATATTTCTGTTGAATACCATGTGTTCAGCTTTAGAAAAGATTAGTTCTTTTAAGCCCTCTGAGATTTTTGTGGTAAATTGATATAAATCACCAAAGAAGTTTGTTCTCAAATCCGCATCTGTACAATCCTGCTGTTTGCATTGAATGTTAATTCAAATTAATGTTTGTCAATGGATGGGCTTCTATTTAAAGGTGCTTCCAGCAAACTTCTGCATCTCGCTTCAGGCAAATTGTCAGTCACGAGTCAGTTTCGAGAAGCTTTAAGAGGAAAGTCTAGGCTCCAAATCACTTGTATTTAATTGTACAATTCTTCCATTCCTGAACTGACAGTTCATTTGGTGCTAGCAAACTTGGTAGCACTCTCGCCACTGAGTCAGAAGATCATGGGTTCAAGACCTACTCCAGAGACTTGTGCACATAAACTAGGCTGCCATTTCAGTCTGGAACCGAGGGAGTGCTGCACTGTCGGAGATGCTGTATTTCGAATGCATTTTTGAAAAATTCTTTCATGGGATGTAGTCGTTGCTGGCAAAGCCAGCGTTTGTTGCTCATCCCTAATTGCCCTTGACACCTGAGTGGCTTGCTAGGCCATTTCAGAGGGCAGTTAAGAGTCAATCTTGTGAGTCTGGAGTCACATGTAGGCCAGACTGGGTAAGGACAGCAGATTTCCTTCCCTAAAGGACATTAGTGAACCAGATTTTTTTTATGACAGTCACTGATAGTTTCATAGCACTATTACTGAGACTAGCTTTCAATTCCAGATTTTTTTCTTATTAATTGAATTTAAATTCCACCAGCTGCCGTGCCTCTGGATGACTAGTTCAGTGACACCACTACACCACTGTGTTAGACTCCGTCTGCTCTTTCAAGTGTTCATAAAAGATCCATGGCACTATTCAAAGTAGAGGCAGGGATATTCTCCCCTGTGTCCTGGCCAATATTTGTCACTCAAGATCGCTAAAACAGATCATCAGGGCATTAATTCATTGCTGTTTGCAGGTGCTTGCTGTGTGCAAATTGGCTGCCATGTTTCCTACATTACAGCAATAACTACACTTTACTTAATTGGCTGTAAAGCACTTTGGGACATCCTGAGGTCATGGAAAGTGCTATGTAAATGAAAGTCTTTCCTTCCTCATACCTTAAGTGTCCATATGTGAAGCCAGGCAGTAAGTGTGGGCATGCTGTTTGACTGTGTGCGGGTAAGACAACTGAGCTCAATTCTGTCATTGCATCGCAATTGGGAGCATGATTCCTGGCTTAATTTCGCCCACTTCCCCAAATTCAGGGATGTTGAGGCTAATTGTAGTGACCCAGCCTTGGCTGACTCAGCACAGATCTGAGATTGAACCCCGTGGCCTTCCTGGATTGTATGGTCCTACTCTGCACTATGTAATATGTGAAATTGGTACAATTTGAATTTATATCCAAGAACATTTATTCAAAATCTGCAGCCCATCTCTCAAAATCTTTCTGGGACATGCATGTCTGTCATGTGCACTCTGAGTTAGAGAGCAGGCAGCATTATCTGTTTTAATTCAAATCCAATAGATTGGTTTCTGAGTGCGGATTTTTCGAAGGCGACTAATTTGAATAGTGCTCACCTCCGTTCTCTGTGGTGGAGAGAGCTGCTGTCTGGCCTCGACAGATCCATGTTGGACTGAATAACCAAACTCCCTTGATAGTGTCAGCACTTGCTAGTTAAACAAAAACATATAGTCCCACTAAAATGCTAGCGGGAGAGAGAAATAAATTGTAAAATAATAATTAAAAGAATGTGTTGAGAGGTAAATATGAAGTATAATAGTGGAGGATGTAATTTAAATCCTTAATGTACTGGGTAAATTAAAGGACAATGACATTGAAGTGGGGGTGAGGGCAAAGTGCTGTTATCTAAAGTACCCCCAGTGAAACTGGGTGATATAAAGGCACAGAGGGCATCCTTCTCCTACCTCCCTTGTCGAAAAGAGATGCTGTCTGTTCCCCATATTCCTTAGGAGATCAAACCATGTCGGATGTCGCACTTGGGAAAGGTCTGTTCAGGTGAATGTATCTGACAGGTCTGTCTTCAGTTAGCTGCTACTGGAACCCAGTGAGGATCCACTTCCTTCGCACTCCTAGGTATTGATTTTATTTTTCAGCATAAGTTAAAGGCTGTTTATTATCCAGGGACAGTCTTAGTCACTGTTACCTAGAGCTTAAAATAAGGTTTTTTCCACATGTGGGTTTAATTACCGAGTGCTTTTTTTTGTCATCAATTTTTGCTCATTTATTTCCCTCCTACTGCTTTGCAACACATTTCCTGTTTCATCTAGGTCAGGGGTTAACAACCTTAATTACAAGAAGAGTCGTTTTTTAAAAATTTAGTTGAAAACGCAATTATCTTAAGAGCCGCAATGCTGTTACTCAGATGCCAACAATAGTGAAAAACAAGATAAAGACACATTACAACAGCATTTTTACAAACAAGTTGTTAATTGAATGATGCTTTTTCACAAACGCAATGTTAATCGCATTTTAAAAAAACAAAAGCCATTTAATTGCCATCGAAATGGGTTTGATCGATCAAGGTCAGGAGCCGCACGCGAGTCCTTAATGAACCACAGGTTGCAAACCCTTGATCTAGGCAAACATGACAGTCTCCAGCCACAAACATGTCCATATAACCATGGCCTGAGCTCTTGGGGCAACAACCCGAAATTGCAAGAGTGCGTTCTTGACAAACCATCACCGTGCAGCTGTGACATTATACTGTTAAACCATACATTGTGTTGAAGTGACATCGAACAGGCTTGCAGTAGCAACTGAGTTAAATAGTAGTACAAAAGGAAGAGAAACTAGAAATACGCAGATCAGTCAGCATCTAAATAGGGAGAGGCTGAGTTCATGTTTATGGTGTACGCCCAAAACACTAACTGTTTCTCTCTTCAGGAGCTGCATATTCCCAGTATATTGTATTTCTATTCCCAAGTAAAATTGCCCTGACTTCATTTTAAATTATATGTCCTTACCGATCATTTAATGCAGGGACCAACAGCTTAAAATGGAATATTTTTTACTGGATGCTGAAATTAACTTGATCATTCCTAGTAATGTCACTCGCACAGTTTTCTCCCTTTTTTTTCATCCCAGATTCCTCCTTCGCTTTCTACATTTTATAATAAATCATAATTTGTTTTCTCGAGTGCTATTTTAACCTCCATGTTCAAACTGTTAAGTGTACTTTTTGCATACTAATCTCTTGTGTCATATGCAGTTCTGTTGTACCTTTGCTAAAGATCCTTAACATTCCATTGCACAGTATATTCTCATTCTATTCAAATTGATTAGCCTCTGGAGTGAAAAGAACCAGTTTTTATTTTGAAATTCAATCAGCCAGTTAGATTACACATTTTGTTGGTGTGAATTGTTGTTGGCTCTATGTTGATGAATATGTCTCTGGTGCCAAGTTGCCCAAGTCTAAGGTAGGTGAGTGGTATAAGGTCAAACTCGAGTAAACCATTTCTTGCACAAGTTCAGCTTCGTGTTGACTGCTGTAAAACCGCAACCAGTCCAACCCAAGCTTTTTACAAGTTGCCAGAAGGTCCAACTGATAACCTGGGAATTTACTGAGCTTCATTTTCACCTTTTTTATAATGAGATTCCATCGTGCTCTGATTGGGCTATGTCCATGCTTGCATTCATACACAAGCAATTTTCCCTAACCAGCAAATGACGTGGAGCAGGAGGTATGATTCCGATCTGTCGCTCTGCATCATTATCTGTACAATAACTGTCTAATCTTGTGCCTTCTGAATGGCTCAAAACCTTGTTTCTGAATCTGGTTTTGTTAGGCAAATTACTTATCCAGAGACCACAAAATAATAGCAATGCCACAAACTCAATCTAACTTCCATTTATTTTTATTTGCAGATAATAAGCACTCGAGGGACATATGGTGAATGTGACTTGTTACCTGTCATGCGGATTTCAGAAACTTCAATCTTCCTGCTAATTACTTACCAATGACTGAATATATTTGTACAGTTTTGTGTGCGACTGGGCAGGTAACCATTTCAACACGGCCAAACTCTTCACTGTATGGGAACTGAAGGAAAATTGAAACTCTCCCGTTTTTGGGGAAATTTTACTTCGGCATTATTGTGATTTCTGTATCATTTTCTGAGAATCATTCAGAAGGAAGTCCTGGGTTATGAGTTAAAGGTCGCCTGGCCTAATCGTTTTTCACAAAGCTCTGCTTCGGAGCAAGTAGGGACTGCAAACTTTAGAAGAAATACCTAGTTTCTTTGTTGTAATGAAAGTGTTTACCTTGACATTGTTGCTATTTAACTTTAGTGGAATGATTGCTCGTAAACCACTTTAGGTGGAAAAGCTTAACTACATACAAAATTAATACAGTGAACATTATAAAAATGTACTGTGGCAGCAGGCAACATGTGCTCCATGGGAAAAATGAGTGAACCTCTTGCCTCCTGTGGCACCCAGGACCCTGTGCTTAGTGGGTCCTGAATGCTTTCCTCAGAGGCAAAGTAAAATGAGGTCTGTTGATCCTCCCAACAAAGGTGCAGTAGGGACCAACAGCACTCTCCCTGTGCCTGTTAAAAGCACCTTTTTAGATAGTCTCTGCTAACTGCTCACTAGAATGTTAATTTTTAAACACATGTAGAAGCGCCCACTTAAAGTAAAAAGAGAGCAATTAACTACACGTCTGGTTGTTGTTTAACACTGAATGCTACTTAACCTTTTGCATTCACAATTCCAACTGCTTCTGTGTACTGTGAAGTTTTCTTGGAGGGGAATAAAGCGTGGGCAAATGCACCTCCCTGTCTCTTTCTGCTGGCTCCAGTAGAAGCAAAGCTGGTGAATCGTGTGGCAACTATTGAGGCCCAGACTCCTACCGCCCCCCCCCCCCCCCCCCCCCCCACCACCAAAAACAGTGCCTCAGTTACTGCCAAATGAGGCAAGTCAATAAGTTTAGGTGACTAACTTCAGGCGGTGGCAAGAGAAGCGCCATTTTGCCGTCGAGCTACAGTTTTTAAATGTAAATGTGCATTTAAAATCTGCGGTTGTTAGGCGTCATGCTGCATGTAGGCATCAGCCATGCTGTTTGAGCATGATTTGAGACCTTTTTCTCTTGTTAGCTTTAGCTTAAATGAGTTGAATTCAGGCCAACATGGACAAAGTGCGAGCCTGTCAGGACTGTGAAGCCTTTTCTATGCCTTTAAGCAACAACAAAAAAAGTTACAATTCAATGCCATCCTTTTTGTTTACTTGTTCATTAAAAGTTTTTTTTTGTGAAAGGTAATGACTATGGAGCTTTTTATAGAGAGACAGCAAAGCCAATTTTAAGAACTACAATTAATAGACTTCCTTCGAATGCATCCTGTGTTACAGTCCCGGATAGGACAAGTGATTTACCACTCTGATCCACGGGAAACCACCCATTTCACTCCCCTAGGACTTTATGGAACATCACAGTAATCAGACAGCAAACTGCTATGCCTACTGAACGTAGAAACAACTGGTATTTGTTGTAGAAAGTCCTGTGCCCAAATGAAGGGTGTGTTTAAACCTCCTAGGAGTTGTGGGGGGCTGTGAAGGGTGGGCACGAGGAGACATTGGACCTTGGGGAGAAGGGGAAGGGGACCATGAACAGTACAGAATAAAGGGAGAAAAGAAGGGAGTGAGCGAGGAAGAACATAGCCCTCTCGCCATCTCTCCCAGTGGTTGCAGCGAATTCGACAACAATGTTCCTCCATTCCTGTTAGACCAAGGGAAGCTCATGACTTTGCTAACTTAACTAAATTTCAAAAATAACATGGTCTTCGTAATAAAATGTGCATAGTTAAAGCAGCAAACCAAAGAACAGATTTTACTTTGTGTTTTACATGATGGCCAAAATGAGCTTGCATGTTGGGGTTTGGTTTCTCGGTGCTGCAGGAAACATGGTGATTAAAAAACAAATGAATTCAAACTAAAAGTGCTGCCTTTGCCTTTCTTAAAAAAAAAAATTAAATTTCTTAAAATCATCTCACTCTCCTGAAATGTAGGTTGAAGGAAAGAATTTTCAGGCTATTTCACGTAAACTGTCCTGTGTGAACGGGTGACTAGCTGTTGGGTCAAGCCACAGTATATTCCATTAAGCTGTTACATTTAACCATATGACCATATGATACGTTTATCATATGGTATGCAAACATGACATGAAGTCCTGTGACATTGACCACAAGTCGTGGGAGTCAGTTGCCAGTGATTGCCAGAGCTGGCGGGCAACCATAAAGGCGGGACTAAAGAGTGGTGAGTCAAAGAGACTTGGCAGTTGGCAGGACAAAAGACAGAAGCGCAAAGAGAGAGCCAACTGTGTAACAGCCCCAACAACCAATTTTATCTGCAGCGCCTGTGGATGAGTCTGTCACTCTAGAATTGGCCTTTATAGCCACTCCAGGCGCTGCTTCACAAACCACTAACCACCACCTCTAGGCGCTTGCCCATTGTCTCTCGAGACAAGGAGGCCAAAGAGAGAAGAGAGATGGTTATATTGTGCAGTAAGTAGCTGTGATGGGTCGGGCTTTATATGAAAAAAAAATATTCTGAAAGAAGTAAATGCTAAGGGAACAAAGCCTATTTGTCATAATGTATTGATTTTTTTTTTAATTAATTTTTATTTCTGCTCATCAAGGTGTGGTGTGGTCCTGATGATGGGATTCTTCTTTTTCTATCATCCAGGTTGGGTAGGCTGCAGCGGGTGCTTAGCTCACCAGGGTGGTTCTTTTTTCCCCATTTCCCACAGCTGCCAGCCCTCTGGCCTCTCTCACCCAGATCCCCCGTTGCTGCCAAATTCGAGACGGTTGTATGCAAAGGCCTGCTTTATATTCACTAGGAGCTGGATTGAGACGGCCTGAGTTCATTCCACGCAGGCTGCTTTACAGCCAGCAGACCGAGGAAACTTTCAATCCCACATCCACCTGAACTGGATTTAAGCCTGGGGGTCCCAAAGGTACAAAATGCTTCTTAGATGTCCATCTCACAGTGCTTTTCCCTATGCTTGATCCTTTGCTAATATAGAGGACAAAGTATTGCCTAGGTAAATTAGTCTACATTGGGCAGATGGGGACCCAACAACAATCAGTAAGGCAAGTTTTTTTTATTTTAGTTCTCTGCAGGTCGCCATCAGTCACACAACCCATTCTGCAACTTATTTTCCCCACTATTGGAGCTGCACGGCAGGTCAGTCAGCATATGGCGGATTTGTTGGCCTGCCTGTGTTCTCTTTTCCGATGCCAGTTGGCCTGCTGTGCATTTCTAGCCTTTTCTGCTTCTATCTCCAGCTTCCAGCATTCAGTTTTGCTTGTATTGTGTTGTTGAGCCAGTTACAGGTCAATGACCTTGCTGAATAACACAAGCAAACTGTGTAATGTCAATACCAGTTTTTCTTCAAGGTTTGTTTTGTGAATGTCAGGCGTTTCTTTTTGGATGGGGAAATGACTTCAATTAGAGTCGTGTGATTGTACCTTGAGAATTCTGTGGACTGTCTTGTGTCTGACAGGAAAATATTAGTTTTTTTAAGCCTTTTTAAATTTTAAGACTAGTCACTGAGTGCGGGGATGTCGCAAGCCTCTCCATAGTTCACAGGTGGCATAGTACATTAGATTTAGAAGTTAGCTGTTCCTGGCAGGGCAGCAGTAGGACTGGTACAGTTGACCCTTGTACCTCTGGGCAGAAGAAACAGTGGCGAAAACTTAGCCAGGATTTCCTCTGGATGTTAAACCTTTGAACTCTGCTGGAAAGTATGCAGATGGGGATAGGAATGAGCGTGGCTGTTGTGCAGTTGAATAGGCAGCCTGTATGCGCCACCTAAGCTTTTGTTAGGTCGGTCACTTCGAGGGGGTGGGTCGGGGCAAGAGAGTAGAATCGTTCTGTGCATTGGCGCTTTGTGGAGTAAAGCGCATTCGCTTTTCATGTCCCTACAAACAGTGAGCAGAGCGATTCTTCTAGCTTGGCCAAGGTACCAGTGGAACAATACCCTGGGAAGAGTCAGCATGTTAAGGCAAGGAGCAGGCTGGACAAATACATGCCAGATTACTCCTGCTTGTTTACAAAAGAGCAGCACTTGCACCCAGATGGTACATTCTCCTCTTGTTTTGGCATCAGCTGAGCAGTGTAAAATCAGCAAATATCATAGAGGCATTCAGGATGCAGCTAAGCGTTCTCACAGTGAATGTGAGGTGTGCGGGGACATTAGTCAGTCTTAAAAAATTTATGGATTATTTTATGTTCTTCTACTAATTGAGAGGGGAAAAAAAACAAAGTAAAATTTGAGTACTCGACAGAAGCGTAAATCACTGTGTAATGAATCACTTTATGATACATTAGCCATTTTTTCCTCAGAGTACCAAAGGCTGTTTTAGTTTCGGGGCCGGTAAAAAAAAAATATACCAGTTTCTGATCTTGTCTGCCTGTTAATTTCTGAAATGCCTAATGCTGAGTTTTGGAGTGGAAGTCTGTGGGAACCATGCGTTTGTTTTTAGAGTGCAAACTATAATTTATTTTTGATCTTGTGCGTAAAATGCTATTAATGTTTCGAAGGAGAATCTTCATCCATTGTAAACCTGAATGCTATTCGAGAGCAAGAGCTTTTGGATATAAGTGGTGTCTCACATTCTGCATTACTGCACTAGCTAGCTGATTTCTGCTCATTACAATATGGCCCAGCATCCCCTGGGTTAGGGAAGGCTTTCTGCTCTTGATAACTCTCCATTGGCTCCTGCTGGAAAGTGCCTGCGCGTTCATTGTTTAAGGGACAGGATTAGGACTATGACTTCCCGATCACCTGCCTCTCACACCGCCCCACCCAGCCTAATGATTTACTAGCTTGTTAAAGTTCCTTTCTAGCTGCCCATATGCAGAATGGTCACTTGGGACAAGTACAGGCGAATGCACGTGTCGTCCCTTCAGTGAGAAGTGGGAAGAAAATTAGTAATGCAGTGATTGAACATCCTGAGAATTATTGAGGGAACTGTCCTGTACAGTAAACATTGGGGTTGAATCATTTATCCTTTCTTCAGTACCAGTGCATTTCCTATCATTTCACATAGTGGGATGAATTGTCTCCAAACTGAGAGCGCGCAAAAGTCACATCATGAGAATGCATTGTGATCTTGAGGCGAAGTGATCTCAGACGAGTTAAGGAATCCATATGATGCCCCAGTGGGTCATCACATTATTAGTTGTCTGCTGTTTGGTCATGCTCATTCAGTTACAGTGTGTTGATATTTTGGATTGATAGTGCGAGAGCGAGCATGCTTTTCTGAAGAACCACTTGGTTTTTGCTGTTTCGGAGGTTTGTGCACTGTTGCTTCACATCAAGTGAGCCTGATTAAGGCAGGAGAGTCGAGAAGAATCTGTGGGGAAAAAATTGACAGGCTTTGTACTTTTTAATTGTTTGTGGGTGAATCTATTTAGATGGGTGCTGATTTCCAACAAGGATTGGGGCCTGAGATGTAGAGTACATTTGGAAAGTAAATGATCTTTATCTCCAGGCTGGCCTCTGTGTGTTTTGCAATAGATGCCTCTTTTCCCTTAGGCTGCCATTGGTATCAAGCAATAGAAGCGTGGTGAACAGCAATGAGGACTTCAGACTGACCTTACTGCCACAATATCCGAAAACTAAAACGTCCCTTGTCAACTATAAAAACAATTGGCCACCTGTTAGGTTTTAACTGGTATGAAAAAGGGAAATCTGGAACACTGCTTCCAGTGAAATCATGACAGAGACAAGGAGCGATAGCTTCAAACTGGTGAAAGACACTTCCAGGACTTAATGTAAGGCAAGGTCTTCAGTCAATGAGTGACAGGAAATCCTGGATAGGATAGTGGAGCTGCCAACAGTTCAAGAAACAGTTTGATGATCTGACAGCGGAGAGGGATGGGGGGAAGCCGTCGGATGGATGACTGGGTGCAGTAGGCTGAGGCAAATTATCCTCTACCCCTCGTCTGTTATCTAAGGTCTTTTCTGACAATTTGCATTGTTCGTTAGAGCATCCTTTGGGAGATGGATATTTCCTGACTCTCTGAGCAACGTATTCATGATAGATTACAGGGTTTCCCCCTTCCTCACCCATGTTAGAGACATGACCAGGTAACTCTTGAAGATGAGTTATACTCACCATGTACAAAAGTGCCATTACTGTACAAGTCCCCTTGTTGACACCAGCAGCCCAGTTGTGATAGCTCATCTGTTTGCCCCTGAGAGTTTGTTGAAGTGTATGTGCAACCTGTCCTTTTCCTCTAGCAGTTTTGAATTCACCTGCTGCAGCTCTGGTCATAACAACATAACAATCTGTCTTCTGGTGGCGCCTTTATATTTTTAATGTAATACTGCACTGGGCACTTAGTCATGCTTTCTGTTGCCTACTCACAAGAATGCGAGAGTTAACACTCTCTTGCCCTCTTGATCGCGCTCTCTTAACTGCTCGCTCTCTTGTTTGTGCTCAATCTTTTACCCTCTCACTATCTCTCTCTCTCACCGTCTCATCCTCGATGAGAGGAGTTATTTTTCCTGAAAAAATACAGGTTACCTGAATGTACCTTGCATCCAAGATCGATTATACCCGAATCCTTAAAATAAAGAATACAAAATGGTAGAAATTACATTAGAGGCCAACCAGTCAGCGTCTGAGAGAAAAGGAAAGTTTACGTTTTAATTAGAGGCCTTTGCCCCAGAACTGAGTTTTGTCTACCTGGGGTAAAAAAAAGTATTTTCTTTCTTAGATGCTTCCTGACTGGAGTATGTTCTGCTTTCAGTTCAGATTTCCAGCGTTGAGTGTTTTTGTTGTCTGTACTTGGGTTCTTATTGGGATATTGGCTATTAGCACTTTGCTGCTTCCTTGGTCAACTGCATATAGGGATTAGCATGAGGACATGCCAGCTTTGTAGCCTTCAGAATGTGGTAGAAAATTCAGTTGAACAGGATTCTTGGCAACTTAACTCCACCCGCTCCCTGCCTGTCTGTAGGATGCTGAAAAAACCTCAAGACATTCATGTCTTGGGTTGAGTCGAGTTGAGTTGAATGATGCTTTTTGAGCCTGAATTTTTTATTTTACAGCAAGTGTTAATGGGAACATAGCAACTTCCTGTCCCCCATTTTAACCATGACTTTTAAGTTGTGATCTATGTTAAAATGGTGGACAAAGGAACTTCATTCAAACACATTTGCTATCAATATCACATGATTACAACCCCTCTTGATTTTTAAATGATTCTTTTTTAATGTACTCATTATTCCTTTGGATGTGATTGAAAACAGCATATTATAAACATGGACCAATAAAATGCACAAAACTATCTGCTGTGAAATGTATATAATGTGCTTGGGTAACTTGAGTTGTTCAACCATAACCAATAAATTCTTTTACTAAAAGCAAGGCATTGCGTACTGTTTTCATACTGATGTCTGTCAGACTTCCTAACTACCCGCCCACATGTCTCGACTTAATGTTGTCACTGCATGTAGCCATGTTGAACAGGCCAAGAAATTATAGGTGCCACCTCCTGGATGAAGCAAGAATTTACAGGTGTTACTGTCGCAGCCTTTACCCGTGGAATGGGAGAGTATTGCGTTGTCTGTCTATTCTTCCGTGGACTGATGTCACGGTTGCGACAAACCAAATTAGCCCAGGGATTTCAATAGATAATAAATGAAGTGATCTGGTGTGGTGTCACTCCTGCGGCAGCTTTTAGAAATTATGTGTGGTTGAGTGTTCCTCCGGCTGCCATCTAAGATGTGGCCTGCTCAGAAATATAGCCTCCAGCTCAGGGCCTTCAACTTTAAAATTAGAACTTGGAGTTTTTTTTTTAAGCTTTGTTTTTTCGATCGGTTGAGTATAAGATGCACACAAAAACAAGTCTCCAAGCTCCCAATAAGTACACATGTCGATATGGAATACAACAACAACTTACATTTATTTAGCGGCTTTAACATAGTAAAACGTCCCATGGTGCTTTACAGAAGTGTTATCAAACAAAATAAGACATGGGAGGAGATAGCAGGAGAGGTGACTGAAAGATGTAGGTTTTAAAGAGTGTCTTAAAGGAGGAGAGATTTAGGGAGGAAATTCCAGAGCTTGGGACCCCAAGCAGCTAAAGGCACAGCCACCAATGGCGGAGCGATGAAAATCAGGGATGCGCAAGTGGTCAGAATTAGAGGAGCACAAAAATCTTTCTTTTATTCTTTCATGGGATGTGGGCGTCACTGGCAAGGCCAGCATTTGTTGGCCATCCCTAATTACCCATGACAGCTGAGTGGCATTCTAGGCCATTTCAGAGGGCAGTTAAGAGTTAACCACATTGCTGTGGGTCTGGAGTCACATATAGGCCAGACCAAATAAGGAAGACAGAATTCCTTCCCTCAGAGATATTGGTGAACCAGATGGGTTTTTATGACAATTGATAGTTTCATGGCACCATTACTGAGACTAGCTTGCGCTTCCAGATTTTTATTAATTAACTTAATTTAAATTCCACCAGCTGCTATGGTGGGATTTGAACCCATGTCCCCGGAGCATTATCCTTGGAGGGATGTAGATGTGGAAGAGATTACCGAGATAGGGAGTGGGTGAGGTCAGTGAAAGCTTTGAAGACCAGGATGAAAAGTTTAAAATTGAGGTATTGCTCGACCAGGAGTGTGATAACATGCACTCTTTGGACTTGTGCATGTAGTCATGTCCCTTTGGACAGAGAGCTTGGCTGCAGGTTAGTTGAGAGCCAAGGCTGACATAGCCACAAGCGACTCTAGGGATGCTGCTGAAGTATGGAGGGTTGAAACCGTGATGCCACCACGCAAAGCAATAGTAAGCTTCCCGCTACTTTTTTTACACATGACCCCCTCGTGCATATTGGAGGTTTATCTGGAGTTCGGTGGGAAGTCTTCGAGCTCCATTACTCCTCCAGGATCTATGGTCAGCCAGCCTGACTCACTGATCGACAGTGCCTTAAGAGTACTGTTGACACTGCCTGTATTTACCACTGGGGTTTGACTTGGTTCCAAACTTTCACTGTTAGATATATCATTGGCCACACACCATCCACCCTCCTGATGAGCTGTCGCTTACCCCCAAGAGCACTGTCGTTAGACAACTTACCAGTGTGGGTCTGAATTCTCAACAGCTGGACAGCAGATACTAAGAGCCCCTCAAGACCAGCACAAATACCCCAGATGTGTCCACTTGCTCTCCCAGTTCAAGATGCTTATCTTGTAATTGCTGCCACCAACCATAAATTAGAGTCAGTCTCGTGTGAGGGATGAGGTTGGAAAAATATCACATTATTTTGAAAAAATATGAACAGGGAATAGTATCCTCCAATGCACAGATCCTTGGATACTGTCACTAGCTTCCAGTGAGCTCTTTGTTAACACTTTTGAGGGAAACTGTTAATGAATTCTGCTTTAATTAGACACTCTGCATTTCAGTTTTAATTGGGTTTATAAATTGTACATATTTATATTGTCTTCCTCTCATCTGACTCTAACATGGCCCTTGGGCCGAGTTAAGATTTTTTTTTTTATTTAGCCCGTCGTTTACTTGCTATTTTGTAATTTAACTTCAACAAAATCTTGCATCCCTGTAATGCCTGCAACATAGGAGAACATCACAAGACACTTCACAGGGGTGAGCAAATGGTCATCCTGGGAGGTCTGTCCCCAGTAAAGTGCATCAAGGTGAAGAGAGAGTAGGGGAAAATGGAATATTTCAGAGCAGGAGTTGACAAATACCTTGAATGTTGAGCGTTGTTGGATGACCTACCATTCCAGACCACAGAGGGGCAGTCTTGCACTGTAAAGCTATGGAGTCAGACAGCTTTTAGTGCAAGAGGCTTCTAGTTAATCACACTTTTAAATTTTAATATTTTCAGAACCAATATCTCAGTCCCACCCCTATAACCACTTGACTATAAAAATAAAAACACACACATACTGTTGCTTTGTGTGTCATAATATCGTAATGGGAGACTGATGTTTGACATGAAGCAGTTCAATGTTGTTCATTGATGCACTGTTCCGAAGAAAAGTAAAAGCTCAATGGACGAAAGGATGAGTTTCATGAACTTCCTTTGACGAGTCTTATTTCAAGGTCATTGAGTGAAGTTTTTAAATACACTGACTAAATACACAGTCCATGCTGTTGTCCATAGTTAATGGATGTAAGAGGCTTCAGAGTATGGGCTCAGAGCTCCATCTCCTGGTCAGAGTCTGCAACTACAGCATTACAGGCAACTGTTTACATACAGGATTTCCATTCCAAATGCTACATGGGTAGTTTCAATGTTAAGTGCTGATATGAAAGTGTAACCAAAAATTGTAACAGGAAATGTGCATATGCATACCATTTTGAATAAGATATAGATACATTTTTTCTAAAAAAAAAACCCCAGCTGTCAATTTTCTCTCTTTTCCTTTAAGCTCTATCATAGCTTGCAGGCATCAGACATCTAGAGTAGCTCCCGTCCTTTATTTCATGTGTGAGCTAAGGTGGTCATTGTCCGAAGGCTATTTGACTGTGAGGGGCATTGAAGGTGAGCTCAAGCTTGTACTCACTTGGTGTGCACTTTCAAAAGGTCAGGGTGGGAGCCATGGCTGACTTTCCCAGTCCCCTCAACATACCGGGGGCAGCTGTGGACGGGGGTCACCTTTATCACCGCTATGGCTACAATCAGTTACCTCAGCCTGGATTCCTCCTGAGCCTCAGTAGCAAACTACACACTGCATTTCAGCTGATAAACAGCACAGATTTTAACATCTATTAAGCTCTTTATACATAGCACTTTATTTTCTATTAAGTTCATATTCCATAAATTTATTTATTTGTGAAGTGTATTATGGACAGTGTTGGTTACTTACAAGTTGTTATAATACGTTTACAAAATTGTATCGCAACATTTGCTGAGGTTGGTCAGAAGGAACACGTGTGATTTTATATTGAGTGAGGATGTTTACATTGTATGTGATTGCATTAAGACCAATTTGGCAACAAGCCACATGTTAGGGTCAAGTGACCAAAAACTCAATATTGGGGAGAGCCTTGAAGGAGGTGAGAGAGTAGGGTTGCTAATGTCAGCTGCACGTATGCCTGGAGTTTTCATTGTGAGCACAAGCCTCCAACTGCGTACACCGGTCAAACAGCTACTCATCATTTCCATGCTACTCCCTCATCCCTGCCCATCTTCAATATGTTTCTAACCAATATTCAAAAGTAGCAGTGCCCATGCGATTCATCTTGAACTGCGGGAGATTCCAAGATAATCCGGGAGAGCGGGCAACCCTACGAGAGAGGCGGAGAGGTTTGCGGGGGGCAATGGGGGTGGAATTCCTGATCTCAAATGGCTGCCAGTAGTGGGCGTGTGCATAGGAGTGAGGATAGAATTCCAGAGCTCGGAGCCGAGGCAGCTGAAGGAATAGCCGCCAGCAGTGGGGTGAAGGAAGCCTGGATGTGCAAGAGGCCAGATTTGGAGACGCGCAGAGATCTCGGAGGGTTGTGGGGCTGAAGGAGGGACATCGAAAGCATTTTGTATGCACGCATTAAACTGTTTAAGAGAAACAGCCGATTTTGACCACATCGGACTGCTGTGGTACTGGCCATTTTGCTGTCATTCACCAGCTAAGGATCACAGATGAACAGCTACACAGTGGCTGGAGCATTGGTTTAGTCGGCTTAATAAATCAAGGATCAATTGACTTACATTAAACCCAAATTGTTTGACAGGCCTGACAGTCACTCTCTACAGCCATCCAGTTGTATTTTTGAAACGGGGCTCTTGTGTATGTCCCAATGTGGATCCTTAAACAAAGTTGCTTTTGTAGATTTTATAGTAGCAGGGGGCGTTCTGAGGCCTAGTTAGTGTTTAGCTCCCTATTAGGCCACATTCCCTGCACACCATACAACATTAATCCTGAGTTGCCAGTGGCTCAGTCTTTATCTCTTAGTAGGATCGTTAGGAAACACAGCAACGTGTTTGAAATATTTCTGTTTGGCAAAGTTGTAAATTAGGAAGATAAGAAAAAACAAAACATTTATGTACATGGGCTGAAAGCATCATAAATTTGGTATTTTAATGTAAAATTGCTCTGGGGGAGCAGGCTATCAGAGACTGCTCCTATTATGCAGAGTCAGGTGGCTTGCCACTGGGAGGGGGAAAGAGAGAGAGAATACCATGGCACTTTTGCATTGGAGGAGTGTTGCTGGCTGTAGACAGACGATGCTTTGGACTGTCGATGAATTTTTTGTAATGTCAAAAATTTCTGTGGCCCATAGGACAACCAAGACCCATGTTTTCATGGGTATCACAAGTTTCTGGTGGGTCGCCAGTTAAAATGAAACCCATCGAGTCAGAAGCCCGCTCTCTCATCGTTGAGCATTGAATGTATCCAGGCTCCAATATGATGGACCTGCCATTCTGATTGTACCTAAGGTGCCCCCAACAGCCGATGAATTGTATTTTTGAAGGTTAGCCACTGCTGCTTTTGGGCCAATGCAGCAGCCAATTGCAAATAGGTAAGTTAAATGACCAGTTAGTCTGTTTAAATTCTCACTCTTGTGTTCAAATCCCTCCATGGCCTCACCCCTGTCTATCTCTAATCTCCTCCAGCCCCACAACCCTCCAAGAACTATGCGTTTCTCCAATTTTGACCTCTTGTGCATCTCCTACCATCGATGGCTGGCTAGCCCTGAAACTCTGGAATTCCCTCCCTAAAGCTCTTTAGCTCACTCTTCTTTAAGGTCCTTCTTAGAGCCTACCTCTTTGACCAAGCTTTTAGCCATCCCCTCCTATTCTTTCCTCCTTTGGCTCGGTGTCAATTTTTGTTTGATTGCATTCCTGTGGAGCCCCTTGCAACATTTTTCTATGTTAATGGTGCTATATAAATGGAAGTTGTGAATCAATGTTGGTCAGCACAGCTCCCTGCTCCTCATATAGTACTGTGGGATCTTTTGCATCCACCAGAATAGCACTGCTATGAAGCGTCAGCCTAGTTTATATGCTCAACTCCTTATGGCTTGAACTCATAATAGTCTGATTCTGAAGCAAGTGTACCACTGAGCCAAGCTGAGAGCTTGGCAATATCAATGGGCCTTGATGGGGAATGGACACTGTAACCCGGGCAACTCTTATTAGGATATAAAAGTGCCCTCAGCCAAGTCAGGTATGAGCAAGCTCATACACGTGCTAGGGGCTGGTTTGAGCAGTGTTAGCTTTTGTTTAGAAGCAGCACAGCTGCCTGTGGCCCCAATTGTTTTACAGTGACTATGGGCTGGATTTGGTTGGGTCGAGATCCCGACCTCAATTCCGGGTCAGGAACCCAGGACTGGCAATGGTGGGATGTCGCTTGCAATCTTCCCAGAGGCGGCCAATTAAGAAACCGCCTCTGGTAACCCATTCCAATTAAGGACAGCAGGCGGACCAGGAAAGCGGGAGGCCCAATGGGGGGCCCGCAGCGATGTCCAGCCAGGAGAGATTGGTGCTGCCGAGGCAGGTAGGCAACAGTGAAGGTGCCTCAAAATGGAGGCACTCTCTGCAGCATCGGGAAAAGTTAAAGTTCTCGCTTGGCCACAGCTGCCAGGCCATCATTGTGAAGGGGAAACCCCACCACAGGGCAGACTGCTGCCGCGGTTGTTTCCATCGCGCCCCTGTGGGTCCATGCTGGACTGATGGGGAGGAGGCATTGATGGCACCCCCCACTTACCCCACCACCTCCCCAACCCTGGCCTGCCATCAGGAGGCTGCCTCCAGCTCAATTCGGGCTCCAGCTTCAGCACGGGGCCTGTCCGCATTTGAGCGGATCCCGGCGGCACCATCACCTTTCCCTCAGTCGGCCCATTAATTAGCCTAATTCGTTATCCTCTGCTGTCATCGGGCAGGTAGCCTTTGCTGCATTGACCCTCAGGCAAGATCACTTGGAGGGTGGAGTCGGGAACACGTTGAGTAGCCGACCTGACATGCTATATTTTGACCTTGCACCTGGCCCCGGCTCTTGACTCAGCTACAACCTTCTTTTCTGAGTTGTGTAGATAAGAGGGCTGTGTTTCATCTTGTTCCCACTGTCTCCAATTCTCTCCCCTCCTTTCCTTTAAAGGTGGCAATTCATGCAATGGGAGTAAGAGCTCACTGATATTCTCTGATGTGTGTGTGTGCGCGCGTGTGTTGGGACTTCAAATTTTGGCATGCTCTTTGACCAAGGGGGGCATCGCAGCAGAGACTAATCAGGTCCCTGTCCAATGACAAATACGCTTTCCAGCTAAGGGCAGGGAAATGCGACGAGGAGTTATTTATCATTTCCACACACCCAGGGACAGTGAGGCCAATATGTAGTGCCCCTAACCACCAGAATCCACACAGGCCAGCCATTGAATTTGTGCCCATCTTGTCCCCAGGCGCACACTGGGCAGGTGTGCTGGCTGACCCGAGTCATCATGGGCAGTAGGAGAACCAGCAGTCCTGTGTTACAGGATAGACTTTGTCACGGCAAAAAAAAAAGCTGATTAATTGTGTTCAGTCTGGCTGTTGTTCAGCTTGTTTTGCCAATAAATTTAACAGGAAATGTGACCTCCAGACAACAAAACAAAAGCAGTTGCTTGTTCTCCTTGTGGAATCCCCTCGGGGGCATTTCTCATAAAAAAAAAGAAAATTTCCCGTATCTCTATTGGCCAGAATATGTTTTTTTAATGTCGGGCCAATGCCCTTGAGTCTGTTAAATCCGAGTGAGCCAAGGCCAATTTAAGCAACGCCAAATAACACTCACGCGACATAGCCATATCAAATCAAACCACCACCTTTATTATGCTGCGGGGAATGACATAATTCCTGGACGTGTTTGTTGTGAGTATTGAATATACGGATCGAACTTACGATCTAATTAAAACATAGAAAAGTCTTAAAGGGCTTGACAGAGTAGATGCTGAGAAAATGTTCCCCCTTTGCTGGGGAGTCTGGAACACGGGGTCACAGGCACAGGATAAGGGATCGACCATTTTGGACTGAGATGAGGTGAAATTTCTTCACTTGGAGGCTTGTGAATCTTTGGAATTTTCTACCTCAGAGGGCTGCGGATGCTCCATTGTTCACTATATTCAAGACAGACGTTGATAGATTTTTGGTACTAAGAGAATTAAAGGATATGGGGATAGTGTGGGAAGGTGGAATTGAGGTAGAAGATCAGCCATGATCTTTTTGAAGGGCTTAGCAGGCTTAAAGTGTTAAATGGTCTCCACCAGCTCCTATTAAAAACATTGTTACATTTTCTGTTCTTATGCTCCTTGCCTGTAAGTCAGAAGGCTGGAGGGTTTGAGCCTTGTATCCAGAAGCCTTGCTCACTGGGAGATTGCAGCTGTGTGTTCACCATTTCTCTGTCCATAGATGACTAGTTTCCCAATGCGTGCAGCAGACTCCCCAAGCTCAGAAGATTAAAATCCCCAACTCTCCACCCATCATCATCCCAACTCCCCCAGTCTAGGCTGGGACTGCAGTTCATCTGAAGCAAAGCATCTCTGTCGGTGCAGCACTCCCTCAGCCCTGAAGTTAAACCCAGACAGCCAATGCCAGTCCAAATTGTTTAGTTGAGTGTCAAAGATCCCACAGCATTCAGAAAAGAGCAGGGAGTTCTCCCTACTGAGTGTCGTACTGAGGGGGTGCTGTATTGATGGAGGTATCGTCCACTGGATGAGATGTTAATCCAAGACCACCTCTATCTCTGACAGTCCAGGTGGATATATAAGATCCATGTTTCATTTTGAAGAAAAGGAGAGAGATCTCCTGATATTTCTCCCTCAATCACAAAGAAAATTGGTCATGTAAATCTTTGCTGATTTTAAAATGTTGTAGTGCACAACATCATGGGGAGAGAATTTCCACAGGGGTTATCCCAATGTCTGGCTGTGCCTTCAGCTGCTTAGGCCCTAAGCTCTTGGAATCCACCCCCCCCCCCACCCCACCCCCAAACCTCTCCATCTCTCCACCTCATTTTCCTCCTTTAAGATGCTCCTTAAAACCTACCTCTTTGACCAAGCTTTTGTTCATCTGTCCTCACATCTCCTTATGGTGTCAAATTTTGTTTGATTGTTGCTCCTATGAAAAGTCTTGGGAGTTTTGATTGTGATAAAGAAGCAATGTAAATCAAAGTTACTGTTAGAGAAAGAGCCTAAACCGGCCTCGTCTGGGGTTCGGGAGGAAGTGGGGGATAAATATCTTGGATTCCCACAGAACATTGTGCACCTGCGTTGCCTTTTTGATATATGTCACTTCTCGTGAGTGGGTTTAACCCAAGCAGGAAGTTTAGATTGTTGCTAATCTCATTACGCCACAATTATTCATTTCCCAAACATTGGCCCACATCTCTGGCCTTGCATGCTATAAGTATATTCCAGACCCTGTCAAGCCTGCTCCACTTTAGCACTTTAGGTGCTTATTCTCCGCCATTTTGTAATCTGAACGACACATGATTCATCACAAAGTTAAATCTTACTAGGCTCCAACACTAGTTCTAGCTTTACAGAGACACTGTCTTCATGAAAAATGTGTTCTGGGTTTTGTTTTTGCTTTGGGGAGGCAGAAAAGCTGGAAAATCCCAAACCCATGATGTGCAGTGACATCATTTGTCACCATGTGATTGGCATCAGTCCTCCATTTTTGCTCACCCAGTTCCTTCCTCTTTTCTCCTGAAGGTGCAGAATCTTGCTAAGATACGGTTTCGCCAGTGCCAGTTGCCTTCTGGTATCTTGTTCAAGAAATAAAAACAGAAAATGCTGGAAATACTCCGGTCAGGCATCATCTTTGGAGAAGGAAACAGAGTTATCACCTCAGATCAATGACCTTTCATCAGAACTGGGAAAAGTTAGAAACGTCAGCAGTTTTAAGCAAGTGACAGTGGGAAAAAGAACAAAAGGGGAGGTCTGTGATAGGATGGAAACCAGGAGAGATTAAATGACAGAAGTGCTGGTGCTGCAGGGCCAAAGGGAGTGATAATGGGACACGTAAAGAAATAAATGATGTGTCTAGAGGAGGTGTGAATGGCAGAATGATGAACAGCTGTATCCAAAAACCAAAACAAGAGTAAAACCAAAACCAGCAAAGAAAAAAGAAACTTACTGGGGGCAGCGGTTATGGTCTGAATTTGTTGGATTCATTGTTGAGTCAGGAAGGCTGTGAAGTGCCCAATGGAAAGATGCGGTGCTGTTCCTCAAGCTTACATTGACCTTCGTTGGAACACTGCAGTAGGCTGAGGAAAGAGAGGTGAGCGTGAGAGCTAGGTGGAGAATTAAAATGATAGGCAACTTGAAGCTCGGGGACACTTGCAGATTGGATGGAGGTGTTCCGCAAAACAGTCACTGTGGTGCTTTGGGGACTGGAGTGAGGTTTAGCCGAGTTTATAATAGATAGGAGACAGAGACAGCAAGCTGTTAAAACACCATGGATTCTTCTTTATTCTCTTTTTACTTTCACTTTCTCTTTGCTAGGATCTGTGTATAGTGGTCTCAAGTGGACAAAATGCACAATGCAATTTTCAAAACATTACAGTCACCCAATCTGTGTTTGGTCTCCCCACTGTACAGCAGACCATATTGTGAGCAGTGAATGGAGTATGCTTAATTGAAAGAAGTATATGGAGACATAGAGGGCCTGGAGGATAATGAGCTTTGAGGGGCAACACAAAACAACTATTTCCACCCCTCACCCCCCCCCCCCCCCCACCCCCCTTCAACATCCACACACAAACACTGTCCAACAGAGATCACTGGGTAATGAACAGGAGCTGGAACTTGGGCTGATTTTCCATCCCAAACCTTTGGGACATTGTCACCAATTTTGGCACCCCGTGAGATTGGTTAACTTGGTAAGGACTGAGGGAGATTTAACCTGTAACTTTCCTGTGTTGGAAAGCTGCTTGTTAAATGACATCTGCATTTTTTAATGGAATTTTTTTTTGGGTGAGTTTAATTCATCTCACTGGAACCCTCAAACTCAAAAGTGCCTTGTATAAATATACTGTGCAAAATCCACAGAGGGCACAATTATATCTCAAATTTGTATCAAAAAATCATTTTCTAATGTATGAAAATTACTAAGATTTTCTTTCAACTTTTTAATGGGAAATGCTATTACCTCTCTAAGTGTTCATTTTCTAGTTCATTATTAATAACTTTTCCTTCCGTCTTAGTGTTTTACTCCCTTCTTTACTTTTTTTTAAGTGATTATTTGTCGAAACAGCCCATTTATCAGTCAAGTGAAGTCTGTTGTAGCAGAGGATCCCTCCCTGATGGCAATTAAAGGCCCAAAAATCTCCTCGCAGGAGTTTACGGGCAATTTTGTGAACTTCTGGCCGTTGTTTTCAACTGAGTGTTTTTCCAGAAATTCTAGACGGCCTGAATCCCTGCTGGATGCTGGATATTCTCGTCAATCTCCTAACCCAAATCTTCAACTTCTGATCTCCCTACCAATCCCTGACTTTGATCAGATGAGCTGGTCTGATCCAAATCCCTGATTCCTGCTGGCGTCCAGATCCAAATCTGAGAGTCACTGGTCTCCTGACCCCATTCCTAGATTTTCCAGTCTCTTGATCCCAATCCTGGATTCATCAGTAACTTGACCAGAATCCCAATTCACTGGTCTCCTGACCCCAATCCAAGATTCATTAGTCTCCTGATCTGAATCCCGGATTCCCTGATCGGAATCCCAGATTCCCTGATCTCCTGATCTGAATCCCGGATTCACTGGTTACCGGACACGAACCCTTGACTTATGTGCAAACTACAGCCCTACATTGAGCATTTGTTAATACAATTGCTGACTTAAAGGCAATCTGTTTGACACCAATATATAAAGGTGTGTAGGATTGAAGATGGTGTTACAGGAGCTGTCAAACACAGAACCACACTGTCAGGAGTTCTCAAGCCAAAGTCATTTCTTGTGTAACAGGTGTAAGATTACTTGGCAACTGCCAACTCTTGTTAAAATTATAATTAGGCCTTCAGGTAAATCTGAAATGAGACACTTGACATGAGTGACTCATACCTTATGTAATATTTAATATCTTTAATCTACATTAGTCTTTTTCTGAACAGTTTTTTTCCTCCTCTCACACCACTCCAATTTTCTCTTCTCTTCTGAAGGCACTGACCCCGTGTTGTGGCACTTCTTGTCTTCTGGTTCAGTGCCGAAGTGGCCATTCTTAAAATGTGAGACCCTGTCTTTTCTCTCAGATGAATCGTATATTGAAGAAGAACACTTCTCCCTGCCCAGTATTTACCCCTCAACCAACATCACTGAGAAGCAAATGATCTGGTCATTTATTTCATTGCCATTTGCTGCGCACATATTTTTTTATTTATGGGATGTGGGTGTCACTGGTAAGGCCGGCATTTATTGCCCATCCCTAATTGCCGTTGAACTGAGTGGCTTGCAAGGCCTTTTCAGGCGTCAGTCTGCTGTGGGTCTGGAGTCACATGTAGGCCAGACCAGGTAAGGACTGCAGATTTCCTTCCTTAAAGGACATTAGTGAATCAGATGGATTTTTACAACAATCAACAATGGTTTCACAGTTACCAGTAGACTTGCTTTTTAATTCCAGATTTATTAATTGAATTCAAATTTCACCATCTGCCGTGGTGGGATTCAAACCCATGTCCTCAGCATGAGCCTGGGCTCTGGATTACTAGTCTAGTGACATTACCACTATGACACCGCCTCTGCATATTGGGGGCTGTACTTCCTATATTACAACAGTGACTGCACATCAAAAGAATTTCATTGGCTGTAAAGCGCTTTGCGATGTCCTGAGGTTGTGAATGGCGCTATATAAATGCAAGCCTTTCTTTCTCGGCCTTGTTCAATAGTATAAAAGGGGCATTAGCCAAATGACCTGCATTACTATAAACACTTTCTACAAGCAGTAAGGGCTCCACTTGCCAAAAGCTTTATCAACAGGAAAATAGATTAGGGAGCTACATGAGAAATCAGTCTTTGCATGAGAAGCTTACTGTTTACCCTAAGCTGCTTGAGTGCTTTGAGTCTGAGACTTTCCACTACGGAAGCATGCCCATACTAAAGAGTGAGGAGATAAAAAAAAATGAACAGCCCCTTCTCGACGCTGATTAAACATCTACAACTTCCTGATCTGGAAACAATGCTGTTTAATGTGTGAGTTTCTGACTGGGAAATGCAGCATAGTGATTCTCATGAAAGCTGTTTTTAATGTGGATGTCGTCACTTTAACCCCATGTGGACTGTCTTTGTCTCCAGTGTTGTTTCAATGAGATTAGTGCCTCTGCTTTATTTAAAGTAAGTTTCTTTTCCAGTTGAGAACTGTGGTTACCTGGGCGTAATCACAAGGCAGAAATCTAACAGAGGTATGCATGTAATTTATACAGTAATAGATATTCAGGGTGGGTTACTGGCTGAGGGGTCAGATGGTTTATATATATGTTATCTGGGAATGAGTTACAGGCTGGAATCTAATCAGTGATTAGAATATGGACCACATGAAGTCGTTGAGGCATAGATGCATTTAAGGGGAATCTAGATAAGTGCATGAGGGAGCAGGGAATAGAATGATAGGTTGATCAGGTTAGATGAAGTAGGATGCTGGAATGGAGCAGAATTGCAAGAACAGACCAGTTGGATTGAACGGCCTGTGTCGGCAATCGACTCAATGTAACACTATGGAGTTATATTGCTGAGGGTAGATGCGAAAAGGGATTGGCTCCTAGGAAATAAAACTTGTATTTATATAGTGTGTTCTCACATCTTACAGAAATATCCAAAGGTGATGATTGAAATTGTGTAGTTGCTGTTGTGATAATGAGATTCTGAACTCAATAGTTGCAAATTTAGTGATCACCAACAAACTTCAATCAATGAAGGATTCCTGTTATTAATTTAACAGTGTCAGGTTTTCAGGTCTCGTTGGGCTTCTAATTGTTTGCATAAATTTTATCTGTGTAAACTATTACATTAATAATGAGTTTGCCTAAATCAAGGCACAATAATGTTATTTTTCATAGCTGAAGGAATTATTGATTTTCATTGAAACACAAAAGCAAAATACTGCGGATGCTGAAAAACTGAAACATAAATGGAAAATGCTGGAAGCCATTCTTTATATAATATAAAATAAAAACAGGAAATACTCATCAGGTCAGGCATCATCTGTCAGAGGGAAACAGTTCTGATGAAAGGTCAACGGACTAGGCCAGCATTTGTTGCCCATCCCTAATTGCCTTGAACTGAGAGGCTTGCTAGGTCATTTCAGAGGGCAGTTAAGAGTCAACCACATTGCTGAGAGTCTGGAGTCACATATTGGCCAGACAAGGACAGCAGATTTCCTTCTGTAAAGAGCATTAGTGAACCAGATGGGTTTTTATTACAATCGATGACAGTTTCATGGCACCATTACAAAGAGTAGCTTCAAATTCCATGTTTTTATTATTTAATTGAATTTATTAATTATTTGAATTTAAGTTCCATCAACTGCTGTGGTGGGAGTTGAACCCATGTCCCCAGGGTATTAGCCTGGGCATCTGAATTATTGGTTTAGTGACATTACCACTATGGCACTCTAGATCTCCTCTACAGCTAGTTTCTTTTTCTTGTCCCATTACCACTCCCTTTTGCCTTGCACCATTATCCCTTCTGTTATTTAATCTCTCCCTTTTCTTCTTTCCTCCCCTCATCCCCTTTCCCTGCCTCTGTACTTGCTTAAAAGCTGTTACATCTCTATCTTTTTCCAGTTCTGACCATAGGTCATTGACCTGAAACATTAACTCTGTTTCTCTCTCCACCCATGCTGCATCTTCTCTTTTTATTTCATATTTCCAGCATCTGCAGTATTTTGCTTTTGTGTTAGTGTTCTGAGGGTGAAGCTTGGCTGTCGTGTAGGGGTAGGAGCAGCTGTGGGCAGTACTAAAGCTGATCCTGCACAACTCCCAATTTTATTTTTTCTGACAATTTTCATGGTTTTTTTCCCCCCTTTCTCTGAATTGCCGCCATCTAGCTAACTCAGACCCGGGAGATGAAAACAGAGGCCTTCTGCCTCTGTAGTTCAGCCTCTGTGGTTCAGCTGAACAGCAGCAGTGTGCATTAACTCACAAAAGCATCAGAGAAGCAAACTATGTCCAGCTTCTTTGAAGAAACTGCTGTCCTTATTTTTTTTTTATTCGTTCATGGGATTTGGGCGTCGCTGGCTAGGACAGCATTTGTTGCCCATCCCTAATTGCCCTTGAGAAGGTGGTGGTGAGCTGCCTTCTTGAACTGAGTGGCTTGCTAGGCCATTTCAGAGTCAACCAATTGCTGTGGATCTGGAGTCACATGTAGGCCAGGCCAGGTAAGGACAGCAGATTTCCTTCCCTAAAGGACATTAATGACCTAGATGAGTGTTTATGACAATATACAATGGTTTCATGGCCATCCTTAGACTAGCTTTTAATTCCAGATTAATTGAATTCAAATAATTTGAAGAAGAGCAGGGCAGTTCTCCCCAGTGCTGCTTAAAATTTATCCTTCAATCTACATTACTACAAACAGATGATCTGGTCATTTACCACATTGCTGTTTGTGGGATCTTGCCATGTGCACATTGGCTGCCGGATTTCCTAAATGACAAAAGTGACTACGCTTCAAAAGAGATCGTCTTTCTTTTTCAAACAGACCAGTAACAAGTGCCACACATTCTCAGTTATACAAGTAACTCCAGCTGATCCCACAGATTAGTAGGACCAGCAGTGTAAGGCATCTTTAACAAAAATAAGCAGACCAATATAGAATCATAGAATAGTATAGCACAGAAGGAGGCCATTCAGCCCATCAGGTCTGTGCCAGCTCTTTCGAAGAGAAATCCAGTTAGTTCCACCCCCTGCTAATTCCCTATATTCCTGCAGCTTTTTCTCCTTCAAGTTTTTTTTATCCTGTGTGCGTCACTGTCAAGGCCAGCATTTGTGACCCATCCCTAATTGCCCTTGACAATTGAGTGGCTTGCTAGGCTATTTCAGAGGGCAGTTAAGCGTCAACCACGTAGTATTTATCCAATTCCCTTTTTGAAGGTTACTATTGAATCTGTCTTCACTACCCTAACAGGCAGCTCATTCCAAATCCTAACCACTCATTGCATAAATAAAGTTTTTCCTCGTGTCACTCTGGTTCTTTTGTTATTCACTTTATATCTGTGTCCTCTCAACCCTTCAGCCATTCGAAACGGTTTCTCTTTATTTACTCTATCTAAACCCTTCATGATTTTAAACACCTCTATCAAATCTCCTCTTAGCCTTGGTCTGCTTGAAAAAGAACAACCTTAAAGTTTTAAAATAAAATATAACACACCTTTTGTATCCTACTGATCAGAGAATAACAGGTATCTAGTTCTGTGTCATAAGCAACTGCATTAATGTGGGTTCAAGTGTCACTACAGCACCTGAGCTTATAATCTACTCAATTCAATACAGTACTGAGGAACTGTCCAAGGTGCCTTCGTTTGGATAAGTGAAACCAAGATCTCACCTTCCTGTTCAGGTAAACAACAAAACTTGTATTTATATAGCGCCTTTAATGTAATAAAATGTCCCAAGGTGCTTCACAGAGACATTATAAACAAAATATGATATTGTGCCACATAAGGAGATAGTAAGACAGATGACCAAAAGCTTGGTCAGAGGTAGGATTTGAGGAGTGTCTTCAAGGAGAAAGAGTGATAGAGAGGCGTAGAGTTTTATGTAGGGAATTCAAGACCTTTGGGCCTGGGCAGCTGAAGGCGTGGCCACCAACGCTGGAGCGATTAAAATCAGGGATGCTCAAGAGACCAGAATTAGAGGAGCACAGTTATCTCAGAGGGTTGTGGGGCTGGAGGAGATTACTGAAATGGGGAGGGGCCCGGCCATGGAGGGATTTGAAAACAAAGCTGAGTATTTTAAAACCAAGTCATTGTTTAATCAGGAGCCAGTGTAGCTCAGTGAGCATAGGGGTGGTGGGTGAACAGGATTTGGTGCAAGTTAGGACATGGGCAGCAGAGTTTTGGGTGACCTCAAGTTTACCAAGGGTAGAATGTAGGAGGCCAGCCAGGAGTGCGTTAGAATAGCCAATTCTGGAGGTAACAAAGGGATGGATGATGGTTTCAGCAGCAGAAGAGCTGAGGCAGTGGTGGAGAAGGGCAATGTTATGGAGGTGGAAATAGGCAGTCTTAGTTACAGCCTGGATATGTGGTTGAAAGCTCATCTTGGGGTCAAGGGAGAAGGATGGAGTCAGCGGTGAAGGAGCGGAGTTTGCGGCAGGGACTGAAGACAATGGTTTCAGTCTTCCCAAAACCGAAGGAAATTTCTGCTCATCCAGTGCAAACGTCCCAAGGTGCTATTCACAGAAGGGTAAGGCTTTCTCCTGGTGTTCTTACCAACATTCATCCCTCAACGACTACTGCCAAAAACCTACTGGTCATTTAGCACAAATTGGCTGTCATGTTTCTTTCCATAACAACAGTGCCCAATGAAAGCTATTCACTATGTGAAGGACTTTGCGTTGCAATATGGCGCTTTCTCTCTCTCTCTCTCTCTCTGTTTAATGTATATATATATATATATAATATAAAATAGTTACGACTGAAGTGGAAGAAGTGCACTGTCTTTTCTAGTTCCACTTCTTCACAGGTCACAACATATATTTAAATGTTAACCCAGTTACTGATTCGGTCAATCATATACTCTATCCCAGAATAAAATACACCAACCAGGTTTCTTTAATAAACAACAAAATTATCAGTTTATTATAAAACAGAACTTAACCAGTAATGAAGCAAAACACACAGATTGAAATATGAAAGTTCCCTTTTACCTTAACCCCTCACACCCCGCCCCTCCCCCCAGTTGACTGAAAAAATAGAGATTTTCTCTTTAGAGCTTTGTTACCCAAAAAAAGACAAGAAGAATACTTTGACCAAATACTTGCTAATTCTTGAAGAAAAGAGACGATATGGAAAGATGTCAGTTGTCCCTTTTTGGTTTGGCGTCCCAAATATGCATAGATGGCTGTCATTGGGATCTTTCTACAGTTCTTTTCAGACGATGTTGAGGATCAGTGTGGCAGGCTTTCCAGGAGAAATGCAGCATCAGGGGTTTCTGGCAGACCTTTCTGGAGAAATACAGCATCAGTTTCTCTATTTCTTACACTTGATTCTCAGGCAGTTCTGAAAGATTAGATTAGATTAGATTAGAGATACAGCACTGAAACAGACCCTTCAGCCCACCAAGTCTGTGCCGACCGTCAACCACCCATTTACACTAATCCTACACTAATTCCATATTCCTACTACAGCCCCACCTGTCCCTATATTTCCCTACCACCTACCTATACTAGGGGCAATTTATAATGGCCAATTAACCTATCAACCTGCAAGTCTTTGGCATGTGGGAGGAAACCCACGCAGACACAGGGAGAACTTGCAAACTCCACACAGGCAGTACCCATAATTGAACCCGGGTCGCTGGAGCTGTGAGGCTGCGGTGCTAACCACTGCGCCACTGTGCCGCCCCAACGAGATGGAGGAGGCTGCTGATGATGGCTACTCTCTTGGCTGGTTTTCTTCAACTGCCTTCAAGACAGTTCACACCCCAACACACTGTCCAAAGCGAAACCAAAAACAATATCTCAACAGTCAATTTGGGGTGCTTTATTGGCACCCCATCCACAAACATTCACTCCCTCTACCATCGACGCACTGTGACAGCAGTGTGTACCATCTACAAGATGTACTGCAGCTATGCACCAAGGCTCCTTAGACAGTACCTTCCAAGCCCATGACCTCTACCGATTGGAAGGACAAGGGTAACAAATGTATGGGAACATCACCACCTGCAAGCTCCACCCCCCCACCCCCCCCCCCCCCCCCCCGCCCCCAAGTCTCACACTATCCTGACTTGGAACTATATCACCGTTCCTTCACTGTCGCTGGGTTAAAATCCTGGAACTCCCTTCCTAACAGCACTGTAGGTTACCTACCTCACATGGACTGCAGCGGTTCAAGAGGGCAGCTCACCGCCACCTTCTCAAGGGCAATTAGGGATGGGCAATAAATGCTGGCCTAGCCAGCGACGCCCACATCCCGTGAATGAATCAAAAAAATGCCTCCTGATCCCTATAAATCCTGACCTGTCACTTCTCTCTAAACATCTCCCACCCCACACCCACCCCAAGTCAAAAAGTGCCTGCTGGCTATTTATCTGTAGATGGTGACTTCCAGTAAATGTTGTTTTCAAACAAGACCTCTCAGTGTCTTTTCAATAACCCCAGTTAAGAAAAAATTCATGGAATCCTTTTTCAGTTTTCGCAAATAAAACAATGTCCATAATTCTAAAATACATGAGTCCTCAAAAAAGCATCATCATAACTATATATATATAACTATATATATAATATATATACATTCAAATATATTATTTGTTACTCTGGTGGCATTGCTCATGGTACCTTGATTTATGAGGTTGGTGGAGGAGTACCATGGAATGCACAATGTATTATTCTGTAGCTAAGCTAGAAGTGCATTGGCCTCTTTAAGATCACAAAGTAACATAGTAGAATCATAGAATGGTTACAGCACAGAGGGAGGCCATTCAGCCTGTTCTATCGGTGCTGGCTCCCTCTGCTAGTCCCATTCCCCTGCCTTTTCCCCTGGCCCTACAAATTTTTTCTCTTTAGATAATTATCCAATTCCTTTTTGAAAGCCTCCACCACACTCTCAGGCAGTGCATTCCAGATCCTAAACCCGCTGCGTCAAGGAAGTTTTTCCTCCTGTTGCCTTTGGTTCTTTTGCCAGTCACCTTAAATCAGTGTCCTCTTGTTTTTGATCCTTTCATGAGTGAGAACCGTTTCTCCCTCTCTACTCCAATCAGACCCCTCATGATTTTGAACACCTCTATCAAATCTCCTCTCAGTCCTCTCTTCACTCAAGAGAACATCCTCAGCTTTGCCAATTTAGTCACGTAACCGATATGCTGAGATTGACAGCTTTTGGTGAAAGATGTTTGAAGATCAGGATGTGCTTGTAAATATTTGATTGCACATCAGGCTAGACCAGCAGGAAACAATTGGTTTCCCTTTTTATTTGATACTTGGAATTATGACTTTTGATGTGTGATGGGCATGAGATTTTCTTACACATGTTTATTGATATTGGGCGGAATTTACCCTATTCCTTTTGTGGTATTACTGCCCTCCATCTGAACCCAGTTTGATTAAGATCTGGTCCAGACACCAGACGCCTTCACCTCTGACTGATGTCATCAGTAATATGCGTGACATCATATCCCTCTGGAGTGCTACCACACCTGATTGGCTTTTTCCCCACTGGGTCTATCACATCTGCTCAAAGCAACCAAACATGGATATTAAACTTCTAGTGCTGTGAGTGAGTCTAATTGAAGGAGTATAATTCATTTCCCAGTGTAACCTTGTGTAAATGGTGCTGCCATTAGCAAGGTCTCCAGGAAGGGGCTCAAGAGATTTGCTAACGGATACAACTAATGTACTTTCAGGACATAAATGAATTCAGACAAATGGGTTTGAAATCTTGTAGATTAAGCTAACAGCCTGCAAACAGAAATAGTGACAAGATAATTTTTAATGCATGCATTTCAAACTGGCTCAATTTGCTATGTTTAACCCGCTCTTTTACAATCTATCTGAAAATGCCTATCATGCAATATCCCAAAGCAATCTCAAATGGATTTCTAATAGTTGGACAGATTTTATTTTAACTCCTCTTATTTTTAATATATGCCAGCTGGTAGCCTGACCTGTATTCCTAAAAGCTTTCTTTCTATTAATTGAACTTTTTCTGAGCTCTGAGTCTGATGTTGTAGCTGGTGAGCTGGTGCTTTAAACTAAGTGGGCAGTCAGGAAATGGGCTAGATTTGGAGTTTAAACTTTGGACTGCAGGAAGGGCCAGGGAAATGTCAGTCTCCCAAGGCCAACCATTTTATTTACATTTTTCAGTTTACACATCATGACACGGAAACAAACACTAATAGTATGGCAATATAATAAAAGCAAAATACTGTGGACGCTGGAAATCTGAAATAAAACAAGAAATGCTGGAAATACTCAGAAGGTCTGGCAGCATCTGTGGAGCGAGAAGCAGAGTTAATGTTTCAGGTCAGTGACCCTTCTTCAGAACTGGCAAATATTAGAAATGTAAAAGGTTATAAGCAAGTAAAGCGGGGGCGGGGCAAGAGATAACAAAGGAGAAAGTGTAGAAAGGTCACAGAATAGCTGACCAGAAGGTTGTGGAGCAAAGGCAAACAATATGTTAATGGTGTGCTGAAAGACAAAGCATTAATACAGATAGAGTGTTAACGGACTGAAAATTGAACAGCCACAAGTACAAACATGAAAAAAAAACAGTGGGTAAGCAAACTGAACAAAATAAAATGAAATAAAATAAAATAAACACAAAAAAATTTTTTTTTAAAGGAAAAAGAAAAAATAACTAAAAATAAAAGTAAAATGGGGGCCCGTCATGCTCTGAAATTATTGAACTCAATGTTCAGTCCGGCAGGCTGTAGTGTGCCGAATTGGTAAATGAGATGCTGTTCCTTGAGCTTGCGTTGATGTTCACTGGAACACTGCAGCAATCCCAGGACAGAGATGTGAGCATGAAAGCAGGGGGGAGTGTTGAAATGGCAAGCAACTGGAAGCTCGGGGTCCTGCTTGCGGACTAAGTATGGCGGACTAATAGTATGGCAATTTGGGTTTCAGGAATGTAACGCCCCACTCCAAAAGCTTGACCACATAATCCAGGATGATACTCCAGTGCAGTACTGAGGGAGTGCTGCACTGTCAGAGATGCCAGTGTTCAGATGAGAGGTAAAACTGAGGCCCGGTCTGCCCTCTCAGGTGGATGTAAAGATCCCATGGCACTGTTTCAAAGAACAGGGGAGTTCTCCCCAATGTCCTGGCCAATATTTATCCCTCAACCAACACCTAAAAACAGATTATCTGCTCATTATCACATTGCTGTTTGTGGGAGCTTGTTGTGTGCAAATTAGCTGCTGCATTTCCTACATTACAACTGTCACTACACTTCAAAAGTACTTCGTTTTGGGATGTCCTGAGGTTGTGAAAGGTGCTATATATTAATGCAAGCTTTTAATATTAACCAAACATGATAAAAATAAACAGGGGAGAGCTCCTCTGCTCTTTGAGATAGTACCATAGGATCCTTTACATCTACCCGAGAGGACACACAGGGCCTCGATGTAACATCTCCTCTGAAGGACAGCATCTCTGATAATGCAGCATTCCCTCAGTACTGAGCTGGACTGTCAGCCTAGATTATTGTGCTCAAGTCTCTGGTGTGGCAATTAAACCCACAACCTTCTGAGTCTGAGGTGAGAGTGCTACCAACGGAGCCACAACTGCCACATTTAGCAATGTAATAAAGACAAGAGTAACAGAAAATCTCTCAGCTTTAGCCAAATCTATCAGATTTCAAGAAGGTTCTGCAGTTCCTAAGCCAAAGCCAGTGGTAGAATGTATATATTTAGTTCATCCAGTGTTTAGGAAGCAGATTGCCTGTTTGCTGATCTCAGCCTGAGAGAAAATGTACACGTGAGAACACTGAATTTTTAAAAATTCTTTCACAGGATGTGGGCGTCATTGGAAAGGCCAGCATTTGTTGCCCATCCCTAATTACCCTTGAGAAGGTGGCGGTGAACCACCTTCTTGAACCGCTGCAGTCCATGTGGTGCAGGTACTCCCAAAGCGCTGTTAGGAAAGGAGTTCTAGGATTCTGATCCAGTGACAGTGAAGGGCGGGATTGGATTCAGTTGAAGTGATGGGTATTGAAGTACTGCACGGAGAATACATTCTAAGCCCTTGCTAACCTCAGTGCTTCCTCCAAGTGATGTTCGGCATGGCGGAGTGCTGATTCATCAACTGAAGGAGGGCAGTAGACGGTCATCAGCAAAATGTTTCCTTGCCCAAGTTTCACTTGAAGCCATAACATGTCACGGGACCCAGGCAGTCAATGTGAAAGACTCCCAAAGCCATTCCCCACCTGACTGTATACCACTGTGCCCCTACCTCTGGTGAATCTGTTCTGCTGGTGGAAAAGGACATACCCAGGGATAGTAAAGGAAAAGTCTGGGACGTTGGCTGATAGTATGACTTTGTTAGGCTGTTTCTTGACTATTCTGTGGGACAGCTCTCCCAATTTTAGTGCCTGTACCCAGATGTTAGTGAGAAGGACTTTGCAGGATCAACTAGGTGTGCCTTTGCTGTGTGTCGATTTGATGTGGATGTTGCTGCTGAAGAGTCCATCCACTGTTATTCTTGCTGATGGTAGTATAATGGTAATGTTACTAGACTAGTAATCCAGAGGCCTGGACTAATATTCTGGAGATATGAATTCAAATCCTGCCATGGCAGCTGGGGGAATTTAAATTCAATTAACTAATAAATCTGGAATAAATTGCTGGTCTCATTAATAATGATCATGAAACTACTGGATTATTGTAAAAAAAAAAATCTGGTTTTCTAATGCCCTTCAGGGGAAGAAATCTGCTGTCCTTACCTGGTCAGGCCTACACGTGACTCCAGACCCACAACAATCTGCTTGTCTCTTAACCGCCCTCTGAAATGGCTGAGCAAGCCACTCAGTTATATCAAGCCGCTACAGAAAATTGGACTGCAGCAGTTCAAGAAGGCAGCTCACCACCACCTTCTCAAGGGGAATTGGGAATAGGCAATATAAATGCTGATCATGTCAGTGATGCTTAAACCCCAAGAAGGAATTAAAAAAAAAAAATTGGAATCAATTTGATGCAACCAAGTGGCTTTCTTACCACTTCAGAGGACAGTTATGAGCCAACCATTTTGGTGTGTGGCTGGAGTCATGAATGGGCCAGACCTGGTCATAACAGTAGGTTTCCTTTCCTCAAGGGCATTAGTGAACCGATTGGGTTTGATGTAACAGGAACATAAGAGAGCGATGAATGAGAAAGGCCATTCGCATCAGTAAACAATGAAAGCTGAAGTTAAATTTGCCCTCAAGACATTCGGGTTTAAGTGGCTATTAATGACATCTGTTTCAGGAGTGTCAACCTGACTCTGTTGGTAGTGTTTCAGCTTCTAATAGTTGTAGGTTCAAGTCCCAACTCAGAACTTGAGCATGTAATGGAGGCTGGCACCTCACTGCAGTGCTGAGGGAGGCGCAGCATCAGCAGAGGTGTCGTCCTTTAGAGATATTGGGTTGACGTGCCTGCTTCAATGTAAAGCATTTGACGCATAGTTCTCCTGGTCTCCTAGCCCAGTTAACCTTCACTCACTATTTTATGGGGTCTTTGTACAGCCTACAGAACATTAACTGCACTTCAAAGTAATTCCTTGGCTGTTAAGTATCTTGAGAATGTAAAAAATTATGAATTTATGAGTTTGGTAGCGAGACTGCCACTGCCAATGTAATGTGGGAAGGTTCAGTGCATGGAGCTAGATCAAAAAGGGAGCCAGGTAAGCTTGGTTACAGACAAAACCACATGAGAAATCATTATACCTAGAAATTATGTTGCTAATAAACTTGTGTAAGTTAGAACTCTTTTTTTTACTTTCGGGACTAGAATTGAAAACCAGCCCAATAGGATGGAATGAAGATTTTCTGTCACCAATTATGAATTGAGGATCTCATAAAAGGAGTTTTAGATTAGATTAGAGATACAGCACTGAAACAGGCCCTTCGGCCCACCGAGTCTGTGCCGAACATCAACCACCCATTTATACTAATCCTACACTAATCCCATATTCCTACCAAACATCCCCACCTGTCCCTATATTTCCCTACCACCTACCTATACTAGTGACAATTTATAATGGCCAATTTACCTATCAACCTGCAAGTCTTTTGGCTTGTGGGAGGAAACCGGAGCACCCGGAGAAAACCCACGCAGACACAGGGAGAACTTGCAAACTCCACACAGGCAGTACCCGGAATCGAACCCGGGTCCCTGGAGCTGTGAGGCTGCGGTGCTAACCACTGCGCCACTGTGCCGCCCAGTTTATGCCATGTCAAGTTGATGAACAACCATACACTCCTATAAACTACACACTAATTGGATGGTGTTGGTTAGGAAGGCCGTAGGGATAGAGTACATGAATTTTAAATGCTTTCAAAAGAGAAATTCTACAATACTTTAAAAAGAAATACTTTTTTTATTGAGCAAGGCCAGGGCTCAATGCACTGGACAACACCAAGGTTGAAAAGAGGAGGAGAGAGATTTAAACAATGATTTGGTGGCCTAAGCATAGGTTTCCAAATCTGTAGGTTGCAGGAACAAAGGAATACTGAGCTAGGTAAGTAACTGCTTAGTTTTGACATTTTGGACAAGAATTAATTTGAGTCGGAAATGGGGCAATGACTTTTTGCCCATTTGTGGGTTGTGGGCAGCGTTGCCCATCCCTAATTGCCCTTGAGAAGGTGCTGGTGAGCCGCTTTCTTGAGTCTGTGGGATATAGGTGCACCCACAGTGCTGTTAGGGAGGGAGTTCCAGGAATTTGACCCAGTAATGATGGAGGAATAGTGATATATTTCCAAGTCACAATGATGTGTGGCTTAGAGGAGAATTTTCAGGTTGTGGTGTTCCCATATGGCTGGTGCTCTTGTTCTTCTCGGTGGTAGAGGTCGTGGAAGGTGCTGTCAAAGGAGCTTTGGTGAGCTGCTGCACTGTATCTTGTAGATGGTACACACTGTAGCCACTGTGCACCGATGATGGAGGGAGTGAATGTTTAAGGTGGTGGATGAGGTGCTGATCAAACGGTTACTTTGTCCTGGATGGTGTCGAGCTTCTTGAGTGTTGTTGGAGCTGCACTCATCCAGGCAAATGGAGAGTATCCCACAACACTCCTCATTTGTGCCTTGTAGATGGGGGGGGGGGGGCAGGATTTGGGGTGTCAGGAGGTGAGTTACTCACCATGGAATACCCAGCCTCTGATTTCACTGGACTCTTGATTTTGCCATAGACAAGATGTATTGAGCTGGAAAATACTTAATGAAGATGTGATAAAAACAAAATACTGCGGATGCTGGAAATCTGAAATAAAAATGAGAAATGCTGGAACCACTCAGCAGGTCTGGCAGCTTCTGTGGAAAGAGAAGCAGAGTGAACGTTTCGGGTCAGTGACCCTTCTTTGGAACTAACAAATATTAGAAATGTCAAAGGTTATAAGCAAGTGAGGAGGGGGGTGGGGCAAGAGATAACAAAGGAGAAGGTGTAAGATTGGACAAGGCCACATAGCTGACCAAAAGGTTGGAGCAAAGGCAAACAATATGTTAATGGTGTGTTGAAAGACAAAGCATTAGTACAAATAGGGTGTTAACGGACTGAAGGTTGAACAGCAGCAAGTACAAACATAAAAAAAAACAGTGGGTAAGCAAACTGAACAAACTAAGATGAAATGAAACAAACATGAAAAAAAATGTTGTAAAAAAGAAAAATAACTAAAAATAAAAGTAAACTGGGGGGCCCGTCATGCTCTGAAATGATTGAACTCAATGTTCAGTCCGGCAGGCTGTAGTGTGCCTAATCGGTTTACCGATTATTTACCGATCAATTACCGATTGGTCAGCTATGTGGCCTTGTCCAATCTACACTTTCTCCTTTGTTATCTCTTGCCCCACCCCCTCCTCACTTGCTTATAACCTTTGACATTTCTAATATTTGTTAGTTCTGAAGAAGGGTCACTGACCTGAAACATTAACTCTGCTTCTCTTTCCACAGATGCTGCCAGACCTGCTGAGTGGTTCCAGCATTTCTCGTTTTTATAAATGAAGATATGATGCTTTTTCTGGCTACTTTTGCTGCCAGTTTGGTTCAGTGGCAGCATTCCCATCTGAATCAGTGGTTGTGGCTTCAAGCCCCATACAAAGACTTGAATACATAATCTAGACTAGTGGCTCAGTTTAGGAGTGCTACACTGTCCAGAGGTGTTGTCTTTTAATTGAGATGTTAAACTGAAGCCCCACCTGACCGAAATAAAAACAGAAAATTGCAGGAAATACGCAGCAGGTCAGGCAGCATCTGTGGAGACAGAAACAGAGTTAATGTTTCAGGTCGATGACCTTTCATTAGAACTGCCTGAAGTTGAAGATGCAACAGGTTTTAAGCAATAGCAGCGGCAGGAAAAGGGGCTGGGTGGGGGGGGGGGGGGGGAGAGGAAGAACAAACAAAAGGGAAGGTTGCAATAGGTTTGAGGGCAACAGAGATTAAATAACAAAAAGATTAAATGCTCCATTCAGGTGGGCTTGAAAATCATGTGACATTGTTCAATGAGCAGCGACCTCTCCCAGTGCCCTGGCCAACATTCATCCCTCAACCAACACCACTAAAACAGACTAACTGGTCAGTTAACTTAGTTGAAGTTTGTGGGATCTTGCTCTACACAATTTGGCTATTGCGTTTGCCTATATTGCAACAGTGACTGCAATTCGAAGTAATTCATTCATTGTAAAGCTCTTTGGGACTTCCAGAGAATGTGAAAGGTGCTATATAAGTGCAAGATTTTTTTTCTTTATTTGGAAATAATTCAGCCTATGACATTGCAGAAGTTAGTTACCAGCAGAGCAACATTCCTTCTTCTTGCTCTGTTTGCGTCTCAATGTTGCCCATCCATCCTTCCTCCTGCGTTCAATTGTGGGATTATTCAGGGGTGCACCTTCAGATTAAAATGTAATTATTTTCCATGGAAAATCTGCATAATTTCATTAATATTAAAATAATTGTCAGCAGAAATTATATTATCTTGATAATGAATTAGAAAAGAATTAAGAAAAAAAAAGACTTGCATTTATATAGCGCCTTTCGCGACTACTGGACATCTCAAAGTGCTTTATAGCCAATGAAGTACTTTTGAAATGTAGGCATTTTTGTAATGTAGGAAATGTGGCAGCCAATTTGTGCACAGCAAGCTCCCACAAACCGCAATGTGGTAATGACCAGATAATCCGTTTTCGTGATGTTGATTGAGGAATAAATGTTTGCCAGGACACCGGGCATAACCCCCCCTGCTCTTCTTCAAAATAGTGCCGTGGGATCTTTTACATCTACCCGAGAGGGCAGACAGGGCTTTGGTTTAAGGTCTCATCTGAAAGGCGGCACCTCTGACAGTGCAGCACTCCCTGAGTACTGCACTGGAGTGCCAGCCTTGATTTTTTGTGCTCAAGTCTTGGAATGTGACATAAGATTGGGATTAGAACTTAAGAAATAGGAGCAGGAGTAGACCATACAGCAGCTTGAGCCTGCTCCTCCATTCAATACGATCATGATTGGGAGGGGTGAGGCCATGGAAGGAGTTAAAACAAAGATGAGAATTTTAATATCAATGTGTTGCTTGACCGGGAGCCAATATAGGTCAGCAAAAATGGGGGTGATAGATGAGCGGGCCTTGGTACGAGTAAGGACACGGGCAGCAGAGTTTTGAATGACCTCAAGTTTGCAGAGGGTAGAATGTGGGAGGCCAGGCAGGAGTCCGTTGGAAAGTCAAGTCTAGAGGTAACAAAAGCTTGGATGAATACAAGCTTGGTCCATGCAAACTGTCTTCATAATTTGACCTTTTAGCCCTGGATCTGATGACACACTTTCGATGATACAGCCATCCACTATTGCTATTCCTTCAACAGGGGGAGCTCTCTATGGTTGGACGTGTCCATAACCAACACTGCGAAGTTTATGATGCAGAAGAAACAAATGCAGCAGCCAAGCAGATTAAACACAAACACCACCAGCGCTGCTCAGCTGAATTATATTGATTCACTATTATTATATCTTGCAGTCTGTCATTCTTACATCAAATGAAAATTGAAGCCTCAGACGTCCAAAAGGAAGACGACAAAGCAGATGCAGAAACTATTAAAAAAAAAACCACAGATGGCAAATAGCAATTCTAGGATTGTAAATATCTATAGATTACTAAAACAAAAATGTGGGTGGGCATGTGTTACCTGCCCAGCTTTCTGCTGTCACAATTCAAGTCAAGCTTGCCATCTTTCAGATGAGATTTTAAACCGAGGCCCCATCTGCTGTTTCTCTCAGCTGCTTGTAAAGATCTCATGGAACTATTTTGAAGAAGGACAGTAGAGTTCTGCCCAGTGTCCTGACCAACATTTATCTCTCAACCAGCATCACTTCAAAAAAATGATCTGGTCATGTCACATTGCTGTTTGTGGGAGCTTGCTGTTCATATGTTGGCTGCTGTGCTTCCTACATTACAACAGTAACTACATTTCAAAAGTACTTCTTTGACTGTAAAGTACTTTGGGTCATCCTGAGGTCATGAAAAGCGCGATATAAATGTGCGTCTTTCTTTTAAGTCTTTCCTTGTACGTCATTGCTTATATGTAAGAATTTTTTTAATGCGTTCTTAGGATTTGAGCATCATTGGCAAGGCCAGTGTTTATTGCCTATCCTTAATTGCCCTTAAGGTGGTGGTGAGCTCCTTTCTTGAACCGCTGCAGTCCCTGTGGTGTAGGTATGTGTTGTGTGACTTGGAGAGGAACTTGAAGCTGGTGGTGTTCCCGTGTGTGTGCTGCCCTTGTCATTCTAAGTGGTAAAGGTGGCAGGTTTGGCAGGTGCTGTTGAAGGAGGCTTGGTGAGTTGCTGCAGTGCGTCTTGTAGATGGTCCACATTGCTGCCACTGTGCGCCGGTGGTGGAGGGAGTGAATGTTTAAGGTGCCAATCAAGCAGGCTGCTTTGTCTTGGAAGGTGTCAAGCTCCTTGAATGTTGTTGGAGCTGTACTCATCTCGGCAAGTGGAGAGTATTCCAGAACACTCCTGACTTGTGCCTTGTAGATGGTGAACAGGCTTTGGGGAGTCAGGAGCTGAATTACTTGATGCAGAGTTCCTAGCCTCTGACCCACTCTTGTAGCCACAGTATTTATATGGCTAGTCCAATTAAGTTTCTGATCAATAGTGGCCCGCTGGATGTTGAAGATGGGGGATTCAGCGATGGTAATGCCATTGAATATCAAAGGGAGATGGTTAGATTCTCTCTTCTTGGAGATGGTCATTGCCTGGCACGTGTGTGGCATGAAGGTTACTTGCCACTAATCAGCCCCAGCCTGAATGTTGTCCAGGTCTTGTTGGATGCGGGCATGGACTGCTTCTGGGGCTATGCACCATTTGCATAATCATTGGCCCCTATGAGGGTACATCTGTTTGAAAAAGAGAAATTATGTGCACTTAATTAATTTAAGGGGAAGCTGGATAAGCACATTATGGAGAAAGGAATAGAAGGTTATGCTGATAGGGTGAGATGAAGGAGGTGGGAGGAGCGTTGTGTGGCGCATAAACACCAGCATAGACCAGTTGGGCCGAAAGGCCTGATTCTGTGCTGTAAATTTAATGCAATTCTATTTATATACTTGAGAAGGTGAAATTTGTACAGCTATGGGGACAGAGCAGGATCGTTCTTTCAAAGAGCCAGCACAGACACAGTGGGGGGGGATGTTATGCACTCCTTCGTGTCTGGTTTGGAGGTTTCCAGGTCTTTAAAACTCCAGACCTCTTTCTCAACTTCAAACGTCCCTTCCTCTTACAATCATTTGGTGTCTGGAACACCAATCTCATTTATCCCATAGTCTCTCCTAGTCTTTTCATCCTTGTTATAGTTGTACTGTTTAAGGAGACTCGGGCCTTTACCTGTGCTTCTCAAATTAAAAAGAAAACACAATAAAGTTGCAGTATGCATGGGAGGATGATAATACTTGACAAGATTTGTATTTATCAAGATACACTCAGCTATCTCAAAGCGAAGTGAAGACAACACTTATGTTGATAAGGTGAGATGAAGGACAGTGGGAGGGAGCTCATGTGGAGCATAAATACCAGCATTGACCTGTTAGACTGAAGGAACTGTTTCCTTGCTATAAAATTTTATATAAAATAACTTGGGACAAAACATTTGGTCTAAGAAGGAAAGGCTTGTGTTAATGTAGTGCCTTTCACTATCTCAAGACATCCCAAAGGGCTTTCTAGCCAAATAAAGTACTTTTGAAGGGCAGTCACAGTTTTAATATAGGAAACACAGCAGCCAAATTGCACACAACCAGATCCCACAAATAGCAATGTGATAATACCACCAGATCATCTGTTTTATTAGTGGCTGAGGAATAAATATTGGGAGAACTCCCCCACTCTTGATTGAATAGTGCCATGGGATCTTTAACACCAACCTGAGAGGGTAGACAGGGCCTTGATTTAACATCTCATCCAAAGGGCAGCACCTCTGACAGTGCAGCACTTCCTCAGTGGAGCATCAGCCTAGAGTTTGTGGTAAAGTCTCTGGAGTGAGACTTGAACACACAGCCCTCTGACCCAGAGGTAAAAGTGCTATTCACTGAGCCATGACTAACGCCTATTAACATCAGAATACAGATCTGCATTTTTTTTAAATTCGCAATTCTCCGCTCCTCCCCACAGCCCCTCCTAACACCACAGCAGCAGCACTGGTGCAGAACCCAGCGAGTTTCTGAAGCTGCAAGAAATGGTAAGTCTATTATGTGTTTTTGACACACAAATGTCCTTTAGGCTTGCTCATCTTTTAATGGACAGAAAAGAATTGCCTATGAGCAGATGCCTAATATGAATTTCAAAGGATTTGGTATGAAATTGGTGTCATAATAAATTTATGGTGAAATATGTTTGTTGTCCTATTTTTTTCTTTAATAGACTGCAACTAATGCATCACTGGGCCAAGCTGCACTTAATGAAAACCATTTTTAATATATTATAACCTATTATCGTTTGTGTTCTTCCATATATTCACTGGCAGTGAGAAAATCTTGGCCTGAGCTTCCTTAATACATTAAAGAGAGCAGTGGTATAAAGATTACAGAACATAAATCATTATAATTCATTAAACCTGCTTCTCTACCAGGAGACTACCAAAAATACATCTGTAGTCTCATTTACACACGGCTGTTAATTTGGATTGAATCTAAATGAAGGGGCAGATCAAATTCAAAGAATACTGTGTAATCAGGATAGATCTCATCAAAATGTAACCACGCTTTTAACCTTTAAACAGTGTTATCCTGAACGCAAGGTTAAGACCACACTTCAGGACACGAAGGAGGTTGAAAAGGATGGACATGAAGACAAAATAAATCAGGAAGTGTTGGTTAGGTGACAGGAAGCTTGGGTTTTAAAAAATTTATTAAAAGGATAATGATTGTAGAAGGAATTGATGACTGAGGGAGTTGAGGAGTACCCATGGTTTTTGAGGGCTGAAAAAAGATGAGTTAAGAGTGAGAGATCGTGCCACAAATGTTGATCTTAACACAAAAGCAAAATACTGCAGATGCTGGAAATCTGAAGTTAAAACAGAAAATGCTGGAAATACTCAGCAGGTCTGTCAGCATCTGTGGAGAGAGAAACAAGAGTTAATGTTTCAGGCCTGTGACCTGTTGTTAGAACTGGGAAAAGTTACAAATACAATTGGTTTTGAGCAAGTGAAAAGGGGGGAAGGTGGTAAAAGAACCAAAGGGAAAGTCTGTGATAGGGTGGAGGGCAGGACAGATTAAATGACAAAAAGTTTCATGGGGCAAGGGTAAAGGGAGTGGTAATGAGACAGGGAAAGAAACAAAAGATGTGTCTAGAGGAGGTGTGAATGGCAGAATCCTGAATAGCTGGTGTCTGAAAGCAAACAAAAGGGAAATAAAAGAGAAAGCCAGCAAAGAAAAACATTAAAAAAGGGGATAGAGATTACAATCAAAAATTGTTGAACTCAATGTTGAGTTCAGAAAGCTGAAAGTGCCTAGTTGAAAGATGAGGTGCTGTTCCTCGAGCTTGCATTGAGCTTTGCTGGAACACTTGTAGGAGGCCGTGGACAGCAAGCTCAGAGTGGGGCCAACCGGAAGCTCGAGATCACACTTTGGACTGCACAGAGGTGTTCCGTAAAGTGTATTTTAATAAGCTTGAGGGTGCAGAAAGAAGGAATAGCATGTAGGACAGTATGTTTGCACCAGAGAGGAAGTTTCAGAGCAGCACTGACCTTGAAGTATCACTAAAATGGCGAGAGAGAAGCAAAATTGCAATGGAGAAAGAGGTTGGAGGCTTGGGATGAGAGAGGGATTGTTTCAGTTTCTTGTATCCTGTCAAGGAAAAGAAAGTTTGGATTGCATTTATATATCACCTTTCACAACCTCAGGATGTCCCAAAGCTTTACAGCCAATGAAGTACTTTTGTAATGCAGGACTGTTAGGGTGGTGTTCCAAAAGCCTGCTCAGATACAGGACTCTTAGACAGACATTGACAATGAGAGAGAGTCGGGGCCTGATTTTTAGGTCCCATTGGGGGCGGGAACGGAGGTGGGCAGGTGCTGAAAATAGCGGTGCCGGCCAGCATGCCAGTTTCCCATCACCATGCCCATGATGCACATCTGTCCAGAAGTTTCATTGTCCCCCTTCAATGACCCTTACTTCCCTTCACCAACTCTTCTCTCTTTTCCTGTCTTGCAATTGAAAAATAAAAGCTCATACGTCTGGCAATATGTGCCAATATTTACATATAGTTGAAAAAAAAGAAGTGCACATTTACTGGTGACATAAACCCCAGTGAACCACTCATTGCTTTGCCCGACATGGTGGCCTCCACTCTCGGCCACTTCTACCCGATGTTCCCCTTGTGACCTCGGAGGAGGTGGAGGCAGCCTTTTCACTTGTCTCTGCTTGCGGCTGAGATGTACATGGTAGTCGTCCTCGTCTTGGAGCTGGCAGTGGGGGCATCTCCCGAGGCTGTTGCACTGGTGTCTTTGCAGGGGTGGCCTCCATCGTGGCTCTGCTGCACAGATTCTCCCTCAGTCAGAGGGGCCAAGGAGGATGATGATGATAATGGTGCCCCTTGAGGGATGGCATCCTCATTCTCCTCGGTGACTGCCTCAGCCCTTGGCTAGTGCTCCAGATGGCTGGAGGGGAGCACCAGCTGAGGTGCAACTGGCATCTAATCAACATCTCTGCACCACCAGTGCTACCGACCGCTCCGTGCTCCATAGTGTGGCATGCATTCTGTGAACATCAGTGTACAGTTCCTGCATGCACTGTGAGTGCTGCTTGGACAGGGTGAAACCCTGGAAAGTTGAAGTTGGTCAATCTCTCAATGGACGAGCTCATGCGTTCAAAGCCCTGAGCCATGGTGGAGCACATGAGCTGAGCGGACTCCTCCATCCTCAGACCACGACCCTGCACTGCCTCAGGGAACTCTGACATGTGGGAGCACATCTATTGCTGATGGTCCAAGTAGAGTCTCCTTTCTTATCTCAGCATCCGTGAAGACCCACAGAGGTAACTGTATCTGTGTTGGTGGAGGGTGTGCTTGTAAGATGTGATGGTGCTTGCTTGGATGTCTCCACTGGCAGCGCTTGCAGACTCAGGAATCTGTCCTTTCCCCTTGATGTCTGAACCTTGAGAACTAGCCTTGGAGAGCAGAAGCTTCTGCAGTGCTGAGGCTTCCTAATGCAGCTGAGTCTTTAGCATGCTACCGGATAGGATGGCGTGCACTGCACCAGCTTTATCTACACATTGCAGCTTCTGTTCACCCTCTCCACCAGGAATACCCATCCTGTCACCCTTGCTGATGGTCAGCCACCCTGGCAATCTCCATGGCTCCCTCTTCCAGTTTGCACTCTTTTGTGGGCATTATGTACCCTTTTCTCCTGTAAGGACAATAACGAGATAGATAAGGCATTGATGGCCTTTATGGCCAATGCCAATGTCGCACTGACATAAGAAACTGCATGGCTCAGATCCAAGGCTTGGAATTCTGTGGCGTGTAACTCACCTCCTGACTCCCCAAAGCCTGTCTACAAGGCACAAGTCAGGAATGTGATAGAATACGCTCCACTTGCCTGGATGGGTGCAGCTCCAACAACACTCGGGAAGCCCAACACCATCCAGGATAAACCAGCCTGCTTGATTGACATAAAAACAAGAAATGCTGGAATCACTCAGCAGGTCTGGCAGCATCTGTGGAAAGAGAAGCAGAGTTAACGTTTCGGGTCAGTGACCCTTCTTCGGAACTGACAAATATTAGAAAAGTCACAGATTATAAACAAGTGAGGTGGGGGTGGGGCAAGAGATAAGAAAGGAGAAGGTGCAGATTGGACCAGGCCACATAGCTGACCAAAAGGTCACGGAGAAAAGGCAAACAATATGTTAATGGTGTGTTGAAAGACAAAGCATTAGTACAGATTAGGTGTGAATACACTGAATATTGAACAGCAGCAAGTGCAAACCTGAAGAAAAACAACCTGAAAAAAAACAGTGGGTAAGCAAACTGAACAAACTAAGATGAAATGAAATAAATGCAAAAAAAGATTGTAAAAAATGTAAAAAGGAATGTAAAAAAAAGGGAAGAAAAAATAACTAAAAATGAAAGTAAAATGGGGGGCTGTCATGCTCTGAAATTATTGAACTCAATGTTCAGTCCGGCAGGCTGTAGTGTGCCTAATTGGTAGGTGAGATGCTGTTCCTCGAGCTTGCGTTGATGTTCACTGGAACACTGCAGCAATCCCAGGACAGAGATGTGCGCATGAGAGCAGGGGGGAGTGTTGAAATGGCAAGCAACCGGAAGCTCAGGGTCCTGCTTGCGGACTGAGCGGAGATGTTCCGCAAAGCGGTCACCCAGTCTGCGCTTGGTCTCCCCAATGTAGAGGAGACCACACTGTGAGCAGCGAATACAGTATACTACATTGAAAGAAGTACAAGTAAATCGCTGCTTCACCTGAAAGGAATGTTTGGGCCTGGGATAGTGAGAAGAGAGGAGGTAAATGGGCAGGTATTACACCTCCTGCGATTGCAGGGGAAGGTGCCCTGGGACGGGGACGAGGTGGTGGGGGTAATGGAGGAGTGGACCAGGGTGTCGCGGAGGGAACGATCCCTTCGGAATGCTGACAGGGGAAGGGAGGGGAAGATGCGACTGGTAGTGGCATCACGCTGGAGGTGGCGAAAATGGCGGGGGATGATCCTTTGGATATGGAGGCTGGTGGGATGAAAAGTGAGGACAAGGGGAACCCTGTCACGGTTCTGGGAGGGAGGGGAAGGGGTGAGGGTAGAGGTGTGGGGAATGGGTCGGACACGGTTGAGGGCCCTGTCAACCACAGTGGGGGGAAATCCTCGGTTGAGGAAAAAGGAGGTCATATCAGAAGCACCGTCATGGAAGGTAGCATCATCAGAGCAGATGCGTCGGAGACGGAGAAACTGGGAGAATGGAATGGAGTCCTTACAGGAGGTAGGGTGTGAAGAAGTGTAGTCGAGGTAGCTGTGGGAGTCAGTGGGCTTATAATGGATATTGGTAGACAACCTATCCCCAGAGATGGAGACAGAGAAGTCGAGGAAGGGAAGGGAAGTGTCAGAGATGGACCATGTAAAGGTGAGAGAAGGGTGGAAATTGGAAGCAAAGTTGATAAAGTTTTCTAGTTCGGGGCGGGAGCAGGAAACGGCACCGATACAGTCATCAATGTACCTGAAAAAGAGTTGGGGGAGGGGGCCTGAGTAGGACTGGAACAAAAAAAAAAAAGAATGCTCGACATATCCCACAAAAAGACAGGCATAACTAGGACCCATGCGGGTACCCATAGCGACACCTTTTACTTGAAGGAAGTGCATGGAGTTGAAGGAGAAGTTGTTCAATGTGAGAACAAGTTCAGCCAGGCGGAGGAGGGTGGTGGTGGATGGGGACTGGTTGGGCCTCTGTTCCAGGAAGAAGCGGGGAGCCCTCAAACCATCCTGGTGGGGGATGGAGGTGTAGAGCGATTGGACGTCCATAGTGAAGAGGAGGCGGTTGGGACCAGGAAACTGGAAATTGTCAAAATGACGTAGGGCGTCAGAAGAGTCACGGATGTAGGTGGGAAGAGACTGGACCAGCGGAGAAAAGATAGGAAGAAATAAGTTCAGTGGGGCAGGAGCAGGCTGACACAATGGGTCTGCCGGGACAGTCCCGTTTGTGGATTTTGGGAAGGAGGTAGAAGCGGGCTGTCCGGGGTTGTGGGACTATGAGGTTGGAAGCCGTAGAGGGAAGATCTCCAGAGGAGATGAGGTCAGTGACAGTCCTTTGGACGTTGGCTTGATGTTCGGTGGTGGGGTCATGGTCCAGAGGGAGGTAGGAAGAAGTGTCCGTGAGTTGGCGTTGAGCTTCTGCAAGGTAGAGGTCGGTACGCCATACAACAACAGCACCACCCTTGTCTGCAGGTTTGATGACCATGTCGGGGTTAGACCTGAGAGAACGGAGTGCCTCAAGTTCAGAGGGGGACAGGTTAGAGTGAGTGAGGGGGGCAGAGAAATTGAGACGACCAATGTCTCGCCGATAGTTTTCAATGAAGAGATCAAGAGCGGGTAAGAGGCCAGGGGGAGGGGTCCAAGTAGAGGGAGAATGCTGGAGGCGGGTGAATGGGTCTGCTGGTCGGGGGGAGGACTCCTGGTCGAAGAAGTGAGCCCGGAGGCGGAGGCGACGGAAGAAGAGCTCAACGTCATGCCGAGCACGAAATTCATTGAGGTGGGGGCGTAAGGGGATAAAACTGAGACCTTTGCTGAGTACAGAACGCTCAGCATCAGAGAGGGGGAGGTCAGAGGGTATAGTGAATACACGGCAAGGGGTCAGATCAGAAGGGGTGGGGTCAGAGGGAAGTGAAGCAGAAGGAGGATCTGGAGGGGCATTAGTCCCCATCAGCTGCTGGAGCTTGCGTTCCTTAACACCTGAAAGGAAGAAAAAAAGTTTTTTGTTAATGCGTCGGATGAGACGTAAAATGAGATGAAACTGCGGAGTAGAACAGCTTTGAGATAAGGTGAGACGGTGCTGCTGGAGAGAGAGGTCCAGTGTGTGCATGTGGCGGCGCATAGCACTGAGTGTGGATCTCAGGATGTGGCGAGAATAGCAGTCCGAGGAACGTTGTATTTCTCGGAGATACCTGTGATCCTGGGTGGTTTCAAAGCATAATGGGTGAAACTGCAGTTGGAATGCACGTGGAATAAGTCGGAGCCGGAGACAGTCACTGAGGAAGGAGATGTGGCTGTGAAAACGAGTTTTGGTAGATACCTTATCAAACACCAGGAGGGAAATAGAAAGCAATGAAGGTGAACAGGGTAAAAGAGACAAACGAAAATCCCGTCGGAGAGAAGAGCAGAACTTCTTCAAGGTAGGCATTCCTGGAAGAGAAGTGGCAGTGAATTAAACACTAAAATAAAAGCAAAATACTGCGGATGCTGGAAATCTGAAACAAAAACAAGAAATGCTGGAATCACTCAGCAGGTCTGGCAGCATCTGTGGAAAGAGAAGCAGAGTTAACGTTTCGGGTCAGTGACCCTTCTTCGGAACTGACAAATATTAGAAAAGTCACAGATTATAAACAAGTGAGGTGGGGGTGGGGCAAGAGATAAGAAAGGAGAAGGTGCAGATTGGACCAGGCCACATAGCTGACCAAAAGGTCACGGAGAAAAGGCAAACAATATGTTAATGGTGTGTTGAAAGACAAAGCATTAGTACAGATTAGGTGTGAATACACTGAATATTGAACAGCAGCAAGTGCAAACCTGAAGAAAAACAACCTGAAAAAAAACAGTGGGTAAGCAAACTGAACAAACTAAGATGAAATGAAATAAATGCAAAAAAAGATTGTAAAAAATGTAAAAAGGAATGTAAAAAAAAGGGAAGAAAAAATAACTAAAAATGAAAGTAAAATGGGGGGCTGTCATGCTCTGAAATTATTGAACTCAATGTTCAGTCCGGCAGGCTGTAGTGTGCCTAATCGGTAGATGAGATGCTGTTCCTCGAGCTTGCGTTGATGTTCACTGGAACACTGCAGCAATCCCAGGACAGAGATGTGCGCATGAGAGCAGGGGGGAGTGTTGAAATGGCAAGCAACCGGAAGCTCAGGGTCCTGCTTGCGGACTGAGCGGAGATGTTCCGCAAAGCGGTCACCCAGTCTGCGCTTGGTCTCCCCAATGTAGAGGAGACCACACTGTGAGCAGCGAATACAGTATACTACATTGAAAGAAGTACAAGTAAATCGCTGCTTCACCTGAAAGAAGTGCTTGATTGACACCCCATTTACCACCTTCAACATTCACTCCTCACACCACCGCTGCACAGTGGCAACAGTGTGTACCATCTACAAGGGTGCTGCAGCAATTCACCAAGGCTCCTTTGTCAGCACGTTCCAAACCCTTGACCTCTTTCACCTAGAAGAACAAGGGCAGCAGACACGTGGGAATACCACCACCTACAAGTCCCTCTCTAAGCCACACACCATCCTGACTTGGAACTATATTGCCATTCCTTCACTGTCACTGGATCAAAATCCTGGAACTCCCTTCCTAACAGCACTGCGGGTGTACCTGCACCATATGGATTGCAGCAGTTCAAGAAGGCGGCTCACCTCCACCTTCACAAGGCCAATTAGGGATGGGCAATACATGCTGGCCTTGCCAGCGACTCCCACATCCCACGAAACAAAGTTAAAAAAATGTATCAGTGCTGGCACCTCCTCAACAACAATAGGGCTTTGAGCCTTGCTGAGCGGTAAGTCGGTACCATGAGCATACACTCCTCCCATGTTCAGGAGCAGCATGTGCCCTCAGGCTCCTCAGCTGGTGTGTCTGCTGGAGTTTTAATACCCAGAGGCCTGTCAAAAGGATCTGGCATTGCACTGACCTTGCTCAAGCGACGAAGTTCATTGGAACTTTTCCGGCACAGGACCCAGGTCCTCAAGCTCACACTTGATCCGCTCATGTTCTCAGCCTCCTCTGTCCATGCCTGCTTGGTTTGGGAGGGTGGCCTTCACATACCGCCCTTCGGAAAGAGGACCTCCTTCCTCTGCCTCAAGGAGGACCTCCAGATCTGCATCTGTGAAATGCAGGGTAGCCATGCCCTGGGTGGCAGCTCTCTGCCTCTCTTCTGCGATTCCTGGTGCTTGCATACTTGCAGTTAAGCAGCAGCCACAATAATGGCTGTCGTCGTCTGTTTAAATCAGACCTGCACTCACTCAGTCCCACCTTCTATCCCGCTCCTGCAGCTGCTACTTGGCCACCCAACTTGCCCTCCAGCCAATTAACAGGCCGTGCCAACAGTCCCGATGTCAATATCCAACAAGGACGGAAAATCAAGCCCTTAGATCCCCCAATGCATAAGGGAGCAACTCACCTCCCAGGCCATTCAGCCATTCCCTGAATTGGGAAACTTTTTCATAGGTACTTGACTCAAGCATCATTAGACTTTTCGTCTCACATAATGATGTTAAATGCCTGTTTTATTGGAAATTCAATGAATAGCACAGAGAGGCATTGTAGAAAAATCCAAAACCCCATTCTCCCTTATGAAGGGATGAAAAGTTGGGATATGAGAGACGAAAGTGGGGAAAATGTCAATTAAGGCCGCAGCCCTGCCTAAACCCCACAATGGAATTTAGGGGATAATTTTAACCTAATACGCCTGGTGGGAAACTGATCGGATTAGAACGGCTGCCTGCGTTACACCCCATCCGATTTTACATTCTGTTGACCTTGCTGAGTGGCCGAGTCAACATTCCTTAAAAAGGACAGCTAACAGCTCGCAAAAACAGCCTGGGAAATTCTGGTGGTGCCTGGAGGAGGAACTCCTGGTCTCACAGGCCGCACAAAACTACAGTGGCCCACTACTTGTCCATCCTCCCACTCCACCCAAAAACTCACCCCGCCCGCCGCAAAAGATGCCAACCTGCCATTCTGACCCAATATAATATAACATTCGCGCCACACAAGTGCCAGGCAATGACTATCTCCAACAAGAGAGAATCTAACCATCTCCCTTTGTCATTCAATGGCATTACGATTGCTGAATCCCCCACTATCAACATCCTGGGGGTTACCATTGATCAGAGTATCCATATAAATACTGTGACTAAAAGAGCAGGTCAGAGGCTAGGAATCCTGCAGCGAGAAACTCACCTCTTGACTCCCCAATGCCTGTCCACCATCTACAAGGCACAAGTCAGGAGTATGATGGAATACTCTCCACTTGCCTGGATGGGTGCAGCTCCAACAACACTCAAGAAGCTCAACACCATCCAGGACAAAGCAGCCTGCTTGATTGGCACCCCACCCACAAACATTCACTCCCTCCAACACCGACGCACAGTGGCAGCAATGTGTACCATCTACAAGATGCACTGCAGCAATGCACCAAGGCTCCTTCGACAGCACCTACCAGGCCTGTGACCTCTACCACCTAGAAGGACAAGGGCAGCAAATGCATGGGAACACCACCTCCTGCAAGTCCGTCTCCAAGCTACGCACCATCCTGATTTGGAACTATATCACCGTTCCTTCACTGTCGCTGGGTCAAAATCCTGGAACTCCCTTCCTAACAGCACTGTGGGTGTAGCTACACCCCAAAGACTGCAGCGGTTCAAGAAGGCAGCTCACCACCACCTTCTCAAGGGCAATTAGGGATGAGTAATAAATGCTGGCATAGCCAGTGACGCCTACATCCCATGAATGAATAAAAAAAATGTGGAAGCTGGACAATGTTTGGCTTGTTTAGTACTCGCAACTCAAGAATTAAATTTAATAGAGGCCTGAACCCATACTGTGGCTTTGGGCGGTCATGAATTCATTGAGCAACCTCATATCCCTCATCTGGGATGAGAAATGCTTGCTGGGGGACTTCAGGGACACTGTGATCGTGACTTCGTTCAGGAAGGGAGACTAGGCTGTTTGGGGCAACTACAGAGCAGGCCTTGTACCCTTACAGCAGTCTCCTCAGTTGCCTGAAAGAAAGATATTTTTATAATAAGGTATACAGCCTGATCCCACCTTCCCCTGTACACCAGTCAATCGCCGTTTGACTTTAGGGCAGGATATTTTCCTGTGATTTGGGGCTGAATTTAAGATGGGCTCCTACATTTCTCCTCACCCCTACAACCTATCAAACCATTGCCTCGTCTCTAAGTTGCCAGTTAAAGCAAGGACAGAGAGTTTTAGACTCAGCATTAATATTTTGCGAGGACTTGGGGAAGTTTTTTGGACTGAATATTTAAAAGATATTGAAGAGAAAATGATAACTCTGAGAACGCGGCGACAAGATAAATATTCTGGGGACCCCACAACTCTCCAATTCCCCTAAGCAGTGGCAATTTACAGAAACTGAATTTCAAGTGAAGCTGAACATTTGTATTTTGAAAGCTGCAGAGAATATTCTGCCCCTAAAGAGAAACTGATAGTGTCGCGCCAAGTTAATTTCCAGTTTTGGAATAAAATCACTGACAAGGAGAGAAAAAGGAAACGGGCTGGAATAAAAAAGCGTATGTCTATTTCTTTGAATCTGAACATCTAATCCAATAGTGCATTTAGTAAATTCAGCTAAATTATTAGAGGATGCCAGGTTTGTGTTAAGTAACTTTTAAATTAAAAATCATGAGGATGAAATGGAAATTGCTTCAATTTCCAGTTGGAATTTTTAATAGTCATGCGAGAAAGATTGTGGCTTAGAAATTTGTTGATGCCATGTTTGTTTTGAAACCTTTCAAAGTCCGCCCATCATATTGGTAAAAGTTGAAGCATAGGTGTCCGGAGCTCCGCACCTGAAATAGGCGTTAGGTGGGTTGCATATGCAAATCAGGAGCCTAACGCCACTTTCAGAACCCCTTCCCAAATTTGGACTGCCCTAAACCCAGCTGTTTTCAGGATAACCAAGTCTACATGAGGCCTAAAGCGAATGTCAAGTCGAGAAGGACAGGAATGATGAAGAATATTACTGGCCGCCTCCTGATCATCTCCCCTCCCCCTTCCCCCTCCCTGGTCACCTACTCCTCTCCTGATTCACCTCCCCCATGCTTTTCACGATTGCTCCTCCTTCCTGAGCTCTCTCCTTTCCGATTGGCTCTCCCCTTCTCGGTCATCTCGCCCTCTACCGATTGCCCCCCTCTTCCAATTGGTTCCACACGTCTCCCGATTGCTTCTGTCCTGCCCCCACTCCTTCCCACCATCTATGACCTACTGAGGGTCTTGCCAACAACACCACTGCCTAAAATCTGAATCTGCCTTGCTGGCGAACTACTTGGGGAGGCCCGCAACATGTGTCTGCAGCTCACTTGGCTAAATTAAATGAGGCCTAAGGCCCAATTTTGTGGTTTTGGGCCAACTGGTTCATGTGCAAAGATATGTAGTGTTTGATTACTCAGTGATTGATTGCTCTGTGCTGTGTTGTAAGACTGCTCACTAAGCTGTCAGTCATCCTTGGTGGGGGTGCGGGGCATGGTTTCAAAAATGAAACTAAGACAGATCCAGGCAGCCATCTGAATAAAGCCTACATATGCAGAAATTATGAGTCTAGTTTCTTCATGCTTGGGATATGAAACATAACAGGATAGGCTTGATTCCTCAGCTGCCTGAAAAAAAATACCATTTTATTAAAAAAAGTGACTTGATCCCACCTTCCCCTATATACCAATCAGTTGGCATGTGATAGGGTTGCCAACCCTCCAGGATTACCCTGGAGTCTCAAGGGGTTCAATACCAATCTCCAGCACACTACTGCAAGAAAATCCAGGAGGAAAATTAGAGGAGCATGAAACAAATTGCATTTTAAAAACATTTCTTTTGGATACATTGGTTATTAGTTATATCTGAGATTGAAAGAAAGGCTGGTTAACTGACAGTTGAGAATCATCAAATTGGGGGGGGCAAAGAGTCTGTTTGCTTTCTGATTGGCCGAGGACGGCAGGCTTCTGCAAGTATAGGTGTGATGGGTGACCAGTGGTGAGAGGTCATGTGATGGCATCTCCAGGAATATGTCCAATCAGAGGGTGACAACCCTACCATGTGACCATAGCGCAGAACATAGAACGAAAGAACTTGCATTTATATAGCATCTTTCACCTCTCAGGATATCTCAAAGTGTTTTACAGCCAACGAAGTACTTTTGAAATGTTGTCACTGATCAATGTAGGAAACATGGGAGCCAATTTGTGCACAGCAAGCTTCCACGAACAGCAACGTGTTAATGACCAGATAATCTGTTTGATAATGTTGATTGATGGATAAATATTGGCCAAGACACGAGGAAGAATGTTTCCGGTCGTTTTCAAAATAGCGTTGTGTGATCTTATACATCCACCTTAGAGGGGCAGACGGACCTCAGTTTAATGTCTCATCTGAAAGGTGGAAACATCAGAAGAAAAATGTTGGATGACATATTTGCATGTCATTGGAATAAACCTGCTCACATTAGATCAGACATATTTCAAATTCCCAGTGACGCTCAGCAGAAAGACTCAGAAGTGATGGGGAGGGTGGGTGACCGGGAATCCAGCAGAAAAAGCTGACCCCAAAAACCCAGCTAAAAGTGAACTCATCAACCTCCCAACAGCCCCATCAGCTGAGTGAAACCATGAGCCTCTAATTCAGACATCAGGTCGGGGGAGTAGATCGCAGGAATGTAAATGGGTCGGAGTTGTTACTGTGTCCTTGTTCTCAGTGAGCTCTGTGATAGGGTTGCCAACTTGGCTTGGACGTATTCCTGGAGGATTGATCACATGATTTCCCATCTCCAAACTGCCCCACACGGTCAAACAGCCCATTTTTCCTCATCATCAATATTTTTAGAACTACTGAACAAATGTGTTCAAAGCAAATGAAAAGAAAATCCTTTTAAATTCTTGTGTTTTCTCCCGGAGTTGCTCACAGCAGTGTCCAGAAAATTAACCTTTCTTCCCTGTAGACTCCAGGACAATACTGGAGTGTTGGTAACCTTACGAAGATTGGCACAACCTGTTTGAGTGTAAAGCGGGACAGTGTTGCACGAATATGCCTTGCTGAAGCAAAACGCAGGGGGAAGATTAAAGTTCTTTAAACATACGATAGTCAAGATGCACAGGTATTACAACTGCAAAATAATCCCTAAAGGAGGGCATAGAAATTTGCAAAAATAAATGAAACCCCCACCCCTCCCTCACCGCCACCGCCCTCCCCCCACCCCCTCCCCAACACCGAGAAAATTGCTATTTAACTGGAAAGGGCAAAAGTTTAGCTGACTTTCATCTTCTGATTTCCTTCAAAACAATATCTGAGGAACGGTTGGCTGAACACAGAACAAAAAAATAAAGATCAGCTCTGGGATCTGAGGCTTAGAATTAAGCAAAGCGAGAAAACAATTCGGAAAGGCATCAAGGGACCCTTCCCCGGGACTCTTTGGAAATTCAAATTGGGTCTCTGTCCTCAAAGCCCTGTCAGTCAATGGCCCAGGACAAGGATCAGTGGGGTCTGACTGTGGCCTTGTCTCTAACAATGCGGGATTGTCTGTCGAAGGTGGGAAATTGGAGCAGAGAATTTGTTTCTCACACTGGTTATTATGGCAGGCGAATGCAAGTTCCACTTGAATTGTTCTTGGCAGTTTCTTCCTCGATTCTGTGTGCGTGTAAAAAAAAAAGAAATTCCTCAACCTTTAACCCTGGAAATGCCAGAGGGCTACTGTGTTGGTTAAGGAACTAGCTCAGGTTCTGGGGCCCCTGTTTCTAGTGGCAGAGAGGTCTGTAACCAGAGGACACTGATTTAAGGTGATTGGCGAAAGAACCAGAGACGACATGAGGAAACTTTTTTTTTCCACACAGCAAGTTATTAAGATCTGGAATGCGCTGCCTGAAAGGGTGGTGGAAGCAGATTCGACAGTAACATTCAAAAGGCAATTGATAAATATGTGAAGAGAAAGAATTGACTGGGCTACGGGGAAAGAGCAAGGCTGTGGGACTAACTGGATAGCTCTATCAAAGAGCCCGCACAGACACGATGGGCTAAATGGCCTCCTTCAGTGCTGAATCATTCTACAATTTCATGATATCAGCTTGTGACGTCACAGTTGGCTCCACTACCTGTCCCTTGGTGAAAATAAAAATGGGGAGAGATGTGAAATGGGCTGCCGACTTGCTAACACCCATTTTGCACTAGCACATGAAGGTAAGATCTACCCCAAAATGTGCAAGTCTCAAGTGTATTGCCACACAGACTCACAGAAACTGATACTAACCACCAACATTAATTCAATTCATCGTCAGCCCTTGTGCTGATAAGATAAATTGCTAAAATTAATAATTATCCCCTAGATAAAGTGAAGAGGACCAGCTCATTGTTCATGAACAAACTCGGGCTGTGTAATATTTGTAACAAACTCATTAATGGATTTGTATGAAACTCCCCAGTCTGTTATTCCAATGAAGGTGTTAAGCCACTTGAGCTTTGTTGGGTTGTCACCTGGAATGGAGTGGCATGCAAAGGGAATTTCATATGAGCACATTAAGCACACTCATTCTAAATATCATACAGCCTAATTCCATCCTGTAAAAACTCCACAAATAAGGGCTGAACTGCTTGACAGAAAGATGTTACAGAGAAATAGAAAGTTGAGCGTGCTGGAATTGTACAACAGCATTTAGACAGTAAAAGACTCTTTACATTTTCAGATGGATTCTTCGTGATCAGTTTAACAAGAACGCAGATGCTAGTTGGGCCTCCTCTGTGTTTTCAACGTTTTCTGAAAATTACTGTAAATAATGTGAGCTCAAAGAGTTTGTACAACATTCCTCTGAAAGTGGTTTTAGTGGTGGCGTTAGATCATTTAGAATTAAATTGGGCTCATGCTGCGTTTAAATGGCAGAGAATGTCATACAACTGAGTTAATGTTTTCAAATGTTAGCCTTTGCTTTTTATCCCCCTTATGAACTACTCTGAGGCTCCTTAGAAAGGAAGATGGGGCTTTCTGTGCCAGTTACTTCCCCCAAGACTCTTACAGAATGTTCAAAGTAAACTTGTCACAACAGCAGTGAACTGTTATATAAAAAAACACCCAAAGTAAGTGTTTTGCTATTGGCACATATCGCTGAAGTAAAATAGTGCATATTATTCCTTTTGAGTATTGAATGCCTCTTGGAGCGTTTTTGTAACTAGTAAAAATGATAAGGTGTTTCTACCTTGCAATTTTCCACTTTAGGCTTTAAAACATGTGCTTTAAGACCCATCTCAATCCCAACTGCTAATAGCACTCAATTTTCCTGTCTAACCTCAATTGCATCATTATTCACAGCACCAGGTACAAGCTCAGTTGGTTCTAGGGATGGCACCCAATGGCAGCTGAGGAACACGTGTGCAAGTCAAATTGAAATGAGGGCGGGCAATTAAAGAGGAGAGAGGGGCATCACTGTCAAAAGCTTCTGGGGAGATTGAAAGGCATCTTAAGCCATTAACAACCTTAGCCATGGCTGAAAGGGCACAGCATTAAGAAATGGCAGGCCAAGATGAAGGGACCGAGTGGTGTAGGCATGAGGGTTTTCCTCTATGACACACTATGGCACCACACTTCCAAGTTCTATGCTCCCTATGTGTCTGCCAGGGTTCTTGCAGCAGATAGCAGTGCTTTAGAACATAACAAATTGAAGCAAGCTGTATGGCCCCCTTGTACCTACTCCTCCATTCAAAAAGATCATGGCTGATCTTTTACCTCAGCTCCACTTTTCATCCCTATTCCTTGATTCCATTAGATTCCAAAAAGTCTATTAATCCCAATCTTGAGTATTCTCAGCGATTGAGCATCCACAGCTCTCTGGGGTAGAAAATTCCGAAGACTCACAACCCTCTGAGCGAAGAAATTTCTCCTCGTCTCAGTCCTAAATGGCCGACCCCTTATCCCGGGACTATGACTCCTGTGTTCTAGACTCTCCAGTTGGGGAAACAGCGTCTCAACATCAACCCTGTCAAGCTCTCTCAGAATTTTATATCAGATCATCTGTCATTCTCCTAAACTCCCATTCTACTCAATTTCTCCTCATAGGACAACACCTCATCCAAGCTTGGCATCTTCCCTCTGTTAATTTGGTAGAGGTTTCAAAATTATGAGGGGTTTTGAGAGGATAGATATAGATAAACTGTTTCTACTGGACCACCTCCAGGCGCTTACCCATTGTCTCTCGAGATAAGGAGGCCAAAGAAGAAGACTGGTAAAAGTGTCGGTACCTCGAGGGAACAGATTCAAGATAGTTGCCAAAAAAGCCAGGGGAGATGAGCATTTTATTCTTACTCAGCGAGGAAATAGATTCATATATTTTATTTCAAAAGGAGTTGGAGATATACTTGATAAGGAACATTTTGCAGGACTATGTAGAAGGTGTAGTGGGAGTGCTACTAATGGGATAGCTCTTACAAGCAGCTGGCACAGGCATGATGGGCTGAAGGGCCTCCTGTTGTGCTGCATGATTCGAAGGGGAAGACCGGCATGCACAGGTCATCACCCTGCCAGTGGGAAGACTGATAGCACAGACATCATGGTGGAGAAGGGCCTCCACCAACAGTTTCTGCCAAGGTATGGGTTAACTACCTCTCTCTACAGGTCTGGAGGTGCAGGTGAGCATGGAAGGGCCCAAAGCTAGACCTGCCTGGCATCTTTCAGATGGTCCCACTTTCCTCTGGCCAAGTCAGCTCTGGTGCCAATGAAAGGGAGTTGAGCACCAAATAAACTGCTGCCATTGGCACTAAGGCTAGTGAAAGTCTAGGTGCCAGTTTGGGGACTGGGGTGGGGGGGAAAATCACCAAATAGCTATTTGGGCCTCTAATGAAACTGCTGCCTGCTTAGAGTGATGGAGCAGGGCCTTAACGTCACAGGAATGCAGAGGAACTGATTTCCACCAGAATTAGGTCTCCAACCTCCTCTTGCCCTCGTCTCACCACCAGCAAAGTTAAAAGATCTGTTTCAGGAGAGTGAACTCAGTCCTTGATTTCTTGGTTTACACATTGAATTGGGAGGCAATCCCTGCAGGTATTGCTGAGCCCCACTGTGTAATACAGTGAGCCAGAGACCGAACTCTGCCAGTGCGCTGGGCCCCACTGTGTAATACAGAGAGCTAGAGACTGAACTCTGCCAGTGCGCTGGGCCCCACTGTGTAATACAGTGAGCCAGAGACTGAACTCTGCCAGTGCGCTGGGCCCCACTGTGTAATACAGTGAGCCAGAGACCGAACTCTGCCAGTGCGCTGGGCCCAATTATGTGAAACAGTGAGCCAGAAAACTGAACTCTGCCAGTGTGCTGGATCCTACTGTGTAATACAGACAGCCAGAGCCCAAACTCTGCCAGTGCGCTGGGCTCCACCATGTAACACAGTGAGCCAGAGACCGAACTCTGCCGTTGTGCTGGTCTCCACTGCGCAATACGGAAACTCAGACACCAAGTGCATGGACTCGCCTCATTGCAGTCACAGTACTGGAAACCTGTGGTCTCAGCCTGACCCACATTTTTCACTCTACGAAGCATTTCTGACTCTCCGAAGCCATTGCTTCCTCAAATACCGAGCTGTTTACAATCTGAAGTGCAGGTGTCGGATGGAGAATTGTGTCAGGTGCTATACTGCTGGCTGGAAGTGTGGGTGCTGGGGTGATTGTCCTTCCCTTGATAATGTGATTTCTTTCTCCTCCCCTCAATCTAGTGTCCTCGATGAGAATGGACAAAACTCCAGCATTGCCACCAAATAATGTAGGGACACAGAAATGCTCCAGCCTGCTAGTCATGCCACCACAGCAGTTTGGGAATTTGGATTCAATCAAAAAATTTGCATAAAAAGCTGGCAGAGTAAAAGTGACCATGAAGCTGTCAGACTATCATAAAAACCCCACTGGTTCACTACTGCCCCTTTCAGTGAAGGAAAGCTGTCCTCCTTACCCAGTCAGGGCTATAAGTGTCTTGAGATTTGCATCCAACCTGGTTGATTCTTAATGCCCTCTGAAGGATCCTAGCAAGGCATTTAGTTGTGCCATGGGTGGGTAATAAATGCCAGTCTTGCCAGCAATGCCCACCTCCAGAGAATCAATTAAAATTCTTTTTCGGTCCCCATAGAGGATCAACACAGGCCATTTCCTGGCACCATTCCCATACCCACTTCCTCACCACCACTGCCACTAGCATCACTAACTGGGAACACACCCATTTCTTTATTGAATGTTTTGACTGTTGTCATTTTGTCCATTCCCTACATTACTAATGCAAAGGGCGAAGGGCAATTGCTCTGCTTTATTTAATACAGTAAATGTTGCCAGGATCAGAGAGCAGGCCAAGCAAGAGGCTGAAATAACTGGTGCTGGTGAGCAAGATTTGCCCAGGGCTGCAGAACTTGGCCGGATGCTTTTGGCACATTTGCTATTGCCTGCTCTTCTCTTTACTCTGCTTCTCTGCAGCAGTTCGGAGGCTTCACTGTTTGAAAACAGTCCAATTTGAAAGTGTAACTGTGGGCTGAACTTTACCGGCCTCTCGACGTCGCGGGTCACAGTGCGGGGGCCAGTAAAATGCCACGGGGAGAGGCCCACCTCGACCCACGACATCGGGAAGGACTCGCCGCATATTACCGGTGGCAGAGGGACCTCGGTGCGGCCCATCCGCCACCTGGCAGTGGGCCCTTCATCTAAATATTCAAATGAACCTAAATTACGTGCTAATAAACTTAGCTGCAGGTGGCGGACAACCCACGCCGATTTCACTGACTCCGAACGCAGCTCGCACGACTTCGGAACTCCATTATTATTAGTTCTGTGAATGGTGGGAAGGGGTTGAAGGGCAAATGATTGAAGGTTGGGGGGGAAAGTTTGGGTAGGGAATAAAGTGTTTTTTGTCAATGAGGGCCAATTAAAAGACTATTGGGTTGGTTGGGGAAAGGCCTCCATAACGTAAGTGTTTATTTAATAAAGATCTGCACTAATGTTCCTTTAAAAATTTAAATTTTTGCTAAGGGCTTAAAGCCCTTTAAAAATGGCACCACGCCTGCGTGATGGCGCCGGACGCCGTTGCCGGGGATGAGGTGGCCGCCCCCTTACCTCATTGGGGGCAGCTGTTCCACCCCCTCTATTTAAATGAGCCCCCGTGCAAAATATTAAGGGGGGCTCCTTGGCAGCCACTGAATGCAGGCACCACACTGAGTTTAAAGGGTGCCGCCGCAGAGCACGGCGCCCGAATAAAATTCAGCCCTGTGATACTGCCAGCTCTTTTACAACACCCTTTATTAATCGGCACTGCCCACCTTTGACCACCAATCCAGCAGGCAGTGGTCTGCACAGAATGTCCTCAAGGCCCTATGGGAAAAGGAGATGGTGGATCCGGTTGGATGGTTCCCCGAGCAGACTGCCAAAGTCATTTGGCGGAATGCCTCATCACCAGAACTTTCAAACAGGCACCAAGTGGTGAGAAGAGCCCTCCCCGTCAGATCCTTCCTGCACGCCCGAAGTCTTACCACCTCCGCACAATGCCCTCGAGGTGGCTGTGGTGGGGAAGAGACGGTTGCCCACCTCCTTCTGGAATGTGTCTTTGCAAAGCAGGTGTGGATAGAGATGCAGTGGTTTTTGTCGAGGTTCATCCCAAACAGCTCTGTAACACAGGAGTCTCTGCTCTACAGGCTGTTCCCAGGGACGCACACCGAGATAAACATCAACTGCTGCTGGAGGACTATCAATTCGGTGAAAGACGCTCTTTGGTCTGCCCGAAACTTGCTGGTCTTCCAGCGCAAAGAGTTGTCCACGACCGAATGTTGCAGACTGGCACATTCCAAGGTCCAGGACTACGTGCTGAGGGACGCACTAAAGCTTGGGGCAGCCGCAGCAAAGGCTCAATGGGGAAAGACCACTGTGTAAGGTCCCCCCACCAAGCTGAACTGAGGGCTGGATCCATGTAAAATCCCTCGAACTGTATCCGGAATATCTTTGCTGTAAAATGTATATGGCAGGAAAAATGAAGTGGAAGGGTGGTGAGGCAACTCACTCCTGTATTGAAGGAAACTGGTCTCCTTTGCACTGTTTGTATTTTTTGACTTGGTGTTGTTTGGAACTGTTTTGTAATTTATTTTTTTTACAGATTTTTATGAATAAAGTATATTTTGGAAATTTAAAAAAGAGCACTGCCCGAAAGGGACAGCACCATACAGGCAACACTATTGCCATTGTATGATGGAGTTTCCCATTCATTTATGGGATGGGGGCATAGCTGGCAAGGCCAGCATTTATTACCCACCCCTAATTGCCCTTGAGAAGGTGGTGGTATTAGTCAGTCTTGAAGATACATCTGGACAGTAACCATCTCAATGTAATTGCTTCTCTCTCAGTAATCAATAACGAACCCACATATTGCATTACTGATCCCATCTCAAGTGATCAGTCTTTATGGACAGTCTATACAAACACAGAGGTTTAAGCAACATAGACGACAGATTTACTTCTCTAAAGAAATTTAGTGAACCAGCTGGGTTTTTACAATAATCCAATAGATATTAGCTTTTCATGCCAGGTTGAATTAATTAATTGAATTTAAATTCCCCAGCTTACCATGGTGGGATTTGAACTCTTATCTCCAGCTTGTTAGCAGAGGCCTTTGGTTTACTAATCCAGTAACATAGTCACTGTGCCCATAAAGCCAGTCTAAGTGCCAATGCAGGAAAATGGGGTAAGTGCTGAGTGAGGCAGACCAATGGAATAATTGGCTCACTCTTTCAAAACTCTCCTTCGAGGAGAGTCGGTTAAGAGCAGATTTGATAGAGCTGTTCAAGATCATGCATGGCTTGGATAGAGAAAATAAGGAAAAACAGTTTCCAGTGGCAGAAGGGTCAGTAACAAGAGGACACAGATTTAAGGTGAGATAAGAGCAAAATACTGCAGATGCTGGAACTCTGAAATGAGAATAGGAAGTGCCAGAAATACTCAGCATGTCTGGCAGCATCTGCGTAGAGAGGAACAGAGTTAACGTTTCTGGTCTGCGACCCTTCATCAGAACTGGCAAAAGTTAGAAATGTAACAATCTTTGCACACGTGAAAGGGGGGAGGGGGTGAAGAAGAACAAGAAGGGAGGACTGTGATAGGACGGAGGAGGCGAGAGATTAAATGATAAATGTCATGGGACAGAATCCAAATGGAGTGCTAAATAGTGGTGATGTCAAGGACCCCCCCAAGCTCCCCCAGGAAGCCACTGGGAGGCCGTCTCAATGCAGCTGGCAGACTCCCCACGCGGTGGGAGGCCTTTCCGATGCTGGTAAAATGCCGGCGGCCTGCTAAACTGGCTGTTAGTGGGCCAAATAATTGTATTAATTGACCGCCCACCTCTGCTTGATGGGTGGCCAGGCCACTACCATTCCTGCCTCTGGGAATATCCCCTGTCACCACAAACACATCAGGCTTCCTTCCTAACGCCATTCTCCCCCTTTTTACCACCTCTCCTGCCTCCCAGGCCATCTTCAATGGGCTGGTAAAATTCCAACCAAAGTGTGACTGCATTCCTGGCATTCACCCCTGAAAGAAATTCTACAATTTTAGCATGAAAGTTCCAGAAGGTTTCGTCCTGCCTCCAATGGCCCCACCCACACACTCCCACCCTTGGTCACCTGACACGTTCATCTTCGTGGCTTAGCGGCACAGACTCTATGGCCGGAATCTTACCACCTTTGAAAATTTTATGCCGTTGGGAACAAATATGGCTCCCAATCCCGACGGTGTCGGCCGGCCACATGGCCTTGTGATCTTACAGGAGGCGGACAATTAAGAAGTCGCCTCCGTGTTCACCATCCAATTAATGACAGCGGGCGGGTTCCCGATGCAGAAGGCCTTAAGCTTGCAGCCATTTTCTGTGTGGGCACGGGCAGTGTTTGGTGGGTAGGAGGGTGAGGGGTCTGTGTTCACTATCTCTGACCTCTGCCAGTGGCCACCCTATATTAAACTGAGACACTACACTGTCTGCAGAAAATCTCCCAGAAATACGAGGGAACCAAGGGACTTGTAAAAATGAGGAACTAAAAGTAATTAGTATCAGTAAAGAGGGAGTACTCGAAAAATTAATTGGATTGAAAGTTGTTAAATCCACTGGACCAGATGAGCTACATCCCAGAGTATTGAAGGAGGCTATAGAGATAGTGGATGCATTTGTGGTTATCTTTCAAAATTCTATAGATTCTAGAAGAGTTCCTGCAGACTGGAAAGTAGCAAATGTAACCTCACTATTTAAGAAGAGAACAAGAGAGAAAACAGAGAACTACAGACTTGTTAGTTTGACGTCAGTAGTTGGGAAAATATTAGAATCTATTATAAAGGATGAGATAACTGAATACTTGGAAAATAATGATATGATTTTGGGCAGAGTCAACATGATTTGTGAAAGGGAAACCATGTTTGACAAAATAGTTAAGATGTTTTGAGGTTGTTACTCGTAGCACAGATAAGGGAGAACCAGTGGATGTGGTGTATTTGGATTTTCAGAAGGCTTTTGATAAGGTCCCACACAGGAGGTTAGAAAACAAAATTAGAGCACACAGGATTGGGGATAATATACTGCATTGGATTGAAAATTGGTTAACAGACAGAAAGCAAAGAGTGGGAATAAATGGGTCATTGTCAGGATGGCAGGCTGTTATTAGTGAGATACCGCAAGGATCAGTGCTTGGGCCATCGCTGTTTACAATCTATATAAATGATTTGGATATGCGGACCAATTGTAATATTTCCAAATTTGCAGATGACACAAAACTAGGAAGGAATATAAGTTGTGAGAAGGATGCAAGGAGGCTTCAAGGGGATTTGGACAGGCTAAGTGAATGGGCAAAAACATGGCAGATGGAATATAATGTGAATAAGTGTGAAATTATCCACTTTAGTGGAAAAACAGAAAGGCAGAGTATTTATTAAATGGTGAGAGGTTGGGAAGTGTTGATGTCCAAAGAGACCTGGATGTCCTTGTTCATGGGTTACAAAAAGCTAGTATGCAGGTGCAACAAGCAATTAAGAAGACAGATAGTATGTTGGCCTTCATTGCAAGGGGATTTGAGTAAAGGAGTAAAGATGTATTGATTCAATTGTATAAAGCCTTGGTGAGACCGCACCTGAAGTATTGTGTACAGTTTTAGACTCCTTATCCAAGGAAGGATATATTTGCCATAGAGGGAGTGCAACGGAGGTTCACCAGACTAATCTCTGGGATGGTGGGATTGTCTTGGGAGGAGAAGTTGCAGAAACTGGGCCTGTATTCTCTAGAGTTTTGAAGAATGAGAGATGGTCTCATTGCAACTTACAAAATTCTTACAGGGCGTGACAGGATAGATGTGGATAGGATGTTTCCTCTGGCTGGTGAGTCTAGAACAACGGGACACAGTCTCAGAATAAGGAGCAGGCCATTTAAGACTGAGATGAGGAGACATTTCTTTACTCAGAGGGTGGTGAATCTTTGGAATTCTCTACCCCCAAGGGCTGTGGAATTCTATCCTTGAGCATGTTCAAGACAGAAATCAATAGATTTCTGAATACTAATGACATCAAGGGATATGAGAATAGTGGGGAAAAATGGCGTAGAGGTAGATGATCAGCCGTGATCTATTTGAATGGCAGAGCAGGCTTGACGGGCCGAATGGAGATCTCAATGGCAGATTAACTGGTTATGGTCACATCGCTGTTTGTGGGAGCTTGTTGTGCACAGATTGACTGCTGCATTTGCCTACATTAGAACCGTGACTACATTTCAAAAGTAGCTAATTGGTGGTGAAGCACTTTGGAATGTCCCAAGGATGAGATAGGTTCTGTATAAATTCTTCATTCTTTCTTTCTTGAATGATTCCATCACTTGACACAAATGGTGGAAGAGAGAACAGAGCATAACCCAAGGCCTTGCTTAGTGATTGGAACAGAGGCCAGGCCTGAGCTCGTACTCAGGCAAAAGAGCAGAGATAGGTTGAAGTTGTGGAGATGGATAACCGGAGGGGATTCCCTAAAGGACATTAGTGAATCAGTTGGGTTTTGGCAACAATCCAACAACTTCATGGCTACTTTCACTATCCCAGCTTTTCTTAAAAAAAAAAGGAATTAGAATTCTCAATCTGCCATGAATTGACCTTCGACTGGATCGCCAGTCCATTAACTTAATAACTGCACCACTGTACAAGATTGGATAGATGAACAGGAATAGAGTTAGATAGAAAGATGAATGCAATAGATAGTGAGATAATAAATCTTTCATTCAGTTCACTCATTCACAGAACACAGACTCGGCTGTTGAGATTTTGTTGACTGCACAGAAAAGATATGAGGAGAACGATCCTAAATATAGGTTAATACCTTCCTGAGGGCAGTTTGTTGCTCATTAATATTTTATGGCTAGAGCGAAAAGAGCAAAGATGCTGACTAAACTTCAAAGGAGAGAGTGTGCCCTCTCCATTTTAAACACAGGTAATGCCAGTATTGCTGATAATCCACTGTTGTCGCTGGTCTGGTTCTTGGTAGGTTTTGATGTATATTTAATTATCAAACAGCAAATATTACGACATGGTTCTGAGTGGTTGAACTCAAGGAAAACACTCCCACTCAGCTGTAGACATTCACTACTTTTGTTCATTCTTACAGAATATGTTCTTCTCATACTTCCTACCTTAAAATTTCTCATCCTTCCACAACCCGTAGTCTTTTAAAACCCAAAGCCAAACCCCTGCTTCTTAATATAGCTCACCCTCCCTCTAAATGTTTTTGCTCTTTAAAGTAACTAGCGCAGAAATCTTGCTCCTTCCTGAGGCAAAATTCTGACATTCTGGGGACAGATGCCGACCTGGGACAGAACCCAGGAATGTTTAACGGAAGACGGAAAGACTCATAATACATATAACACCTTTCACAACCTCAGGATGTTCCAAAGTGCCTTAAAGCCAATGAAGTACTTTATGAAACGTAGTCAATCTTGTAATGTAGGAAACGCGGCAGCTAATTACTGCACAGCATGGCCCCACAAACAGCAGTGTAATAAAAACTAGATAATCTATTTCAATGATGTTGATTGAGGGATAGAATACTGGCCAAGAAACCAGGGGGATCTCCCCTGCTGTTCTTCAAAATAGTGCCATGGGATCTTTTACATCCACCTAGGAAGGTAGACTGGGCCTTGGTTTAACATCTCACGGCACCTCCAACGGTGCAGCATTCCCTCACAACTGCACTAGAGCATCAGCCTGGATTGTGTCCTCAAGTCTCTGGAGTGGGATTTGAACAACCTTCTGACTGACGTGAAAGTATCATCAATGAGCCACAGCTAATGCATTAACATTTCTCATACAATTTTGCTATGTCAACAGTCACCATTTTGCCACAGGCGCTGACCACCAGGAAAACTTTTCCAACTCATTCGCCATCTTATACATATGAAGAAAATTCACATTCATCAATTCACGAGGGATGATGCCACAGGCAGTTAACAGGTCCTTTATTCTAAAGTTAGAAATGAAAAGCAGAGCATATAAAAATTTAGAGACTGTCCTTTTAACTATTGTTGCTCTTAGATGCATTTTTCTTCAGAAATGTGTTATGAAAGTGCTTCTATTTTTAAATATTTTTTGAGGACCTGTGTTGTGGAAATGGAGTCACCTGAAAAACTGAAGAGATTCCATAGATGCTGGACTTTTTTTTTAAAAGGTCACTGGAAGGACACTTAAAGAAAACAAACTGTAACTGGATGCCACATGTCTTAAGCTAAGTTAACAGCAGGAGCCTTGGTGACTAGGGGGAGTTCTTTACAGAGAAGTGATATGCCAAGATTTATGGTGGTCAAGGGTTGGTTTTGTTTTGGATATTGTTTTGAGTCAGTTGGGGGTCAGCCTGCTAAGAGAGAAGCCACAGCTCATCCTTTTTCCACCTCTTTGAGAAATCCTGAGAATCCAGTGTGGAAAATAAAGAAATTGATGCCGCATTTCTCCTGAAAAGCCTGTCAGACTAATTCTCGATGTCGCCTGAAAAGAACTGCTCCAAAAAGATCCCAGTGACCACCGTCTACATGTATTTGGATGCCAGAAGAAAGGACTGGGAACAGACCATATCTTATCCTTTTTCCTTCAAGAATTAACAAGTATTTGTCCAAAGTATTTTTTTTTTGTAAAGAGATCTCTGCAGAGAAAATTTCTTTAACCTGTGTGTGTGTGTGTGTTAGGTTAATTTAGAACCTGTGTGTTAATAAGCTTTGCATCTTTATTGAATAAGGATTGTTTTCTAATAAATTAATATCTGTTCATCTTATTTTGCTATTGGTGTGGGATGAATATTTGACAAGGTATGAGAAGATCCCTGCTTTCCTTCAAGTAATACCATGCAATCTATCACTGGTGGACTAAACCTTGTTCTGACATAATCATCTGAAGGATATTGCCTCTGACAATGCAGTATTGCAGCTAGCCCAGAGGATATGCTCAAATTGTCCAACTTACTAAATGAGATGAGACTGCTACCAACTCAGCCAAGTTACCATCTAAAGCATCAGCATCCCTAGGCTACCCAAGTCTCAACTCAGTGAAGGCTTCCACTCCTGGTTACAGACCAGTCATTCCAAGGGAATGGGCATGGAAATGGGCATTGGGTTGCGATGCACACCTTCTACCTCACATGGTTGGATAGTTGTGAAGCTCATTGGCTGGACTCATACCAGCAGAACAGCATATTTGGGCCAGGAAATTGAGTAAGGGGGTAACCGTCAGCACTGTGAGACTCCACTCCTAGATATAATTACAACCGACACTTGAGTAGAGTTCGGAGGGAGTGCTGCACTGTTGGAGGTGCTGTCTTTCAGGTGAGATGTTAACCCGAGGTGCTGTCTGCCCTTTCAGGTGGATGTAAAGGATCCCATGGCACAATTCATAGAAGAGCAAAGCAGCTCTGTCAGTGATAATAAAACCAGAAAGTGCTGGAAATACTCAGCAGGTCTGGCATCATCTGCAGAGAGAGAAGCAGCGTTAAATTTTCATCAGCTCTCTCAGTGTCCTGGGCCAATTTTTATTCCTCAAACAACATCACTAAAAGAAACAGAACATCTGACCATCATCACATTGCAATTTGTGGGAGCTTGCTGTGCGCAAATCGGCTGCTGCATTTCCTATATTATAATGGTGACTACACTTCAAAAGTACTTCATTTTCTGTAAAGTGCTTTGGGACATCCTGATATTTTGAAAGGCTCAACATGAATGCAAGGTTTTCTTCAACCACCTGGATTCTGACCCCAATTCCACTGCACCTCTCCCCACAACATCAGAATTTCTTTCTTTCCAACTATGTGTCAATAAGAATCACCACACTCATGAGATAATTGGAAAAAAAATAAAATAAATATTTACATTCGTGCAAATGTGCTGAACTCCATAGTGTAAAAGCAGCAATTTCCAGTCACAGAATTAATACAGGCATTGTGTGTATCCGAAAATACCCTCAGGACCAAAACAGTTTTAGCTGTTATTGACGCAATGGGAGAGAGAGTCAGTCCAGTGTTTTAATGCAAGCTCACACAGGGAGGGAAGCAGAGTAACACAGTAACCCACTATTACCACTAGGTGGTGGAAACTACAGCTCTCTCCAGTCACTTCCCTCAGCACAGGCTCAGGTTAACTGCATTGAAGAACTATTTGCATTTTAAATGAATCACAGTCAAATTAATCTTTTAATGCCTCTAAAGCCAGTCTGTTGAAACATGAAGTGAGAACTGTAGCTCCTGCATTTAATTAATACATGCTCTTTTGTCTCATTCCAAAGAGACACTCTGGGAAGTGGGATGGTGCAAGAAAAACTAATTAAAATTGTAACTGTTTCATGTTTTTGCAGCATTCGAGGCTGGGCTCAACGATGGATAATGAACGTTGTGTGGCAGGATAATCGAGTTGACATGCATGAGTGGAACAAAAAACGGCAGGGCACCAATCAGGAGTAACCACACCTGTGACTGTAACACACCTGACTGTGCTGCGACTGTTCTGTCTTTGGTATCTGCTCCAATTTGGTGGCTAATTCCCTCATCGCTCTCTCGGAAGAAGCGTTTTAGCCTTCATTCGACAAGAATGCTGCAATGGATGCAGAACAGCTTTCATTTGCATAGCACCTTTAATAGAATAAAATGTTCCAAAGTGCTTCACAGGAGCTTTACCAAACAAAATTTGACACCGAGCTACATAAGGAGATATTTGGACAGATGACCAACAACTTGGTCCAAGAGGTAGGCTTTAAGGGGCATCTTAAAAGGCAGACGGGAACTCATTTGAATGTCTCGAATCAAAGGTTGGGCCCTCTGACAACACAGCCTCATTAGAATGTCAGTCTATATTATGTGCTCAAGTGCAGGCTTCCCAATGACCTTCTGACTCAGAGGCAAGAGTGCTGCTCACTGAGTGAAGGTGGAATGTGATTCACCATTGGAAAATCAAGCAGAGGGAAAAAATGTGTACTATTAGTCTAGAAATTCGATGACGCATCACCAATTTTACAGGCATAAAATGGGTACCAAACATTCAATATGGCAGGCGGGATGTGTGAACACATTTCTCGCCGGAGGTACACTGCCTGTGATATTGGTATAGGCATCAAAAGAGGTGTCCAGGGCTTGCGCCTTTTGGATAGGCAGATAAGGGGCCTCCCATCTTCTTGAAGCTCCCTTTATCAAGTTGGCTTGCCCTGAACACTGCAGGTGACAGGTTGCCTTTTCTCTGGGGAACCAGGTCTACACCCGGTTCCTTAAAGGGACCTCTGCAGCCTGCCATCAAAAAGGTAAGCTTTGAAAAAAAAATTTACCTGAATGTGGAACCCTGAGCTGCAGGAATACTCCTCCTGGCTCCAAGTTAAAACTACAGGCTTCTGCCAAACACCATTCCTGCTCCCTCGCCCCCCAGCTCCCCTCCCGATCACTGCCTCAACTCCCCCTTCCCAAACAACCCTCTCTCCCAGTCAACCCCCTGCCTAATTACACCACCTCCCCCAGTCCAACACCCACCCACTACCCCCAACTCCCTCCCCGCGATTGCCCCCCTCCTCTCCTGGCCGCATCCCTCCTGATAAAACAGCAGCAGGTGCTCCAGCTTGCCGATCTGACATAAATGAGGCTTGAGGGCCAACATCGTGAGGACCTCAGGCCTACTCGCTCCGGGCGCTGGTTTGAATTCTAGGCCTTTGCCTTTTACTTCCACTAGATGCTTATGCTAGACCCATCTATGATCCAGTATTAACAAAGAACTCACCTGTATCTGGAAACATGCCTAGCATGTCGTTTACATTACTGTTGTCAATCTGAAACATAGCCACGGCTCCACAGTCGCCTTGATCTTTGCTTGGCTTTCCATGGGCTTGTACCTTAAGTACGAGGGGTGCAAGTTTCACTACTGCAGCTGAGATAACAGGCCTAAGGGCACTTGGCACTGTAACTAGGTGAGGGTGAGACATGCAACATTCTTCCAGACTGTCACTCATCTCCTGAATGAGCTCCTAGAGAGGAGTCGCAGTCCAAAATATTTTAATTGATTTCCAGTGTTGCTTTGCTCCCATACTTTCAGCCAATATTCCCTTCCTGGTCAGCTTTGCCCCCATATCTGAGCTCGGGAGGATGGATATGTTGAATGGTTCTCCATAGCTGCCACAGGCGGTTATTTTCTGATCAGGGTTACAAGGCTTTATTCACAGCCACAATTCAGAAATTGTACCTCTGTCTTTTCTCCTGATATGGAATCAATTTCATTTTCCTTCTGTCCTCTTGTCCAGCTCTTGCTGAGTGATATTTCATAAAATCATAGAACCTTACAGCACTGAAGGAGGCCATTCAGTCCATTGTACTTGTGCTGACTCTTTGAAAGAGCTATCTAATTAGTCTCACTCTCCCTGCACTATCCCCTGCAAATGATTTTTTTTCAAGTTTTTATCCAATTTCCTTTTGAAAGCTACTATTGAATCTCCTCATCTGCCCTCTGGCTCTTTTGCCAATTATCTTAAATCTGTGTCCTCTGGTTATTGACCCTCTTGCCATTGGAAACAGTTTCTCCTTATTTACTCAATCGAAACCTCTCATAATTTTGAAGACTTCTGCTAAATCTCCCTTCTCTGCTCTAAGGAGAATAATCCCAGCTTTTCAAGTCTCTCCAGATAGGGGAGGTGGTGGTGTAGTGGTAATGTCACTGGAGTAGTAATCCAGAGGCCCAGGCTAATGCTCTGGCAGCAGATGGTGAAATTTGAATTCAATTAATAAATCTGGAATTAAAATGCTAGTCTAATGGTGTCCATGAAACCATTGTTGTAAAAACCCACCTGGTTCACTAATGTCCATTAGGGAAGGAAATCTACTGTCCTTACCTGGTCTGGCCTACATGTGACTCCAGACCCACAGCAATGTGGTTGACTCTTAAACGTCCTCTGAAATGGCCTAGCAGGCTACTCAGTTGTATCAAAACTGCTAGCACTGTTGGTGTACCGACACCCCAAGGACTGCAGTGGTTCAAAAAGTCAGCTCACCACTACTTACTCAAGGGCAATTAGGGATGGGCAATAAATGCTGGCCTAGCCAGCGATGCCCACATCCCATGAATGAATCAAAAAAAAACATGGCCCCTTGTCCCTGGTTGAGTCCAGCAGGGAAAGTGGCTGGACTGTAGGGTGGAGGTGGGGAAGTTGGGAGGTGCGGGGGTGGGGGGGGGGGTCACATCAAAATACAGCATGCCAAAATTGATACATTCATGTTTTGTGGGGTTAAAATCCAAATGATTTGTTTAGGGGCTGTGATTAACTCTAAAATTCGATGGCTTATGCATGATGTACAAGTTCCCATTTTAAAAAAGGAAGGCAGAAAGACTTGCATTTCTACAGCACCTTTCATGACCTCAGGATGTCCCAAAGCTCTTTAACAGCCAATGAAGTACTTTTGAAATGTAGTCACTGTTGTAATGCAGGAAACGCAGCAGCCAATTTGCACACAGCAAACTCCTACAAATAGCAACGTGATAACGACCAGATAATCTGTTTTAGGTGGTGGTTGAGGGATAAATATTGGCCAGGACATGGGGGAGAAGTCTCCTTGCTGTAACTCAAAATAGCACAGTGAGATCTTTTACTGTCAGATAAGATGGTTCAACATCTCATCCGAAAGATAGCACCTCCGGCCGTACAGCACTCCCACATACCTTATGTATTATTTCTGCACAGGTGTTCCTGCTATCTGTAAGATATGTACAGTTGTTTTGTGTGGTTGTTAAACCATCCTGTGATTCAATGCCAGCACCCTGGAGCATACAGCCAGAGTGACTGAACAACTCAGCAGGGAATGATAAGTTCACATGATACTCTCTGTGTGGCCCTGGCTGCAATACTATTTTTATGGAAGGAGCTGCACCTTAAGTATAATGATATAATTATACTTGATAAGTTGAAAGCGGGACTCACCATTACTTTGTTCTTGTGATAAATCAGTGATTAACAATGCACCGCCAAGTGTGGTCCTGAGCCATACAGACCTGGATGTCCCAGGTTCAAAACCTGGTTTGCACAGACTCAATTGATCCTCCCCTGGGCTGCATCTGGGGCTCAACAACTTCTTTTGCTCTCGGGGTTAGAGAAGGGGAAAAAAAACATCTATTGTTCCGAATCTTAGCTAGTGGACAAGAGCAAGGCATCCAGAGTCAGTGAGGCTCCCAACCAAACATGCACACTTGATATGCTATTGAGTAAAGGAAGTAGGATGGAAGGAGGCTCATGTGGAGCATAAACACAGCATGGACCAGTTGAGCCGAATGGCCTATTTCTGTGTCATAACCTCTCCATAATTCTCTGTAACTTTGCCCTAGTAAATTAACAACATGCTCCCAAAACCATGACTTCTGCCACATGGAAGGACAGGGGTATCAGGTATCACTGGGAACACCATCATCTCCAAGTTCCCCTCCAAGTCACACACCATCCCGACTTGGAAATATATCGCTGTTCCTTCACTGTCACTGGGTCAAAATCCTGAAACTGCCTATCGAACAGCACCTTCATCACAAGGACCGCATTAGTTCAAGAGGGCAGCTCACCACCATCTTCTCAAGGGCAACTCGCGAAAAGCAATAAATGCTGGCCTTACCAGCGACACCCACATCCTAAGAATGTATAAACAAAATTGTTCTTCTGTTACGGTTTCTTTAAAATTGCATTTATTAATTTATAGGATGGTACTGCTGTAACTGTTTTTGCTGTTACTGTCAACGTTGAACATGGTCAGGTGAGGTATGCTGTAGGTTGATGTAGGGTAGTGCTCCCTTTACTCTGCCACAGAAATGGACCTTTATCTCAACCTTGGGAGAGCAGCCTAGGTGTCCTAGTGAGACCTCTCCATCTGCCACACCAGCCATCCTTGGGGCTTTTTGACATGATGCCACATTCATGTTGAACTGCAATTAGGTTTGGACTGTCCAAATGCATTCCACTGCTCGCTATTATCACCAGCAGAATAAAACTTCACTCCCAGTGGACTGAGTGAATCAGAGGTGAAAGGGCACAGCCCTGACTTACACTCTCACACAGTCCTTTTCGCGTTAGATTTCAACCAAAGGCTTGGAAACATTTCCCGTTGACTTCTCTTTAATGAACAAGTCTGGAGCTCCTTCAGTACCAATGTCCCCTCCCCTGACAGAGTGCTCTTTTTGAAGTAAGTGCCGTAGTTTAAAGGCTGGAGCCAAATGCTCAGACGTGAGCTACCAATCAGTAGGCTTATTGATTTACTCCTTGCTGCCTAAATTTGAAAATTTAGCATCCATTAGGAGCTTCGCAATGTTAATGTCTCAGATAAAATCCCACTTCTATCTGATATAAAAACAAAATACTGTGGATACTGGAAATCTGAAATAAAAAGAGAAAGTGCTGGAAATACTCATCAGGTCTGGCAGCATTTGTGGAGAGAGAAACAGAGTTGACGTTTCTAGTCGGACATGACTTTTCTTCTGAAGAAGACTCACATCTGACTCGAAACATTGGACTGAATTTTACAAGTAGGTGGCGGGCGAAAACGTTGCGGAGCTGCCGTGTTCCTAAGCGCGGCAGCTCATTTAAATAGCCGAGGTGGGCCTCCCCCCGTGATCATGTGGTGGGGGTAGGCTGACCGTCCCCGGCAATGGCGTCAGCTGCCTGTGCTCAGGCGCTTATGCCATTTTTAAAGGGTTTTGAGCCCTACAGTTAAATTTAAATATTTAAAGATACAGTAAATGAAAAAAAAATTATTTTGCCCCTCTCCCAGCTCCCAATAACCATAAATTAATTACTTGCCCTCTCCCCCCAAAACCTTGTCCACCTGACCTTCCCCCAACCCCACAAAGTGCATAAACCTTAACCTCAAACCTTGCCCACCATCCCTACACCAATGATGTTACTTTGACCCTGTTCCCCCCTCCTGCACTGAGAAACATACCTCCTTCCGCTTCCCCACAACTGTTCCATCTCGTTTCCCTGGACATGGATCCGAAGGCATGGGAATGCCAGCCAGTGGCAGGAAGATTGCAGTGGGATAGAAGGCGACAGCGTAAGTAGGATTTATTCATTAATTTGAATTTATTTAAATATGCAAATGGGGATCACGTCGCCGAGCGGTGGGGGGCCGCTATGAGGTCATGCCACCCATAATATCGGGCCGGGCCCTCCCGGAGTTGGGGTGTGTGGCGGCCCTCGCCCAGAGGCATTTTCCAGCCTCCCCCGCCACGAAACCCAACGTCGGGGGTCTGTAAAATCCAGCCTGTTGACTTTGTTTCTCTCTCCACAAATGCTGCCAGACCTACTGAGTATTTCCAGCACTTTCTGTTTTTATCCCACTTCTATCTGCATGGCTGAAGGTTCAATTATCTCATGAGGAAGCAGTTTGGACATATAGCAATCTTAATACTATTATTTGACTTGTGTTTATTAAAGCTGCACTGAATCTAGCTAGTTACTGGATTTGCTTTAATCCCTTGGCAGAGTTAGGAGCTCATCCGGTTTTTTCAAAAGATGTCCTGGATTTTGTTTTACAGAATTCAAAAAATGTTCCTGTTTTGTTCATTAGTTAATGTTGTGTATTGGAGTAGTATAGATTGAGTGTTGTTTAAAGAAGTCTGTCATTGGGCTAAAAAAATAACTTATTTATTATATACATATAACTATTTACACTCTCCACAAGCCTGTCAAGCCAACACACCTTGTGCTGCTTCTAATTTCTTCTCAGCCTAATACCCATGTGACTATTACAACATCATCACTACAGTGGGAGGGGTTTACTCTCACAGTCTCAAACATTATCCCTTTCAGGCCTTATACTACAGTAAACAAAAGAAATAATTTGTAATTATGTAGTGCTTTTCACATCCTCAGGGCATCCTAAAGTGCTTTAGAGACAATGAAGTACTACTTCCAAGTGTGGCAGACAATTTGTGCACAGTAAGGTCCCACAAATAAGGTCAGTGACCAGGCAATCTGGTAGTGTTGGTTGAAAGCTACATATTGGCCAGAATATTAGGAACACTCCCTTGCTCTTCACATAGTGGTGTGGAATCTTTAACATTTACCTGAACAGGCAGACGGGGCCTCAGTTTTAATATCTCATCCAAAAGACAGCACTTCCAACAATGCAAGACTCCCGCATGTTGTACTGTAGTATCTAGTTATGTGTTCAATCCCTGGCACAGATCTTGAATCCACAACTTTATTACTCAGAGGTGATAATAATAACACTGAGTGACACTGTAACATTGGGAAGATCACTGGGAGAGGCCACAGGATGGCTAGTGTGGAGAAGGAAAAATGTTACACAGAAGGAGAAACTGCTTCGTAAGGATACAAAAAGTAGCAGTGAAACTGCCCTTGGCTGTCTTTTCTAAGTAGTTAGATTCATCATAGTATTAAAATGCAAGCTGCCATTTCAAAATGATAGTGTAGCAGTGCATTGGGAAGTTTTACCTTAGGTTATATGCAATGACTAGTCTTAGGAATTTTGGGGCAAACTTGTTTTGATAATCGTCATTTTCCTGTGTGCATTTCCTTGTGCCTTTGACCTTCAGGGAGTCCGTAGTCAACTCTGCTCGTTGTTGATGGCTAAAACCACATCTTTAATTTAAAAAAAAACTGGAACCATTATAAGTCGGTAGCTAAACTTTCAGCTTTAGATCAGTGGTCCTCGCGAGGGCCATCCTGGCAGTCTGTGGGCTGGTCTAAAATGCAAGTCACTGATGTGCAACACCAACGCCAAGGCGATATGAGAGAGCAGGCCAAAACCCTCAACCCGCCACTCGTGTGACGTCACTCAACCAGACCGGCTGCCCCCCCACCGTGTGGCACAAGCCGTCACAAACGCAGGCAACAACAATGTAGCTTTATAAGCAGGCTTATGTTACTGTTGCAACATAGAACTGGCGCGAGATCGGATTTCCAACACTTGTGGGGCTGAAAACAAAGAGCAACCAGCTGAATATGGAGCCCGACATGAGACTGAAGCTCTTCAGCTTGGAACCATAGAGTCATAGAGTCGTACAGCATAGAAACAGGCCCTTCGGCCCACCACGTCCATGCCGACCATAATGCCTATCTATACTAATCCCACCTGCCTGCATTAATTCCATATCCCTCTATGCCTTGCTCATTCAAGTACCTGTCCAGATGCCTCTTAAATGTTGCTACTGTTCCTGCCTCCACCACCTCCTCTGACACCTCATTCCAGATACCCACTATTCTTTGTGTGAAAGATTTGCCCCTTTGATCCCCTTTAAACCTCCTCCCTCTCACCTTAAATCTATGCCCTCTAGTTTTAGTCACCCCTACCATGGGAAACAGACTCTGGCTATCTACCCTATCTATGCCTCTCATAATTTTATATACCTCTATCATGTTCCCTCTCAGCCTCCTTCGCTCCAGGGAAAACAGACCCAGTCTATCCAATCTCTCTTTATAACTCAAGCCCTCCAAACCAGGAAACATCCTTGTGAATCTTTTCTGCACCCTCTCTAGCTTAATCACATCTTTCCTGTAGTGCGGTGACCAGAACTGCACACAGTTCTCCAAATGTGGCTTAACCATCGTTATGTACAACTGTAACATGACGTCCCAACTCTTGTACTCAATGCCTCAGCCAATGAAGGCAAGCATGCCATATGCCTTCTTCACCACCCTGTCTACCTATGTTGCCACTTTCAGGGAACTATGTACTTGCACCCCAAGGTCTCTCTGCTCAACAACACTGCCCAGGGCCCTGCCATTCACTGTATATGTCCTGCCCTGGTTTAACTTCCCAAAATATATCACTTCACACTTGTCTGCGTTAAATTCCCCATTTGCCATTCCCTTGCCCACTTTCCCAGTTTATCTATATCCTGTTGTAACCTTAGACAACCTTCTTCACTGTCCACTATACCACCAATTTTGGTGTCATCTGCAGACTTACTAATCATGCCCCCTACATTCACATCCAAGTCATTAATATATATGACAAACAACAGAGGGCCCAGCACCGATCTCTGCGGCACACCACTGGTCACCAGCCTCCAATCGGAAAAACAACCCTCCACTACCATCCTCTGCCTCCTATCACCAAGCCAATTTCGTATCCAACCAGACATCACCTCATTGATGTCTCATCAAAAGCAGCGCCATTCTCCCCATTAATTCCGTTGAGTTTTTTGGCGGTGGCAAACGAAAGTGGGTGGGGTGGGACCGGTAGGTGGTCTGCAGGGTCCTTTGCCCCACCTAAGTGGTCTGTGAAGTAAAAGGTCTGAGAACCACTGTTTTTAATAGCCATTATGTGATAGTTTTAATGTCACCTTGAATTGTTTAGTGATTTGAGCTGACTTCCAGCGATCTATTATTCAATTTTTTTTTTTAATTAATCTATCTTCCGAAGAAAACAACAGTTTGCATTTGTTCCACTTGATCTTTAGTTGCTGCTCTGCTCTCCCCTCCACTTGCAAAGTCCATCATCATGGTACCATGACAGGACATGCAAAAAAAGCCTTGACCATGAAATGTGCACTGCATAATAGGGTCGCCACTAACCAGAAAAAACAGGAAGCAAGGAACCGGTACACTGAGTTTTTTTCCTCACAGAATGTTACTTCACTTCAGAGACATATAGGTTTTAGACATTCTAGAAAAGCTGGATCAAGACAGCCAATTCCCGAGACAGCTTCAACTATGATCAACTGATGAAGGGTCAAAGTTACACACTCTCTTCTCAAATTGCAAGAGGAGAGAGAAGAGTTTAATCTCAGTGGAAAGTGACTGGCACATGAATACTGACATTTTTGTTTATTCATTTTACTGTATTTTAAGTTTCATTTCTTTTGTTTTAGCTATTCAATACTGGTTAGTATTCATACCCTCTTTGGTGCCTTAATCCTGGGCTGGTTTAAGATGGTAATAGATTAATTAATTCGTTAAATAGGTAGATTGTGATTTGCAGTTCTGGGGCTGTTTAGCCCTAGCATGTTGGCTATACTGTAAGTTAGGGCAATATAAATCTGGATCTGTGAGAAGTCAGTGGTGGTACAAAGACCAGGATAATATAGAATTTAGCTAATGGGATGGCAATGTGGTGTGGTTGAACAGATGTTTTTTCTATAATTAGTACTCAAATGAAGTGAGTGAGTAGGGTTTGATTCTTGCAGGAGTGGAAGCTCAGGCTAAACATATCCACGTTTTTAAGATGCAACAGAAGGAGGTGCAAGAAATCGATGTGGAATATGATATTAGGATCATCATAAATGCTTAGTGTATTGAAAGGTAGGAGGTTACTGACTCTGGTTGGAGGTATTGCTGAAGATTTGATCATATGACATTCTGACCACATGCTGCCTGATTACGTATTTTTTGAAAATATTATTATATTTACTGCATAACAGTTGGGTTACCTGTAGTTGAGCATCTTAGCATATGGCTTTGCAACAGCGCCTGGTGCGCGAGATGTTCCGAGAACTAAGATATCACCCAGAAGCAGATGAAGAAAGGAAATTGAGGGCAAGGAAGAAGGGAAACCACATATAGGGGGAGGGGTGGTGGCGGTGATTCACAGGAGGGATTCTAGAGGTGGGAGCAAGTTTGATTCCACCACTAACTAATAGTAACTCACTGAAATTACACCAATAACTATTATTAGTAAAAGAAGTAACAGTCAGATTCCCCTCAGAGCCACCAGCAATAGAATACTTCACTGATAGTCCATATGTAACTGGTAGTAAAAGGTGTCTGTCATAGGGGCTTGACCGGGTAGATGCTGAGAAAATGTTTCCCCTGGTTGGGGAATCTAGAACACGGGGTCACAGCCTCAGAGAAAGGATTGGCCATTTAGGGCTGAATGAGGAGAAATTTCTTCATTCAAAGGGCTGTGAATCTTTGGAATTCTGCACTCCAGAGTGCTGTGGATGCTCAGTCATTGAGTAGATTCAAGACAAAGGTTGATAGATTTTTAGGAACTAAGGGAATTAAGAGATATAGAGATAGTGCAGAAAGGTAGAGTTGAGGTAGATGACCAGCCACGATCATACTGAATGGTGGAGCAGGCTCTGCGTGCCAAATGGCCAACTCCAGCTCCTATTTCTTTGTGTAAGGCCCTGATATTCTAACTGTAATCAGTAGTAATCCTGTAACTTGCTGATATTCACCCAGTAACTACAGTCAAAATCAGACCATACTGCATAACGTGTGATCAGGTGCCCAGATGATGCCATTTTTAACAGGCCCTATCTCTCTCCCTTTCTCCTTGGTCTTTGGCATGGGGTTTCAGCTGCAGCTTGGTGAAGTGGGTGACGTTGCAATGAGGGCGATAGGCATTCTTTGTGGAGGAGAGGATATGAGGTTGGAGGCTTGGATTGGATGGAGGTTGCCAGTGCTGTAGGCAATCTGGTTGAGGAGAGACAGTGGGCAGGGAGGAATATGAATCACAGCAAAGACACTTTAGAACATAATCTAGACCGAAACTTCAGTGCAATACTGATAGAGTGCTATATTATTGGAGGTGCTGTCTTTTGAATGCAACGTTAAACCAAAGATCCATCTGCTCTCTCAGGTGGACACAAAGGGTGCCATGACACTATTCAAAGATTTTCAGAGGAGTTCTCCCAGTGTCCTAACCAACACTTATCCCTCAAACAACATCATTACAACCTTATCTTACTGCTGTTTGTGGGATTTTGCTGTGTGCAATTTTGTCACTGAGTTTACTACATTACAACAATGACTGCACTTCAAAAGTACTTCCTTGGTGGTGAAGTGTTTTAGGATGTCCTCAAATTGTGAAAGGTGCTCTTTAAATCTAAGTTCTTTCACTTTTTCCCTTTTTCTCCTTGCTGCTTTCTTCTCTTTCTTTTCTCTTCTTTTCCCTCCAGAAACATAGTCCAAAAACAAATCCTACATTGAACAGCAACTCCACTTCACTGGCTGTACGGCTCTTTGCGATGTTCTGATTGTGAAAGGTACTTAATAAATGCAAATCTTGCATCCTTTCTTTCAACAACAACACCAGCACCTTTAACATAATAAAATGTCCCAAGGAGCTTTATAGGAGCATTATAAAACAAAATATGAAACCGAGCCACAAAAGGAGATATCAGTTTAGATGACCAAAAGCTTGGTCAAAGAGGTAGGTTTTAAGGGGTGTCTAGGAGTAGAGTAACTCCAAAAAAGATTTATGGAACAAAATTTATTTGAAAACCTGTCAATTTTAGTAATTTAGCACACTAATATGTTTGTTCCTTTTATTGTTTGATGTTGCAATGTGAGTGACACCTGCAGAGTTACAGTTATTGGTATTCCTCAGTTGCCCTCATACTCAGTTTCCGATTCTGTTCTGTAGCAATTGTTTTACAAATAAGTGGCTTGCCACGTCTCAGAGGGCATTAACAGTCAATCATGTATTGTGGAACTTGCGTCACATGTTGGCCAGATCAGGTAGGAAGTGGCAGCTTCTCTTCCCTAAAGGACATAAGTGAACCGGTTGAGGTTTTTATGACAACCCAACAGCTTTGATGATCATTTTTTTCAGATTTATTGAATTCAGCTTCACGTAAATGAAGCTGTGCAGTCTCAACACTGCTCTTAGTGGGCATGAGTCAAAAGCACTGAACTGCCCATAATTCAGCATTAATTGGCACTATATGGAATAGACTCCCAGCTAAAGCAGTAAATGTTGTGTCAATTAACACATTTCAATACAGAGAGGAAAGAGCTGAATTTATTAAGGCTAAACTTGCGGCTATAAGAACAAGTACCGGTTAGACATAATGAAATATTGTAGAAACACGGATGTTTCCTGACCTACAGGGATCAGACAAGTGTCGTGCCAAGAAAGACAACTGAGCCAGGATGTAGAATTTACGATTAGACAGATAATTTGGAGTACTGTTTCATTTATCTTTGGGGGACAGGAAGAAACTTTGCCAAACTGTTTCAATCAAGCAGAGTCTCTGGATTTTAGGATTCCTGTGGAATAGGATGTCTTGCAAGGCATGACCTGAGCCTATTACCTCTATCTTCTATATAGTTTCCTGGCTCCCTCACCCACCTTTCCTGTAACCCAGTCATCCACCATTCATTTGTTCCCTCTCTGGTACTTTGCCCTTATCTACCCCATCATTGCCTCTCTGCCTTCCTACACTCCTGCTGCTAGCCCAGACTTGGAGCCCCCTTGTATATGTCCAAAACAGTTGTTTGTGTGGCCTTTGTTCCACATTCATTCTGGGGGAAGTAGGACTGTTCCAAAATGTTGCTTGGAAGCCATAAACATCGCTGCAAGTTCGTCATAATGTTGAGCAAATTACAGCTTAAGAACAAACATATCAGTGGAGAAACAATTAGTGCGTTTGTACGTCATTCCTCTATCACTATTTTAACACCAACAACCCTATTTAATATTAAAAACATTGAGTTCATGTCTCTTTCCCTAGAGCCCTTAAATGTTTTCATTCCTTTTCACATATGTATCCAATTCCACTTGAATGTTACTATTGAATCTCCTTCCATGCAGTGCGTTCCAGATCATAACAACTCATGGTGTTAAAGAAAATGCTGCTACTCATATACCAGGAAGGATTTGTGAATATAAGGGTAGGGGGAGAATACTACATAGGGTTACATAGGATATACAGTGCAGCAACAGGCCATTCAGCCCAACCAGTCCATGCTGGCATTTATGCTCCATTGAGCCTCCTCCCATCTTTCCTCATGTAAATCTTGTCAGCATAAACCTCCACTCCCTTCTCCCTCACATGCTTGTCTAGTTTTCCCTTAAATGCATCTATACCATTCCCTTCAACCACTCCCTGTGGTAGCAAGTTCTGCATTCTCGCCACTCTTTAGGTAAAGAATTTTCTTCTGAATTCCCTATTGGATTTCTTTGTGACCATCTTTATCTTGATGGCCTCTAGTTATGCTCTTCCCCACAAGTGGAAACATTCTCTCTGTATCCACTCTATCAAAACCTTTCATAATTTTAAAGACCTCTATTGGGTCACCCCTCAGCCTTCTTTTTTGAACAGAAAAGAGAAGGAAGGAAAGGAAGGCACTTTTTCATGAGAAAGAGACATCATTTGAAGAATTCAAATCAAAAACAGTGCGGTTCACAGTTCAGCTGAATAAAATGTAAAGAGAATTTTAACAGAACAGATTAAAAAAATGATTTTCATTAATCAACAGCCAAAAGCAAGACTAAGAACAGACAGATAGTGGTGCATTCAGAAATCCCTCTGTATACATCTGAGAGATGGGAATCAGTTATCGAAAGAGTTAAGCCCCATTAAGTTTACCCTCACAGCTGCCCAGATTAACCCCTGTGCCTGAGATGTGTGGTATTAAGTTACCAGCTCAACACATGTGTTTTGTTTTGTTTTCGCACAGACAATCGTGCTTCAAGTGGTCGATGGAGGCCTGATCTGCATCTCTAGTTACACAGGTCAGGTCAGCTAACAGGTCGCAAGGTAGGAGCTATTACTGTGAGCTCTGATCAGAATAAGTAACTCCACGTTATTTGCACTGAATAATTCAGCCGTAAATGAATAGCAAATGTGAATTTGGGGCTTCAATTAAATGCAGCACTGTCACATAATCCATTCTGAGAGATTTGGCCAATGTGAGGAATTATAATTGGGTCATGTGTCAAGTTTTTGAAAATGCATCTAACTATTGCCAGTGAAATGCTGGGCATTATATCTAGTGGACCAGAATACAAGGGAGTGGAAGTCATGCTTCACCTATACAAAGCCCTCATTAGACCACATCTGGAGCACTGTGAGCAGTTCTGGGCACCCACCTCCTGAAGGACATATTGGCCTTGGAGGGAGTGCAGTGTAGATTTACCAGAATGATACCTGGATGTCAAGAGTTAAATTATCAAGGGAGATTACACAAACTACAGTTGTATTCCCTGGAATTTAGAAGGTTAAAAGGTGATTTGATCAAAGTTTTCAAGATACTAAGGGAAATAGACACGGTAGATACAGAGACACTATTTACACTGGTTGGGGAGTCTAGGACTCGGCTGCATAGTCTAAAAATTGGAGCCAGACCTTTCAGGGGTGAAATTAGGGAACAATTCCACACATAAAGGATGGTAAAAGGTTGGAACTTTCTTCTGCAAATGGAAATTAATGCTAGATCATTGGTTAATTTTAAATCTGAGATTGATAGGTTTCTGTTATCTAAAAATATCATAGAATAGAATAGAATCACAGAAAACTTAAGGCACAGAAAGAGGCCACTTGGCCCGTCATGTCTGTGCCAGCTGAAAAACGATCCACCTATTCTAATCTCACCTTCCAGCATTTGGTCCGTAGCCCTGCAGATTATGGCACTTGAGGTGCATGTCCAGACTCCTTTTGAATGAGTTGAGGGTCTCTGCCTCAACTACCCTTTCAGGCAGTGAGTTCCAGACCATCACCACCCTTTTGGTGAAAACATTTTTCCTCATCTCCCCTCTAATTTTTCTACCAATCACTTTAAATCTATGACTCCTCGTCACTAACCTCTCTGCTAAGGTGAATAGATCCTTCACCTCCACTCTATCCAGGCCCCTCAAAATTTTGTACGTTTCAATCAAATCTGCCCTCAGCCTTCTCTGTTCCAAGGAGAACAACCCCAGCCTATCCAATCTTTCCTCATAGCTGCATTTATCCAGTCCTGGCAACATCCTTGTAAATCTCCTCTGTACCCTCTTTAGTGCAATTACATCCTTTCTGTAATGAGGTAACCAGAACTGCACACAATACTCAAGTTGTGGCCTAACCAATGAGTTATACAGTCCCAGCATAACCTCCCTGCTCTTATATTCTATACTTCGGCTAATAAAGGAAAGGATTCTATATGCCTTCTTAACCACCTTATCGACCTCTCCTGCTACCTTCAGGGATCTAATGACATTCACTCCAAGGTCTCTCACCTCCTCTACACTTCTCAGTATTTTCTGATTAATTGTGTATTCCTTTGCCTTGTTTGACCTCCCCAAATGCATCACCTCACACTTCTCCATGTTGAATTCCATTTGCCACTTTTCTGCCCATCTGACCAGACCATCAATATCTTCCTGCAGCCTATAGCTAACCTCCTCGCTATCTACCAAGGGATACGGGTATATGGATATGGGTCAAAAGCAGATATATGGAGTTAGGTCACAGATCAGCCATGGTCACATTGAGTGGTGGCAGAACAGGCTCGAGGGGCTCCCTACATCCCTAAGTTCCTGTTTCCACCCTTTAACAACAATTTCAATCTGCTTAATGTCTTTTGGATTAGATGTTAAACTGATCAACAGAAAGCTCTCCTGCTGTGCTGCTCAACTTTTCTTCTCCACAATTAATACCACCAAAAGCAGATTAACTGGCTATTCATCTCACAACTATTTATGGGGTCTTTCCTGTGGGCAAAATGGCTGCTGTATTTGTCTAGGTTAGAACGTAAAGAGAGAAGGAAGAGGAGCAGGACTAGGCCATATAACCCATCCAACCTGCTCCGCCATTCGGTAAGTTCATGGCTAAATTTTTACATCAACTTCACTTTCCCTGTCCTATCCCCATATCCCTAGATTCTCTTAGTGCCCAAAAATCTATCTAATGACAGTCAGTGCATTTCAAGGCAATTTGTTGATGTGAAGGGCTATGAGATGGCGTAAGGTGTTATAAAAATGAAGTCTTTTTTTCTTCCTTCGTTCCAACAACTTGCACTCATGTAGCTCATTCCAAGGCACTTCACAGAAGCATCATCAAACAAAATTTGACACTGAACTACATGAGATATTAGGGGAGGTGGACAAAAGCTTGGAAAAAGATATAGGTTTTGAAGAACATCCGAAGGGAGGATAGCAAGGTAGAGATGTGGAGAGTTTAGGGAAGAAATTCCAGAACTTGGGGCCCAGGCCCAGCTGAAGGCATGGCCGTCAATAGTGGAACGATGAAAATTGGGGTTATGCTAAAGGCTAGAATTGGAGGAGCACAGAGATGTTGCTGAGATGTAGGGCTGGAGAAGGTTACAGAGATGGAGGGACTTTTGAATTAGCACCTATTACCTACCAACGTGCATGAAGAATATAGGATATGGTTTTAGGAAATGGATTTACATGTTTACTCCAAATGCACACACGTGACAGAAATGATAATGACATTCAGTTTGCCAGAATCATGTAGACTAAACACTGCGGAGGAAGGGTTTACCACAAGCATCATTCTCAAATGAACTCACTGTAAATTCGTGACACAAACTCTCCCAGATTGTCAGGTTGCACCTGCATGTAGAAACCACAGAGAAGCTGCACTTAAACCCACGAATTAATCAACCACCACTTTTTACAATGAATCACAGTGACTCTGACTAAGGAGGGGGGTGGATTTCAGTCAGGGCTTCCAGCTATCCTGTGTCCCTGCTGGAGCATGCACCTCATGGAGGTTGACAAGGAGTGTGGGGGAAGGATTGGACCTGTTGGCACGAGCTGTCTAGACTTACGAATGAAGAATGGCCATGTGGGCAAAGATATTGGTGAGCTTCCAACCCCCGTGGAAACATATCCCAGCAGCAGGTGGGTATAGTGGTAAGAGGAGAAGAAAACTGGGAACAATGTGAATTTCTTTTAAGAGATGGACTATGACTCTCTTAATTTATTAAAGTTTGGGTTATTTGAAGAATAGAGGAACATATCTGTCATTTGGCCTTCTTTTTGGAATAGAGTATAATGTTCTTGACTGCAGACCCAGCAAACACAACATGAAAACCCAGATTACTCAGTAATGGCTGCTGCTAATGAATGGATGATCCTATTGATCAGAAGACCCACACTAACCTCCAGAATTTCAGACTTCAGTTGTCTACCTCTGCAGGCCCCACCCCGCCATCTTCTGCTGTTTTCTTCCAAGAAGCATCGTTGATACTGTGCCATTTCCCTTCCGTTTTCTGTCATATTTACTTCTCACTTTGGCTCAGTGGGTTGCATTGTCGCCTCAGAAGGTCATGGGTTGAAACCCCATTCCAGGACTTGAGCACAGAATTCAGGCTGGCACTTCAGTGCAGTGCTGAATTGTCGGAAATGCCGCCTTTTGGATGAAACATTAAACCGAGGTCCCCTCTGCCTGTTCAGGTGGCCGTAAAAGATCCCACAGTAAAACTTAAAGCACAACAGGGGAGTTCTTTGGCGTCCTGATCAACATTTATTCCTGAAAAAGCATCCGCTAAACAGATTCACCAGCTATTTATCTCTTGTTGTTTGTGACACAAATTGCCTACATAATAACAGTGACTACACTGAAAACGTAGTCCATTATCTGTGACTTTGGGATGTCCTGACACCATGAAGGACACGGTATGAATGTAAGTTCTTTCTTTCTGACCAGCTGAGTACTGTCAAGCACCCACAGAATCTATCATCAAGATTAAGTGTCTCAGAAACAATAACAACTTGCATTTATATAGCACCTTCATTGTAGTAGAATGCCACAAGGGGCTGCATAGGAATGTTATCAAACAACATTTGACACCTAGGGTTGAATTTTATGAGTGTGCCGCAAATCGCAGCAGTGCGCTTTGAAGTTGGCGGTCTGCCCGCGCGGAGCTGCTGCTGCTGAGACCCCGCAATATTTCGTGCGGGGGCTCATTTAAATGGAGGGGCCGGAATGGCCACCCCCGATGACATAGAGGAGGCGGCCATTCTGTCCCCAGCAATGGCGTCCAGTGCCACCGGGGGGGGGGGGGGGGGGCGCGGTGACATTTTTAAAGGGCTTCAAGCACTTCAGGTGAATTTACATTTCCAGAGGCAAAAATGTGGAAAAGTGCAGTTACAAATGAAATTAAATTTTCACTTCCCTCACCCACAACTGCAAGGAAGAATCGATTCATTAATTGCCCATCCCCCCCCCAAAAAACTGTTATGCAGATCCCGACCTTTCCCCCACAACCTTTAATAACTTTAAACCTTAACCCCATCCCGCCAAACCCCACCCTCCAATCAAAAGTGTTTTCTCTGCTCAACCCCTTCCCACTCTGAGAATTACACTCCTCCCCCTTCCCCACCAGTGTCTCGCCTCGGATCCCCAAACGGGGACTTGCAGACACCGGCTGGAATATCGGCGTGGGAGGGCCACCCAGTCCAAGTAAGTTCATTTACTTTTATTTGAATTAATTTCACTACGTAAATGAAGGCTCTGCCGCCATGCGGTGGGGGAGCCGCACTGAGGTCTCGCTGCTGCCGGTAAAATGCGGCTGGGCCTTCTTGGCATCGGGGGTCGAGAAGGGGCCCCCCCCCACCCCCGCCACAACCCCGACATCAGCAGGCTGGTAAAATCCAGCCCCTAGCCTCATGAGATATTAGGACAGATGACCAAAAAGCTTGGTGAAAGAGGTAGGTTTTAAGGGGCATCTTCAAGGAGGTGAGCGAGGTGGCGAGGTTTAGGGAGGGAATTCCAGAGCTTAGGACCAAGACAGCTGAAGGCACGGCCAGCAATGTTGGAGCAATTAAAATCAGGGATGTGCAAAAAGGCTGGAATTGGAGGAACGCAGAGACCTCGGAGGGTTGTAGGGCTGGAGGAGGTTACAGAGATAGGAAGGGGTGAGGCTATGGAGGGACTTGAAAACAAGGATCAAAACTTTAGAATTGAGGTGTTGCTGGACCGGGAGCCAAACTACAGAGAAAACCACATTAATAGGGATTATATCTGCCTGATATGATGTGAACACTCTCTTCCCGCAAGAATGTAACCACTTAAGTCCAGAGAGGGTAGCTGCAGGTTGGAAAAACCCAAAGCTTAGAGACTCAATTACGTGCTGTACAGCTGGGACTAGAATTATGCAGTAGGCCTAGCATGGGGTGAAAGCTCCTGTTTCTCTAACTAGGCCTATTCTATCCCTTTAAGATATTGCAGGGTTGTCTGGAGCAGGATGGAAAGAACCTCAGCCCTAAGTGATGTCTACCCATCCTGTCCCAGCAATGAGCCAGGCAGCCTGATTAATCATCAACATTCCCCTGCAGAACTGCCTGGCACTGATGTCCGATCAGTAAGCCTGCCACAGATGATTGAATCGGTGCCAATCTCCTACCACATCTTGCAGCCAACGTGACTGCAAAGACATTCCATTTAACCTTCCCTTCCCTGGGAGATAGTTGCTGGCTGATCATGAGGTAACTGGCGAGCCTAGAGTCTGAGACTTTGCTTGGAGGGCCAGTCAGAAATAACTCTATATCCTGCTTGTATATATAATATTGTCATATATAATATTGTTTTACTTAAAATAACATGGCTTTGAAATTACACTGCGGCATATTAGTGAACAAATGCTTAATACAGTCACATCAAGTCCTTTTGTCTGCCATTTTAATGGCAACAACAACAATAACAACAACTTGTATTTATATAGCACCTTTAACGTAGTAAAATGTCCCAAGGTGCTTCACAGGAGTGTTATCAAACAAAATTTGACACCAAGCCACATGAGATATTAAAGGACTGAAAGCTTGGTCAAAGAGGTAGGTTTTAAGGAGTGTCTTAAAGGATGAAAGAGAGGTAGCAAGGCAGAGAGATTTAGGGAGGGAATTCCAGAAATTAGGGCCCAGGCAGCTGAAGGAACGGCCTCCAGTGGTGGAAAAATTAAAATCAACGATGCACAGAGGCCAGAACTGGAAGAGTGGAGAAATGGTTATAGTTAAATAAAAGGGTTTGCTACTGCATTTACACACTATTTTTCCTAAAAATATACTTTTTCATAAAATTTGTAAACAATCATTACTTAACAGTTTAAATCTGACATTAAATAAAGTGCAATATAGATCAGTTTCTTTCAGTACAGTACATACGTAATCAATACACTGGCCATTATAGGTTAGATTTATGGTGTACATTTACATTTCATATCGAACATTCTCTGGTGCATTCTGCCCGAGGGGATTTTACACGATTTCTAGCCCCTTGGCATACTGTGCTGTGTTAACATACCAGCACATTAACCAGTGCACTGCCAGAGGAAATTACAATGCAGTGAGGCAGACCAGATGGAACTCTAGATTCAGTGATCACATTAAAATCTTGCTGAGCTGAGTAGCTGGTCTCAGCTGGGAGGGCAATGCAGTGCTCAACATACCCAAGCTTGTGAGAGGAACAAGGTCAGCGAAGTCTCCCCTAGGATAGAATCATGCAGCACTGAAGGAGGCTATTCGACCCTTTGTGCCTATGCCGGCTTGTCGGAAGAGCTATCCAATTAGCCCCTCTCCCCTGCACTTTTCCCATAGCCTTGTAATTTTTTTCTTTCCTAAGTATTTATCCAATTCCCTACTGGATGTTACTATTGAATCAGCTTCACCCTGCCTTTCAGGCAGTGCTTTCCAGATCATCATAACTCGCTGTGTTAACAAAAGATTCTCATCTCTTCCTTGGCTTTCTTACCAATTATTTTAAATCTGTGATTCCTGGTTACTGGCTATGCTTTATTTTTCAAAAAATGTCAGACAGAAGGAATTTGCATTCTTAGAGCACTTCATTCCGCCTCCCAGAAATATCCCAAATTCATCACATAAATTACTTTGAAGAGTGGTTAACATTGTTGCGTAGGTGAACATTATTGCTTTGTAGTTGAAAATTATGTTACTAGTTTTAATTAAATTGCCTAAAAATAATTAATTTCTCGAAAAAAAATGACAATTAATCTAAGAAACAAAAGGTCTCTGCCAACACCAACATTGATTTTAATAAATAATTGCCTTAATAGCACCTGGCAAGAGACACCAATAAAATTAAGATTTCCCACTGGAAGATAATTAGAGCAATATGATTGGCTATCTGTTACCAATTTCCCCTTCTTCAAGAAAAATACAGCTAATTAAATATGGAAGATCAACTCCTTGATCACCAACTAGTGGTCTCTCTGGAAAGTGCATAGGCAGTACCAGGACTAGCTTTACCTGTGACATATCTGCTTCCTTCATAGTTAAATATCCTATAAACACCCACCGTCTAGGCTCATGAGTAGTATGGCCACTCAGGTGAGGTACCAGAAGGCAGCCAGCACCAATGGAATCCGATCTTAGTAAAAGTCAGCACCTTCAGAAATGAAGGGTGAAATGGGCTTGTGTGGAAATATTAATCTTTCAAATCGCAGATCATTGTGTAAAAGAAAGAAATTCTCCTCAGGGTCCTCTCTCGTTCTTTTGCCAATTATCTTGAATCTGTGTCCTCTGGTAAACCGACCCTCTTGCCAGTAGAATCAATTTCTCCCAATTTACTCTCTCAAAACCCCTGATAAAAGCATCTTTGCAAACATCTCAAGTTGCCAATACGAGCAGATGTTGGTGTGCTGATTTAGGGAATATCCACCAACTGAGGCATCGTTTCCTAAGAGCAACCCTTCCTGAACAGCAAAATTCAAACAAGACAAACCAACAAATAAGGATGATAAGTGCAAACAGAACGGAGTTGTCTGGGTGCCAGATTACCAGAACTTGATGGCTGAAACAGGCTTACAGAATAGAGGTGGTCACAGCAGTTAGTAACTCTGCCCTTCCAACCTGAGAAATCTACGTCGAAATGAGAAGCTTTAAACCAGAAGAACCGGAAAGAAGTTGGTAATAAGATTTAATGTCCCCCAGTGGAACATCGGTTTGTGTAGAGTTCCTTTCCCTGCTATTTTAACACATTTGCCAACCCATTGAAAATAATCATTGTGTTGACTACAACTTGCGTTTACATAGCACCTTTAACATAGTAAACCATCCCAAGGCACTTCACAGGAGCATCATCGAACAAAATTTAACACCGAGCCACATGAGGAGATAATAGGACAGGTGACCAAAAGCTTGGTCAAAGAGTTGGTGTTGAGGAGCATCTTAAAGCAGAGAGGTTCAGGGAGGGAATTCCGGAGCTTAGGGCCCAGGCAGCAATGAAAATCGGAGATGTGCAAGAGGAATTTCAGGCACACTTAATTAACCATGGAACTGCCAGAAGAAATTAAGGTACCAGATATGAAAATCCACATATTAGTAGGTGCTAAAATATGTTTGTCAGTAGATGTGCACACCTGTGTGACTGAATACCGCAAGAAGGAATGAAACAGGTTGGAAATCCAATTAGTTAGCTATCAGAAATCTACACCAGGCTTGTTAATCTGAGATGCTAAAATGATTCCTAGAAGCAGCCATTAACATTTCTTCATTATTTTTATAATTTTTCTTCTTGCAAAGGAATGAACGACAAAGCAACTCCTGAATCTAAATTTGAACAAAATGCAACAATCAAAAAGGAAGAATTGCAATTGGTTAGCACCTTCAGGAAGTCCCAAAGCTGTTTGCAGACAATGAAATACCTTTGAAGCGTTGTCACTGTTGTAATGTAGGAAATGTGGCAGCCAAATTGTGAACGGCAAGTTTCCACACTCAGCAATGTGTTAATGACTAGTTAATCTGTTTTACTGAAAGTTTATTGAAAGATAAACATTGACCAGAGATAATTCTCCCACTCTTCTTCAATATAGTACCATGGGATTTTCTACACCCCCACCCACCCCACCCGAGGGAACTTCAGTCTAATATCTCATCTGAAAGGCAACACGTCCCACTCTGCAGTACTACACCAAAGTGCCAGCCTAGATATTTGCACTCAAGTCTCTGGAGTAGACTTGAACATGCAACCTACAGATGCAAAGGCAAGAATGAAACCAACTGATCCACAGCTGACACTCCAGATTTGGCACTGTTGAGTTTGGATTCACCTTTCCGAACTCAACAGGAAGAAGCGAACTCCTTGGTCTAATACCCTCATCAGCTGGAAATCAGGAGACTGGAAGTAGGCCAGATGGCTGATGACAAGATTGTGCTTTGCAGTTGAGATGGATATCCTGCAAATGATTCTCTTGTATTTGAATGCGACTGCGATAGATTTAGATCCTTGTAGGAAGATTCAACATATGTGCCAGAGACAGCCAGTGATTCATGAATTTCATACAGATCCTTGTTCCCATTGCCGGACACTAACTCCCATGGCCAAAGTCTCCTGCAGCTGGCCTCTGGATGACGGCAAAGATTGATATCCACATCAGCTGATTGAAATGTGGCCAATAAAAGTTCCATATATGGCAGCGGCAGAAACGGATTTGCTGACTGCCCCTTCTATCATCTAATTGGACAGTAGCTAATTTGTCAAGGACACCCTGCACATGTGACACCTCTTCCTTAACCCTAACCGGGCCCCCACAGTCCGCCCATCACAATAGACGTTTGCTGCCAGTTTAAAAAAAAATTCTTTCATGGGATGTGGGCATCGCTGGCAAGGCCAGCATTTGTTACCCATCCCTAATTGCCCTTGACAAATGAGTGGCTTGCTAGGCCACTTCAGAGGGCAGTTAAGAGTTAACCACATTGCTGTAGGTCTGGAGTCACGTGTAGGCCAGACCAAGTAAGGATGGCAGATTTCCTTCTCTCAAGGACATTAGTGAACCAGATGGGTTTTTATGACAATTGATGATAGTTTCATGATGCCATTACTGAGACTAGCTTTCAATTCTGGCCTTTTATTAATTAATTGAATTTAAATTCCACCAGCTGCTGTGGTGGGATTGAAACCCCTGTCCCCAGGGCATTAGCCTGGGCCTCTGGATTACTAGTCTAATACCATCACCACTACACTCTTCAGTTCAGAATTAGCAGCATGACTGCAGCGTAAATCTGGGTCTGAAGTGCTTCAAAGTCACTCTCCCAAGACCCAGGTCATGATATAAATGGGCCTTTTGTCCCATAGCCGTGCTTGGAGGATTGAGTTGACTTCAAGATGACAGCCTGGCATTGGGGGAGATTGGAACGGAGTCAGACTTGTTAATCTGATACCTAAGCCAGTGGTGCCTCTGGGGATTATTGATGATTGAACAGCCAGCCTGGCTCATCAATGGGACCTTGAGGGCTAGACCTGTCAATGGAAGCTGGAATTCACCCAGTGAACCTACGTTCCAATGGTCCTAATTGATCCTAGCTGGAGTAGTAATGAGAAATGCGTTGGCTCCGTGCAAATGTGTTTCAGCATGTGTTTCAAGCCCAGTTAATAGTCACTGCATCTCAAAAAAATTAATTATTTTAAGATGGCCTTCCCCTTTAAGGCCACAAAACCTAATTATCTATTGTAATTAAACATTGTCTTATCTTTTAGGCATGAAATGAAGAGTGTTTCTGTTTATTTCTTGAGATGGATGACTTTGACCCCTTTTGTCAGGGGCTGGTAGACATTATTCATGGCTGCACCCCAGGAATGATTTGTCATCAGTACAGACTTTAATGGATGATGTTGAACAGCTAGGCCTGTGTGATATAAATGGAAGGAAGGAAGTTGGAGACCACGCATTCATTTGACCAGCATCTATAATTTGATAACCTACAACACAGGGGGAGAGGCCAAACCCAGCAGATGTTTAACAGGAGAAAGTCTTTACTCTTACAGAAGCAAAATACTGCAGATGCTGGAAACCTGAAATAAAAGCAGAAAATGCTGGAAATACTCAGCAAGTCAGGTAGCAGCGGTGCAGAATGAAACAGTTAACGTTTCAGGTCGATGTCCTTTCATCAGAACATTTTGATTGGTTCCCCTTTCAGAATGAACATGGAAGATAAGCAAAAATCCACACACACCTGACAATAACAACTTGCATTTATATAGCACCTTTAATGTAGTCAAACATCGAAAGGCAGTTCACTGGAGCGTTATCGGACAAAATTTGACACCGAGACACATAAGGAGGTATTGGAATGGGTGACCAAAAGCTCGGTCAAAGATGTAAGTATTAAGGAGCGTGACAAAGAAGGAGAGGTTTAGGGACGGAAATCCAGAGCTTAGTACCTCGGCAGCCGAAGACACGGCCACCAATGATGGAATGAAGAAAATCGGGTGGTAAACAAGAGGTCAGAATTGGAGGAGTGCAGATAACTCGGCGGGTTGTAGGGCTGGAGGAAATTACAGAGATAGGGAAGGGAGAGGCCATGGAGGGATTTGAAAACAAGGATAAAAATGATAAAATCCAGGTGATGGGTGAATGGGACTTGGTGTGGGTTAGAAATCTAATGCATCCAGGCAGTCTGACAACCTAACCATAATATTACAAAGCTATTGGCCACCCACCCACATAGGTTTTATTGTGGTGATCAAATTGTTTCTACATCTTTAGGATAGATTTTGAATTTCCTGCAATGTGCTGTGCCTGACACTAGCTCATATGCTTTCCGAGTTGAAGGTCACGGTGTAATACACAGTGTTCACTGACTTCAATGAAATGGAAAATTAGCCGTAGTGTAAAATTCGTTCTCGTCCACTTTACACCAACACGCCAAAATTAGAATGATCCCAGTGAGCAAGCAAACTCCAGTGCCATACTGGATGAGTGCTGCACTGTAGGAGGTGCCGTCTTCCTCAAGAGACATTAAACCAGGGTTGTCCAACATACGGCCGGAAGCCAGGATCCAACCCGCTAAAAGTTTCCATCCGGCCCGCAGATGTATTTCAGAGTTGAGAACTTTTCCATTGGCTTCTTCTTCCAGACCAGCTTCTTAAAAAATATCACAAGTTAGTTTCACAGCTGACAGGTACTGGATGAGAGCGGGAACAGCAGTTTCCCAACTTCGGACAGATCTGGGGTTTTCTGACTTTTTTTGAAAGGCTGCCGGAAAATCCTGAGTCTGTACGAAGTTCAGAAACCACTGTTCCTGTCAGTTGTGAGAATCAGCGAGATTTTAAAAAAATCTAACCAACCACAAAGCTGCTGTGATGAACACTCCCGTTCCCTGCAACTGTCAAAGAGGGAGAGAGAGAGGAACAGAGAGAGAGAAACGGAAGGGGGGGGGGGGGCGGGGGGCGGGGAGATAGAGGGGAACAGAGAGAGAATGAGAGGAACAGAGATAGAGGTGGGGGACAGAGAGAGAGAGAGAGGGACAGAGAGAGGGGGGACAGAGGGGAGCAGAGAGAGAGGAACGGAGGGGAGAGAGAGAGGGGGGATAGAGAGAGACAGAGAGAGAGAGACAGAGAGAGAGGTGGGGGGGGGAACAGAGAGAGAGAAAGAGAGAGAGGGACAGAGAGGGAAGAACGGGGGTGGGGGGGGACAGAGAGAGAGGGAGCGAGGAACAGAGAGAGAGGTGGGGGGGGAACAGAGAGAGAGGGGGGCACAGAGAGGGGGGACAGAGAGAGAGGGGGGCAGAGAGAGGGAAACAGAGAGAGAGGTGGGGGACACAGACAGACAGAGAGTGATGGGGGGCAGAGAAAGAGAGAGGAGAACGGGGGGGGGGGGGACAGAGAGAGAGGAAGAGAGAAAGAGGGTGGGATAGAGAGGAGGAACAGAGAGAGAGGGATTGCGGGGGGACAGAAAGAGAGGGAGAGAGGGTGAGATAGAGAGGGATCAGAGAGAGAGAGAAGGACCTAGAGAGATAGAGGGGGACAGAGAGAGGGGGGTACAGAGAGAGAGGGGGAGACAGAGAGAGAGAGGGGAACAGAGAGAGAGGGAGAGAGAGAGAGGGGAGGACAGAGAGAGGGGGGCAGAGAGAGTAGAGGAGAGAGGGACAGAGAGAGAGGGGTGAGGGGCAGAGCAAGAAAGCGGGGAGACACAGTGAGGAGGACACGGGTGGGGGAACAACACAGAGAGAGGGGAACAGGTAGAGAGAGGGACAGAGAGAGAGAGGGGAACAGAGAGAGAGGGAGAGAGAGAGAGAGAGGGGAGGAGAGAGAGAGAGGGGCGGGGGGACAGAGAGAGAGGGGTGGGGGGCAGAGCGAAAAAGAGGGGAGACAGAGCGAGGACGACACAGTGGGGGGACATCTATCTGGAATACTCTGCATCACTATAACAAGTCTGTGGGGGCAAACATTGACTAAATGTGCAAGCAAAAAATGCCAGGTATCTCACTAAATCAGTGATCAAAATTTGTTGTTCTTATGATTAATAGTAAGACAAATTTTTAATGGCTTTATCTTTCCGAAATTGTCTCACCGGCCCCCCCATGTAATACAAAAATTGTAATGTAGCCCCCCCACATGGAAAGGTTGCACGACCCTGCGTTAGACCAAGGCCCTGTCTGCCCTCTCAGGTAACAGTAAAAGATCCCATGGCACTATTTGATGAAAAGCAGGGGAATTATCTCCGATGTCCTGGTCAATCATTATCCTTCAACCAATGTCATTTGAAAAAAACCCAGATTATCTGGTCATTATCGCATTGCTGTTTGCGGGAGCTTGCTGTGCTCAAGTTGGCTGCCATGTTTCCGACGTCACAACAGTGACTACACTTCAAAAATATTTCATTGTCTGTCAAGGGCTTTGGGACGTCCTGAGGTCCTGAACTTCGCTACATAAATGCAAGTCTTTCTTTCAAAAGTAAAGGTTGTACTTGGTTCATTTCTGGCCTTCAGAGGAGATTCTCATTGCATGGGAGTGGATATATGATGGATTTACACTAATGTGGAGCATCCTGGAGAGCAGGAAAGTGATTGACAAGCAGCAGTTGCGACAGTACAGTCCTGAAATGGACTTTTGAAAATTGGAATGTTGGTGTTTTGTTTGTAACTGAAGAATTAGGATGAAATCCCCAATGAAAAACAACCTCAAGGTCAGAAAATATAAAAGAGATGAGGTAAATTAGGAAGTAGTGATTAGGTAACGTGAATAATAGTTAATAATTTAAGAGGTCAAGCGGAGATTTGATAGAAGTGTTCAAAATCATGAATGGTTTTGATAGAGTAAATAAAGGGAGCTGAATTTTATAAGCCCCCGTGATATTTATTTTGTGTTTAAATTGAGGGGCCGGAACAGCCGCCCCCAATGAGATAGTGCCATTTTTAAAGGGCTTCAAGCCCTTAGAAGAAATTTTAATTTTTCAAGTTATATTGTGGTGCTTGATTTGTAAAACTTTAAATAAATGCTGGAGGCCCTTTCCTACCTTCCCCCCCAAAATTTGGGGCAATATCAACAAAATGAACTTTATTCCCAATCCGAACTGCCCCCCACCACCCCCTGACTTCGTAATATTTGTCCTTCAACCCCTTCCCAGTATCCCCACAGCCAGTAAGTGATTTCCCCGCTTCCCCACCCCCACTCCATACAGAGTTCCGAAGGCGCGGGACTTATGGGCGGTGGCCGGAATATTGGCATGGGACGGCCGCCGGGACAAGGTAAGTTAATTTGCATCTTTTAAACTTAATTTTAATATTAAAATGAAGGCCCCGCTGCCGAGCAGTGGGGGGAGGGGGCTGCAGTGAGGCCTTGCCGCCGGCAAAACACAGCGGGGTCTTCTCGGTGTTGGAGGTGATAGCGGGCCTTTCCTGGATGAATTTTCTGGGGCCCCCCCCCACCACCACCATGGGCCACAACGCTGGTGGGCTCATAAAATTCAGCCCACTGTTTCTAGTGGCAGAAGGGTCAGTAACCAGAAAAAAACATATTTAAGGTGATTGGCAAAAGAACAAAAGGTGACATGAGGAATTTATTTTAGCAGTGAGTTGTGATTTGGATAGCTTGCTTGAATAGATGTTGGAAACAGATTAAATAGTAATATTCATAAGAGAATTGGACAAATACTTGAAAGGGATAAAAATTGCAGGGCTATGGGGAAGGAGAAAGGGAATGGGATTAATTAGCTCTACCAAAGAACTGGCACAGGCACAGTGGGCCGAATGGCCTCCTTCTGTGCTGTATCATTCGATGATTCTAACTAATAATTGGTAAATTGTATAATCTTATTAAAGGCTGCACCCTCCCACGGACTACAATAGAACTTTCAACCAGGGCTTGGGAATGAGTCTGCTATAATGAAAGATGTAATGAAGAAGTTCCTAGTGTTTCAGAGCACTTGTATTTTTTTCTGAAGTGGGCAAACAATATCACTGCCAATGCACAAACAGGTACCAGTGTATAGGCTGCTGAACAGTCCAGTACCATTCAACAAGTTGTCCAATTTTCCTATTAGGCTCCAAAATTGTGGTCACCTTGTCCTTTCACTGCAGTGACCGGTATTTAAAGTCATAGGCTGGAATTTTACATCAGGGCAGAAGCCCTGCCCACTGGCCAAAAGGTCAGGGAGATCCCACCTCTGCTAGGCCTGGAAGCCAAACCATGTTTTTATGTGGCCCAAGCCCTTAACTGGCCTCGGGCAGGTCTTCCACCCCTCTGAGGCAGGAGGCCCACCTACAAGAGGTGCCAGCCAATCAGAGGGCCGGCAGCTCTTCATTGCCAGCAGCGTCACTGGGAGTGGTGGCCACTGTTGGGATGGTAACCACCGAGAGGAGCAACAATGGATGAGGCCCCAGAATTGAGGTAAGTATTGGGGTCCCGCCGGGGACAATCTGATGGGCCCTGGCGAGGCAGGGGGTGTCGGTTGAGGGAGGAGGGGAATGTGCTCCAGTGGGAGCGGCTTGTGCCATGGGGGGGGGGGGGGGTGGGGGAGCCCTCTGTGGGCCACAGGGTGCCCGAACAGGAGAACCACTGCCCCAGCCCGCAAGGAGGCCGCCAGGTTTTACTGATTGGCCTCCTAGTGCTGAGCTCCCCATCCACTGCTGGTAATATACCAGTGGCGGCAGGAGGAGGCCCTTAAGTGGCAATTAATTGGTCTGGGATGGGTGGGCCATTTGTCACCTCTCCCACCGCTTGTAAAATTGCAGTGGGGGCGGGAAGACGACGGGAACAGCACTCCCCCCCACCCCCCCCCGCCTCCCAATCAATTTGACGCCCCCCCCCCCGAGGGCGTGAAACTCCAGCCATAGAGTCATTTACGGCACAGAAGAAGACCATTCAGCCCATCGAGTCCATGTCAGCTCTCCACGGAGCAATCCGGTCAGTCCCACTCCCCAATTAATCGTTGTACCCCTGCAAGTTTATTTCCTTTAATCCAATTTCCTCTTGAAGTCATTGATTATCTTCGTTTCTATCACCCTTGTGGGCAGCGAGTTCCAGGTCATTACCACCCGCTGTGTAAAAAAGTGCTTCCTCATATTCCCCCTGCATCTCTTGCCCAAAACCTTCAATCTGTGTCCCCTAGTCCTTGTGCCATTAGTTAATGGGACGTTTTTCCTTGTCTAACCTATCTAATCTTGTGCACCTCTATTAAATCTCCCCTCAATCTCCTTTGTTCTAAGGAGAACAACCCCAGCTTTTCCAATCTGACCTTGTAACTAAAATCCCCTATCCCTGAAACCATTCTGGTAAATCTCCTCTGCACCGTCTCAAGGACCCTCACACATTCCTAAAGTGTGGTGACCAGAACTGGATCGATAATTTGCACTGACTCATCTCTCTGCTTGCTTAGGCTTACAAGGAAGGAGAGTAGTATCAGAGAGACGGGGGTGAACCTACTGAGTGCCATCGGTTCCTAACCAATGAAAATCTTGGCATTAGGATTGCAGAATCGCTGATATGGAGCCAATCCTGCCTTGCTTCAGGGCCCAATATATTTCTCTTGGTTTGGGGCTGTTTGGATACATGCCACCTTAAAAGGGGTCACAATAATATCATTTGCAGCTACTATTATTATAGAAAAGACTATGTCCAATCTTTTATCCCCATCCTCCCCTGCCCCAGTTTTCTTCTCCTCTTTTGAAGACTTCCTGCTGGGTCAGAATTACACAGGTACTGCCAGCTGTTTGGTACCTCACCAAATTGTCCACTCATCGGCGGAATTTAATGGGCCCCGGGTAGACATGCTGGGAGGCAGGGGACCCATAGAATAGTGACGGAAGGCAGGGGGCGGAGGGCCCGTCACCTTCCCGTCGCCCTGCAGTTAAGTTGGGGGTCGGGAAAGGCTAAAGACGGCCTTCCCATCCAGAGGCTAATTACACCAGTGGCAGGGGTAGGGGGGAGACTCTGCTACGCGGGGAGGTCGGCCAGTAAAACAAGGTGGCCTCCCTGCAGGGTTGGTGGTGGGAGGAGCTCCTCCGTGGGCAATCTGTGGCCCATGGATGGCTCCCGGTGGCAAAGGCCCCCCCTCCGCTAATCCTCCATCCTCAACGACCACCCTCCTCCCCCTCATCGGGGCCTGCCGGACTAGCCCCAGCAACCCTTACTTGGGGTCCGTGGCTCCAGTGATAGGCCTGGTGTAGTAGCAGCAGTGGCCACCGCTCCCAGTGGCGCTGCCGATACTATTGAGCTGCTGGCCCTCTGATTGGTCGGCAGCTCTTGGAGGCAGGATTCCTGAGCTTAAAGTAACGGGGATCCCGGCGCCGGGCAGTTTACTGCACCAGGGAGGCTCCAGAGGGCCAAGGCGGGTTTCCATCGCCTTTTTGGTCCGTTTCGGGACCCCTGCTAGCTCCACTAAATTCAGTCCAGGTCATGTGCGAATTTAGACAGCAAATGGCCTGTTTTATTGTGGAGCGACATCGCAGTTGAGCTTGTCCTGTTTTCACCCAATGTACCCTTTAGGGCACTGTAGGCGTTGTGACCACTTGTTTGTCTTAGAAACTAATGAAAGGTTTGGATAGTGTTTCTATCGATCCGATTATTCCAGTTTGACCGACTTGGGAGGACCAAGAGCCATGTGTTTAAACTGCGCAAGAGCAGGAATAAACTGGGTGTTAGGTGGTTCTTCTTGTCCTAGAGGATAGTGACCCTCTGGAATTGCCAGCTAGTGAGGTGGGTGCTGACTCTCTGACTTCAAGAGTTAGCTGGACCAGTTTTGGACTGAGGCATTGTGCAGAGAAATATAGTTTTACAGATAACACTTGATCCATATGATTTCCTGGACTCGTTATGATCACCTGAATTTTTTTCCCCTGTTGGTCCTATTTCTCTTTTTCTGCCCCTCCCAGGAAATTACCTGACTGCAAGGGAGGGTTACGAAGTGTCTAGTCACGATGCTGCAGCCATCATGTGTGGGACAGGCTTAATGTTTTTTCTCATGCCCATCATTTTTCTATGTTTTTAAGGGGCCTCAGGCTTATTTTCGGTGACCATCAGGGTTGTCTAAAAAATGACCTGACCCAATTTTAGATCAGACAGCCTTGGGGCGCCCCAAAATTGGGGCTTATTTACAGCTGGGTACAGTGCTGTCCAATTTTTACCTCCTCGATATGAATTCTGAGCTTTGCTGATGAAAATGCATTGAAAATAACTAATATCTTGATATCACAGAAGTAAAAATAGACTTTTAATTCAAAAGCCTTTTGAGCAGTCGTTTTCTGAATTTCAGAAATCCGGGCAGGAACTGCGGAGGGTTGGCCACACAGCTCACTCCCAAATTTCTGTTACTATGCCCCTGAGGCTGCCCATTCAATGTCCGGAGTTGTAAAATCGTCCCTATTTTGCCTCAGTTTACCTTGTGGAAAGTTCTAGATGGTGGGTTCGAACAGGAACAAGGCTCTCAGAGCCAAAGGCAGCTGGCAGGCCCCCCCTAGCCACCCGAATCCTAAAGCAAAGCCGTGATCTTGTGGTAAAAGAGGCCAGCGTTCCCGCATCCCATGCTTTTCCCCTTTTGTCTCCTGACTGTTTTGGGGTCAGCGCAGTGTGTGCTTCCCAGGCCCCCGCAGTTTAAGGCTTAAGCTCCAAGTGGCATGGAAAGCACTTGTTACAAAATGTTTTATTTTCTTCCCAAAGCTGGCTAAGCCCCGTCAGCATTTGTTTAAAGCCAGCCTCATGCGGCTGCAATTGGGCGCTCGCTGCTTTAAGAGCTGGCGAGGAGGAGGGCTGAAGAGAGAAGAAAAGACTTAAATGAGTATTGCTACCATATGGTAAATGGATTTATGATAATTCCATCTTAATTGCACATCCTTCTTAAATAAAAGAACCTCTCCATTTGGATTTCAGTACGTTCCCTAATAGCTTTCCTATGAATAGTTCCTTCCATTGATGTGCATGGAATAAGCTGGACAAAAGAGGTGAGTATTCAAAGATTTTTTTTGGCCTCCCCATCTGAAAAAGAAGTCAGATTAGCGTGGCAATGTTTAAGTACCTCGGTACATCTAAGTTCTGTTTTACTTTTCAATCACGGGACTCATTACTATTCCGCTGTCTAGCACTCCACGGGCCTACTGGTGAGAGACATTCAAGGAATGCAATTAGTCTGGTTTGGTCAGTCGCTGGGGCAGCTTTCTTCACCTCCAACAAAGGTTTTACACACAAAACAGAGCTGTCAGCTTCTTACCAGTCTGTGCACTGTGCAAAGGGAAAGAAAGACTTGCACTTGTATAGCGGCCTTCACCACACTAGGACATCCTGAAGTGCTTTACAGCCAATTAAATACTTTTAAAAGTATAGTCACTGTTGGCAATGTAGGAAACACGGCAGACAATCTGCGCACAGCAAGATCCCACAAACAGCAATGGGATCATGCCCAGATACTCTGCTTTTTAGTGGTGTTGGTTGATGGATAAATTTTGGTCAGGACACTGGGGAGCATTCCACTGCTTTTCTTCAAAATAGTGTCATGGAGTCTTTTACCCCCATCTGAGAGGGCAGGGGTGGGGGTGGGGGGGGGGGGGGTGGGGGTGGGTGGGGAGTGGGGGGGCGGGCGAGTCTCAGTTTAATGTCTCGTCTGAAAGAAGGAATAACAAGATTTCCTGAAATAATAGGAGCCTGGCAAATGAAAACAAAATACCCTAATCGTTTAATTGGCAGAAATGGCAAGTGACCAGTTGAAGATTTGTGAAGCAGTTATTATGGGATGTCACAACCAGTTGGTTACAGCAGTGTGTTCATAGGTGTTAAGAGGCTGCTTGGTACCTTATTATTAACAGTTGGAACATGCTGAGAGAGGCCCAGGGGCTTTTACCTTTTTTACCGGCTATTCTGGCATTTGTTACAGTTTACTTCAACATCACTATCTTAGCTGATCGCTGAGAAAGCATCCTCTTTGTGACTGAATGTTACCAACTTCTACTGCCAATCACAGGACCACAGACAGTATGTCGGGGTGAGCCTGTGCGCCTTCCACCATCAGCGTTGACTGTTCATGCCTTGTGCATGTATTTCTGCTTGGGTTTCAGATGTGCTTCCTTCATTACCTCGAGCCCATGAATGTTGTGTATTGGATGAAAAGAAACCTGGTGGAAATAGCTCTGACACTAATTGTGCACTCTGCCAGCAAACTCAATATGCATCGAATCAACGCACTGGGGATGTTGAGCTGGGAGATGGCCAGTCGCAGTCCATTGCCTTGCTAAAAACCATTTCCATGTCTATGAACCACACCAATGTGCACTGATAGTAACAGCAAGTTCTCACTGGTACCTCTCCGGATCCTTGCTAAGATCTGCGTTGAAGAAGTCAATCTTCTTCTTTGGCCTCCTTGTCTCAAGAGACAATGGGTAAGCACCTAGAGGTTGTCAGTGGTTTGTGAAGCAGCGCCTGGCGTGGCTATAAAGGCCAATTCTAGAGTGACAGACTCTTCCACAGGGGCTGCAGATAAAATTGGTTGTCGGGACTGTTACACAGTTGGCTCTCTCCTTGTGCTTCTGTCTTTTTTCCTGCCAACAGCTAAGTTTCTTCAACTCGCCACTCTTTAGCCCCGCCTTTACGGCTGTCCTCCAGCTCTGGCGATCACGGGCAACTGACTCCCACGACTTGTGGTCATTGTCACAGGACTTCATGTCGCATTTGCAGACGTCTTTAAAGCGGAGACATGGACGACCGGTGGGTCTGATACCAGTGACGAGCTCGCTGTACAATGCGTCCTTGGGGATCCTGCCATCTTTCATGTGGCTCACATGGCCAAGCCATCTTAAGCGCCGCTGGCTCAGTAGGATGTATATGCTGGGGATGTTGGACGCCTCGAGGACGTCTGCGTTGGAGATACGGTCCTGCCACCTGATACCAAGGATTCTCCGGAGGGAGCAAAGATGGAATAAATTGAGACGTCGCTCTTGGCTGACATACATTGTCTCGGCCTCACTGCCATAGAGCAAGGTACTGAGGACACAGGCTTGATACACTCGGGCTTTTGTGTTCCGTGTCAGTGCGCCATGTTCCCACACTCTCTTGGCCTCAAGGTAACACTGGAGGTGGCAACGCGATGATTCTTTCTTGTATCTGCCTTTGGCATCTCAGCTAATTGCTGGATTTCACTAGAGCATTTTCTTGGTTGCTGACTTCCAGTATCACAAGGAAGTTGCCTGGCACAGACGATTTGATGAGGACCTTTTTCGATTTTATTTTGTAAGGAAGAATGGGGAGAGGCGATATAAACTAAATAGTGAAATTTTAAAGGAGGTGCAAGAACTGAGAGACTTGGGGGCTCACATACACAAATCTTTGAAGGTGGCTAGACAAGTTGATAAAGCTGTTAAAAAAGCATGTGGAATCCTTGGCTTTATAAATAGAGGCATAGAGTACAAAGCAAAGAACTGGGGGTAAATCTTTATAAATCACTGGTTAGACCTCAGCTCGAGTATTGTGTTCAATTCTGGACACCACTTTTTAGAAAGGACATCAAAGCCTTGGAAAGGGTGCAGAGAAAATTTACTGGAATGGTACCAGTGATGCAGGGTTTCAGTTATCTGGGATTATTCTCCTTAGAACAGAAAAGGTGCTGGGGAAATTTAATAGAGGTGTTCAAAATTATGATACGTTTTGATAGAGTGGATAGGGAGAAACTGTTTCAAGTGGTAGGGGGCTTGGTAAAATAATTGCCAAAAAAGCCAGCAGGGAGATGAGGAGTGAATTTTTTACACAGCAAGTTGTTATGAGAAATGCACTGCCTGAAAGGGTGGCACCAGATTCATTTAATAACATTCAAAAGGGAATTAGAGGTCTCATTAAAAAAGAAAAAATTTGCAGGGCTATGGGGAAAGGTCAGGGAAGTTGGTAGCTCTTTCAAAGAGCTGGCACAGACACAATGGGCTGAATGGTCTCCTTCTGTGCTGTATGATTCTCTGATTCCTGTTGGTTGCCTCACTGAGCATATGCTTGGTGATGTCACCTGAGATGCTCTTCCATTACAGGTTATCATCGACTGCCAGTGCCTTTTTTTTTGCCACCATTGGGAGGAAGAGAGGAAGGAAGGACAAACAGATGAATGGATGGGTGCATTGACAGACTGACTGACGGACTGACTGAAGGACTGACAGAATGACTGACATGCATTTAGCACCTTGAATGAGCTCAGGACATCCCAAAGTGCTTTGCAGCCAATGAAATACTTCTGAAGTGTAGTCATTGTTGTGATGCAGGAAACGTGGCAGCCAATTTGTGCACAACAAGATCCCACAAACAGCAATCAGATAATGACCACATTATCGGTTTTAGTGATGTTGATTGAAGAGTAAAAAAAAACATGGGAGAATTCCCCTGCTCCTCTTCAAAATAGTGCCATGGATCTTTTACATCCATCTGAGAGGGCAGGCGGGCCTCAGTTTAATGTTTCATCTGAAAGATGGCATCTCCGAAAAGCCCAGGGTCGAAACTTTGTGTCACGAACATGGCGTTCGAGCATTTGTGTGGACATGGGTCAGAAGAAACCATGTAGGAGATTAACTTTCAAGGCAGAAAGTCTTGGAAAAGTAGGTCTGGGGGAGGAGGGGGAGCTACTGAAGTGGATAATCAACTGGTTCAGTCAGAGAATTAAGAGACTAGTTGTTGAGGCAGTGACATCTACATGCAAAGAGTTGACTGGGATCAGTTTTGGGGTCAGTGTGGTTTTTGATATATAATCATAAAATCGTAGAGCTCATACAGCCTTTCAGCCCATCATGCCTGTGCTAGACCTTTGAAAGAGCGATTCAAAGCTATTAGTCCTACTCCTTGGTATATAATTGTTGGTGTATAGTTATTGTCACTAGTAGTCCTGTTTTACTGAAACCAAGGCAAAACGGATAATGTCAGAAGTGTGGGTAAATGAAGTGAGTCATTCTGAAATCCTTGACTGACTCAGGATAAAATCAAAGATAACAAACAAGAAGCTTCACTGACAGACATTCCAACAGAGACGTGTACAATGGAAGATAGTTAAACCACTGCCTATACCTTCAGACAAAGTAACAGGATAATGGTCAGGTCTGATCCACAGCCTGTTCAATAAGGGTCACAAGCTGCAACTCGCTGACATGTGAATTCTACAAGTCACACACACATGATAAATGAACTAAGTATAAAAAGGGGGAAATATTCTTGGAAAACTGTCACTTCAGGAGTACAGAAGCATCTGAACCTAGCCGAGTGTCCCAAGCGGGAGTATGCAGCCAACTCCTTAATTCAAGCTTGTATTAATATAAGTCCAATAGACCACACGGACATTTGACCAATGGTCATATATTGAACTGAGGTCTCCCGGAGATGGTGCACACTGCTGCCACTGTGCGTCGGTGGTGAAGGGAGTGAATGTTGAAAGTGGTGGATCGGGTGCCAATCAAGTGAGCTGCTTTGTCCTGGACGGTGTCGAGCTTCTTGAGTGTTATTGGAGCTGCACCCATCCAGGCAAGTGGACAGTATTCCATCACACTCCTGACTTGTGCCTTGTAGATGGTGGATTGGCTTTGGGGAGACAGGAGATGAGTTACTCGCCACACAATTCCCAGCCTCTATCTTACTCTTGTAGCCACAGCATTTATGTGGCTGCTCCAGTTCAGTTTCTGGTCAATGGTAACCCCCAGGATGTTGATAGTGGGGGATTCAACAATGGTAATGCCATTGAACATCAAGGGGAAATGGTTATATTCTCTCTTGTTTGAGATGGTCATTACCTGGCACTTGTGCGGCCCAAATGTTACTTGCCACTTATCAACCCAAGCCTGGATGTTGTCCAGGTCTTGCTGCAGCTGGACACAGGCTGCTTCAGTGTCTGAGGAGTTGCGAATGGTGCTGAACATTGTGCAATCATCAGCGAACATCCCCATTTCTGACCTTATGATTGAAGGACAATCATTGATGAAGCAGCTGAAGATGGTTGGGCCTAGGACACTACCCTGAGGAACTCCTGCAGTGATGTCCTAGGACTGAGATGATTGACCACCAACAACCACAACCATCTTCCTTTGTGCTAGGTATGACTCCGACCAGTGGAAAGTTTTCCCCCGATTCCCATTGACTCCAGTTTTGCTAGGGCTCCTTGATGCCACACTCAGTCAAATGCTGCCTTGATGTCAAGGGCAGTCACCCTCACCTCACCTCCTTGTCCGAAAAGTGAACAAGAATGAAACTGAACAGCTTGGGAAATTGGGCAGAAAGTTGGACATGTTTAACTTAGCAAGATTGTCATGCCACACAATCCGAACTTATGAACTATAAAATGAACTTATGACGTAAACCTGAAATGGACACTTCTCTTGTAAACAAAATGGAGTAAGAGGTCAGGTGATCCTTCCTTTCCTGCCAATACACATAGAACTACTAGAAGCATGAGCCAATTTTCATGTTTGGACAAGTCTTGGAGAAGCCATTGAAATGCAAGCGACCTTTCTAGACACACACCTGAGACTTTATTAAAAATGCAAATGATCCTTTCTGTGCTAATGACTGCTTCTCTCTAACTGATTGGGCTGACAATACTATCGCAGACTTTTTGACTTCTAAATCAAATTCTAAAGAATGGGTGTGAAAAGCCCTACTTTATCAAGGTGAGATGAGGATGAATGACACTGAGACTCCATTGTCCAAAGATGGCTTCACCATCAGAAACCATTTATGAGGACATTGCAAACAGAAACTATGGTCACATGACAGAAACTGGGTTTCCGATAAGGATCTTTAATAAAGGTATATTCTGCCAGACAAAGGAGATCCATCCATGCCAGCAAACAGAAAGGACCCTGCCTAAGATTACCAGCTTTGAACTACATGTAGGCAGCGACTGGAGTTTGGCCTTGAATTTCCTACTGAGAAATTGTACCAGGACTTTGCCATTGACCTTTGGCTGAAATATAACAAATTCATCAAGTTTAAGGTTGTGGTTTAAAATCAGCTTTCCCCACATCCCCTGCACCACAAATCTGTATAGAAACCGATGGCTGAGGCCTGAGTCTGCCTGGCCTACATGGACTGGACTGCTAGAACTGGGGTGGGTAGTGCAGAGAGAGCTCCAGAAAGTTTCAAAACACTTGAATAAAGAATCTAACCTTAACAGCTTTGCAACCTCTATGTGGTTTATGCATCAAAGTGTCTATAAAAGACACAAACAATACACTTATGTAAAACAGCAGTTGTATTAGAGTACGTTATGGACTCTAATACAATCTCAGGATTGGATGACATCCAGGAAGTGTTTGAACTTTGCTGTCATGGTGTATGGCATCTTCTGAAGGCCTAATTTGTGTGCCAATCTGCATCATCCCAAATGCCCATTTGTGTGTTGCAGTTACTTAGGTTGGGTCAATTGGTGTCAATCGTTTGTGTGTATGTGTGCCTGTGTGTGTGTGTGTGTGTGTGTGTCCATTTTCTAGCCATCACAGGAAAGAAATCTGATAAATATTATAACAAGGCTATTTTCAGATGTGAGTTACCTTTGAACTTTCAGTCTGCAGCTGCCGGAACCCATGCTGTAAATACGAGTCCTTTGCAAACAGAACTGGCTGGCTGGCTGAAGGAGCTCCAAGTGCAGTCGCCGTTTCCAGGTTCCCTGTACATCTATAATACATCCAGGCCACCATATCTTCTGGTGGAATTTATCCTTTGGAAGGCTCCATTTTCAGACAACCTGTAGCATGGTTACTTTAATCAAATTGTAACAACTTGTCTCCTTTTTTTCCAACCCCCCTCATTCCCAGTCACTAAACCCTCTCCTCTCCCAAAGAAAGATCCAGCATGACTTTTTTCTTGGTCCTCTCCTCTCCCTGAAGTGTTGACTCATGCTGTGTATGGTTCAATTGGCCAGCAATCCATACCTCAGTCAAATTGCCATTCGTTCATTCTGTGCAAACCAATGAATATGTCCCTGCCATCTGAATGAATGGCATCGCAGCCAACCACAATTCTTTCCTCCCCTGACACCCATGTCTTTCAGACGAGATGTTAAACCGAGGCCCCGTCTGTTATCTTGGACTGAAAGATCCTGTGTCACTAGTCGAAGAAGCAAAGGGGAGTTTTCCCCTGTGTCCTGGCCAACATTTATCCCCCCAACCAACACGTGAAACAGATTATCTAGCCATTATCATATTGCTATTTGTTGGGATCATGCTCTGTGCAAATTATTTGTCGCATTTCTTACATTATAATAGTGACTACACTTCGAAGAGACTTAGTAGTTGGCAGGATAAAAGACAGAGGCGCAAGGGGATAGCCAACTGTGTAACAGCCCCGACAAACACATTTCTCTGCAGCACCTGTGGAAGAGCCTGCCACTCTAGAATTGGCCTTTATAGCCACTCCAGGTACTGCTTCACAAACCACTGACCACCTCCAGTCGCTTACCCATTGTCTCTCGAGATAAGGAGGCCAAAGAAGAGAAGAAGAGAATGTCTTCCCTAATCAGTACTTCAAAAGTACTTCATTAGTTGCAAAGTCCTTTGGGACAACTTGAGGTCATGAAAGGCGCTATATAAATGCAAGTCTTTCTGTCTTCACATATTCCAATGAGGTGAAGAGAGGGGGTGGGGGGAGGGGGAAAGATTGCTGGATAATATCCAGAAGGCGGCACAGTGGCGCAGTGGTTAGCACCGCAGCCTCACAGCTCCAGGGACCCGGGTTCAATTCTGGGTACTGCCTGTGCGGAGTTTGCAAGTTCTCCCTGTGACCGCGTGGGTTTTCGCCGGGTGCTCCGGTTTCCTCCCACCACCAAAGACTTGCAGGTGATAGGTAAATTGGCCATTGTAAATTGCCCCTAGTGTAGGTAGGTGGTAGGGAATATGGGTTAGTATAAATGGGTGATTCTTGGTCGGCACAGACTCGGTGGGCCGAAGGGCCTGTTTCAGTGCTGTATCTCTAAATAAATAAAATAAATAAAAGGGGCAACCTTGATTAATCCCCCCTCCCTCTCTAGCTTAGGGGTGCTAATGCTGGTTGCATCAGTATACCTGTTTAAAACAATTTATATTATGATTGAATATGACATTTCTAAACAGATTAAACTTCATGGTTTAAATGTCACTTGAATACCTTAATGTGACACCAACTGGTAACACACTCTGAAGTATCTGAAATCTTAAAATATTTATATACTTTAAATGTTCTGTTGCTTGCTAATTTAATTATTTGGCACTGGTTGCCCATCTTGTTGAAGATACTTTTTTTAAAAAATAGGATTAATCAGAATGTACAGCGCAGAAACAGGCCATTCGACCTAACTGGTCTATGCCTCCGTCCACCCTATTTCATCTAACCCTGTCAGCATATCCTGCTATTCCTTTCTCCCTCATGTACTTATCTAGCTTCCCCTTAAAAACATTTATGTTGACGATGCTATTAACACTGCATACAGTCCCCACCACTTACACCGCCCATGCTTTTGATGGACAACCATCTATACCAGCCAATTAACAGTAATCAAATCCATTAAGTTAGGAGTCAATTACAAAAGTGATGCTAACAACGTTTTAAGCACACTGGTTATTTCGGGCAGACTCAGCTGTTCACAACTCGTTAAAGTCCAATTACCGTAATCCTCTGCACTTACCATTTTAAAAGTTCTGCAAAGCAAACTTCTGGTTCTGAGTACGTATATACACCTTATTTACCTGTAGTTAGCTCTATCTGCCCTCTTAGATTAAAAGGTTCCATGACACTATTCAAAGAACGGTAGGGTAGTTCTCTCCAGTGTCTAGGCTGATATTTATCCTAACGAACAGCTAAAACATTATCTGGTCATTATCTCATTGCTGTTTGTGGGATCTTGCTGTGCACAATTTGGTTACTGTGTTTCCTACAGAAGATTTAGCACAAACGGAAAACTAGATATTTAACAGCTTGAGCATGGAGTTCTTATCATATGATCATTTCGGGGGCCATCTCCTTCAAAACAAACCTTGATGTTGCACCTAGCCACTATTCATAGATCTCTGTTAAAATTAATTCTCATGTCTTTTGTCCCTGGAATATGTATCTCCTTGTTTATTAAGTTTAGAAATACCAGTTATTATCCACCATGTATAGTGGGAATATTGTGATAATACATCCGCTATAAATGATGGGAACTGTATACAGTACACAGCAGATACAAGAAGCCATTTAGACCCATATTTTGTATACGAACATACAAAATGTGTGGCAGGAAGAGACTAGTTCACCCATCACATCATGATGGCTGAAACATCCTAACTAAATATCACTAAGGTTACTCTGGAAAATTTCTCTCTGGCCCCCTCAGACGATCGAAACCAATCCAGGAGGTCACACGGCTCCAGCATTATCTATAAAGTAATTTCTTGATGATGTGATCTCTGCTCTAATCAGGAACATGTCCAACTCTCTCTTGAAGGCTTGGAGAGAATCAATGCCAAGTACACCAGCTGACAACGCATTCCAGAGGGTCACTACTCTTTGGGAAAACTGCCTAACATTCAGTCTATTCCTATTCTTACATAGTTTAAACTTAAGTCCTCTGGTCCTCCCCAATGTTAAACTGGAATAATCTAGCAATAGGGACACTATTCAGCCCCTGAATTATATTATAGACCACTACCAGATCGCCTCTAAAATCATGCTACTCTAAAGTGAATAGACCAAAATCCTTAAGGTTATCCAAGCAGCTGAGGTTCTTTAAGCTCGGAACCATTTCCTAGGGTGAGTACAATTACTCTCAGTGGTAACCTCAAATATTTGGCAGAGAGAGAAGGCATCGGGGGCTCGTTCTAGGGACTGCAGAGGGTGACAAACTCATGTCAAACAAATTTGGCAATGTGTATTATTGTGTAACTATGTGCTAGCTTGATGGGAAACAGTTCCCCACTAATTCCCCACTGCATCCGCAGTATTTTGCTTTTATTTTAGTGTTTAATTCACTGCCACTTCTCTTCCAGGAATGCCTACCTTGAAGAAGTTCTGCTCCTCTCTCCGACGGGATTTTCGTTTGTCTCTTTTACCTTGTTCACCTTCATTGCTTTCTATTTCCCTCCTGGTGTTTGCTCCTTTGTTATCTCTTGCCCAACCCCCACCTCACTTGTTTATAATCTGTGACTTTTCTAATATTTGTCAGTTCCGATGAAGGGTCACTGACCCCAAACGTTAACTCTGCTTCTCTTTCCACAGATGCTGCCAGACCTGCTGAGTGAATCCAGCATTTCTTGTTTTTGCCCCACTAATTCTTGCTCATTTCAGTAGTTACCTCAGAAAATCAATAAAACTTGTTAATGAAAAATAACAGTTGTCAGTTCCTGAATGAATAAAGTAGGACTGAAGTGAACATGCAGCAAGGCCTGCCAAGCATCACTCAGTGGCATTGGGCTGAATTTTATGGGCCCCCTAGTGACGGGAATGGAGGCTGGTGGGAGGTCCATAAAATTGCGTGGGAAGGCGGGATGTGGAGTGCCATTCACATTCCCATACCTTTGAAGTTATTCCAGGCGGGGAAGGCTGAGGATGGACTTCCTGTCTCAGGCCAATTGAGGCCCTTAAGTGGCCAATTAGTGGCCACTTAAGGGCCTCTTCCTGCCTCCATCTCAATTTTATTGAAGGCAAAGGAACCAGTCGTCATGTGGAGGCACCACCAGGTAAATTCTGGGGGCCTCCTAGCTGGGTTGGGGAGGTTTCCCTCTTTTGGGGGCAATCCATGGCCAGAGGGACCCTAATGATAATAGCCATGCCCCCCCTCCCCTCAGGAAGACTCCCCCTACCCTCACCGCCCACCCCCCCCAACTCCATTGTTGGGGCCTGCCTGAATGGCCCTGGTGACCCTGACCCCACTTACCTCTCCTGGGGTCTTAATCAATCTTCTATTCGGCAGGGCCTCCTGCAGTATTGGCAGTGGGCATCACTCCCAGTGGCACTGCTGGTACTTTACAGCCACCAGCCTTCTGATTGGCTAGCAGCTCTGGAAGCAGGGGCTTGTCCCTTAAAGGGACGGCGTCCCCAATGGTGGGCAGTTGATTGGCTGCCTGCTGTTAAATAGTACCTAGGGTCTGACAGAGGGCCAAGGCGGGGTCTCTCCTCGCCTTCCGGCCCACCAGCAGGACCCCCGTTGCCCGAATAAAATCCTGCCCATTGAGTCTCACTTGCTTTGGTTTTACTTATTTTCATGTCTCTCTCTCTCCATCCCACCTTCAGCTACAAGCCCTTCAAGTGCTTTGCTACCTCTTTCCCTGAGTTTAAAAAAACCTCCTGAAAACCCACCTTCAGTCACCTCCCCTAACTTTTCCATCCCTCCCTGTCCAGTGCCCTCCAATCGCCTGGTAAAGTCCCTTGGGCCAGTTTTGCTGTACAAATAAGGAAGGTGGGCGGTGGGTAAATTAATGCTAGTTTTCTAATGGCTGAGTGTCGTAGATGTCCAGAGAGTGCCAAGCAAGATACTGACGCCAGCCCCTCATTTTGTAAGTGTTCTTGACTGTGGCATTTGGGATGAGGTCAACACCAGGGAAGACTGATGGCAAGTGCGCCATCCCTATCTGATAGGGTGAGACAAAAGTAAGGGTGGGAGAAGGCTCGTGTGGAGCATAAACACCAGCATAGACCAATTGGGTTGAATGGACTGTTCCTGTGCTGTAAATCCTATGTAATTCTATCTGTTCAACTCTACTTTCAGCCACCCCCTATCTCTCTCTATATATACCAGAGAGCGTCCTCTTTTCCCACACTGTTCAAAGCAAAAACTAATTGCATTTATATAGCACCTTCAATGTCGTACACAAAGCGCTTCACAGGATCGTTATCAAACATAATTTGACACCGAGATACATAAGGAGGTATTGAGGCAGGTGAACAAAGCTTGTTCAAAGAGGTAGGTTTTAAGGAGCCTCTTAAAGGAGGAGAGAGAGGTAGAGAGCTGGAGAGGTTTAGGGAGGGAATTCCAGAGTTTAGGGCCTAGGCAGCTGAAGGCATGGACACCAGTGGTTGAGTCATGAAAATCGAGATGGGAATTGGAGGAGAGCAGCAATTGCGGAAGGTTGTAGAGCTGAAGGAGCTTACAGAAATAGGAAGGCTTTGGAGGGACTTGACACCGGCACCAGAACTTTGGATGAGCTCATGTTTACAGAGGGTTCAAGGTAGGAGACTGGCCAGGAGAGCATTGAAATAGCTCGATGTCTTAAAACGCTCTCCTGTATGACAGGCATTACACAAATGTAATCTGATGTATAATAGCTCAGTACAGCATACCAGGTTGTCCCATTATTCTAAATTAGATTACAGCAACTAACTAAACAAATTGAGTTGAAAATTCACTTGCAACCTGTTAATTGTGATGTCATGACGAATTAACACACCTTATTTAGCTGAGTCTAATTGTCCCCATTAAGCAATTAAGTACCGATTTCAATATATTAGCAGTCAATAAATGTCTGAGAAAATGCCCATTGCAAATGAGTTTCCCAATTAATCACATCCCTATTAACTGACACTGTACGCTTGGTCTTTAAAATGTGGATTAGGAGGTAAAAGTGCTGGGAACACTCAGCAGGTCAGGCAGCCTCTCTGGAGTGTGGAAGGTTGGTTAGTATCCTTCCATCTAGGAAAGATGATGGGCGCACAAACAATCCATTTAGGCGGGATGTCTTCTCTTGGTGCACCTTTGCTGATGGTTGTGAAGGCCAATCCTTGAGAGGCAGGTTCTGCCAAAGTGCTGCACATGAAGCTGCCAGGTGATGCTGTGAGTTGTTGTTTTTGACGTTGGCGCCTGTTGCCAAGCTGCTGTAGCCACTGGTCGTTGTGGTAGTGCACGCCAGTCCACAGGATGTATCGCCATTTCCCTCTTTTACCAGCTCGTGACTCCTAGGTGCGATAGTTAAGATTTAGGGCCTTCACGTCACCCTTGCAAGCATCCTTGAATCGGAGCTTTGGGCGCCCCACTGGTTGTCTCGCCCCGGCTACCTCACCATACAGAAGGTCCTTGAGTATGTGACCATTTTCCATCCTCCAGACATGTCTGTTCCATTGAAGCTGCCTCTGTTTGATTAGTGCCAACACACTTGGGAGCTCTGCCTTTGCAAGGACTGCCACTACAAGAGAAGTGTAGGGAATAGAGTATACCCCTTTACCTTACTTTCGTAGATCTCACTAATGCATTCGACACTTGTAAGCAGAGCAGGGCTGTATAAGATTTTGGGAAAAATTGGCTGTCCACTGAAGCTCCTCAGTCTCATCCGCTCCTTCCATGACAACAGGCACTGCACTGTACAGTTTGGTGGCTCCACTTCTGACAGTCTTGGAGTGAAGAATGGAGTGAAACAGTGTGGAAGGTAGAGCTAACATTTCGGTCGATGACCTTTCATCAGAACAGGAAGATGTTGGAGATGTAGGGGGAAATGAAAACAGTTGACATTCACATGTACTGCCCATAGAGTGGGTAAAAACACTGCATATAAGAACATAAGAGCGTAAGAAATAGGAGCAAGAGTAGACTACACAGCTCATCAAGTCTACTCTGCCATTCAATAAGATCAAGGCTGAACCTTTACATAAACTCCACTTTCCTGTCCTATCCCCATATCCCTTGATTCCCTTAGTGACCAAAAACCTATCGATCCTAATCTTGAATATATTTAACAACTGAGCATCCACAGCGCTCTGGGGTAGATATTCACAACCCTCTGAGTGAAGAAATTTCTCCTCATCTCAGTCCTTAAATGGCCGACCCCTTATCCTGAGACTGTGACCCCCAGGTCTGGACTCTCCACCCAGGGGAAACAGCTTCTCAGCATCTATCCTGTCAAGCTCTCTTGTGAATTCTATACATTTCAATGAGATCACCTCTCATTCTTCTAAACTCCAGAGAATACAAGGTACATCAACTCAATTTCTCTCATAGGACAGCACCCTCATCCCTGGAATCAATCTAGTGAACCTTCATTGCACCCACACTAAGGCCAGTCTATCTTTACTTAGATCGAAACTGCATACAGTATTCCAGATGTGGTCTCACCAAAACCTATAATAATTGCAGTAAGACTTCCTTATTCTTAATGACACATAATATACAGACCATGAAGTCCCAGGTTTGATTCATTCTCGGCTCGTGTAGCACTCACGCCTCGGAGTCAGAAGGTCACGTGTTCCCACTCCAGAGTCTTGAGCACATAGTACAGAATAACACTCCCAGTGCAGTACTGAGGGACTGATGCACTGTCAGAGATGCTATCTTTTGGATGAGACATTGAACCCAGGCCCTGTCTGCCCCCTCAGTAGGATGTAAAAGATCGCATGGCACTATTTTGAAGAGTAGTGGACCTCTCCTCAGTGTCCTGGCCAAAATTCATCCCTTAATCAACATCCCTGAAAGAGAAAATCTGGGCATGATCTCATTGCTGTTGTGGGAGCTTGCTATGCTCAAACTGGCTGCTGCATTTCCTACATTACAACAGTCACTGCACTTCAAAAGTACTTTGTTGGCTGTAAATGCTTTGGGACATCTTGAGGTTGTGAAAGGTGCTATATAAATGCAAGTCTTTCTTTTTCTGTACTGAGTTAGTTGAGCTTGGCTTGACAGTAGTCCACTGCTCGAATGGTCTCTGGTTAGCAAAGAGGAAGAGAGCAAGAGCTGCTGATTCTAATTGCTTTTCAGAGACCCCCTGCTATCAAGTGTTTGTGTGGATCTCAAATGAGGATGGGACCGGGGTCAAAGGTGATAGCCCCACTTCCCCTTCTGTAGTAATCTGCCAACACTCGCAGTCCCATCTTGTGAATAATGGTCAATTAGCTGAGGTACCAGATGGCTCCTCGCACCTGTGGAATCGCACTCCGGCAAGAGAGAAAAGGAAAAAGACTAAACTACAGAACCGTTAAAAAAAAACTGCTTGGATGGTATGATGGAAAGCATTTTGCCGTAAATTGTGCGGCTTTTTTTTATACACTGTAGAATTAAATTTCTTTTTACTATCTGATGAGACACAATTCCAGAAAATATACTAATTTACTATCAAACATTGCAATCTGGAAAGAAATGCTGCACAGATTGGATTTTTGATAGCTCTGAGACCTGCAAAACCTCTTTTTTTGTTGACAGCCAGGTGCAACAAGGCAACAGAAAGGATGCGTCAAATCCTCACAGCACTTCTTGTAAATATACCGTTAAGACCCGGCCTCTGAGATTGAATTGGTAATTGGAGTTCTTTTGCCAACAGTTTTGTTTTCAAATTAACTTTGTCGAAGAACTCCCACAGCAATGAGCATATCAATTTGTTGACAAACCTGCCTAGGATGGGCAGACTAATGGAAACAATTCCTGCCTTCTGTTTAGCTGAAAGAATATCATTCAGAGTGAATTAGCATTTATATTGTGGCAGTATTAAATGCATAAAACCCTTCATCATCATTAACTTCTAATCAGGAAGTAATCAGTCCTAAACGGGGATAATATTTAATGTTTCGAAAGCATTTTGTGCTCTCAATTACATTTTGAAAGAGCCTGACACTTCATCCAAGTATAACAGTCAAATAGAAATCATTAGCTGATACTCAACATCCACCTGCCTGCATTTCCTTTTAGTATGGTGCTTTGTGGAGGGGATCCGATCAACAAGATATTGGAGGTTTGTCAGCTGGCCTAGTGGATTAAGGCTCTGCCAGGTGTGGTCCTGAGCACATAGCGACCAGAACATCCTAGATTCTATCCCTTGGTCTGTGCATAGTTGGCTAACCTTAGCTGCAGCAGCACCTGGGGTGTTATATTTGGCTGGTGACTCTCTCTCGACTAGGGAAGTTAGAAAAGTGAACGTCGCCAGGATTCCTGCTCTTGATTAGCATCTGGCGACTTTTGCAGAAAAGAGTTGAGGTTGGGTGATCAGTCGAGATGTGTGGTTGAAAAATGCGAAGAAACCTTTTTGGTTCCACCTGCTCTTAAAGATGACAACGCTTAATTTGAGCTCGTAATAGTTAATCCTCAACTGTTTTCAGTTGCCTCTCACCCACAGTTGGAGCCTCCAAAAGGACAGGAGGGCCAGGGATGATTTAACCAGTGCACCATTTGCACAGGGTTGATGTCCCGTGAATACCAGACTCTGAGCATTGTTACTGAATAGAGGAGTAAAATCAGCAGGCAGAAAGGGCAGGTAGCAGCAATAGTGTAGAAGCAGGAGAATTCTGTGGTTTAACAGTGTGCAACATTCCTTTGTTAAATGGCCTGACACCTCTGCCGAAATGGCAGAAAAGGAATTTCATACATTAAGCATTCGTAGACTAATATCATATGATGTAATGTCCATGTTGCGGAGGTTTCAGTACCTGCACTCTTTGTACATCATTGGCAGATGGCAAGCATACCAACAGACTAAAGTTTGTACATTAATGTACCTTTCAAAAACCTTGCTATCTGTGATGTAGAGACAATCTGCAGCCTTTCCCCCCCCACGTTCCCTTTCCTATCCTTCCCACCCCACCATTGGTCTCAGTTCTCAATGACAGAATAGTGTTCAGTCCGGCCTCTGTATTCATCAAATGCATTGACTTTTGGTGTTGAAATGACTACTGAAGCATTCTTACCTGAGTATCATCGTTCTTTAGTGTAGGAATAAATATATTCAATGTCCCTGATTCCTGATGAGCCAGCTAGTGCCATCTAGTACAGCAGCAGCCTTCAGTACCCAGGACTAGAGAAAACAATCAGGCAGATTGCCACTTCTCATGGCCATCTTACACCAACTGCGGGCAAGGCATGAGTGTGGATATTGGCAGCAGATCAGATTGAGCTCAGTTGTCATGTCCACCACAACTGAATAGGCTGCGGACACTCAGGGCTGGATTTTCAAATGCCGGCGGGGTTGGGACCTGATGCGGACGTGATTTAAAAATTGCGATCCCAAAGGGCGCCTCTGGATCTCTACGCCTCTGGGACAGTCTCCAATTTTTAAAGTCAAGGCAGGGAGGAGGGAACAGGGAACCAGCTCGCCTCCAATTGACAGCCCATTAAGCTCCTAGAGGGGCTTGTTAAGGGGCCGGGGAAGTCGGGACTGTCATTTTCAATTTGGATTCCGGTGAACTGAAACAGTTAGGTACAAGTTAGTGCACAACTGCCGGGTTCACAGTGGGGTGAAGGGAAACATTTTTTTTAGTTTAAAAATTAATGGGTCCTCGGGGATCATGCACATTACCGTAGTTTTGGATGTTTGCACACTGTCTTGTTGTTTTATGCTGCTGGCCCTCAAAGGAGCTCTTCGGCAAGGCAAGCCCCATCATGGCTGCTGTCTGCCTTTCCCGCTCACGCTCTTCCGGCAGCTCCCACCTCCTGGAGACACTTAGCGCCACTAAGAGGCCTACCCAATTAGGGCATGAACATTTCAAAATAGCGTCGTGTGAGTGACACAGTTGAGGCGCGAGGTCAAGACACAGAAGTTTCCAGGCGTTGGGTTCCCGCCCCTGTTTTGCAAATCCGGCCCTCACTGCCTGGGTTCACACATCTGGGCAAGGTACGAGTGGGTTGACTGGCACCATTTGGAACCGTATCCCAGATTGAGTCGGTAACTTAAGCAGAGGCAGAGAAAGAAGTCACAAAATAATATAACAGCAAAATCCTCCGGCTGCTGGAAATATGAAATAAAGACAGTAAATGCTGGAAATATTCAGTAGGTCAGGTAGCATCTGTAGAGACAGAGAAACAGGTTGATGACCTTTCGTCAGAACTGGAAGAAGTTGGAGATTTAACACTTTATAAACAAGTGCAGAGCCAGGGGAAGAGGGGGAGGGGGTGGGAGATGAGAGGGAGTAGGGGAAACTGATGATGCAAGGCAAATGGGAAAGTGGGGGGGGGAGGTAGTAATAGGACAATAAAGAATCAAAAGATGTGTCCAGGGAAGGTGTAAAATAATATGCTCTTACTCCCATAGTAGTGTCTGAGTGTCGATGCAAAGGATCTGACAATAAGAAGCTATGAGAGACGGTAAGAAAGAAAAGTTGTGAATGTGGTTATGAGAGAGGTACAGGAGAGGTTGAGGGAAAAGCTACAATAGAGGTCATGAGAAAGGATAAGAAAGAAACTCTGGGAGACACAGCAGATCTATGTTTGAAGATCTCAAAGGTATCTGTTAGGAGGATCTTTAAGCTGAGTGCAATACTTAGATCAGCAACAGAAATCTTTCATGATGGCTTGTAACACCAGTGTCTGCATAAATAGAATTTGCAGATACATACAAAGTGTGAGGTTAACACTACTAAAAGTCAACGTTGTTCTGCAGGTATGGGTTTCAGACTGGCACCTGTGTTATACAATGGGCTGTGCAATGCCCTCTTCTCAGTGACAAAGGAGATCAGCTGGTTGCCCAGTTACATTATAAGAGTAACTTTTATGCACCCTCACTCCCAACACAACGCATTGCCCCCTGGGAGCACATATTGGGAAATTGTATGTGTGTCGCTACGATTTCTTGTGCACTAAAGCAACAGGATGGAAATTGTGGCGGAGCATATCAAAATCCCCAATATCTGCTCCCAACCTGGGAATTCTGTGCTGATGATGAAAATAGTTACACTGCACTTGGTATGAAGTGCAAGTGATGTGAGCTGGTTTCACACCTCTTGGTTTCAGTGCAGTTTGTCCACCTCATTCTGAGTTTGCTAGAACCTACATGTTGTTATGTGTCCAAACTTGTTTCGCATCAAAGAAGTCGCAGTGGTATAAGAAGAACATCCCACTCTATTTAAAACTTTTAAGATTTATCAATTAAGTGTGGAGTTCTGGGTTTGATTCCATATTAGTGCTGGCCCTAAATTAGGATAGTTTCCTTCCCATTCACTGAAAATGGGAACCAGGTAGGAATCCTCAAACCCTCAGGAAAAGCATTAAGAATATAAAAACAACTTGGGGAAGGAAAAAACTATTTGAAGTGTCAAAGGCCATCCCTCCAACTTGTCTCGCCTGGTAACTGGATTTTGAACATCTTTACTATCTTTGGCTCCACTAGATTGCCTTGAAGGTGATTCCAAATGTTTCTCAACTTTTGAGTAAATAAATGCTTCCAAATTCTGTTTCAAACTTACTTTTCACTGATTTAACTCCTCTGATCTCAATGGCCTAATTTAACTGGAAGTAATGCTCAGTGTTCACCTGATCTGTACTATTTAATTCTTCATATGCCTCATTGGGATTCTCCCTTTAACTTGCTCATTATGTAAGGTTTGGGTTCAAGTGAACATATACAGAGATTGGCGTCTTAAACTCTTAAGCTACAGTGTGTACTGAAAGGTAACAAACAGTTCTGTGTTACTTATTAAAAGACTGTGCTTCCTCTGTGTTCAAACTTGCTGCAGATTAAAATTTTTGCTCCTATTACATAGAATTTACAGAACAGAAATAGGCCATTTGACCCGCGTTTATGCTCCACACGAGCCTCCTCCCATCCCTACTTCATAGAACATAGAACATAGAACAGTACAGCACAGTACAGGCCCTTCGGCCCACGATGTTGTGCCGAACCTTTAACCTACTCTAATATCAAACTAACTACCTACCCTTCATTCTACTATCATCCATGTACCTATCCAAGAGTCGCTTAAATGTCCCTAATGTATCTGCTTCTACTACCACCGCTGGCAGCGCATTCCACGCACCCATCACTCTCTGTGTAAAGAACCTACCTCTGACATCTCCCCGAAACCTTCCTCCAATCACCTTAAAATTATGCCCCCTGGTGATAGCCCTTTCCACCCTGGGAAAAAGTCTCTGGCTATCCACTCTATCTATGCCTCTCATCATCTTGTACCCCTCTATCAAGTCACCTCTCATCCTTCTTCGCTCCAATGAGAAAAGCCCTAGCTCCCTCAATCTTTCTTCATAAGACATGCCCTCCAGTCCAGGCAGCATCCTGGTAAATCTCCTCTGCACCCTCTCTAAAGCTTCCACATCCTTCCTATAATGAGGCGACCAGAACTGAACACAATATTCCAAGTGTGGTCGAACCAGGGCCTTATAGAGCTGCAGCATAACCTCGCGGCTCTTAAACTCAATCCCCCTGTTAATGAAAGCCAACACACCATCAACTTGGGTGGCAACTTTGAGCGATCTATGGACATGGACCCCAAGATCCCTCTGTTCCTCCACACTACCAAGAATCCTGTCTTTAAGCCTGTATTCTGCATTCAAATTCGACCTTCCAAAATGAATCACTTCACACTTTTCCAGGTTGAACTCCATCTGCCACTTCTCAGCCCAGCTCTGCATCCTGTCAATGTCCCGTTGCAACCTACAACAGCCTTCCACACTATCCACAACTTCAGCAACCTTCATGTCATCGGCAAACTTGCTAACCCAGCCTTCCACTTCCTCATCCAAGTCATTTATAAAAATCACAAAGAGCAGAGGTCCCAGAACAGATCCCTGCGGAACACCACTGGTCACCGAGCTCCATGCTGAATACTTTCCATCTACTACCACCCTCTGTCTTCTATGGGCCAGCCAATTTTGTATCCAGACAGCCAACTTTCCCTGTATCCCATGCCTCCTCACTTTCTGAATGAGCCTACCATGGGGAACCTTATCAAACGCCTATCAACCTTATATTCCTTTCTCCTTCATGTTCTTATCTAGCTTAACTTTAAATGCATCTATGCTATTCACCTCAACTACCCCTTGTGGTAGTGAGTTGTACATTCTAACCAATCTCTGGCGAAAGATGTTTCTCCTGAATTCCTTATTGGATTTATTAGTGACTATCTTATATTTATGACCCCCCCCCCCCCCCCCACCCACCCCACCTTCTCTATATCTAATCTATTAAACTCTTTCATAATTTTAAAGACCTCTGTTAGATCACACCTCAGCCTTCTCTTTTTAGAGTCATAGAGTCGTACAGCATAGAAACAGGCCCTTCGGCCCACCGCGTCCGTGCCGACCATAATGCCTATCTATACTAATCCCACCTGCCTGCATTAATTCCATATCCCTCTATGCCTTGCTCATTCAAGTACCTGTCCAGATGCCTCTTAAATGTCGCTACTGTTCCTGCCTCCACCACCTCCTCAGGCAGCTCATTCCAGATACCCACTATTCTTTGTGTGAAAAATTTACCCCTTTGATCCCCTTTAAACCTCCTCCCTCTCACCTTAAATCTATGCCCTCTAGTTTTAGTCATCCCTACCATGGGAAACAGACTCTGGTTATCTACCCTATCTATGCCTCTCATAATTCTATATACCTCTATCATGTCCCCTCTCAGCCTCCTTCGCTCCAGGGAAAACAGACCCAGCCTATCCAATCTCTCTTTATAACTCAAGCCCTCCAAACCAGGCAACATCCTTGTGAATCTTTTCTGCACCCTCTCTAGCTTAATCACATCATTCCTGTAGTGCAGTGACCACAACTGCACACAGTACTCCAAATGCGGCCTAACCAACGTTATGTACAACTGTAGCATGACATCCCAACTCTCATACTCAGTGCCTCGGCCAATGAAGGCAAGCATGCCATACGCCTTCTTCACCACCCTGTCTACCTGTGTTGCCACTTTCAGGGAACTATGTACTTGCACCCCAAGGTCTCTCTGTTCAACAACACTGCCCAGGGCCCTGCCATTCACTGTATATGTCCTGCCCTGGTTTAACTTCCCAAAATGCATCACTTCACACTTCTCTGCATTAAATTCCATTTGCCACTCCCTTGCCCACTTTCCCAGTTGATCTATATCCTGTTGTAATCTTAGACAACCTTCTTCACTGTCCACAATACCACCAATTTTGGTATCATATGCAAACTTACTAATCATGCCCCTTACATTCACATCCAAGTCATTAATATATGTGACAAACAACAGAGGGCCCAGCACCGATCCCTGCGGCACACCACTGTCACCGGCCTCCAATCGGAAAAACTCCACTACCACCCTCTGCCTCCTATCACCAAGCCAATTTTGTATCCAATTTGCTAGCTCACCCTGGATCCCATGTGTTCGAACCTTCTGGACCAGCTTACCATGCGGGACCTTGTCAAAGACCTTGCTAAAGTCCATGTAGACAATGTCCATCGCCCTGCCCTCGTCAATCCTCTTGGTCACCTCCTCGAAAAACTCAATCAAATTCGTGAGACATGATTTCCCACGCACAAAGCCATGCTGACTATCCCTAATCAGACCATGCCTTTCCAGATGCATATAAATCCTGTCTCTCAGAATCCCTTCCAATAACTTTCCCACCACTGATGTAAGGCTCACAGGCCTGTAGTCCCCTTGCTTATCACTGCTGCCCTTCTTAAATGAAGGCACAACATTAGCTATCCTCCAGTCTTCCGGTACCTCACCCGTGGCTAACGATGATACAAAAATCTCTGCCAGGGCCCCAGCAATCTCCTCTCTTGCTTCCCATAGCATCCTAGGATACACCTGGTCAGGCCCTGGGGATTCAACCACCTTAATGTGCTTCAATATCTCCAACACCTCCTCCTTTTGTAATGTTGATATGCTCCAGGATATCGGTGTTCCCTCCCTTGAACTCACGAGCTTCCATGACCTTCTCCACGGTAAATATGGACGAGAAATATTCATTTAAGACCTCATCCATTTTCCGTGGCTCCACACATAGATTGCCACTCTCTCTATGGGGACCCACTCTCTCCCTAGCTACCCTTTTACTCTTAATATACTTATAGAATCTTTTAGGATTCTCCTTTATCTTATCTGCCAGGGAAATCTCATGGCCCCTTTTCGCCCTCCTAATTTCCTTCTTAAGTGTAGTCCTACATCCCCTATACTCCTCGAGGGACTCGCTCGATCCTAGCTGCCTATACCTGACATATGCCTCCTTCTTTGTCCTGACCAGACCCTCAATATCCCTCGTCAACCAAGGTTCCCTAAACTTGCCAGCCTTGCCCTTCCATCTAACAGGAACATGCCAACCCTGAACTCTTCCTATCTCACTTTTAAAAGCCTCCCACTTGCCAGATGTCCCTTTACCTGTAAACAGCCTCTCCCATTCAACTTTTGAGAGTTCTTTGTCCTGACCAGACCCTCAATATCCCTCGTCAACCAAGGTTCCCTAAACTTGCCAGCCTTGCCTTTCCATCTAACAGGAACATGCCAACCCTGAACTCTTCCTATCTCACTTTTAAAAGCCTCCCACTTGCCAGATGTCCCTTTACCTGTAAACAGCCTCTCCCATTCAACTTTTGAGAGTTCCTGTCTGATGCCATCGAAATTAGCCTTCCCCCAATTTAGGACTTCAACCTGAGGACCAGTCCTATCCTTTTCCATAACTATCTTGAAGCTAATAGAGTTACGGTCACTGGTCCCAAAGTGCTCCCCCACTGACACATCAACCACCTGCCCATCCTCATTTCCGAAGAGGAGGTCGAGTGTAGCCCCTTCTCTAGTAGGGCTATCCACATACTGCTTCAGAAAACTATCCTGGACACACTTAAATTCTTCCCCATCTGATCCCTTAGCACTAAGGCAGTCCCAGTCAATATTAGGGAAGTTAAAATCACCTACTATTACAACCCTATAATTCCTACACCTATCTGTGATTTCCCTACATATATGCTCCTCCACTTCCCTCTGACTATTGGGGGGCCTATAGTATAATCCCATCAAAGTGATCACCCCTTTCTTATTTCTAAATTCTACCCATATGGCCTCGCTGGACATGCCCCCCGGGATATCCTCTCTAAGTACTGCTGTGATGTTCTCCCTAATCAATAGTGCAACTCCCCCTCCTCTCTTATCTCCACCTCTGTCACACCGGGAGGATCGGTACCCCGAAACATTGAGCTGCCAGTCCTGCCCATCCCTCAACCACGTTTCCGTAACAGCTATAATATCACAATCCCATGTATCGATCCATGCTCTGAGTTCATCTGCTTTACCTGTAAGGCTTCTTGCATTAAAGTAAATGCAGTTTAGCCTACCAGACCTTCCACACTCCCTGTCCTGCCCCTGCCCGACCTGCCTACTGGACTTGCTTGCTTTAACCTCTACATTTGCCTCAACTATTTTTGAGAGGAAAGAGGCCCAGTTTGTTCAGCCTTTTCTGATAGTTATAACCTCCCAGTTCTGGTATCATCCTTGTCTTCTTTCATATGTTATTAGCAAAAAACAAATCAAATATCAATATCTAATTCAGATATCCAGGCCAATACTTCCAGTGTAACAATGTGGATATTTTGTAGGCTGCCTGTAAATTTCCTATGAGTGCAATGTTTGATGATGCATGTGAGGGTCTGATTAGGTGCTCCACAGTCGTATCATGGGATAATTTAATCTTCTATCTATGGACGAGGTGGCAGCATATACCATGACTGGTTGATAATCAGTGACTTTGTGTGGCCCACCCTGTTATGTGATCTTAGATCACAACTAATATCATCTCAAAGGACACCAGTCTTGTTAAATCACCTGCTGGTGAGAGTGACAAATTAAGCAAACCAAATGCTCCTCTTCAGGACCAAAGAAAACTATGTGTCGGCCCAACCATCATATTTGTAAACCTTTGTTGCACCTTCTCCAGTGCCTCTATATCCTATTGAAGCTCTTCTGATGGGTAAGTGTACCTTGTGGTGTGGGCACTGACCCATACAGACCAGATTAGTTCTTGATCTGCTCCGATTCTGCAGCCATAATTTGAGATCACACTCGGGGTATGGCAAATTGGCCTGTGAAAGAAAAGAATTTGTATTTATATAGCGCCTTTCACATCCTCAGGCTATCCCAGAGTGCTTTACAGACAATGAGGTACTTTTGAAGTGTAGTCACTGTTGTAATGTAGGCATGTGGCAGCGAATTTGCACACAGCAAGCTCCCACCAGATAATTTGTTTTAAATATTGCTTGAGGGATAAATTTTGGCCAGGACACGGGGGAGAACTCTCCTGCTCTTCTTCGAATAGTGTCATGGAATCTTTTACGTCCACTTGAGAAGGCAGATGGTGCCTCTGTTTAACTTCTCCCTGAAAGATGGCACCACTGACAGTGCAGCAGTCCCTCAGTACTGCACTGATATGTCAACTTAAGTTATGTGTGCAAGTCTGTGGAGTGGGTCTTGAAGCACACCAGGGTTACTAAGAGACAAAAATCAACCCGTGCTTTTGGTCTCTTTCCTTTACTAAGTTACTCTGCTGGTAAAAGGGGCATGTTTGAAGGTGAATGAGGGCTTAGATCTGATACCCCAGCATAGAACAGCATGCTGAAGCTTACAGTTTAGGCTCACAAGTAAACAATGGCCCCTTGAGTGGTGTATTGGAGGGCAGTCAGTTCCCATAGAATCTAACCATATCACAGAAAGTACCTTCTGGGGAGGAGGGTGGAGAATTGGTGAAAAATAAATTCTTCTTGTGGTAAATCATTCTGAGTGTTCCGGTTAATCCTAAGGAATCCTCATGGATTTGGGAAAGTTATTTGCTTCTTATAGAAAGCTAGGAAATGCCTACATAGACGGCAATTTCTTGCCTTCAATGAATATTCTTTCAAAATAAATCTTAAGTTAAGTTTTCTTTTTAACTTGTTTCAAGCAAATCCTTTCTGGCAGATGATCAAGCCGAACATCTGGCTACCAAATGCCAGCAGCCACCACATCAGTGACTGGCAGAGCTGAACGCCAGGCTGATACCCAAAACCTCCACCACGGAGGCTTAACGCCATTGTCTCCTGACTCCAGCTGGCGCCCAGTCTTTGCATGCTGTATTTAGTCACGTGTTGAGTAGGAGGTGTAGCCGATATCAAGAAAGAAAAAAAAGACTTGCATTTATATAGTGCATTGTACAACCTCCTAAAGCACTTTACAATCAAAGAAGCACCTTTTGAAGTGCAGTCACTGTTGTAAAGTAGGAAATGCAGCAGCCAAGTTGTGCCCAGAAAGGTTTGTGCAATGACCAGGTAATCTGTTAAAGTGATAAAAGCAAACTAAGCTCTGATGAAAGGTCACAGACCTGAAAGATTAACTCTGTTTCTCTCTCCACAAATGCTGCCTGACCTGCTGAGTATTTTCAGCACTTTCTGTCTTAATGATATTCAGTTTGGCATAAATTTTGGCCGGGACACCAGGGATAACTTCCTGCTCTCTAAAGGGATAATCAGGGCTGCCAGACCTGCTGAGTATTTCCAGCATTTCTTGTTTTACTGCCTTAGTACTGCATTGGAATGTAAATGAAGCTGAGGTGTTGCATAGACTAGGCTTGTATTCCCTAAGTACAGAAGATTAAGGGGTGAACTAACTGAGTTGTTTGAGATGATTAAAGAACTTGATAGGGTTGATAGAGAGAAACTATTTCCTCTGGTGGAGGAGTTCAGTACAACGGGGCATAACCTTAGAATTAGGACTCGATTGTTCAGGGGTGACATCCCAAAGCACTTCTTCACACAAAGGATTGTGGAAATCCTGAACCCTTTCCCTCAAAAAGCTGTAGAGGCTGGGAGTCAATTGAAAATTTCAAAACGGAGATTGATATTTCTTGTTAAGTAAAGGTATTAAAGGTTACAGAGCCAAGATGGGTAGATGGAGTTAAGTTACAGATCAGCCATGACCTGATTAAATGGCAGAACAGGCTTGAGGGGCTGAATGGCCTTCTACTGTTCCTTTATTTCCAGGATGCAGGATACAGTGTGCACTGTAGCTCCTGCCTAAAAATAGTTGGAGAGCGGGTGAAGGAACAAGATGTCACGGAATTTAGTCCAGCCAGATTACAGGATGATTGTGAATATTTTTGAGAGTGCTGAGTTCCGTAATACTTTAATCTACAAGGCTCTCGTGGGAAGGACTTGCTGAGTCCATTTTGTGAAGAGCAGTCAACAGCAGGAATCCATAGAGAGTCCCAAAGAATTCAAGAGGGAACCTCAGTAAGCAATACTTGGAGTCGAAGTCTGTCACACTTTGATTTTAATAAGCTTTAATTTCCACATACGTCATAGTGCAAAAATGATTTGGTCATTCAGAATCTTCAGATATCATGGGATGTCTAGTTAGATTATAAAGCTGTAGGTTTGGCTCAGTCAGTAATACATGTAGCTCACAGCCAGAAGGTTGTGGACTCAAGCTCCGCTGCTAGATTTGAGCACATAATCTAGGTTGACACTCCAGCACAGTACTGAGGGAGTGTTGCATTGTCAAAAGTGCTGAATTTGGATTAGTCGTTAAACCAAGGCCCTATCTACATGGTCAAGTGGGTTTTAAAGATACCCTGGTAATATTGGAGCAGCAAACCCACTTTAGTAGTGCACATTTGTTCATCAACAGTTGATAGACAACCTAAGAGATAGAAAGTGTATTCACAGCTGTATGTCGTGTATGCTTGACTATATGGGCACCAGCAACCCGTTGGTAATGGAGCCAATGCGATCCTATCCTCACTAGATGTCCATATATGCCCTTTCTGTTGGGTGAGTTGGCCAGTGGATAGGGTTCAGGTGCAGAAACCCTGTAATTTTCTCCTTTGTAACCCAGAATAACCAAGGCGCATTGGAGAGCCCCCCTTGGTTCAGGTGAGATTATCTCATTGCAGATTAAACTCGGGATCTTCCTGGTCTGTATCACTGAAATCGTCTCTGGAAATGACTTAACTAACAGGAGCACTGAGACTAGCTCGTGCAATTTTACAGGTGATATGAAAGTGTTGTCAGTTTTTCACTATTGTCCACATATTGATAGATGGAGCAGGACTTTATGAAATCACAGCAGGGTGAATTTAAAACAAAATGTCCGCTTTTTAGTACCTTTGGTTAGGGACAGTTGGGAGACACTGGCAAGTGTACCAATACCTCCCTTTAAAATATTTAGCACTGTGAGATAATTTGGTCACATATATAGTCATTGGCAGTTTATCCAGTTCAGCCAATAAGTTCCTTTGGAAAACATAGCACACGCGTGGAAAAGTAAAAATGGTTAACAGATATACTGCAGAAAAATACAGCTTCCTGTTGCCTGGAGAATTCTTCTACATCACCACCCTCCCCATCCCCCACCCCCCCGACTTCCCCACCAAAGGCACTGAGTCAGACTGGGCTTTAGGTCAAACAGAACATGAAGCAAAGTTCCAGACCACTTGAGTGAGCTGCATCTAGAAAAAAAAACTCAATGTCAAGAGCTGATTAGGAACTCTGCTCAGCATAACTACAAGGCTGTTTTATTTCTTAGAACTAGAGCGCATTATGTTCTAATTATGAGTTTCCTTCAGTTATACTGTTTTGGAATCACAGCATTGCAAGAGAGTCTATACATTTTAAATATCTGTAAATAATACTTTTGATAATGCTTGAAATACACTTCATTTTCCAAGGTGCCTGGCTACATAGGATGCTGATGGAATGCAAAAGATAATTTCACTTGACAGCTGGAGAGCTTTGATTTCTTAAAAATTAATATAACATTTATTTAAACATGTTTCCATTGAAATACTTGTTAATGTTGGATAAAGATAAACTGCAAGAATATTATACATTGTGAGTGATTTTACAACGATTGGTCCTTTATATGTTCAACCATAACTTAATCTTTTTTTCTTCTTAAATTGACCGTATCACACAGCGGCTGGTGGAGTACATGATATTAGCGCTAGCCATTTAAAATTGGCGTCCATCAGGTTTTCTGGTCTTGTTTGAACTCATCCTTGTAGGAAAATTTACTTCGGTATTCGTTATATGTTATTTTTTTTCCATCCAGAAGGGCCTTGGGGGCACTATTGCCTTTTGTGGTAAAGGTTTCAGATTGACTGCTTCAATAAATTACTTCAAGTCATATTTATGGAAACACTTACAGCCAAATTGGTTCAGATCTGCTGGAGATTCAGCTCCCAAGTGAGTGGCAATTGCAACCGGATTGTCTCGCTACTTGTTTTTGATTGAATAAGCAAACTAATTCACACCAATAATACGTGTATTTGAAGTTTCAGCTGTTTGAGTTATAATTCTTTTTGCGGATTAACTGATCCTGGTGGTGGCTTTCTTTCTGTTTCTTGGCCTACAACAATTATTGATGTTCAAGAGCAACGAGAGCAACAGTGGGATATTTTCAATTAATATTCAAGTACAAGCATCTCACACAAGAATGCTTGTAAATGAGCAGTTGGGAATTTGCATAAACTGCTTGATGAACTTTGATGTTTGTTCATTAGGAATAGGCCACAACATGCGCATGTATTTCATGGACCATCAAGAACTGCTCATAAGCCATGTTGACAGGGATTGTATGGAAGTTCATGATTTCCTTTTAGGGAGCTATTTAGGTAAAGAGACAAGACCCATGGTGCAGACACCCAACTAAGATGAAGGAAGAACGAAGTTACATTCATGTAGCACCTTTCATGACCTCAGGTCCCAAAGTCAATAACGTACTTTTCAAAGTGTAGTCACTGTTGTAGTGAAGATATATTCAAGTCCACATAAATGAATAATGTTCCGGTCAGGTGAGAGATGATAGGGATGTCTTCCCTTTTCCAACTCTTGACTGACCGAAGACAGTTTAAAAAAAAAAGTGTTTTATCCCCTGAGTGCTGTAATTGTCAAGAACAGATGAATGACAGGTTTTCTTGCAAGTATTAAAAGAAAGATTATTATACAACATCTGAAATAAATGCAACTGCACCCACTCTCACACTCATATAGATACACACACACTCAAGAAAATATAGAGATTATAAAGTAATATGCATTTAAGGTCTTATGATTTTAAGAGTTCTCTGTTACACTTGCTTTTCCCCAGGGTGAAGACTTGAACGGATGCAGGCCTGTAACCATTTCCCTTGTTCACTGAAGAAATGCTTGGGAGGTTTAGGAGGACAGATGCGATGTTGCAGATCTCTCCTGTTATATTCCAGTTAAAGTTCCGTGGCAAAGCCCTGATAGAATTTCTCAGGTGGGGAGTTCAAGGCCAACTCCAGTCTCTGCCTACATGTAGCTTAGAAGCTGGTGGTGTTAGGCAGGGTCCTTTCTCTTCAATGGCACAGATGTTTCTCTCTCTGCCTTTGCCCAGAATATACCTTTATTAAAATTCCTTATCAGAAACCTAGTTTTTGTCAAGTGACCAGAGTTTCTCTTCCATTGAATTCATAAATAGTTTCTAATGGTGAGGTCATTGTCAGACAATGAAGTTTGGGTGTCACTCAATCACATACCATCCTGATAAAGTAGAGCTTTTCACACCCATTCTCTGGAGTTCAAGCTTAAAGTCAAAAAGTCTGCCACAGTATTGTTAACCCAATTGGTTGGAGAAATGCAGCCATTACCATAGAAAGGGCCATTCACATTTTAATGACTTCTCAAAGATATGTCCAGAAGGATCTTTTGTATTTTAATAACTTCACCAAGACCGATCCAGAAATGAAAATTAGCTCAGGGTTCTTGAGGTTTCATGTGTATTGGTAGGAAAGAAAAAGGTAACTTGACCTCTCAACTCCATTTTGTTTTACAGGAAAAGTGTCTGCTTCATCTTTATTTCATAAATTCATTTTATAGTTCATAAGTTCGTATTGCTTGAACGTGACAATAACTAATAAAAGAATAAAACAGAAAATAAAAATTCCATGCACACATCCATTTTCTATCTTTTCCAATGAGAGATGTCCTTGTTAAATGAATAGAATGTTTAAGTGAATTTCCCAAGTCTACATTTATTCATTTAAACGTTGTACTGCCTCATTAAAATCAATGGGCTGAATTTTCCCGGCCCCATGGTGGCCGGCTTGGAGGCATGGGTTGGGGGCTATGACAATCGGGGGAAGCTGCGTTAGGATGGCTGTCTGACATGTTGCTGCCACTGAAGATCTGGCAAACTGGGAAGCAGATCTGCTGCCTGCACCATGGAGGCGGGCAGCCAACTAACATTGTTAAGTCCCCAATTACGGGTGATTATTCACCCTCACCAGCATTTTGCTGCTGGTGGAACAGCCCTCTATCGCATATGGAGGCTGCCAGCTCAATGGAAGCAGCTTCCCCGCAGCAGGCTGGGAGCCATCGGAACCAGAGGCTCCATACCCCAATGACAGAGCCATCAGCAGGAAAGGCTGCATTCACGGCCCAAACAATCCAAGCAGAGGGCCTCAGAATTTTTTTATTAAAACGCACACCCCCGGGCCGCCTCCATGTTGAGGCACCCTCACCATCTTCGACCTGCATGAGCAATGCCACCTCTCCCCATAGGGCTACCAAGGCTGTACAGCTTTCGACCCTGCCGATTGGGCCAGCAGCATTGGGAGACCATCCGCCTCCTTAATAGGATGGCGAGCTTGGAGGCGGTCATTTAGGAAGATTGCTGAGCTGATCTCACTGCCAGCAATTGCGGGCTCAGGCTCCCGAATCCCTTGGTAAAATCCAGTCCAAATTGTTGAACCATTTTTGCCAATTGACATGTTAAGCCCTTTTTACAAGTGTTTTTCACCTGGCTGTGAAAATTGGCTAATAACCAATTCAGTGATATTTCCAAGTCTTTATCACCCCATCAGGCATTCATACTCAAGCACGTTTTGGCAATCAGCATGCCAAGCACTTTCAATTAGATGTGAAATCCGCCTCATCAGGCCCCAGTGCTCCAGCTTTATGATAGTTATAATTTGCCCATGTTTTCGTGGTGCACAAACCATAGGAACTCTGTCTCTGTGAATAATGGCAAGGGCATCACTAAAGAAGATTCGTACACTTGCTGATAAGGTCAAAGTAATTGCGATGCTGAATGGGCCAAAGGTTTCTCAGGTTTGCAGAGAGAAATCGCTAAACAGTTTGGTATATCACAACCTGTTATTCTGCTGCACTGTAATATTGTAATGAAATAAACAGCATTGATACACTTTCAGTTACCCATTACAAAGTACTTATTACACAGAAACAGGCCGCCCCACCCAACTGGTCCATGCTGGTGTGTACACTCCACACAAGCCTTCTCCCACCCTTCTTCATCTAACTTGTGAAGAGGACAGAAAGAGGTTACAAAGGGATATAGATAGGTTAAGTGAGTGGGCAAAGACCTAGCAAATGGAGTATAATGTGGGAAAGTGTACAAATTGTCCACTTTGGCAGGAAGAATGAAAAAGAAAAAGAAGCATATTATCTAAATGGTGAACGATTGCAGAGCTCTGAGATGCAGAGAGGGATCTGAATGTCCTAGTGCATGAATCGCAAAATATTATTATGCAGGTACAGCATGTAATTAGGAAAGCTAATAGAATGTTATTGTTTATCGTGAGGGGAATGGAATACAAAAGTAGGGAGGTTATGCTTCAGTTACACAGGGCATTGGTGAGACCACATCTGGAGTACTGTGTTCAGTGCTGGTCTCCTTATTTAAGGAGGAGGTAAATGCATTGGAGGCAGTACAGAGAAGGTTTACTCAACTAATACCCGGAATGGGCGGGCTGTCTTACGAGGAAAGATTGAACAGGCTAGGCTTGTATCTGCTGAACTTTAGAAAAGTAAGAGGTGACTTGATTGAAACATATAAGATCCTGAGGGGTCTTGACAGGGTGGATGTGGAAGGGATGTTTCCCCTTGTGGGAGAATCTAGAACTAGGGGTCACTGTTTATTTAATATAAAGATGAGGAGAAATTTGTTCTCTCAGAGGGTCATGAATCTTTGGAATTCTCTTCCTCAAAAGGCGGTGGAAGCAGAGTCGTTGAATGTTTTTAAGGCAGAGGTAGATAGATTCTTAATAAGCAAGGGGGTGGAGGAAACATAGAAAATAGGAGCTGGAGTAGGCCATTCGGCTCGTCGAGCCTGTTCCGTCATTCATTATGATCACGGCTGATCATCCAACTCAGGAACCTGTTCCCGCTTTCGCCCCATACCCTTTGATCCCTTTAGACCCAAGAGCTATATCTAACTCCTTCTTGAAAACATACAATGTTTTGGCCTCAACTGCTTTCTGTGGTAGCGAATTCCACAGGCTCACCACTCTCTGGGTGAAGAAATTTCTCCTCATCTCAGTCCTGAAAGATTTACCCCGTATCCTTAGACTATGACCCCTGTCAAGTCCTGTTAGAATTTTATAGGTTTCTATGAGATCCCCTCTCATTCTTCTGAACTCCAGCGAATATAATCCTAACCGACTCAATCTCTCCTCATAAGTCAGTCCTGCCATCCCAGGAATCAGTCTGGTAAACCTTCACTGCACTCCCTTTATAGCTGGAACATCGTTCCTCAGATAAGGAGACCAAAACTGCACGCAATATTCCAGGTGTGGGCTCACCAAGGTCCTGTATAATTGCAGCAAGGCATCCCTGCTCCTGTACTCGAATCCTCTCGCTATAAAGGCCAACATACCATTTGATTTTTTTTATTGCCTGTTGCACCTGCATGCTTATCTTCAGCGACTGGTGTACGAGAACACCCAGGTCTCGCTGCATATTCCCCTCTCTCAGTTTATAGCCGTTCAGATAATAATCTGCCTTCCTGTTTTTGCTACCAAAGTGGATAACCTCACATTTATCCACATGAGACTGCATCTGCTATGCATTAGCCCACTCACTCAACTTGTCCAAATCACCCTGAAGCCTCTCTGCCTCCTCCTCACAACTCACCCTCCCACCCAGTTTTGTGTTGAAATTTATTGGGGGTAGGTGGAAATGTGGAGTAATCAGTTCAGCCATGAACTTATCGAATGGCGGAGCAGCCTCGAAGGGCCGAGTGGCCTACTCCTGCTCCTAATTCATAAGTTCATATGTAACCCCATCAACATATCCTTCTATTCCTTTCTCCGTCATATCTCGATCTAGCTTCCCCTCGAATACATCTATGTTATTCGCCTGAACTACTCCCTGTGGTAGTAAGTTCCACATTCTAACCACTCTCCGAGTAAACAACTTTCTCCTGAATTCCCTATCAGATTTATTAGTGACTATGTTAAAGTTATGGTCCCTCGTTCTGGATTCAGCTGCAAATGGAAAAATCTCATTATATCTATTCTATCAAACCCTTTCATAACCTTGAAGATCTCCATCACATCATTGTGTGACTGTTTTTACACTACTGTCATTGCAATCCATTTGGCATTCCACCGTTACCTTCTTGATATGTCAGTAAAACTGTACTAAAGAAATAGAATGGTTGAGGGAATGAAATTACTTGACAAGATCATTATTTACTTAACAGTTTTCCTTTGTAGTAGGTGAAGAAATGAAGTGAATCAATACATAATGGTTAAATGATGACAAGTTTGGGTTGTAAACATTGATTGTAGGAGTGAGGGAAGATCTGAGGGAGGCAAGAAGTTCACAGCCATTTTGTTGTACAGTACTTGGACTTCACTTTTTCACTAATAGTACTCCTGAATGTCCATAAACTTGAATTGCATAGTTTCACATTGATAGACGTCCTGGAAAAAGCAGCAAATTGGATCCTCAATCAGAACAGACTATAAAAATTCTTGAATACTTCATGGGTAATCAGGAACTACAACTTGTATTTGTCTTTAAAATAATAAAACATCCCAATGTACTGTTAAACTCCAGAAAACTTGTAATGGAAGAATAATGTACAGAGTAAAGGATTACAGACATGTAGCTCTTCACTCAAACCCTTCAGTAAGTGTCTGCTTATAAGTGCTCAAGTAAGACCCCAAATAACACCCTCCACCTGCATATAATCAAACAATTGATACACAATTAACAGTTTAACATGTACTTCATCAATGAAAGAACATATCGAGTGAAGTTAAGAGAATTTAAATGAGTTGACCAAAAGCATGTTGAAATAATCAGTTTTTCTAGAACCTACTGAGAGTTCCTGGGAGTCTAGATCAATGCCCACAACCCATTTTCAGGATCACTGCTTTAGAATGACTGAATAAGCATTTTAATTATATCTAATTCTGTTTTCTTTAACCAACATTTTGAGGATCGCATTCAGTGATTCCATCCAATTTTCCATGAAAACCTCAGATCGGTGACTTTGCCCATTTATCACCAGCTGCCTATCTGTGGTGGCATCTTTGCACTCAAGGTTTGTGAGGCAGGAACGTTTTCCTGGTGATGGACCTGTGGTTGGGGTGGTGGGTGGGGGGAAGGGCACCAATGTTGGCCATTGACGGAGTGTCCTTCTGAGACAGTGTGCTCTGTTATTAAGTATTCATGAGCCACTCTTCATTTATGCATAAAAGTCATAGAACCGAATATTAATGAGCAGCCTTATCATTCAGCCACATCTATTCATAAAGTACGCGGAGCTCATTAACTATTAATACGTCCTGTTTTGATGTACCAGACAGTACATTTGAGCACTGGAGTCACTAACCACAGGCAATCTTGGTTGTGTAGGAAGTGCCTAAATACAGCACTTACTGTGATATTTGACCTACAATATACATCACTTATTAACAGCCTCTAAAACACCACAATAACATGGATGGTTTGAGTTAGTCTAGGCTGGCTGATATCATAAGATAGCTGTAGAATGTTTAGGAAAAATGTTTATGTTTTATTACTAATTTTAGCTTGGTGCTCAATATGTTGAATTTTGGAAGATAAATGAGTAACTCCTACTGATAGTGCTATAGTGATTTCATCTCTGATTTTTCCCCTTCAGTTCCTCCTAAACTGTAGGTCCTCTGACCTACACTGTCTTACTTCTCACTACATCTTCACTGTGCTGAAATCAAAATTCATCTCACTGTCTCCCACTTATATTTTCCTTCAAAACTGAAGAGGTCCTCATCTTCTTCAACAGCAAGTTCTTTCTTGCACATTACAATGAGTCTACAGCACAGAAACAGTTCATTCAACCCAACTAGTCTATGCCAGCATTTACATGAGCTCCACATTAGTGTACAATTGCCCGCATTTGCTGAAGCATGGTTAAGAAATACTATTGGTTCATTGGATATGCCAAAGTAACCAGGGTATTCAATATGCCATGGTAAGATCCGGCAGAAGGCTTAATAATGGCTCATTTTGGCTTCAGAATATGGTAGCAAAAACAGGAAGGAATTCATGTATTGTTTGAATGGTGGTTGGTCCAGCTGTTTGGTTTGTGTTTTGGCAAGCTACCGAAAAACGTAGCTTCAATCACGTTCACAGATTCAGAGATGATTCTACAATACAATCCTTCCAGGAGAGGAGAGGAATATGTGAGAAATAGCTCAAGAATTCCATGATTTCCCATTTATTAAAATTAATGGATGCAAAATCATGCCTGCATTCCTGTTATTTCCGAGATGCGCTCCTATGTCTTCTGCTGGGAGCCCTGGTCCGAAGGGTTCCTTATCTGCTGCCACTATCTATTGTTATAGCCTGAACCAAAAACCATTGATAGATAAAGGAAATCCTGACGCATATGAAAATGAGGCCTGGGTGTCAAAATCTCTCCGGGCCTCCACCTGTAAGTTTGTCGTTTATTCAGCTATCTCCACCGCATGCATCACTCCTGCCCTGAGTTAAAATCAAGGCCCATATCTGGCTAAGACAGGCTTCATAGATCAGACTGTCCTTTGCATATGTTTGTGAAATTCAGCATCACAATGGCAAACTGGTCAAATCAACAATGCCAACACCATCAACAACAGCTTGCATTTATATAGCACCTTTAACTTAGAAAAACATCTTAAAGTGCTTACCAAAAAATGATTGACAGCGAACCTCAGAAGGAAATATTAGGATGGGTGACAAAAGGCTTTGTCAAAAATATAGGTTTTAAGGAACATCTCAAAGGAGCAGAGAGGGGTAGAGAGGTGGAGAGGTTTAGGAAGGGAATTCCAGAGCTGAGAGTCAAATCTACCCTTAAATGTCCTATTAGCTGCTAAGTGTCCAAAGCACCTTGTCTGGGCAGTCTCACCTCAGCTTTCTGATGATGGATGTTCTCTCAACCCAACACTGATTGGCATTAATTTAACATCCTCACTGAGAGTGTGCTGGAATGTGTAAAGGGCTGACATTCCAGGGACTGTTGGAAATTCTGTAAAATGGGACTGCTATTCACCTGCTGGAGAAAACATTAACTCTGTCCCAAATCTCAGGGATGGTCCACACTTGTACAGGAGAAACGGAGGTGCTGGCCCAAAGAAGTGGCTATGAGTTGGAACAGCATTCTGTTACTCCAATGGAAGGTGTCAGAGGCGCTCAACAGATGAAGAGGCGAAGTCAAAAATGTACCATACTTTTCCACGCAGGGAATCCAGACCCTCCACTGCAAGCTAATCATTTTCCTGTGGGATTAACTTCCTGGAATCTCTCAAATGCTTGATGCCTTAGGAAGCCCCATTTTAGCATCTCTCACCTGCTCTTTCCCTAGGCTTAGGAGGGCAAATGGGCAGAATTCCCAGGGTAGTCGGGACACACACTCACAAAATCACCGAGCATGTCATGGGAGTGAGCAGAAGACTTGTGCCCCTTTCCCCCCCCTCCCCACACCCCCCACTGCCATCAAATCCCTGAAAGATTTTCATTGGGATGAAAACGCAGCAGATCTGGATTGTGGCCCAAATTCCTGCCACACCCACCCATTCCACCTCCCCCCCCATCCCCCCCACCTCAACGGGCAGTCAACCTGTGTTATGCATTGCAGCAGCTTTTTCGGGAGCAGAGAGTGAGCGAGTGAGCAGCTGGGAAGGTCAGTTTGAAAGTAAATTTAATTTCCTTTTGTTTTTCGGCGGAGGCCAGGGGGCTGCTGGGTAAGTAAAACACTATATATTTGGGCGGTTTAAAATAACTTTCCTTTCATTGCAGCAGCTTTTTCGGGAGCAGAGAGTGAGCGAGTGAGCAGCTGGGAAGGTCAGTTTGAAAGTAAATTTAATTTCCTTTTGTTTTTTGGCGGAGGCCAGGGGGCTGCTGGGTAAGTAAAACACTATATATTTGGGCGGTTTAAAATAACTTTCCTTTCATTGCAGCAGCTTTTTCGGGAGCAGAGAGTGAGCGAGTGAGCAGCTGGGAAGGTCAGTTTGAAAGTAAATTTAATTTCCTTTTGTTTTTCGGCGGAGGCCAAGGGGCTGCTGGGTAAGTAAAACACTATATATTTGGGCGGTTTAAAATAACTTTCCTTTCATTGCAGCAGCTTTTTCGGGAGCAGAGAGTGAGCGAGTGAGCAGCTGGGAAGGTCAGTTTGAAAGTAAATTTAATTTCCTTTTGTTTTTCGGCGGAGGCCAGGGGGCTGCTGGGTAAGTAAAACACTATATATTTGGGCGGTTTAAAATAACTTTCCTTTCATTGCAGCAGCTTTTTCGGGAGCAGAGAGTGAGCGAGTGAGCAGCTGGGAAGGTCAGTTTGAAAGTAAATTTAATTTCCTTTTGTTTTTCGGCGGAGGCCAGGGGGCTGCTGGGTAAGTAAAACACTATATATTTGGGCGGTTTAAAATAACTTTCCTTTCATTGCAGCAGCTTTTTCGGGAGCAGAGAGTGAGCGAGTGAGCAGCTGGGAAGGTCAGTTTGAAAGTAAATTTAATTTCCTTTTGTTTTTTGGCGGAGGCCAGGGGGCTGCTGGGTAAGTAAAACACTATATATTTGGGCGGTTTAAAATAACTTTCCTTTCATTGCAGCAGCTTTTTCGGGAGCAGAGAGTGAGCGAGTGAGCAGCTGGGAAGGTCAGTTTGAAAGTAAATTTAATTTCCTTTTGTTTTTCGGCGGAGGCCAGGGGGCTGCTGGGTAAGTAAAACACTATATATTTGGGCGGTTTAAAATAACTTTCCTTTCATTGCAGCAGCTTTTTCGGGAGCAGAGAGTGAGCGAGTGAGCAGCTGGGAAGGTCAGTTTGAAAGTAAATTTAATTTCCTTTTGTTTTTCGGCGGAGGCCAGGGGGCTGCTGGGTAAGTAAAACACTATATATTTGGGCGGTTTAAAATAACTTTCCTTTCATTGCAGCAGCTTTTTCGGGAGCAGAGAGTGAGCGAGTGAGCAGCTGGGAAGGTCAGTTTGAAAGTAAATTTAATTTCCTTTTGTTTTTCGGCGGAGGCCAGGGGGCTGCTGGGTAAGTAAAACACTATATATTTGGGCGGTTTAAAATAACTTTCCTTTCATTGCAGCAGCTTTTTCGGGAGCAGAGAGTGAGCGAGTGAGCAGCTGGGAAGGTCAGTTTGAAAGTAAATTTAATTTCCTTTTGTTTTTCGGCGGAGGCCAGGGGGCTGCTGGGTAAGTAAAACACTATATATTTGGGCGGTTTAAAATAACTTTCCTTTCATTGCAGCAGCTTTTTCGGGAGCAGAGAGTGAGCGAGTGAGCAGCTGGGAAGGTCAGTTTGAAAGTAAATTTAATTTCCTTTTGTTTTTCGGCGGAGGCCAGGGGGCTGCTGGGTAAGTAAAACACTATATATTTGGGCGGTTTCTGAACCCGAGACACCACACTTGTCGTGTCTCCCACCCGCCCTCCTCCTCTAACCAAAAAAAAAAGGACTCGGTGGGGTGTTTATAAGGTAAGGCTTTTTCGATTTCTCTGGTTTTATTGTGATTGGTAAAAACTTTTCGTTCCTTTTTCATTTAACTAAGTTAAGCTTAAGATTAAAAATGGCAGGAGATCTCAGACCCGTGTCATGCTCCTCTTGCTCAATGTGGGAGCTCAGGAACACGGCTGATGTCCCTGACTCCTTCATGTGCAGGAAGTGTGTCCAACTGCAGCTCTTGTTAGACCGCATGACGGCTCTCGAGCTGCGGATGGACTCACTTTGGAGCATGCGCGATGCTGAGGAGGTCGTGGATAGCACGTTTAGTGAATTGGTCACACCGCAGATTAGGATTGCTGAGGGAGAAAGGGAATGGGTGACCAAAAGGCAGAGAAAGAGCAGGAAGCCAGCGCAGGAGTCCCCTGCGGTCATCTCCCTCCAAAACAAGTATACCGTTTTGGATACTGTTGGGGGAGATGGCTCACCAGGGGAAGGCAGCAGTAGCCAGGTCCATGGCACCGTGGCTGGCTCTGCTGTTCAGAAGGGCGGGAAAAAGAGTGGAAGGGCGATAGTCGTAGGGGATTCGATTGTAAGGGGAGTAGATAGGCGGTTCTGTGGTCGAAAACGAGGCTCCCGAATGGTATGTTGCCTCCCAGGTGCACGGGTCAGGGATGTCTCAGATCGGCTGCAGAACATTCTAAAGGGGGAGGGTGAACAGCCAGTTGTCATTGTGCACATAGGCACTAATGATATAGGTAAAAACCGGGATGAGGTCCTACAAGCAGAGTTTAGGGAGTTAGGAGCCAAGTTAAAAAGTAGGACCTCAGAGGTAGTAATCTCAGGATTACTACCAGTGCCACGTGATAGTCAGAGTAAAAATGAAAGAATAGTCAGGATGAATGCATGGCTTGAGAGATGGTGCAGGAAGGAGGGGTTCAGATTTTTGGGACATTGGGACCGGTTCTGGGGGAGGTGGGACTATTACAAATTGGACGGTCTACACCTGGGCCGGACTGGAACCAATGTCCTTGGAGGTGCTTTTGCTAACGCTGTTGGGGAGGGTTTAAACTAATGTGGCAGGGGAATGGGAACCAATTGAGGTCAGTTGACAGTAAGGAGGTAGTAACAAAAGCCTGTAAGGAACTAGATAATGAAGTCAGTGTGACTAAGGGGAAGAACAGGCAGGGAGCAGATGATGAATATAAAGGGACTGGTGGTCTGAGGTGCATTTGTTTTAATGCAAGAAGTGTAGTAGGTAAGGCAGATGAACTTAGGGCTTGGATTAGTACCTGGGAGTATGATGTTATTGCTATTACTGAGACTTGGTTGAGGGAAGGGCATGATTGGCAACTAAATATCCCAGGATATCGATGCTTCAGGCGGGATAGAGAGGGAGGTAAAAAGGGTGGAGGAGTTGCATTACTGGTCAAAGAGGATATCACAGCTGTGCTGAAGGAGGGCACTATGGAGGACTCGAGCAGTGAGGCAATATGGACAGAACTCAGAAATAGGAAGGGTGCGGTAACAATGTTGGGGCTGTACTACAGGCCTCCCAACAGCGAGCGTGAGATAGAGGTACAAATATGTAAACAGATTATGGAAAGATGTAGGAGCAACAGGGTGGTGGTGATAGGAGATTTTAATTTTCCCAACATTGACTGGGATTCACTTAGTGTTAGAGGTCCAGATGGAGCAGAATTTGTAAGGAGCATCCAGGAAGGTTTTCTAGAGCAGTATGTAAATAGTCCAACTCGGGAAGGGGCCATACTGGACCTGGTGTTGGGGAATGAGCCCGGCCAGGTTGTTGAAGTTTCAGTAGGGGACTACTTTGGGAATAGTGATCACAATTCCGTAAGCTTTAAAATACTCATGGACAAAGACGAGAGTGGTCCTAAAGGAAGAGTGCTAAATTGGGGGAAGGCCAACTATACCAAAATTCGGCAGGAGCTGGGAAATGTAGATTGGGAGCAGCTGTTTGAAGGTAAATCCACATGTGATATGTGGGAGGCTTTTAAAGAGAGGTTGATTAGCGTTCAGGAGAGACATGTTCCTGTGAAAATGAGGGATAGAAATGGCAAGATTAGGGAACCATGGATGACAGGTGAAATTGTGAGACTAGCTAAGAGGAAAAAGGAAGCATACATAAGGTGTAGGCGGCTGATGAAAGACAAAGCTTTGAAAGAATATCGGGAATTTAGGACCAATCTGAAACGAGGAATTAAGAGGGCTAAAAGGGGTCATGAAATATCTTTAGCAAACAGGGTTAAGGAAAATCCCAAAGCCTTTTATTCATATATAAGGAGAAAGAGGGTAACTAGAGAAAGGATTGGCCCACTAAAGGACAAAGGAGGAATGTTATGCTTGGACTCAGAGAAAATGGGTGAGATTCTAAAGGAGTACTTTGCATCGGTATTCACCGAGGAGAGGGACATGACGGATGTTGAGGTTAGGAACAGATGTTTGATTACTCTAGGTCAAGTCGGCATAAGGAGGGAGGAAGTGTTGGGTATTCTAAAGGGCATTAAGGTGGACAAGTCCCCAGGTCCGGATGGGATCTATCCCAGTTTACTGAGGGAAGCGAGAGAGGAAATAGCTGGGGCCTTAACAGATATCTTTGCAGCATCCTTAAACACGGGTGAGGTCCCGGAGGACTGGAGAATTGCTAATGTTGTCCCCTTGTTTAAGAAGGGTAGCAGGGATAATCCAGGTAATTATAGACCGGTGAGCCTGACGTCAGTGGTAGGGAAGCTGCTGGAGAAGATACTGAGGGATAGGATCTATTCCCATTTGGAAGAAAATGGGCTCATCAGTGATAGGCAACATGGTTTTGTGCAGGGAAGGTCATGTCTTACCAACTTAATAGAATTCTTTGAGGAAGTGACAAAGTTGATTGATGAGGGAAGGGCTGTCGATGTCATATACATGGACTTCAGTAAGGCGTTTGATAAGGTTCCCCATGGCAGGCTGATGGGGAAAGTGAAGGCGCTTGGGGTCCAAGGTGTACTAGCTAGATGGATAAAGAACTGGCTGGGCAACAGGAGACAGAGAGTAGCAGTAGAGGGGAGTTTCTCAAAATGGAGATGTGTGACCAGTGGTGTTCCACAGGGATCCGTGCTGGGACCACTGTTGTTTGTGATATACATTAATGATTTGGAGGAAAGTATAGGTGGACTGATTAGCAAGTTTGCAGACGACACTAAGATTGGTGGAGTAGCAGATAGTGAAGGGGACTGTCAGAGAATATAGCAGAATATAGATAGATTAGAGAGTTGGGCAGAGAAATGGCAGATGGAGTTCAATCAGGGCAAATGCGAGGTGATGCATTTTGGAAGATCCAATTCAAGAGTGAACTATACAGTAAATGGAAAAGTCCTGGGGAAAATTGATGTCCAGAGAGATTTGGGTGTTCAGGTCCACTGTTCCCTGAAGGTGGCAACGCAGGTAAATAGAGTGGTCAAGAAGGCATACGGCATGCTTTCCTTCATCGTCGGGGCATTGAGTACAAGAGTTGGCAGGTCATGTTACAGTTGTATAGGACTTTGGTTCGGCCACATTTGGAATACTGCGTACAGTTCTGGTCGCCACATTATCAAAAGGATGTGGATGCTTTGGAGAGGGTGCAGAGGAGGTTCACCAGGATGTTGCCTGGTATGGAGGGCGCTAGCTATGAAGAGAGGTTGAGTAGATTAGGATTATTTTCATTAGAAAGACGGAGGTTGAGGGGGGACCTGATTGAGGTGTACAAAATCATGAGAGGTATAGACAGGGTGGACAGCAAGAGGCTTTTACCCAGAGTGGGGGTTTCAATTACTAGAGGACACGAGTTCAAAGTGAAAGGGGAAATGTTTAGGGGGGATATGCGTGGAAAGTTCTTTACGCAGAGGGTGGTGGGCACCTGGAACGCGTTGCCAGCGGAGGTGGTAGACGCGGGCACGATGGAGTCTTTTAAGATGTATCTACACAGATACATGAATGGGCAGGAAGAAAAGAGATACAGAACCTTACAAAATAGGCGACATGTTTAGAGAGAGGATCTGGATCGGCGCAGGCTTGGAGGGCCGAAGGGCCTGTTCCTGTGCTGTAATTATCTTTGTTCTTTGTTCTTTGTTCTATGCTCTCTCCCACCCCAGAAATTCCAACCCCAAAATGCCATGGCAGTTTAATAAGATGGTACTTTTTTTAGATTAGAAGCTGAGCCATGTTGTCACAGTAACAAAGAGAGAAAAGTAGAAGGCAGTGCAGTTAATGATGTGGAATCGTGTCATACAAGACACAACGTTTTCATTAGATTGAAGTCAGATAATGCATTTGATGTCAAGGTGAGGTTCCTTCCTTGGGGAAATTTGATAGACATATGCAAACAAACATACAAATTAGGAGCAGGAGTAGGCCACTCAGCCCTTCGGGCCTGCTCCGCTATTCAATAAGTTCATGGCTGAACTGATTACTCCACATTTCCACCTACCCACGATAACTTTCCACCCCCTTGCTTATCAAGAATCTATCTACCTCTGCTTTAAAAATATTCAAAGACTCTGCTTCCACCGCCTTTTGAGGAAGAGAATTCCAAAGACTCACAAACCTCTGAGAGAAAATGTTTCTCCTCATCTCTGTCTTAAATGGGCGACCCCTTATTTTTAAACAGTGACCCCTAGTTCTAGATTCTCCCACAAGGGGAAACATTCTTTTCACATCCACCATGTTAAGACCCCTCAGGATCTTATATGCTTCAATCAAGTCGCCTCTTACTCTTCTAAATTCCAGCAGATACAAGCCTAGCCTGTCCAATCTTTCCTTATAAGACAACCCGCCCATTCCAGGTATTAGTCTAGTAAACCTTCTCTGCACTGCCTCCAATGCATTTACATCCTTCCTTAAATAAGGACGCCAGTACTGTACACAGTACCCCAGATGTGGTCTCACCAATGCCCTGTATAGCTGAAGCATAACCTCCCTTCTTTTGTATTCCTTTCCCCTCACAATAAACAATAACATTTTCTTAGCTTTCCTAATTACGTGCTGTACCTGCATATTAACCTTTTGCGATACATGCACTAGGACACCCAGATCCCTCTGCATCTCAGAGCTCTGCAATCTCTCACCATTTAGATAATATGCTTTTTTATTCTTCCTGCCAAAGTGGATAATTTCACACTTTCCCGTATTATACTCCATTTGCCAGGTCTTTGCCCACTCACTTAACCTATCTATATCCCTTTGTAGCCCCCTTATGTCCTCCTCACAGGTTACTTTCCTACCTACCATACCTTCGGCCCCTTCATCTAAATCATTTATATAAATTGTAAAAAGTTGAGGCCCCAGCACAGATCCCTGTGGCACACCATTTGTTAAATCTTGCCAACCAGAAATTGACCCATTTATGCCTACTCTCTGTTTCTTGTTAGCTAGCCAATCTTCTATCCATGCCAATATGTTATCCCCTACACCATGAGTTTTTATTTTCTGCAATAACCTGTGGCACCTTCTCAAATGCCTTCTGGAAATCTAAGTACAATACATCCACCGGTTCCCCTTTATCCACAGCACATGTAACTCCCTCAAAGAACTCCAATAAATTGGTACTCTATCTGTGCCCTTACTCATGTTTTATACAGTTCTAGGCTAACCTCCCAGCTCTTATATGCTATGTCTCGGCTAATAAAGATTGTGGCTTGTAGGAGAAAAGAGTACCTAAAAGAGGAGATGCAAGAGCTCATTTACTTTGGTATGAATTTAATTTTAATTTCATTTCAACTTTTGTTTACATCTGCGAAAGTTTGCATTTCTGTGTAAAATAGAATCTGATGTTGTTTCACACCTTAAAAGAAGACACTGTTTTAAAGATAAGTATGGTTCAATGAAATAGAAGGTCGTTGGACATTCAATGAATAATAATCACAAGTCCAGCTCCATGTGCTGTGCTGTACTTAAAAAGCTAAGTGATTTTTTTCATTGTGCAGTGATGAATGTAATAGTCAATTTAGGTAGCATGCATCTGAGACTCTGCAGTTAACAAGCCTATTATAAATGCTTTTCTGTTTACTAGGATTCTTCTACTGTACAGATGGTAGCAGTCCCGTTGATTGATTAGCCCCTGCCTTTGCTATCAGATACACTTTATAGATTAATCGATAGACAGGAAAGGCTCACACTTAAATCATTTCAGCCATATTGAGCAGCTGGTTTCACAATCATCTTTTCAAATAAGCCGAGAGCTTTTCTCAGTACACACAGCTCTCAAAATATGGAATAAAAACAGAAAATGCTGGAAATACTCAGCAGGTCAGGCGGCATCTGTGGAGAAAGAAACAGAGTTAGGGTTTCAGGTTAGTCAGTTAATGCCTATAATCTCCTCAAAAGAGAATCATTTCATTCTTAAGAGTTCTGTTGAAGGTTTGATCAGCACTGCAATACATTCCATGATGCTTATGTTTAATTTTCATCAATTATTCCAGAAACCTTATTTTCAGATCATGGCAAGTTAAGTTGTGCAGATTCCATAAATTTAATTGGTTGTCTGTGTGTGTTTTCTTTTTGCCTTGAACATATTGGCTGTTCTGTGTTAGTTAATGTACAAAGTTTATTTTCTAAAGAAGGAAACCAGGACAGCTATGATAAGAGCTGCATAACTAGGGAAGCAGAGAGGGATTTAACCTGAATTGTGGGGGCAAGGGATCAAATTTGGAAAGATATGGTAAATCAAGGAGTAGAGACAACGCAAGAGAGAAATGTATTAATATGGGAAATGATAGACTGTGACAGGAAGGGACAGAGCGTACAAATCTAAGAGTAAATCAACAGATAAGGCTACAGGTTACAAAAATAATAAAAGGAAAGAACTAAAGACTCTGTATCTGAATGCACGTAGCATTCGAAACAAAACAGATGAACTGAGAGCACAAATAGAAATAAATAAGTATGATCTGATAGCCATTACAGAGACATGGCTGCAGGACAACATAGATTGGTACCTGAATATTGAAGGGTACATGGCATTTAGGAAGGACAGGAAGCTAGGAAAAGGTGGAGGGGTAGCTCTGTTAATTAATGATGGTATTAGCGCAATAGAGAGGGATGACCTAAGTTTAGGAGATCAGGATGTAGAAGCAGTTTGGGTAGCGATGAGAAATCATGAAGGCAAGAAGTCACTTGTGGGAGTGGTGTACAGGCCACCTAACATTAACCACACAGTAGGACGGGGATAAAGGAAGAAATAATGGCAGCTTGTCAGAAAGGTACAGTGATAATTATGGGGGATTTTAACCGACATATAGACTGGAAAAATCAGATGGGCAGAGGTAGCCTAGATGAGGAGTACATAGAATGTTTTCAGGATAATTTCTTGGAACCATACATTCTAGAGCCAACCAGTGAGCAGGCTATACTAGACCTGGTATTGTGAAACGAGATAGGAATAATTAATGACCTCATAGTTAAGGCGCCCCGAGGTAGGAGCGATCATAATATGATTGAATTTTACATTCAGTTTGAGGGAGAGAAGAGTGAGTCCAAGTTTAGTATTTTAAACTTAAATAAGGGCAATTATGAGGGCATGAAAGAAGAGACTTAGCAGTTGGCAGGTAAAAAGACAGAAGCGCAAGGCGAGAGCCAACTGTGTAACAGCCCCAGCAACCAATTTTATCTGCAGCGCCTGTAGAAGAGTCTGTCACTCTAGAATTGGACTTTATAGCCACTCCAGGCGCTGCTTCACAAACCACTGACCACCTCCAGGCGCTTACCCATTGTCTCTCAAGACAAGGAGGCCAAAGAAAGCAGAGCGAGCTAAAGTGAACTCGCAAATCAGGTTAAGGGATAGGTCAGTAGAGATGCAGTGGCAGACATTAAAGGGGATATTTCAGAATACACAGAATAGATACATTTCAACGAGTAAGAAAAATTCCAAGGGTGGGACCCATAATCCATGGTTAACTAAAACAGACAAAGATAGTATCAAACTTGAAGAAAAAGCCTATAATTGCGCAAAGATGGGAGGCAGGTCAGAAGATTGGACCGAATATAAAAAACAGCAAAGAATGACTAAAAGATTGATAAGGAAGGTAAAAGTAAAGTATGAGAGACAGCTAGAAATATAAAGATAGTAAGAGTTTCTACAGATATTTTAAAAAAAAATTAACAAAGTGAGCATTGGTCCTATAGAAAGTAAGTCTGGGATATTAATAATGGATAATAAGGAGATGACAGATGAATTGAACAATATTTTGCATCAGTCTTCACTATTGAGCAGACAAGTAATATCCCAGTATTAGCTGTAAATCAGGAAATGGAAGGGAGGGGGGAACTCAAGAAAATTACAATCACTAGGGAAGTGGTGCTGAACGAATTGTTGGAGCTGTGAGCTGACAAGTCCCCGGGTCCTGATGGACATCACCCTAGGGTGTTAAAAGAAGTGGCGAGGGAGTTAGTTGATGCGTTACTTTAAATTTTCCAAAAGTCCTTAGATTTGCGGAAGGTTCCGTTAGATTGGAAAATAGCAAATGTTATTCAAAAAGGGAGGGAGACAGAAAGCAAGAAACTACAGGCCAGTTAGCTTAACATCTGTCTTAAGGAAAATGTTAGAAGCTATTATTAAAGATGTTATAGCAGGGAATTTAGAAAAATTCAAGGTAATCAGGCAGAGTTAACATGGTTATGTGAAAGGGAAATCATGTTTAACCAATGCATTGGAGTTCTTTGAGGGAGTTACATCTGCTGTGGATAAAGGGGAACTGGTGGATGCATTGTACTTAGATTTCCAGAAGGCATTTGATAAGGTACCACATCAAAGGTTATTGCAGAAAATAAAAGCTCATGGTGTAGGGGGTAACATATTGGCATGGATAGAAGATTGGCTAGCTAACAGGAAACAGAGAGAAGGCATAAATGGGTCATTTTTTGATTGGCAAGATGTAAAAAGTGGTGTGCCACAGGGATCAGTGCTAGGGCCTCAACTTTTTACAATTTATATAAATGATTTAGATGAAGGGACCGAGGGTATGGTTGCTAGAGTTGCTGATGATACAAAGATAGGTAGGAAAGTACCTTGTGAGGAGGACAAAAGGGGGCGACAAAGGGATATAGATAGGTTAAGTGAGTGGGCAAAGACCTGGCAAATGGAGTATAATTTGGGAAAGTGTGAAATTGTCCACTTTGGCAGGAAAAATAAAAAAGCATATTATCTAAATGGTGAGAGATTTCAGAGCTCTAAGATGCAGAGGGATCTGGGTGTCTTAGTGCATGAATCGCAAAAGATTAGTATGCAGTTACAGCATGTAATTAGGAAAGCTAAGAAAATGTTATTGTTTATTGTTTAGGAATTGAATACAAAGTAGGGAGATTATGCTTCAGCTATACAGGGCATTGGTGAGACCACATCTGGAGTACTGTGTACAGTACTGGTCTCCTTATTTAAAGGATGTAAATGCATTGGAGGCAGTACAGAGAAGGTTTACTGGACTAATACCTGGAATGCGCAGGCTGTCTTATGAGGAAAGATTGGACAGGCTAGGCTTGCAAATGCTGGGATTTAGAAGAGTAAGAGGCGACTTGATTGAAACATAGAAGATCTTGAGGGATCTTGACAGGGTGGATGTAGAAAGGATGTTTCCCCTTGTGGGAGAATCTAGACCTAGGGGTCACTGTTTAAAAATAAGGGATCAACCATTTAAGACAGAGATGAGGAGAAATTTTTTCTCTCACAGAATCATGAGTCTTTGGAATTCTCTTCCTCAAAAGGTGGTGGAAGCAGAGTCTTTGAATATTTTTAAGGCAGAGGTAGATATATCCTTGATAAGCAAGGAGGTGGAAGGTAATCGGGGGTAGGTGGAAATATGGAGTAATCAGTTCAGCCATGAACTTAGTTTTAGTTTTTTTAGTTTTAGAGATACAGCACTGAAACAGGCCCTTCGGCCCACCGAGTCTGTGCCGACCATCAACCACCCATTTATACTAATCCTACACTAATTCCATATTCCTACCACACCCCCACCTGTCCCTATATTTCCCTACCACCTACCTATACTAGGGGCAATTGCTAATGGCCAATTTACCTATCAACCTGCAAGTCTTTGGCATGTGGGAGGAAACCAGAGCACGCGGAGGAAACCCACGCAGACACAGGGAGAACTTGCAAACTCCACACAGGCAGTATCCAGAATTGAACCCGGGTCACTGGAGCTGTGAGGCTGCAGTGCTAACCACTGCGCCACTGTGTGGTGGAGCAGGCTCAAAGGACCGAGTGGTCTACTCCTGCTCCTAATTCATATGATCGTATCCTCAGGAGCAGAGGATCATACAATGTAGGATAACCCATACTCTTTCCATGTGATAAATAAAGTTGAACCCTTCATTTATTTGAAGGTTCCTAACAGGGCAGGGATTGGTTTTGATGAGTAAATTAGGTGCTTTCATGGATCAACTATATGGTGTGCCATGGCATTGCCCATCTTGGCCAACACTCAGAGAGGCACAGCATGGCCACTTCAAGATTCTACCAGCTGCATCGATTGCCCCCACCATCTATATAACCTTAACGCTCCTGCCTTTCTGGCACCCTCCCACAAACAGAGACACTAGAGTGCCATTTCTCCTTCACACACACAAACAAACACAGAGCCTACACTGTTTACGGAGGGAGGGTACACAGTACCTCCCTTCATGCCTGCAAAGCTTTCCCTCCAGTAATCCCAGACCCCCTCCCTCCTCCAATCCAGTATGTAGAGTGAGACCCCAGTAATCCTCCCTCCCTCCTCCCTGCCAGAATGCAGTGTGAGACCCCTGAATATCTGAACCTACCCTTGGTAGAGAAAATTTCTGCCTCTGATGACCCACTGGCTTTTCTGTTTGTGAACGGAATGGCACATGATGGCCGCCCGTTCAATGTAAAATCCGGAAGCGTACATCGAGAGGCAGTGGGCTGCTTAATCTGCAGAGGTAAGTACCATTTTGAATATGGTAATTGGGGTGCTGCTGCCGAGCGGCAGGGTGGGGGTGCCGTATCGAGGTCCACCAATGGCAGCAATATGCGGCGGGCCCTTCTCGATGTCGGGGGTCGATGCGGGCCTCTCCCCACAGAATTTTACCGGCCACCGCGCCACGACCCACAGCATTGAGGGCCGGTAAAATACAGCCCTCTGTTTTTATTTCTTTCTATAATAGGTACGCCTCAAGCAATTGGCCCACCTTCATGGCCACCAAAGCCTTTTCCCAGTTCATTGCTATGTTGAGATGGAGTTTTACAATATGCATAGGAGGCATCGATGAGGGATTGTACAGAGGTGTACAAGATAGTTCAGAGTACGAATGGGTAAATCTGGAACGTTACTTCAAATTTAATTGCAAGAGTAGGACCAGGAACACAGGTTCAAACTAATAAAAGGCAAATTTATGATTGATGTTGGGAAGTTCTCCTTCACACTAAGAGAGGCCAACACATGGAATGGATTTCAGAACAGTGAAAGTGGAAACACTACAATCATTTAAGAAACAATTAGGTACTAAAATGGCAAAAATGTAGGATCTTTCTGGTTGGATGTAATAGGATGAACTGAATGGCCTACTTCATCTATTTTTGCCTTTTAGGCAAAATAGTCTTTTCTTATTTCATGTTTTGTTAGATTCTCTTGTAAATAAAAAAAAGCCTAACATCAGCGACGTGCAAAGTTGTAGCACATGCTCATCAAAACCAAAGCAGCCAAGACTTCTATTGTAAAGTATCTGTGAAAGGGCATAGAATGCATTAATGTTCTCAGTCCTTCATAACGTATGTGAAGGAATAGGGAAGGAAAAGTGAACATCAAAGCCTACACTATAAGCAACAGTTTGATTCAACTGTAAGTACATATTTTATAAGTTATAAATGAGTCAGACCCTGAGTTATTGCCTTGGGTGCCATACCTCAGCTAATTTGCATTGCTTTGTTTTTTGCTTTCAGATAGTCACTAGTTCTGACTAGTACACATAAACTCATTAGGCTGCTTTGAATGATTGTTACATTTTTACCTGTCTTCACTTGACGAGATTCCTGGTTATTCACCCTTAGGGTTTTGATCAAATTGATTACTCAGTAATAAAGCAACAATGATAATACAGGAATGAAAACAAAATACTGCGGAGCCTGGAAATCATAAATAAAAAGAGAAAATGCTGTAGATGCTCAGCAGGTCAGGCTGTGTCTCCCTGAGTATTTTCAGCAGTTTCCATCTTTATTTATGATTTTACAGGAACTGCATATTGCATGCTGCTAAAGGCTTTTCTCTCTTGATAAAAGTTAACTTTTTGGGTTTTATGGCAAGTCAGTTTAACACTTTGACGAATATTCCAAGATATTTACTGGAGATGCTATTCCGAGTAGCCTTTTGGGATGAATCTGTTGGAGTTTTTTATTTGTTTGTCCTTGGGATGTGAGCGTCACTGGCAAGGCCAGCATTTATTGCCCATCCCTAATTGCCCTTGAGAAGGTGGTGGTGAGCTGCTTTCTTGAACTGCTGCTGCATGGGGTGTAGGTACTCCCACTGTGCTGTTGGGGAGGGAGTTCCAGGATATTGATCCAGCGACAGTGAAGAAACGGTGACATAGTTCCAAGACAGGATAGTTTGTGGCTTGGGGAGGGGGAGCTTGCAGATGGTGGTCTTTCCACTCATCTGCTGCTCTTGCCCTTCTGGGTGGAAGGCGTTGCAGGTTTGGAAGGTGTTGTCGAAGGAGGCTGCCTCACCTGCTGAGTTTGTCCAGCATTTTCTTTTTTATTTCAGATTTACAGCATCCACAGTATTTTGCTTTTGTTTTACCACAAATGCCAAGCTATCTTTCATTCACGCTACAGACTGTCCGCAGCGGCCATTTTGATTTGATTCCCGACATTCACCAAAATGGAGGCAATAACTTTCTTCCCTCCTTTATTTCTTATAGTAAAAGGACGACTCCCAATATTCCTTACCTCTTTTCACATCCATCCACAGTGTTACGATCAGGTGAAGAGGGGTCAAAAGGTTCCCCTCTTGTCCCTCTCCTTGTTTGACTGCAACAGGGTTTATTTCTTTTAAACAGTGGATGTGCTTACCAATTCAGTGAGTGTTTAACCCTTTATGTGCTATGATCATAAAAGAATCAATCGGACAGGTTTTCTTGAGTTTAAACAAGAACGAGGTTAGTTTATTGTACTTAAAAAATCAAAACCCGATCTAAGTAAAAATAATAAACTATGCTCCAACTTTCACACACGCACACACATGAGAATCACACACACACAAATAGGTTACAGAGTGAAGAAGAATATTTTGGTTGGATTAAAGTCCAGAACAAATAACATAATATACAGCCAGTGGAGTCTGGTAATTCAGTTGTCTCCTGGCTGAATTCGTGGTCCTGAAACTTTTGGCTGGTAGATGTGGCCACCTGGTTTAATGTTTTCTTGGAGACAGTAATGTAGATGGTTTTCTCCCCAGAGTCTCTGTCTGCAGCAATGATAGACTTGGATGTTTTGAAGCCCGCAGCCAGGGTTTGAAATTTACAGTGTTACTTGGAAAGAGAAAGAGAGACAGAGAGAGAGAGAGAGAGACCTCCACTGGGGTCCTGCACTGGTCAGATGCTTGTCTGATGTGTTCAAAAGAAACTCCAAGGTTTCACACAGATGGGGAGACAGTCACATGATTCCCCAGTGTATTCTCTTTTTCACTTTAATGATATTCAAGTCTAAGAATTTCAATCTCTCTCGGGCCTTATTGTTTCAATGATTACCCCTTGAGGTTCGTCTCCACTAGAGCTGGTGTTAATGTTCGAAGATGGCTTTGAATGTCTTGCTAATGAAAGCGATATTAGGTAGCCCATTCAACTGCTCAAGCCATTGTTCTGGATGAGGGCTATTTAGAGATGTATCGCCACTTCGATACCTTGGAATGTGAAGTATTTCAATGCAAAGTGTGTTGGTGATCTTCGCTGCTTTTTAAAAAAAAGTTGAATTTAGGATTCCAGCTTTCCTTTTTAAAAGTTTAATTTAGGTTTCCAACCAATGAATTAAAAATCATCATTCAGCATAGCACGTTTTCATGACATCAGAAATGTTCCAATGAAGGAGCCTGGATCAGCTGCAATAATCACCATAATCACTGTAGGAAAACATTGTAGCTGGGAGAGTAATGAAGTTTCAAATATTTGAATAGCGATCAAACACTGTAGGGCACGATCCCTTCATGTAAGCAAACAAGGTGATCTGAAAGACATTCCCTTGGAAAGCTCCAAATACACAGATTGTGTTAATTTAGTCATTTCTTTCTTGCACATTAGTACGCACCCAGCACATCATTTTGAATAATCAAATGTGCACCTATGCAATATTTGCTTTGAAATTAAGTGCCATAGATTCATTTCAAGCAGGCGGTCTGTAACCCCCTGAGTTTGGAGCAGTTTTAGTAGTCCGGATGTTTTTGGGAACACAGAAAAGAATTGGAATTATTTTCCCTCTCTGCTTTCTGAAAGTGCCATTCTGTGCTGAGATACACTTGCCATTGCCTCTTTTCAGTGACAAATGACCATTCGCAGCAGGCCGGTTGTCAGGGCTAAGTGCAGCACCGTGACTTTGGTCGTGCATTCACCCTGATCCTGTCAAAAAGAATAAAACAGGACGGTACCGAGATGAAAATTAGCCCCTTTGACCCTTGCTGTGATGAAGTTCCCCTAATCTCATATCCAAGCATCCATTCTTCAGGTGTAAGCCTCAACAGTGAATGACTATGAAAGTCTTTGCTGTCAGGTCCAACTCTATTTTCAACCTGACATCCATTTACCAGCATGAGTCATTAGACAGTGATCAAGAATGAGAACGTTGGTCCATTTTCCACTGCCAGTGACACGAAAGGAAAGACTTGCATTTATATAGCACCTTTCATGACCTCAGGACATCCTAAAGCACATTAGAGCCAATGAAGTACACTTGAAGTGTAGTCATTGTTGTAATGTAGGAAACGTGGCAACCAATTTGTGCACAGCAAGCTCCCACAAACAGCAATGAGGTAAATAACCAGATAATCTTTTTTTTAAAGTGTTGTTGGTCTAACAATATACATTGGCCAGGACTCCGGTGGAGATCTCCCCTGCTTTTCTTTGAAATAGCCGCAAGTGTCATTACAGCAGCCCAGCTGCTGCTGGCTGGGATTAGCCAACTGTTACAAACCCAAATTGGAAATCTAGCGCTGACACAGCCTGGTTCCAGCCTTGAAAATGCGCCAAATGTCATTTGGAATCATGAAGGGAGCTGAGCATTGCCCAGTTTAATTTGGCGAGGGGCATGGGGGTTGAATGGGTTAAAGGGAAAACTGAGGCTGGATTTTGGTGAGCTTCAAAAATGGTGCTGCGCACATGCGACATTTAACGCGGGGGCTCATTTACTGCCCACCCCAATAACGTAGAGGGTGCCGGCGCCATTTGTAAAGGGCTTCAAGCCCTTACAAGTAATCTTAATTTTTAAAGTGAAATGCATGCTACTGTTAAATTAAAAAAATTTAATAAAATATCGAAGCCCCTCTGCCACTCCCCCAGTGACCAAACAATTTGCTTATTGCCCTCTCCCCCATAAAAAAAACTTTCATCTGATCTCAAACTTTCCCCCTGAACTTTATTAACTCTGACCTTAAACCCCTTCCCACCATCCCCTCAACCAACAGCAAGAGTTTTCCCTGCTCCCCCCCCCCACCCCTTCACCCTGAAAACTTCACTCCCCACCCCCCACCCCCATCCCAACCAAGGTTCCGCCTCGGATCTCCAAAAAGAGATCCGAAGGCGCAGGAGTTCCGGCAGCCGGCTGGAATATTGGAGTGGCTGGCCGTCGTGAAAGGAAGTCTTTATTCATCTAAATTAAATTAATTAACGTATTTTAATTCGGTCCCTGTCGCCGAGTGGCAAGGGACCACCATGAGGCCTCGCCGCTGGTGAGGGGTGTGGCCTTCCCAGCATCGAGGCCCGTGGCGGGCCTCTCCCGGAGGTAGTTTCCAGGCCCCCCTGCCACGACCCCCGACGTCGGCGGGGCTGGTAAAATCCAGCCACTGGTTAACAAAATTGGGAATATTGTGACAGAGATCTGCTGACTGTAATCAGAGAGACTAGGGACTAAAGAAAAATCATTTTTTGAAATACTGCTCATTACATTTCTTTATAGGTCCGTGATGACATTATGTTGTAGCCTGTAATGGGTCTTCTGCAGTGGCTGGAACATTCTAGAAGGCACTTTATGAACATTTTATTTTTTTCAATACAATCTAACGAGGTCGACAGGGGGAAAATAACTGGGTCGAATGACCCCAGCGCTCACTGCAACACACAAGCCACAAGGGTAGTAAAAACCATTCTGCTAAAGCCATAACTCTGAATTCATTAATATCAGAGGATTATTAATTTTCTCTATTATTCAGATTTTCCAGACAATATTGGGAAAACTTTATGTATTGCAGTCTCAGCACTACCCTCAGCCAATTAAACTTTCTATTTATGAATATCAGAATCTTGAAAAGAATATTGCTCCCTTGGCTGCAAGTAAGACCCAACTGATGCATTTTGACTGATTTTATTGCTGCAGGGAAACGGGGCTAAAACAAAGAGGTTATATTATTGATAAGGTGCAGCTGTTTCCTCATCTGTGCAGGAGCTGTCACATCAAAATGTGCGGACTTGGAAGGAAGGGGGGGGGAATATTTGGTGGGGACTGGGGGTGGGGGGGCGGTCCCTAAGCTTCAGTCCTTGCTATCCCATGTCCACATCCTCCGGTTTTAGCTGAATGAGATCCTTGTCTATTCTCAGAGAGATGGCGCACTCCATGCCAGGCAAAAAGCAATTTTTCAGTGGTTTGGTTTGGGGAACGCATATACCCACCCATGGGTTTCGATGCATTTCAGATACTTGAACAGCCAGGGCAAGTAAAAGGCAGCAACGGTAAATTGCCTAGTGACAAAAGATGTGGAGGATAGCATTTCACCTTGAGTCCTATCAATACAGATGGTTCTGTGCCAGCAATGCCTATGAATACGTTAAGAGGGTGCCCCTCCAAGAGTGCAGAAGATAAAAATGTAATCCTTGATGAAGATAGGACAATGAGCAAAAATAAATAACAGCATTCTATCAGATTAGGGGGAAGGGTCATGACCCCTGCACCATGCCCCATTATAGTACCCTCTACACCAGCTAATGGGCAACGTGTAATGAAAATAGAAAATGCTGAACACTCTCAGCAGTTCAAGCAACATCTGTAGAGAGAGAAACAGAGTTAACGGCTGGATTTGAAAGCCCCTCCCTCTGGCAGGGGAGCAATGAAGATTGCCATGGAGGAGATCCGCCACCGACCCCGACGGCAGCAGGCCCCGTACTGACATCGGTGGCAGTGGCGAGGCCTCGTGGCGGCCGCCCCACCGCTCGGCGACGAGACCCGCATTAAAATATATAAATGCCTACTTACCATGCAGGTCGCAGTGATTCAGCCATCACGTTGCAATCTTTATTCTGGCGGCCGGCAATGCCACGCCTTTGAATCCCCATTCGGGGAAATGAGGCGCAACGCCTGTGGGGAGTGGGGGGGGGAGGGGTGGAGGAGGTGATTTTCTCTGTGTGGGAGGCGGGGAGCGAGTTTACAACGCTTCGGATTTGTCGGGGGAGGGTGTAGGGAAGGGGTAAAGGACAAAGGTTCTGAACTTTAGGGGTCATGCAAATGTCAAATTTTCAAGGTTAGGTATTCCGAGGGGGAAAAGGGCAGAATGTTGTGATATACCATTGGGGGTGGGAGAGTGCATGGAAAGGTTATTTTATTCATTTTTACGAAACTTTACAGTAACTGGCCCTTTAAATTTCAAATGCTCATTGAGGGGCGCAAGCCCTTTAAAAATGGCGCCAGCGCATTGGCGCCAGATGCCATTGCCCGTGGGGGCTCGCCCGCCCCCTCCACGTGATCGGGGGTGGGGGGCAGCCACCCTGGACATGGTAATGAGCTGCCGCATTTGGAATCGCGGCAACTCCGCGTAGTGGTCACCGTGCGGGCCGCATTGTTTTACGCATGCCGCCTATTCCGGCAGCGGAGTCTTAAAATGTGACCCAACGTTTCAGATCGATGACATTTCATTGGATATGGAAGAAGTTAGAGATGGAACAGTTCCTTAAGCAAGTACAGAAGCAGTTAAAGGGAGGCGGGAGAGGGGGATGGTGGTGGGGGGAGAACAAAAAGGAAAGTACTGTGATAGGGTGGAAGACAGGAGAGATTAAATGAGAAAAGGGATGATGGTGCAAGGCAATAGAGGATGGTAATGGGACAAGAAAGGAAACAAAATATGTGTCTAGAGTGGTGTTTCCCAAACCTCTTCATCCACGGACCACTTAGCTGAGGCACAAGACCCTGCGGATCAACTACCGGTCCTACCCCACCCATTTTTATTTGCCACTGTAAAAAAACTCATCAGAATTAATGGGGTGCTGCTTTTGATGAGACATCAATGAGGTGATGTCTGGTTCCAAGCTGAAGAGCTTCCGTCTCACGTCGGGCTCCACATTCAACCAGTTCTTCTTTGTTTTCAGCCCCACAAGTGTTGGAAATCTGATCTCGCAGTTGTATGTTGTAACAGACACATAAATCTTGCTTATAAAACAACATTGTTGTTGTTTGCACTTAAGACGACTCATGCCATGCGTGCAGGATGAGGTCTGGCTATGTGGACGTCATGCGAGTAGTGGGGATGAGGGTTCTGGTCTGTGCTCTCGTATGTCCTCGGCTGTGGCGTTGCACAATAGTGACTTGCATTTTGAACAAGCCCGTGGAACACCTGGAGGACCCTCGTGGAGACCACCCTTTGAGAACCGTTGATCTACAGAAAATGTAAACGGCAACGGCAGAACTATTACCAGCACCTGCTCTCCGACAAAATGGAAGCATTGGTTGTGATCTGAAATTTTTGAACTCAGTGTTGAGTCTGGAAAGTTGTTAATGGGCAATGTGTTCTGTTTATCTATTGCTAACTTTCCATGTCCAATTTCCATAGATTATAAGATCACTTCACGCACAGTTAAAAATTATAAAATGTTATGTTTTTTTCATAACTCTTGATAGAGGGGCAGAGGAAGATTTACAAGATCATGAGATAGGTTTTGAAGCAGAGGGCCTTTGACCCATTGCATTTCATCCTTCCAGAACCTTCCTATTTTATCTGTGATGTTCGACACTCGTTTAAACACTTTCTTCAGCTTAATGATACCTTCCAATAATTTTAGGGGGCTTATTTCTGCCATGTCTGGTCACCATCTTAAAATCAGATGTACATCACTTTGCCACTCCAGATGTATAGGGCACAACACCAATACCAATTTATACAGCATTCCTGATCTACACAGCACACCATCATTCCTGATCTATCCAGTGCACCTTCACTCCTGATATATATAGCACACTTTCACACCTGAAGTATACACTGCAGCTCCATTCCAAATTGGGCTGTACAATCCATCCATTCAGAATATTTGGTCTTCTAAGTATGGTATATTGGTGAGGAATATTGGAATTGGCAAGCCTCTTCTTCTTCTTCTTTGGCCTCCTTATCTCGAGAGACAATGGGTAAGTCCCTGGAGGTGGTCAGTGGTTTGTGAAGCAGCGCCTGGAGTGGCTATAAAGGCCAATACTAGAGTGACAGACTCTTCCACAGGTGCTGCAGATAAAATTGGTTGTCGGGGCTGTTACACAGTTGGCTCTCTCCTTGTGCTTCTGTCTTTTTTCCTGCCAACTGCTAAGTCTCTTCGACTCGCCACACTTTAGCCCCGCCTTTATGGCTGCCCGCCAGCTCTGGTGATCACTGGCAACTGACTCCCACGACTTGTGATCAATGTCACAGGACTTCATGTCGCGTTTGCAGTCGTCTTTAAAGTGGAGACATGGACGGCCGGTGGGTCTGATACCAGTGGCGAGCTCGCTGTACAATGTGTCCTTGGGGATCCTGCCATCTTCCATGCGGCTCACATGGCCAAGCCATCTCAAGCGCCGCGGGCTCAGTAGGGTGTATATGCTGGGGATGTTGGCCGCCTCGAGAACTTCTGTGTTGGAGATACGGTACTGCCACCTGATGCCAAGGATTCTCCGGAGGCAGCGAAGATGGAATGAATTGAGATGTCGCTCTTGGCGTAGAGCAAGGTACTGAGGACACAGGCTTGATACACTCGGACTTTTGTGTTCCGTGTCAGTGCGCCATTTTCCCACACTCTCTTGGCCAGTCTGGACATAGCAGTGGAAGCCTTTCCCGTGCGCTTGTTGATTTCGGCATCGAGAGACAAGTTACTGGTGATAGTTGAGCTTAGGTAGGTCTTATTTCTGCCATGTCGGGTCACCATCTTAAAATCAGATGTACATCACTTTGCCACTCCAGATGTATAGGGCACAACACCAATACCGATTTATACAGCACTCCTGATCTACACAGCACACCATCATTCCTGATCTATCCAGTGCACCTTCACTCCTGATATATATAGCACACTTTCACACCTGAAGTATACACTGCAGCTCCATTCCAAATTGGGCTGTACAATCCATCCATTCAGAATATTTGGTCTTCTAAGTATGGTATTTTGGTGAGGAATATTGGAATTAGCAAGCCTATGAAGTCAGTAACTTACTTAACTGGATGAGTTTGTAAGATTTATATACCATGTTGTACAAAAGGATATATGTACATTTTAAGACTCTTTATTGGCTTTTCCCTTGTGCACCAAAACAAGTTGGCTACACTACCATTTTGTCAGAATACTAAAATCTTGAAAAATACATTTTTATAAAGCAACCAGGCCATTATAAATAAGGAGACAGAGCTACAGATGTTACCTAAAGTAAGAATCTCTTACAGTCCTATCACATTGCACACGAGATAATCCCCTGTCGCCACATACACTCCACAGATCTTGTTCACAGTTTTGACTGTAAAACTGTATTAAGTTTGAACATGAACTGTTTTATATATTACACAGTCTGCCTTGGATGGTAACATAATCACTTAACATCCACCATTACCAATAAAGGGAACAGTGAAATATCTGTTGAAAGAGAGTTTCTTGGTGAATTATAGATGATGAATGACATTTCTGTCTCAGCCCTGTCTTCAGTGATGTGTAGAATTCCTTCCAGGGCGTTCCAAATCATTGCCTCAACTAGTCCTTACCTTCTGACTAGGTTTCAATAAATGTCACATTTAGATCACCATTTGAAGGTCTCTCACCATGCTTCAATATGCTTGAGTGACAAGGTGTTGAAACCTAATGGGTACCTTTGACGTGCAAATTCACTGTATATGTGTTGCAGGTTCTTGTCCTGGGTTAGACGATGAGCACGCTTGAAGTTCTGTTTGGATTGATGGTTTTGGTTCGTAATTCTGCATTTGATACTGAGATAGACATTAATTGCTCTTTAGTATAGAATCTCTTCAGATTAAGCTCAACTTTTGTCATCACACTCGCCATTGAAAAAGCTGCGAGTCTTTCAGAATTTAGATCCATAGCTGCCTATTTTTTCTGATTTGATATTATACTCTATATAATTTGTGTCCTGTTACAATTTTTTATATGAGTATTTTGGGCTTTGAGCAATAGTGCAAAATGGACAATATGGTCTCAACCGCTTGTTACACATCTTTCCTGATTTCCATTTCCAATGTGGAAATAAAAATCAGGAAAAGAATGAAAGACTTGCATTTATATAGCACCTTTCATGACCACAGGATGTTCCAAAGTGCTTTACAGCCAATTAAGTACTTTTTGAAGTGTTGTACTGTAGGAAATATGGCAACCACTTTGCACACAACAGGCTCCCACAAACAACAAAGTGATAATGACCAGATTTTTTTGGTCATGTTGATTTACGGATAAATATAGGCCAGGACAGTGGGGATAACTTCTCTGTTCCTCCTCAAAATACTCCCAGGGGATCTTTTACATCCATCTGAGAGGGCAGACAATGCCTCAGTTGAACATTTCATTTAAAAGATAGCACCTTGAATAGTGCAGCACTCTCTCAGTACTGCAATGGAAAATTTTTATTAACCAAGTGTCTCAAGGGATATGGAGCAAAGGAAGGTATATGGAGTTAGTTCAAAGATCAGCCATGACCTCATTGAATGGCAGAACAGATTCGAGGGACTAAATGACCGACTCCTTCTGATGTTCCTACGAATTCTTTTTCTTTTCTGGTCCTGTAAGTGCAGAACATGTCTTTTTATTCTGAAACATTGTGAAAGAGTAGAAACTCAATTTGTACAGCATCTATAATATCCATCTTTTGAAAGAATAATTAAGACTTACTCTCTGATAGGATTCTAAAATCCCAGGTCAGTAGAAAGCAGGATTTTAAATTTGTCATTTTTGATTCCTGACCCCATCTGTCACTTCCGAGAAGCCTCTCGCAGATGTGTCAGTAGAGTATCCCCATGGATCTGATGGATCAGTGCTCTGAGATAATATTATTGAGTCTCTAGCCACTCTTTGAGGACGTCTTTCCTATTTCTATGCTGGTACAAGCAATTTCGAAACGGCAATGAGGGACGAAAAAACTCATCTGTCTTCATAATCCAACAAGTGCATAACTGGGCAAAAGGCCCAGGAACAACACCAGAAGGAACGACATCACCTGCTAACACATTAAGGGTACACAGAATATTTTGCCAGAATGGGGAAGTCTTAGGATACTGAGACAAAATTTGATGCAATATTTTCTGAGTGCAGAGTTATAAATAATAAGAGGTTTGTTTTGATAATTCACATAGGAACACCCATTCCTAATGCACTATACCATACATCATCGGGCTCCGTCAAAATTGCTTCTAAGCCAGCTATTAGGAGGTGCATAAAGGAGCCTTTGATTGACTTCAGTTGTCTAACTTTTCCTCCCTTCCTTTATATTGATAAATGTCTCATCTCCACTTGAAGTCTTGGAGCAATCATACTTGGAGCAAAACTTTTATCAAAATGCTATATTGTGAGAACAAAAAGGATTTCCACTAATGTCTACTACAAGAATATCGCCCCCCCACCACCCCCGCCCCCCCCCCCAACTCCATCCTCCGATTCCCACAGCTACCTCAATCATAGTTCCTCACCTCAGCTTCCTGTGAGGGCTTTATTCCATTCTCTCAGTTTCTCTACCTCTGGTAAAACCTGGCTACCCGACCAAACCCGACTACATGTGTTGGGTTCGGGTCGGGTCTGGTCGGGTCTGTATTCTATGTCCAGCATTCAGGCTCGGGTCCAGTTGGACTGGACTGTACTGTTTTGTTTCATATTGTTTTCATTTTAATCTACAATCTTTTGCTGTTTCAATAATACGTTTTTTATTTTCAGGTCGGGTCAGGCATCTAAAAAAATTAAAGGACTCGGGCTTGGGTGGGCTTCAGATTGGCTGTTGTCGGGTTGGGCCCAGGTCAGGTTTTAATTTTACACCCCAGCCAGGCTTTAATCTCTAGTCTAAGCTGAAAAGTTACAACTTTTCTTCTCAAGATAATCTTAATCATATTCCTGGTCCATTTCTAAGTTACTTTTAATTCTACACTGGGTCAAAGCCAGATCAATGCTGGTTATATTTGCAAAAACCTGTTCTTTTGAGTTACTTCTCTAAGTCTGTGGTTTTGGGTTGTAAATCCCTGTATTACAACAGTTCTTATCTGCACTATAGACACTAATCCACTCATAATCTAATATACACTGAAGACTAGCAAAAAAAAAACAAGCTGTTTCAAAGGTTCTGTCTCTATTTTCTGAGGGCTTTTATGGAACTGATTTCTGTTATAGAGTAAAGCACATCTATTTCATTTAATTATATCAAGTAATGTTTTAGTTCAAAATTTTTTACATTTTTTTTCTCCAGCAATTGATTTTAAGGCTTCATTCCCATTAGTGGCTTGAGATTCCTGACTGGTTTGCTTATCAAGCTGACCTGAAGGTCAGTGGCTACTTTGTTTTTTCCCTAAGGTCTGATTCCTTAAAGAAGTTTCTGCCAAAATCTCCAAGTCGCACGTATTCCGTTTTAATTTTAATTTTCTCACTTAATTGCAAAGACAAAAATAAAACTTTGAGTTTGAGTTGACTTGTATGAACCAATCAAGTTTGGATTTTGGATTAGAAGCAGGATTTGGTGGAAGTCAACATAAGATCATAAGAAATAGGAGTGGGAGTCGGCCCTTTGGCCCCTCTAGCTTGCTCTGCCAAGCAACAAGATCATGGCTGACCTTCTAACTCAACTACCTTCACATACCCCATATCTCCCGTATCCCTTAATTCCCAAAATTCTATTGACCTCTGTCCGAAATATACTCAATGACTGAGCATCCACAGCTCTCTGGGGTAGAAAATTCCAAAGAGTCACAGCCCTTTGAGTGAAGAAATTTCTCCTCATCTCAGTCCTAAACGGCCGACCACTTATACTGAGACTGTGACCCTGTGTTCTAGATCTCCAGGCAGGGAAACATGCTCCCAGCATCTACCCTGTCAAGCCCCTTAAGAATTTTATATTTTTCACTTGGAAGAGCTCTTGTTCTTCTAAACTCCAGGGAATATAGGCCTAGTCTAATCAATCTCTCCTCATACAATAATCTCCTCATCCCAGGAACCAGTCGAGTTCTGAAGGTCATCGACCTGAAACATTAACTCTGTTTGTCTCACCACAGATGCTGCCAGAACTGGAGTATTTCTAGTATTTTCTGTTTTCATTTCAAATCTCCAGCATCCACAGTATTTTGCTTTTGTACCAGTCTAGTGAACCTTCATTGCACTCCCTCTCGGGCAAGTATGTTTTTCCTTAAGTATCAAGACCAAACCTTCACACAGTACTCCAGGTGTGGCCTCGCCAATCCCCTGTATAATTGTAGTAAGACTTCTTAACTCTTATACACCAATCCCTTTGTAACAAAAGCTAACATACCATTTGTCTTTCTAATTGCTTGCTGTACCTGCATGTTAACTTCCTGTGATTCCTGTACAAGGACACCCAGGTCCTTCTGAATGCAAACATTTCCTGGTCTCTCACTATTCAAAAGATATTCTGCCTCTCTTTCCCTACCAAAGTAGATCACTTCACACTTTGTCACATTGTATTCCATCTGTCATGTTGTTGCCCAGTCACCCAATCTGGATCTATCGCTCTGCAGCTCTTTGCATCCTTCTCACTGCTCACTTTCCTACTTAAGTACAGTGTCAGGCAACCCCCCCCCCCCCCACCATCTGCCTAGACTGAGGCACACATGATTTTACCACATGAACATTAAAACTTAAAATTGCAAGCCCCTGACTGGAAGGACATTTGCATAGAACTAGCAGTGTTGGAACAAAAGGGACTCAGTAGTTACTTCCCCAATAATACAGAAGTGGTCAGACCAGTTTTAGTCACATGACTAACTGGCTGTTGCAGAGAATTTGAACTTGTAATAAAGGATTTTGAAGAGACTGTTCCATATAAGGAGCTAGTCACACGACTAACCTGCTGGGCAACCTGGGAGTTTTTTTGACTTTGAACTCCCAACAAAGGAATTGGAACAGAGAATGCTGTGTGCTCATGGACTGAGAACATCTCCTCTCCTGTCTGCCTGCCTCCATCTCTTTCCACGGAACTGAATCTTGTGAAAACACGTGAAACTCAAAGAGAGAAAGGTTTCCTACATAAACAAGGTTTTAAGAAGACTACTGGGCCCCAACAAAATGCAAGACCATATCTTTAATCAAGGACTACAGCGAGCTCAAGAAACAGTAACAAGATATTGCCTCAAACTGTTATACTTAATCTTTTCCTCTGCTCTTTTCTGTCCCTATCTGCATGTTTATATCACGTGTGCATACTAGCATGGTCACATCGTATATCTGTAGGTGTGAACCGTATTAGAGTTTAAGTTTAAGGTTTAATTAATTTCATCTTTCTTCTTCAAACCACAGAAAGCCTATTTGTGCTCATTTCTTTGCCTTATAATTGGAAAGTTGTGAACAAGGATTCACAAAAAGGGGAGCTCAAAACACAGTGTGTGAAAAATTAAACCCTGTTACAATAAAACCAGGTGTAGATAGTAACAGACACCCTAGACAACTTTCGCACCTGGTCGTAACAACAGTCATGGTGGAATTCCTCCAACCTAAGAGAGTGTAATTGTGGAATATGTTGCCAGGGGAAACAGTCAAGTAGACAGTGGCTTAGGGGCACAACAAGATGTGTTTCTACAGAGAGGAGGCATTGAGGAATAGAAGGCGAGTAAAAAAGTAAGAAAGACTTGAATTTATGGTTCGCCTTTTATGGTTAAAGGACCTCCCAAAGGACTTTACAGCCAATGAGGTACTTTTAAAGTGTAGTCACTGCTGTAATGTAGGAAACGTGGCAGCCAATTTGCACACAGCAAGCTCCCACAATCTGATAATGACCAGAGCATCACAGCCTCACAGCTCCAGCGACCCGGGTTCGGTTCTGGGTACTGCCTGTGCGGAGTTTGCAAGTTCTCCCTGTGATCACGTGGGTTTCCTCCGGGTGCTCCAGTTTCCTCCCACATACCAAAGACTTGCGGGTTGACAAGTAAATTGGCCATTGTAAATTGCCCCTAGTGTAGGTAGGAGAATTGAGGGAAGGTGGGGATGTGAGAGGGAAATGGGATTAATGTAGGGTTAGTATAAATGGGTGGTTGATGGTTAGCACAGACTCGGTTGGCCGAAGGGCCTGTTTCAGTGCTGTATCTCTCTATGACTCCATGACTCTATAATCTGCTTTAGTGATGATGATCAAGGGATAAACATTGCCAGGACACCTGAAACAGAACATAAATTTCTCCCTTAATGAGTGTCTGCCTGAGAAAGCACTTTAGAAGTTAGATATAAATGCTAGTCTTTCTTAATTTTTCTTTTTACATAACATTTTAGCACACACAGATAAGCTGACTGTTAGCTGCACTTTGCTATATTTCTTTAAAACTGACTGCTCGCTACAAAAATATTTTTTATATGCGTTGGCGAAGGACGAGAAAGCTGACCTGTGTATGAAAAAAGTCTTCCAATGACATCTATTGTCAAGATCACTAGGTTGTCACAGCAGAGATCAAATTTAGGAGTACACTCTCAGTTCTGACCTCTGACCTGACTCTGTACTCCAGCTGTGTGATTGGCAGTGACCAGGAGGGAGGTGAATGCAGAGGTCAGCAGCATGAGCACTACACAAAGTATGTGTTTACTGAAACGAGTTCTCTTTGCTAAAAGTCATGAATAGCTGCATACCAGATGGTGCTAATGCAGTGTTGTTAACAGGTAGGTTGACTTTATTGTAACCCACGCAACAGGGGAATAACAATCATGCTAGTTGGATGGTTACTGCAGTCTCAGAAAGTTAAAATGGTGCCACACAATGCAAGTTTTGCCTGTTCCAATTTTGGGAAAATTTGCATTTTGCACGGAATGTTCATGTTAAAATAAAGACTTCCATTTATTTGTTACAACCTCAGGATGTCCCAAAGCGCTTTACAGCCAATGAAGTATTTTTGAACTGTAGTCCCTCTTGCAATGTCGGAAACATGGCAGCCAATTTGCACACAGCAAGATCCCACAAACAGCAATGTGATAATGACGAGATCATCTGGTTTTTAGTGATGTTCGTTGAGGGCTGAATAACGTCTAGGACTCTGGGGGAGATCTCCCCTGCTGTTTTTTTTTAAATAGTCCAGTGGGATCTTTTACATCAACCTGAGAGGGTAGATGAGGCCTCAGTTCAATGCTTCAACCAAAAGGCTGTGCCTAGTGCCTTTGTGCTCAAGGTTCAGGTATGGGGATTAAATCCACAACCTGCTGATTCAAAGGCTATCACTGAGCTACAGCTGATACAATGGTTAGTGGTAGTAAGCAGTGGCATCAGTAGGGCATGTGATTCAGTGAAGCACAAAGCTTCACCACATATAGATAGTCACTGAGATATCCAATAAGGAATTCCAGAGAAACTTCTTTACTCGGAGAGTATTGAGAATGTAGAACCTGCCACCACATGGAGTGGTTGAGGTGATTAGCAGAGATTCATTTAAGGGCAAGCTATATGAGAAAAGAGAGAAAGGAACAGAAGGATATGGTGATAGGGTGAGGTGAATTTCAATGAGGAGTGCAGGAGAGCATACCAGGAGCAGTACCAGGCATACCTCACTTACCTTGGGTCTGGGCTCCAATGCTGGACCTTGCCCCAGGCCTGGTGTAGAACCGGCAGTGGCCACTGCTCCCAGTGGTGCTGTCAATACTACTGAGCTGCCAGTCCTCTGATTGGCAGACAGCTCTTGGAGGTGGGGTACCTGTCCTTAAAGGGGCAGGGATCCCAGCGCCAGGTAGTTAATTGCTTGAGCACCATTGAATTGCATCGGGGTGGGGAGGGGGGGGGGTGCTCTGAGATCCCAAGGTGGGGTTCCCCTCACCTTTTCAGCCCAGCACTGGGATCCCATCCGCCTCGACTAAATTCAGCCCTATATCGCCATTCCTTTACTGTCGCTGGGTCAAAATCCTGGAACTCTCCCTAACAGCACTGTGGGTGTACCTACACCACACTGGCTGCAGCAGTTCAAAATAGCAGCTCATCACTAACTTCTCAAGGGCAATTAGGAATGGGCGAGAAATGCTGACCTTGCCAGCGATGCCCACATCCCAAGAATGAATTTTAAAAAGTAAGGTGGGAGGAGGCTTGTGTGGAGCACAAACATTGGCGTGGAACTGTTGGGCCTATTTCTGCACTGCAAATTCTATTAAATTCCTCAGGTTCAGCATTACTAAACATTTTCAAGAATGGACAGTGAATCCATTACACCTAGCCGGCTTGGCAGGTGTAAAATGAGGACCAAAGCATCCAATATGTGCCATATTGGTAAAGGCAGAAACAGAAGTGTCCAGGACCTTGAAACAAGTTCTAGCCCCTTTGCATATGTAAACAAGGGGCCTAATGGCTGATGAGGCCCTTTCCCAATATTGAGCCCTGAATGCAGCCAGTGCTATCCAAGAGGTACGTTTGTTGAAAAATACTTTGCTGAAAGTGGAACCAGGAGGGCAAGAATGTTCCTTCCAGATCTACTGCAATGGCAAAAATCTCTCAGCCCTTCCCTGATCGCTTCCAGCCCCACACCCCCAACATCTCTCAATCACTGCCCTCCCCATTGCCTACTCCCTCTGGATCACATGCCCCACACATCCATTTGACAACAGTTAAATGGTACATTCTCAAAAAATAAATACTCCAATATAAGAACATCTTATTTCAAAGGTTGCAAGGTTGCTTTCATTAGGCATGTGCAGAATAACCCAATTACATTTTCAGAAAATAATGTCAGCAGCACCAAAACCTCCCTGCTCCTCTCCTCATTCCATCTTTCATTGGCTTGAAAAAACAAAATCCGAATTTCTTAGTTGGAAAAAAATGAGAGCTGGGTACGACCAAATCTGTTTTATTCTTAATGCCGCCGAATGTCACTTCTCAAAATATTGTTATTGGATTTCCTTTCCCGCTAACTTTGAAAAATTCAATCTTGAAAATATTCCTAAGCAAACAGATTTTTTTTGGCAGTGAATTGGTCAGGTATTTTCCAAGTGCTCCTGTTTTGTGACATCACTGATGTCATCAAGATGCAGAGTCCAGGATTTATATGGGGTCAGGATAACTGTGCGTGCAAAGTATATTTGGATAGATTCTGCTCAAGTATTGGAGTTACAGTTTATACTATAAACTGGATAATGGATTTACCATGCCTTTAATAAAAACTACTGGTGCTTTTGCAATGATGGTTGATGAAAGCTTGATGTGGCGAACATCAATTAAATATGCAGTTGATTCTCGTTGACTTCAATTGTTTTACTGAAGGAATCAGATTTCTGTCGAGGCTAATTAAATAATTTGGTTTGATTCCTTGTGCCAGAAAGCCCCCAAAAATTGATCCATAGCACATGTTGGAACAAAAGCTCAGTCTACTGCCAAGATTGCAAAAGAATGTTGGTATGTATATAATTATGTGGGCAAGTATGATGCTTTTTGTTCGGAGACAGGGGCTGCAGAATTCGGCTTCTTAGAGCCCTGTTTCTTGACATCATGAGCGCCATTTGGTGTCTGCAGCATACTGGCAACTTCTAATGCGAGCCTTGCCAGGTGCCACTTTGGTAAGGGCATTAGTGCGCATGCAGGGAGCAACCGCCAGAAATATGCAGAGTAGGCAGATCATGATGTCAATCAGCATGGAACGCTGATTTGATGCCACATTTACCTGGCAGGGAAGAAACCATGATCAGTGGCCTTTGATCCTGTTCCAGGTAGGTTTTGAGTGAAATGGCTGCAACCAATTCTAGAGCTTCAGGCCAGGGAGAGCATAACACCTTTTGGGTGGCGGTGAAGGGTAAGGAAGGAGGTGCAGCGCTTGACCGTACCTTCTTCATTAAGAAAATCCTTATTGATTGCTGTGGATTCCAAGCTGTGGACATCTTCTCCCTGCAGGTCTTCCCCAGCAGTGGATATTTCGATGTGACTTTCAAGAAGGTGGCGAGATGCATCAAGTTCCTGAGGGTGTTCAAGGAGAAGGGAAACCAGGTGCCGCTGTCGATCCTCACAGTGGAGTCACTCTTCACACTGCTATCGCAACGTGACCGGGTGGTGACAATTCACCTCAATAACCCCCATGTTCCTGTGGTGGATGTACTCACCTTCCTCACCAGGTACATTGAGGTGGTCGGCAGCAGCACCTATGTCAAGGACCCATTTGGGATTTGGACCAGCAAGCGGCAGGTCAAGGTGACCTTGAAGGTCGATGCCAATTAAGCCATCATCCACCCTCCCTCCAGCTTCACTATCGGGGGAAGTCGAGGCTTCTTGGTCTACGCGGGGCAGCCTAGAGTTTGGCACACCTGTGGCAAATCTGGACATGTGGCAGCTAAGTGCAGCACAGTTGTCTGCAAGAAGGAAGGCCATCAGACCAAGGACTGTAAACAGAGTAAGTGCTGCAACCTGTGTGGTGAGGCAGGACACCTCGACAAAACCTGCCCCAAACGCTACCTCAGTTATGCTCAGGCGGCAAGGTCCAAGGAAAGGCTGGGAGAAGGAACATTGAATGCGTCTGGTGCTGGGAAGGAGACAAGCAACCCTCTCCGCAGCGAGGAAAGTCTAGCTGAGAAGGAGAAGAAAGGGGAGGCAGCTGCAACCAGCGACCCAACACCTACCCCGTTGCAGGAAACCCTTCCTCTCCAGACAGAATCAATGGAGGAGGAGGCAGCAGATGAACAAACAGGTCAGTGGCAAGTGGAACAAAGGAAAACCACAAAGAAAAAACCTCCAAAAAAGGAAGAGGCCACCACCCAAACCATTGGCAAGAGGAGGCTACCGTCTGAGACAGACTACGGCAGCACCTCCTCACTGGACGAGGAAGGGCCGGAACGACGACACCTGCAAAAGAAGCGGCAGAACTCAAAGGAGCTGGAAGATAAAGCCCCCCAGCTCCGGGGCACTGGAAGCTGTGATGGGCCCAGCGTGACCTGAACCCAAAGCGATGAACCCAGCGACATACCTAGCGCATCCCAGCTCCGGGACACCGAAAGCAAAGAGGTGTTGGGCGCACTCCAGATCCAGGAAGCCGGGAGCAGTGATGTCTTCAAGGAGGAACAGAGGAGAAAGATACCAACAGCAGAGGACAGCCCAAGCCTTGCTGCCTACAAGACACCCCCGATGTCACCCCAGCGAAACAAACCCTGCATGAGAAACCAGGAGGGGTTTCTGAGCCCAACGAATGTGAAACAGCTTGCGCACACTATGGGTATGCAGGAACATACCCAAGGACTGGGACAAACAAGGACAAATGGTATGGGAAGCAACAACTAACTTTAAAAAAAAATGGGTACTAGGATTGCTTCAATTAATGTGCATAGCATTAAATCCACTACACGATGTGTTTCAATCTTGGATTACCTCGCCAAGGTCAAAGCCGACCTACTGTTTCTGCAGGAGTGTGGAATACCACACCTTAGCACCTGCAGGAAATGGTTGCGATGGTGGTCCCACGGGCCATCGATTTGGTCAGGGGGTAAAGATTCCCGTTCCTCCGGCCTGGGTATTCTGCTGCGGGGAGGTAACTTCACCATCTCCGAAGTTAAGGAGGTGGTGGGCAGTCGCCTCCTTGTAGCAGATGTAATGTACAACAATGCTCTGCTCTGGTTGATCAACGTGTACGCCCCGGTTCAATGCAGCGAGTGGCTGACTGTCTTAGCAGCTCCCACTGCTGCTGGTGACATCCAGGCCAATCATTCTAGGTGGTGATTTCAACTGCATCATTGATGCAGCTGGACGATCCGGCAGTGACGACAGCAAACTGGACGCTACATCCAGATTCCCAATGGAAACAGTAAAAGTTGCCAAACTGCACGATGTCTTCAGCAAACCTGCAGATGGAGCGCAGCGTAGATACACCTGGTCAAGATCAGACCGGTTTGCTTGTTCCAGGATTGACTTCCTGTTTGTGTCCCGTGCTGTCACGGTCAGATCCACCGATGTTCAGCCGGTGTTCTTCTCCAGCCATTGCCTCTTACTGGCTGACTGTCACTTACAGGACGACCAGCGGGTTGGCAGGGGGACATGGAAGCTCAATGCTACCCTGCTAACCCCAGAGAACTTTGAGGAACTCAAAGGGATTACAAAGGTTGCAGCACCGTGAAACCCCTCTGAGTCTCCAGTTCGCTGGTGGGAGGCGATCAAGGAGAAGATCAAGAGGTTTTTTATCTTCAAAGGTGTTCAGAAGGCGAGAGAGAGACAGAGGGAAATGTCCCGACTCCAGAAAAGAATGCAAAATCTGCTCCGGCTGTAGTCGATGGGGGTCGAGGTCAAGGAGGATCTCCAAGAGGTGAAGAGCCAGCAGGCCTTGCTCTTCACGGAGGCCTCCAAGATTATCTTCTGGTCCAGAGTCCGCATTGAACAGGATGGGACGTGCTTGCGTTACTTCTTCCAAAAGGTACCACAGAGAGAGCTCTGTGATCAGCAGCCTGAAGGAAGAGGATGGTTTGGTAAAGTCTTCGTAGTCCGACATACTAAGGATCAGTATACTGAGGATCAGTAGCACCGTCAGGTCAGACTACCTGAAGGTGCTGGGGATATGGTTTGGAAGGGATGGGGCGTGCGCCAAAACCTGGAAGGAGCGAGTAGCCAGGGTACACCATAAACTGAGCATGTGGGATCAGCGATCTCTCTCCATTGTGGGTAAGAACCTGGTCATCAGGTGCGAGGCGCTCCCGTTGTTGCTGTATGTGTTGCAAGTCTGGCCCATATCCCACTCCTGCGCCGTGGCAGTCACCCAAGCCATTTTCCTCTTTATCTGGAGATGCAAAATGGATCGGGTCCGAAGGGACACGATGTTCGAACCTCTGGATAAGGGCGGGAAAAATGTACCCAACATCGCCCTCATCCTGATGACCACTTTCGTTTGGGGTTGCATCAAGCTGTGCGTACAGCCCCAGTACGCAAACACCAAGTATCACAACGTGTTTTGAGGTTCTATCTGTCCCCGGTGTTGCGAATGATTGGTCTGATCACATTGCAGCGGAACACTCCAGCCAGTTGGACCGTTATGTATCACCTACCCTTAGTGGGAAAGTTTCTGCAGGAAAACACTTTTGACCACCAATCCATCAGGCAGTGGGCTGCACGGAATGTCCTCAAGACCCTATGGGAAAAGGAGATGGTGGATCCGGTCGGATGGTTCCCCGAGAAGACTGCCAAAGTCTGCTTTGGAATGCCTCATCACCAGAACTTTCAAACAAGCACCAAGACGTAGCTTGGCTGGTGGTTAGAAGGGCCCTCCCCGTCAGATCCTTCCTGCATGTCCGGAGTCTCGCCACCCCCCCCCCCCCCCACCTTCCAAACACTGCCCTCGAGGTGGCTGCGGTGAGGAAGAGACAGTTGCCCACCTCCTTCTGGAATGTGTCTTTGCAAAGCAGGTGTGGAAAGAGATGCAGTGATTTTTGTCGAGGTTCATCCCAAGCAGCTCTGTAACACAGGAGTCTCTGCTCTGTGGGCTGTTCCCAGGAACACACACCGAGATAAACATCAACTGCTGCTGGACGACCATCAACTTGGTGAAAGACACTCTTTGGTCTGCCCTAAACTTGCTGGTCTTCCAGCACAAAGAGTTGTCCACGACCGAGTGTTGCAGACTGGCACATTCCAAGGTCCAGGACTACGTGCTGAGGGACGCACTAAAGCTTGGGGCAGCCACTGCAAAGACTCAATGGGGAAAGACCACTGTGTAAGGTCCTCCCACCAAAGTGAACTGAGGGGCTGGACCCTTGGGAAACCCCTCGGGCTATATACACCAGATATGAGTTTGCTGTAAAATGTACATGGCATGTAAAATGGAATGGAAGGGTTGTGAGGCAACTCACTCCTGTATTGAAGAAAATTGATTTCCTTTGCACTCTTTGGAATGTCAACTTGGTACTGTCTTGAACTGGTTTATAATGCATATTTTACAGACTTTTATGAATAAAATATATTTTTGGGGAAAAAAAGAGATTTGTTGCCAAGCTGCCATTTTGGAGCTCAATGCTCCAACTAATTCTGTCTCTTAAATACACACAGGTGAACACACCTTCAGGACTCCTCCCCGCCACCAGTGCTATTTAAAGGGATCATCAGCTGTTTCCAGGTTGGTTGCTGATTGATTTCTACTGGCTCTTACTGTGATTGTAGAAATGTTTGGAGATTTCTAGTATTCCTAAAGTTGATGAAGTCTACAGTAAAAGCTGGCTCAGGTCTGCAAATGAGATCCGACCTGAGCCCGAGGGAACCCCATCCGGCCCCGAGCCCGACCCGGATCGAGTCCTTCCATTTTTTCCCGCGCTCGACCCTGCCCGACCATCAGTAAACCTACCTTCCGTTTTTCACTTTGTTGCTTGCCTGCACAAGCTTAAAATAACTGTAAAAAAACCACCTTTAGAGTCCAAAAAGTAAATTAACATTAGAGTCACTTACCTGAGGTGGTGATAGAGCGTGTCTGATCCGGCCCGAATGCCGGACCTGGAAGTGCGACCCGTCCTGATCCGAACCAAACACATGCCGTCGGGTCCTGTTGGGTTCGGGTCGGGTAGCAGGTCTTTAGTCTACAGGGAGTGGTGTGGCAGCTGCTGCAGGACTTTGTCCTGACTGCAAGGATTCTGCACAAATCACTTGGTCCCAGGCACGAGTGCGGTACTTTGCGTTTGCCTTGGACTACAGCATCGGTAGGGAGAATGAGCAGAGGTGACACAGAGCAGGTCGAGCTGCTGTAAGGGGAGAACGGCTCAAGGACCTGCAGGGGAGGGAAAGTCTGCAGTTTGTAAATCAGAAGAGATTATCGGATGAGGGGGAAGTTGGATGTGAGGAGGAGGATTAGGTGTCGGAGCCACAGGGTTAGTTATCTTTATGTCATTCAACTGGCATTTGTCCATGAGAAAATAAGCACGCATTACAGAATTTGATAAACCAGACACCGATGTAACTCTATTACTTGGCCTGTGGCTCTCATTCCTGCAATGCCTCAAATTTAAAATTCTCACCCTTGTTTTCAAGTCCTACCTTGGCCTTGTTCCTCCCTATCTCTGTAATCACCTCCAACCCTACAACCCTCTGAGATAACTGCATTCCTCCAATTCTGGTCTCTTGCCCATTCCCCATTTTCATTTCTCCACCATTGGTGAACGTACCATCAGCTGCCTAGGCCCTAAGCTCTGGAATTGGCTCTCTAGGCCTAGGCCCAACCATCTTCAACTGCTTCATCAATGACCTTCCTTCAATCATAAGGTCAGAAGTGGGGATGTTCGCGGATGATTGCACAATGTTCAGCACCATTTGTGACTCCTCAGATACTGAAGCAGTCCGTGTAGAAATGCAGCAAGACCTGGACAATATCCAGACTTGGGCTGATAAGTAACATTCACGCCACACAAGTGCCAGGCAATGACCATCTCCAACAAGAGAGAATCCAACCATCTTCCCTTGACATTCAACAGCATTACCATCGCTGAATCCCCCACTATCAACATCCTAGGGGTTGATTGACCAGAAACTGAACTGGAGTAGCCATATAAATACCGTGGCTACAAGAGCAGGTCAGAGGCTCGGAATCCTACAGCGAGTAACTCACCTCCTGACTCCCCCAAGCCTGTCCACCATCTACAAGGCACAAGTCAGGAGTGTGATGGAATACTCTCCACTTGCCTGGATGGGTGCAGCTCCAATAACATTCAAGAAGCTCGACACCATCCGGGACAAAGCAGCCCGCTTGATTGGGACCCCATCTACAAACATTCACTCCCTCCACCACCGACGCACAGTGGCAGCAGTGTGTACCATCTACAAGATGCACTGCAGAAATGCACCAAGGCTCCTGAGACAGCACCTTCCAAACCCGCGACCTCTACCAACTGGAAGGACAAGGGCAGCAAATACATGGGAACACCACCACCTGCAAGTTCCCCTCCAAGTCACACACCATCCTGACTTGGAACTATATCGCCGTTCCTTCACTGTCGCTGGGTCAAAATCCTGGAACTCCCTTCCTAACAGCACTGTGGGTGTACCTACCCCAAATGGACTGCAGCGGTTCAAGAAGGCAGCTCACCACCACCTTCTCAAGGGCAATTAGGGATGGGCAATAAATGCTGGCCTGGCCAGTGATGCCTACATCCCATGAATGAATAAAAAAAAACGCTCCACCTCTCGATCTGTCTCTCTTCCTGTAAGATACTCAATAAAACCTACCTCTTTGACGAAGCCTTTGGTCATTGTATGATAATATTACTGCGAAGCACCTTGGGATGTTTCACTATGTTAAAGGCGCTATATAAATGGAAATTGATGTTGTTATTGTACATGTAAAATAACTCAGTCGCACCTGAGGTACCCGTGCGTGGAACTTTTTGTCATGAGATTAGCTGTTGTATGGAATGGAATGTGAGGTATTGCTTGATTAAGACACACAACCCCTCACACGTCCTGAAACTGCAGTTAGATTATTTCATGTCCAATTGCAATATTAGGCACTGAAGGCCACGACTTCTGTTACCAGCTGGCCAAGGTGTGTAGAACGAAATACAATTAATTTGCAAACTTTGCATATTACCATTTTCTAATTAATGTAAGTTATCAAATTTTATAATTGCACAAGCTTCTGGGCATGGGGGAACTTAATTCTCCTGACAGAAAATATTGAACCTGCCACCAATATCAGCATAACAATATGTCAATATGTAGCTCTAATCTTGAGTTAATTTTGGAACAAGCAATAGTTGACATGGGAATGGTTTGCGCAAACCATATTTAACTGCAGTCATTTCTCAGACTCTGAGTGGTAATAATTTTTGATAGCAGTCAGGGGTCTAATTTTAATTAAGAGGAATCACTTCAGTTCTTCTAATTTACTAACAATGAACAGCGGTGGTGAGTGCTTTGCTCAGTGGGCAGTCATGCAATGCTGCCTAACTTATTTCAGTTGTGATATTTGATCCTCAATTCATTTTTTCAGTGTACAGAAGAACAAAACTGACTGCACTAATTCCATCACCTTTCAACATAAAATATACCAGCAGTCCATTTATCTTCGGACATAGATTGCCTGCAATAGGCTTTGTTTGCGTCCCAAATATCAGAAAACAGTTACTTGAATGATAATATTGTTGAACATCTCACTCAATTCTTGTTATCCCAATTTGGCTATCTGATTAATTTTGCCCTGGTTCTGTTCCTGGTGGTGGGCAGCTCTCTGTTCATAGCCTTCCTTGGGAGCCAGGGGTGATAAATGCTTATTATATGGGATTAATGATTATATCAAACTCTTGCCATTCAGAGGCACTTCAGAGCGCTTGCGTGAAGAGGAGTCACTTGACATATGATTGTAAGTTGTCAGCTCCCCTCCCCACTTCTAAGCAGCACATCATTCTGGGAGGTAAGCATACAGCAAAGTCAAACAACAATGCATTCTTCAAAATTTTAATTATTCTCTTGCTCTTGGAATTTGTAGCAACACACCCAGCTTCTTTTGGGCCTCCTTATCTCGAGAGACAATGGATACGCGCCTGGAGGTGGTCAGTGGTTTGTGAAGCAGCACCTGGAGTGGCTATAAAGGCCAATTCTGGAGTGACAGGCTCTTCCACAGGTGCTGCAGAGAAATTTGTTTGTTGGGGCTGTTGCACAGTTGGCTCTCCCCTTGCGCCTCTGTCTTTTTTCCTGCCAACTACTAAGTCTCTTCGACTCGCCACAATTTAGCCCTGTCTTTATGGCTGCCCGCCAGCTCTGGCGAATGCTGGCAACTGACTCCCACGACTTGTGATCAATGTCACACGATTTCATGTCGCGTTTGCAGACGTCTTTATAACGGAGACATGGACGGCCGGTGGGTCTGATACCAGTGGCGAGCTCGCTGTACAATGTGTCTTTGGGGATCCTGCCATCTTCCATGCGGCTCACATGGCCAAGCCATCTCAAGCGCCGCTGACTCAGTAGTGTGTATAAGCTGGGGATGTTGGCCGCTTCAAGGACTTCTGTGTTGGAGATATAGTCCTGCCACCTGATGCCAAGTATTCTCCGAAGGCAGCGAAGATGGAATGAATTGAGACGTCGCTCTTGGCTGGCATACGTTGTCCAGGCCTCGCTGCCGTAGAGCAAGGTACTGAGGACACAGGCCTGATACACTCGGACTTTTGTGTTCCGTGTCAGTGCGCCATTTTCCCACACTCTCTTGGCCAGTCTGAACATAGCAGTGGAAGCCTTACCCATGCGCTTGTTGATTTCTGCATCTAGAGACAGGTTACTGGTGATAGTTGAGCCTAGGTAGGTGAACTCTTGAACCACTTCCAGAGCGTGGTCGCCAATATTGATGGATGGAGCATTTCTGACATCCTGCCCCATGATGTTCGTTTTCTTGAGGCTGATGGTTAGGCCAAATTCATTGCAGGCAGCCGCAAACCTGTCGATGAGACTCTGCAGGCATTCTTCAGTGTGAGATGTTAAAGCAGCATCGTCAGCAAAGAGGAGTTCTCTGATGAGGACTTTCCGTACTTTGGACTTCGCTCTTAGACGGGCAAGGTTGAACAACCTGCCCCCTGATCTTGTGTGGAGGAAAATTCCTTCTTCAGAGGATTTGAACGCATGTGAAAGCAGCAGGGAGAAGAAAATCCCAAATAGTGTGGGTGCGAGAACACAGCCCTGTTTCACACCACTCAGGATAGGAAAGGGCTCTGATGAGGAGCCACCATGTTGAATTGTGCCTTTCATATTGTCATGGAATGAGGTGATGATACTTAGTAGCTTTGGTGGACATCCGATCTTTTCTAGTAGTCTGAAGAGACCACGTCTGCTGACGAGGTCAAAGGCTTTGGTGAGATCAATGAAAGCAATGTAGAGGGGCATCTGTTGTTCACGGCATTTCTCCTGTATCTGACGAAGGGAGAACAGCATGTCAATAGTCGATCTCTCTGCACGAAAGCCACACTGTGCCTCAGGGTAGACGCGCTCGGCCAGCTTCTGGAGCCTGTTCAGAGCGACTCGAGCAAAGACTTTCCCCACTATGCTGAGCAGGGAGATTCCACGGTAGTTGTTGCAGTCACCGCGGTCACCTTTGTTTTTATAGAGGGTGATGATGTTGGCATCGCGCATGTCCTGGGGTACTGCTCCCTCGTCCCAGCACAGGCATAGCAGTTCATGTAGTGCTGAGAGTATAGCAGGCTTGGCACTCTTGATTATTTCAGGGGTAATGCTGTCCTTCCCAGGGGCTTTTCCGCTGGCTAGGGAATCAATGGCATCACTGAGTTCCGATTTGGTTGGCTGTATGTCCAGCTCATCCATGACTGGTAGAGGCTGGGCTGCATTGAGGGCAGTCTCAGTGACAGCATTCTCCCTGGAGTACAGTTCTAGGTAGTGCTCAACCCAGCGGTCCATCTGTTTGCGTTGGTCAGTGATTATGTCCCCCGATTTAGATTTGAGGGGGGTGATCTTCTTGATGGTTGGCCCAAGAGCTCTCTTCATGCCATCATACATTCCTCTGATGTTTCCGGTGTCTGAGGCCAGCTGAATATGACTGCATAGGTGTTGCCAGTAGTCGTTTGCGCAACGCCTAGCTGTTCTTTGTGCAGTACTTCTGGCTGCTTTAAGTGCTGCGGATGTTAAATCGCTGGGGGCTTTCTTGTAGTTCAAAAGTGCAATGCGCTTAGCGGCTATGACAGGTTCCAGCTCTTCATTATGAGATTGAAACCAGTCTGCATTTCTCTTCGCACTTTTGCCGTAGGTGGTCAAAGCTGACTCATAGATGGCGTCTCTGATGTGGGCCCACTTGGTCTCAGCATCCCCTGTGGGAGTGTTTTGAAGGGCTGTTACAAGTGAATTTAGAAATTTTAGTAACAGCTGTGGGTGAGAAATTCTGCTCGTGTTGATGCGCGGGTGGCCCTTCTGCTTGGAATGATGCAACTTCTTTGGTCTGAGTCTAACCTTGCTGCACACCAGGGAGTGGTCGGTGTCGCAGTCCGCACTGTGGAAGCTGCGTGTGATTTGAACACTGTTTAAGGCGGCTCGCCTTGTGACAATGAGGTCTAGCTGGTGCCAACGACGTGATCTTGGGTGCCTCCATGAAACCTGGTGACAGGGTTTAGTGTGAAAGAACGAGTTGGTGATGCAGAGGTTATGATAGGTACACAACTCAAGCAGTCTCTGCCCGTTCTCATTCATCCTTCCAACGCCATAGCGCCCAAGGCAGGAGGGCCATGAGTCATGGTCGGCCCCAACCCTGGCATTAAAGTCCCCCAGCAGGAATAGGTGTTCGGTGTTGGGGATGCTGCTAATGATGTTATGGAGTTGTTCATAGAACTGGTCTTTAGCTTCAGGTGCGGAACAGAGTGTTGGAGCATAGATGCTGAGTAGGTGTACTGGACCAGAGGTGGTGAGCAGTCGGATGGACAGTATGCGTTCCGAGCCATTTGAGGGAGGCTCTATCATGCTGAGCAAGGAGTTTCTGATGGCGAAGCCCACTCCATGCTGTCTTGGTTCTTCAGGATCCCTGCCCTGCCAGAAGAAGGTGTAGTCTTGCTCTGCTAGAGAGCCACTCGCGGGGAGGCGAGTCTCCTGAAGTGCTGCAATGTCCACATTGAGTCTACTGAGCTCGTTGTTAATGATGGCGGTCTTCCGAGAATCGTTGATTTGTGTAAGGTCTTCCGACAGGCCAGGACACATAGTTCTGACGTTCCAGCTTGCAAAGCGAAGGGCTGGTACCTTCTTTCCTTTTTTCATGTTGTTTGGTGCGGTGTATCAGTCCACCTTTCGGGCAATGACCCTGAGCTCCAAGCACCCATTGAAGCAGGCAGACTGTGGCGGGACAGAACCTTATTGACCGGGGGCTGCCCGGTTTGAGGCGGGCGGTAGCTGTCCAGTGAGGTGCAATGACCTCTCCCACCGACAAAGGCAACCCGTGGCGCCCAGTTTCTACGCCAATTTATCTGGACTTATAACCCGTAACTGCTGCCTTCCGTGTTGTTTCAGTCGCTGTGAGGCAACTATGGAGTGACCTCTCCATGGCGCATGCCTGGGCAAATTTATGGAGGTTGAGAGTTGCCCAGTCGTCAAAACCCCCCTCTCGGCCTTTCTGGTGGGGTCCAAAGGAGTGCAGGACACGACGTTTGGCACCAGTATGGCTGCAGGAACTGCCGGAAACATGCCAAAGGTGACACATGACCGCCTACGGGGTTCCGCTCCGGATTTTCTGTTAGGGTTTACTCCCTTAGCCTTGGTCTCTCCCGAGACGCCCACAAGGCAGTGGGGTTGTTGGGGCCCCTACACAGGTGTAGGATGGTGCCGGTGGGAGGAGGGGATGCAAGGGGGAGGGGTAGAGGGAGGGGGTGGGGGGGGGTGCAGGGGAAGGGGGTGCGGGGTGAAGATGGTGCGAGGGGGGGGCGGGCTGGGACGGGGTTGTGAGGGGGTGAGCTGAGAGGGTGGAGCAGGGAAGGGGACGGGGGTGGGGGGGGGGTGGAAGGGGGGGGAGGGGGGGTGGAATCTGGTGCAGGTAATAAGCCATTTCCTCAGTGCCCACCATCGACGTCCGGAAAGCTCATCGACGTCCTTCGGGAGGTGAAGCATCATTTGGCAGACTTAGAGGTGATTACATTTGCTAAGGGGTTTTTTTTTGCAGTGGTTTAAATAAAGGCATGCAGCATTGCCGACAGTGCGCTGCAGATGCTCTCCGAGCCATCTCCCGCGGGCGCTTTGAAGTTGCGGCCGGGGGGGCCGTTCGTGGATGTTTTGGGTGTTCGGGGCACCTTTTCACAGGACTTCTCTCGGGTCCCGCAGCTCCTTCTTCACCTCAATGGACTTACCGCATGCCGTGGCTGCAGACACTCTGGACTGTGATGTATTAATCCATAAAGTAAATGGTTCTACAATTACTGGCCTAAAATTTGTACCCCGCATTTTGTGTCTTTCCTCCTAGAACTGGGAAGGCACAATGGGCTCAGTGGTCGATAGTTTCACAAATGTTAACAGTCCCCTTTCAAGTGGCCTGTCAAGAGGTATCCTAGGCTTTAGGGAGCCATGGCTTAGTTGGTAGCACGCTTGCCTCTGAGTCAAAAGGTTGTGGGTCCAAGCCCCACTCCAGAAATGAGCACAAAATCTAGGTTGTCACTCCAATGTAGTACTGAGGGAATACTGCAGTGTTGGAGGTGCCGTATTTCGGATCAGTTAATTAAACTGAGGTACTCTAGGGTGGCGTCAAAGATCCCATGGCACCATTTCGAAGAAGAGCAGGGGAGTTCCGGTCAATATTTATCCCTCACTCAACATCACGAAAAAAAAACGAGCTGGTCGTTATTTCATCGCTGTTTGTGGGTGTGCAAATTGGCTGCTGCATTTCATGCATTACAAGAGTCACTACACTTAAAAAGTACTTCATTGGCTGCAAAGCACGTTGGGACATTGTGAGGTTGTGAAAGGTGCTATATAAATGCAAATTTTCTTTTTATGACCTATTGCTGATTTTCTTAACTCCGACAGTTCTTTGCTCTGTTGTCTCCCAGGTACAAGGGTACGAGACATATTGCATGGGCTGGAAAAGATTTTGCAAAGGGAGAGAGAGCAAACATTTATCATGGTACAACATAGAATCACCAAATTATTACAGCACAGAAGGATTTGGCCCGTCGTGTCTGCACCAGCTCTCTGAATGAGCAATTCACACTGGGCCATTTCCCTGCCTTCGCCCCGTAACCCTGTACATTCTTCCTTTTTAGATAACTGTCGAATTCCCTTTTGAATGCCTCGATTGAACCTGCCTCCACTGCACTCTCAGGCAGTGCATTCCAGACCTTACCCACTCGCTGTGTGAAAAAGATTTTCCTCATGTCACTTTTGCATGTGCGATCAAATGATGTAGGTAAAGAAAAAGACTTGTGTTTATATTGTGCCCTTCATGACCTCAGGACATCCCAAAGTGTTTTATAGATAAAGAAGTACTTTTGAAGTATAACCACTATTGTAATATAGGAAATGATTTGGCTAAAGGCCTAGAGTGGGTGGCGCAACAATTGCAGATGATACCAGATATAGAGAGATATCGTTATCTTTCGAACAAAGGAGGCTGCAGAAAAACATTAGTAAGATGGAAAAATTGGTTGTAAAGTGGCAGATAGAATTCAATATCAGTAAGTGTGAGGTCATGTATTTTGGTTAAAAAACAAACAGTAATTATGCTCTGAATGGAGCACGTCTGGAAGAGCAGAGGGTTCTGGGGTAAAATTTCACAGGACATTAATGGCAGTACCTCAGGTTGATAAGACTTAAAAATAGCAAATGTATTTCTAGGTTTTATCACAAGAGATATGGAATAATAAAGCCAAGAGGGAATGATGAGCCTACATCACAGCTTAGTAAGAAACTCAATTCGTGCACTGTTGTAATGTTGGGCTCTACAGTCCATAGGAAGGATATTGAGGCTTGAGAGACTGTATATGCAGGTTCATTAGGATGCTGCCTGGTATGAAGATATAAAAATATCGGGCGGCGCAGTGGTTAGCACCGCAGCCTCACAGCTCCAGCGACCCGGGTTCAATTCTGGGTACTGCCTGTGTGGAGTTTTCAAGTTCTCCCTGTGTCTGCGTGGGTTTCCACCGGGTGCTCCGGTTTCCTCCCACAGCCAAAAGACTTGCAGGTTGATAGGTAAATTGGCCATTATAAATTGCCCCTAGTATAGGTAGGTGGTAGGGGAACATCAGGACAGGTGAGGATGTGGTAGGAATATGGAATTAGTGTAGGATTAGTATAAATGGGTGGTTAATGGTCGGCACAGACTCGGTGGGCCGAAGGGCCTGTTTCAGTGCTGTATCTCTAAATCTAAAAAAATCTAAAAATATGAAGAAAGTTTGAAAAATGGGGACTTTTTTCATTAGAACAATGCAATTTATGGGACAACCTATGAAAGGTTGGGAATGGATAAATAGAGGCGGAATGTATCCAGTGATCAAAGCATTTTCGAACAAGGCAGCATGGATACCAGATTAAATGCAGGAGAGCTAGAACTGAGAGCAAGAGATAATTACCAATGTAGAGAGTTGTGAGGCTCTGGGATTCATATACAGGTTTAGTGATTGAGGCAGAAAAAAGCATGAAGGGATATGGATAAAAATGATTAGAACTATTTAGTTGCATGGGTTGGTTGTGCTGAGTAACCTGTTTTCATATTGTAACATCTATGTGTTTCTGCATGTCCCACTGTTCTCCATTGGGCAGAAAGCCTATCACTGGAGCAACCCAAATTTGAAGGTCAGTTGTTGTTGAATTTCCAAATCTTAGCCCAGCAAGCTGATTTTAGATTTGCTGCTCACGCAGATTTTTTTATTCTGTTAGAATTTATTGTCTCGCAAGCAGTTTAAGTCACTCAGAGATCTTTTTAACTGTTCAATGGATTTTGTTTTGTGTGCCAAGTAGCAGGAAACATTTGAGTCAATATCCAAGGACTTCAGCAGACAACGTAAAATCATTTAAATGACTCTGATAATTCAAGCCAACTTTTTAAAGACTTTACAGCAGCTCAACATACAAGGATCACTAGTCTGTGGCAAAGGAACCAGACTTACAATTTGCAAGGGATGGGGTCTGAACTGGAAGCCTCTTAGCTTCCAGAAGCAATCTTCTGGGTCTGCCAGAGGGGACTAAAGAAGGAGCTGCCAAGTTCATTCAAGTTGCAACAACTGCAGACATTGTAGTACCAATAAATGCAAAAGGGTTAAGATCGAGAACCAGTTGACAAACCCACCCAAAAGGAATGGATGATCACATTGACATCTCAAACAAAAGTGTACATTTTTGGTGCACACTGAAATCAACATGGACATTATAATATTAGGGATATAGTCTTAATAACCATTTTAATATATTTTTAAATGTAATTTTTTCTTGGTCTCCTACTTCCATGAACTACTTGACCCTCTGCATTGACCTCCTAACAACCATCTTAGGCCACAGCAGAGGTCGGTGACTCAGTATTGGATTTTGAATATGAATCACATTCATGTGGTACACTTTGTTTGAGTGCCAACATGTGCCATAGTGCCTTTCACCAACTCAGGACATCCCAAAGTGCTTTACGGTCAATGAATTACTTCTGATGTGCAGTCACTGTTATGTAGAAAGCGTGGCAGCAAATTTGCACGCAGCAAAATTGTACAATTGCTTTGTCTGGTAAACTGTCAATGAAATTGTTAAGTAAAGATTATTTGAAATAATATCCTCTTTGCTATGGCTGGTCACTAGCCATTGGATGAATCTGAAAATCTAAAATAATATTGACACAGATTGTGCTGGAGTGGGGCATTTTGTAATGTGCCCTGTTAATTAAAATGTCTTCCCTCAGCCTTCAGCTTACATACAAACATACGAATTAGGAGCAGGAGTAGGCCACTCGGCCCTTCAAGCCTGCTCCGCCATTCAATAAATTCATGGCTGAACTGATTACTCCACATTTCCACCTACCCCCGATAACCTTCCACCCCTTTGCTTATCAAGAGTCTATCTACCTCTGCCTTAAAAATATTCAAAGACTCTGCTTCCACTGCCTTTTGAGGAAGAGAATTCCAAAGACTCACGACCCTCTGAGAGAAATAAATTCTTCTCATTTCTGTCTTAAATGGGCGACCCCTTATTTTTAAACAGTGACCCCTAGTTCTAGATTCTCCCACAAGGGGAAACATCCTTTCTACATCCACCCTGTCAAGATCCCTCAGGATCTTATATGTTTCAATCAAGTCACCTTTTACTCTTCTAAATTCCAGCAGATACAAGCCTAGCCTGTCCAATCTTTCCTCATAAGACAGCCCACCCATTCCTGATATTAGTCTAGTAAACCTTCTCTGTACTGCCTCGAATGCATTTACATCCTTCCTTAAATAAGGAGACCAGTACTGTACACAGTACTCCAGATGTGGTCTCACAATGCCATGTATAGCTGAAGTATAACCTCCCTACTTTTGTATTCAATTCCCTTCATGATAAACAATAACATTCTATTAGCTTTCCTAATTACGTGCTGTACCTGGATACTAACCTTTTGCGATTCATACACTAGGGCACCCAGATCCCTCTAGATCTCAGAGCTCTGCAATCTCTCACCATTTAGATAATATGCTTCTTTTTTATTCTTCCTGCCAAAGTGGATAATTTCACACTTTCCCATATTATACTCCATTTGCCAGGTCTTTGCCCACTCACTTAACCTATCTATATTCCTTTCTAGCCTCCTTATGTCCTCTTCACAAGTTACTTTCCTACCTATCTTTGTGTCATCAGCAAATTTAGCTACCAAACCTTCAGTCCCTTCATCTAAGTCATTTATATAAATTGTAAAAAGTTGAAACCCCAGCACAGATCCCTGTGGCACACCACTTGCTACATCTTGCCAACCAGAAAATGACCCATTTATGCCTACTGTCTCTTTCCTGTTAGCCAGCCAATCTTCTATCCATGCCAATATGTTACCCCCTACACCATGAGCTTTTATTTTCTGCAATAACCTTTGATGTGGCACGTTATCAAGTGCCTTCTGGAAATCTAAGTACAATACATCCACCGGTTCCCCTTTATCCACAGCACATGTAACTCCCTCAAAGAACTCCAATACATTGGTTAAACATGATTTCCCTTTCACAAAACCATGTTGACTCTGCCTTATTACGTTGAATTTTTCGAAATGCCCTTCTATAATGTCTTTAATAATAGCTTCTAACATTTTCCCTAAGACAGATGTTAAGCTAACTGGCCTGTAGTTTCTTGCTTTCTGTCTCCCTCACTTTTTGAATATAGGAGTTACATTTGCTATTTTCCAATCTAAAGGAACCTTCCCCGAATCGAGGGAGTTTTGGAAAATTAAAAGTAACGCATCAACTATCTTATTAGCCACTTCTTTTAACACCCTAGGATGAAGTCCATCAGGATCCGGGGACTTGTCAGCCCACAGCTCCAACAATTTGTTCAGTACCACTTCCCTGGTGATTGTAATTTTATTGTGTTCCTCCCTCCCTCACACTTCCTGACTTACAGCTAATACTGGGATGTTACTTGTATGCTCAATAGTGAAGACCGATGTAAAATATCTGTTCAATTCATCTGCATCTCCTTATTATCCATTATTAATTCCCAGACTCACTTTACATAGGATCAATGCTCACTTTGTTAACTCTTTCCTTTTTTAAATATCTGTAGAAACTCTTACTATCTATCGTTATATTTCTAGCTAGCTTCCTCTTGTACTCTAATTTTACCTTTCTTATCAACCTTTTAGTCATTCTTTGCTGTTTTTTTATATTCTGTCCAATCTTCTGACCTGCCTCCCATCTTTGCATAATTATAGGCTTTTTCTTTAAGTTTGATACTATCTTTAACGGTTTTAGTTAACCAGGGATGGCGGATCCCACCCTTGGAATTTTTCTTTCTTGTTGAAATGTAACTATTCCGTGTACTCTGAAATATTCCCTTAAATGTCTGCTACTGCATCTCTATTGACCCATTCCTTAACCTGATTTGCCAGTTCACTTTAGCTAGCTCTGCTTTCATGCCCTCATAATTGGCCTTATTTAAGTTTAAAATACTAGTCTTGGATTCACTCTTCTCTACCTCAAACTGAATGTAAAATTCAGTCATATTATGATCGCTGCTACCTCGGGGCGCCTTAACAATGAGGTCATTAATTAATCCTATCTCGTTTCACAATACCAGGTCTAGTATAGCCTGCTCTCTGGTTGGCTCCAGAATGTATTGTTCCAAGAAATTATCCCGAAAACATTCTATGTACTCTTCATCTCGGCTACCTCTGCCCATCTGATTTTTCCAGTCTATATGGAGGTTAAAATCCCTCGTAATTAACGCTGTACATTTCTGACAAGCTGCCATTATTTCTTCCTTTATACCCCATCCTACAGTGTGGTTAATGTCAAGTGGCCTGTACACCACTCCCCCAAATGACTTCTTGTCTTTATGATTGCTCATCTCTAGTAAACTGCTTCTACATCCTGGTGTCCTGACTTAGGTCATCCCTCTCTATTGCGCTAATACCATCATTAATTAATGGAGTTACCCCTCCACCTTTTCCTAACGTCCTGTCCTTCCTAAATGCCATGCACCCTTCAATATTCAGGTACCAATCGATGTCGTCCTGCAGCCATGTCTCTGTAATGACTATCAGATCGTACTTATTTATTTCTATTTCTGCTCTCAGTTCATCTGTTTTGTTTTGAATGCTACGTGCATTCAAATACAGAGCCTTTAGTTTTGTCCTTTTATTATTATTGTAACCTCTAGCCTTATCTGTTGATTTATTCTTAGACTTGTATGCTCTGTCCCTTCCTGTAACAGTATGTTTATCATTTCCCTTTTAATACCTTTCTCTCTTGCCTTGTCTCTACTCCTTGATTTACCATATCTTCCCAAATATGATCCCTTTCCCCCACTATTCAGTTTAAAACCCTCTCTACTTCCCTAGTTATGTGGCTCGCTAGAACTCCGGCCCCAGCACTGTTCGGGTGTAGTCCATCCCAACGGTACAGCCACCACTTTCCCAGTATTGGTGCCAGTGCCCCAAGAACCGGAACCCACTTCTACCACAACAGTTGTTTTGCATGGAAGGTTGCTTGAAGTACGAGCTATAACGGGGCAATGGGGCATCTGGGACTTGGTTGAATGACAGGACCAACAATCAATCTCATTAACCAATGAGACTGAGGGACTGAGAAACAAACAGGAATAACGGAGAAAAAAATAGGATGAATTAGAGTCAAATCAAGTACAGAAAGAGAAATAGAGCGAGACAAAGAAAGTTTGCATTAAGAGAGAGAAAAAAAAGAGACAAAAATTAAAAGCAAGGAAAAAATGTCAATTTTAATTTTGCATTTTAAAAATCTCTAAGAATAATTTACTACCTGCAGGAATGAGATTCCACAATTTCAATTGTTTCCTTTCTGGCCCAGAGAGGTTGATTGGTGTTTCAAGAACATAAATCTCATCATTTAAAGACCTCTTACGCTGTCGAGTACCAGCCCTAACTTCCTGTGGCAAGTGCAATGAGTATTTAGGGCACAAACACTGCAAGCGCTACTGCAAGTGGTGCAAATTGTCCGGCGATTTGCGGCACCAGCCAACTCATGGGCTATCTCTTCCTCGCCACACATTGCTTGACAATTTACACATTAATAATGGCGGGCCCCATTAAACGCACCATTATTTTGTTGGCAAATTCTGGGCCATTATCAGGGAAAGAAGATGAAACAGTTTAAAGTTAGTGTACGCTGGGAAGATCTTTGCGTCTAATGGGGACAAGAAGTCGGTGCAAGGCCATAGCTGGATCATTGTCTTAACATGCTTGCCCCAAGCAACTTTATGGGTGACTTTTAATAATCTCAGCAATTTAAGAATAAGGAAAGGAAAGCTGATATTGCACTGTTGTTGGAGTATAGTTACTGTAGTCTCTCGATGGATTTAAATATGATGTTACTGAAACTCCCCTGTTAATTGCGAAGATGAATTAAGTGGTTCACTGGAAAATATTGATAGACTCATATTACAGCTGATTAACTCAAGCCCAAAGCCTGCAATTAGAGCTGCAGAGTCATAAGGGTTTAATTCAGCGTGTGTGACTGACCCAGTGATCATTTCCCATTGTCATGTGTAGACAAAATAGATCTTTGTCTACACATTAGAAACCAGCTGGGTGGAAAGAGCTGCCCAGTGCTTTAAAGAAAATGTGCACTTTATATAGCCTTAATATTACTGAGCAATTATGGCACATGAATACTTAATATGCCCCGATGAAATTACATTGTCCTAAATATGATAGTAACTAATATCCAATAAAGAATTGAGGACCAACCTCTTTGCCCAGAAAGCGATGAGAATGTGGAACTCGCTACCACAGGGAGTGTTTGATGTGCATTGCGTAGATGCAGTTAAGGAGCAACTAGATACACATGAGGGAGAAAGGAATAGAAGGATACGCTGATAGAGTGAGATGAAGTAAGCTCATATGGAGCATAAACACTGGCAGAGACCTATTGGGCTGAATGGCCTGTTTCTGTGCATAAAAATGGCTTAGCGTCTCTGTTTAAATATTAGATGTAGCCACTCTGTGATCATTTCGCATGAACGGATTGGGGGGGTGAAATTCATCTTGGCGGTAATGAGAAACAAGCAATAGCGCAGTGGCCGCCCATTTAATACTCCGCTCGATTTTCTTCTCCGTGAGTTATTGGGGGGAGTGTAAAACAGTTGATGTGCTAAAGCCCATTTCGCCCCACTTTACACTTCTAAGCATAAGGCTTTGGCCCCTTTTATTCTTACAGCACTGTTGCCGATGGCAGCCCTGACGTTGGTGGAACACGAGGGAGTGTTGTTGCCTTCAGAGGTTCTCAGGCCCACCTCAGTAGGTGGGATGCCACGGCAGCCTAGGGTTGGGTTGCCACTGTGTTTTCTGGTGCAGGGGAAGAGAGGGAGATGGAAAGCAGCAAGAACTTAAGGCCTTCCATTTTTATAAAGACTAATCTCTTCGCTCAGAAATATGGCAAGGCACTTCACACAATGAAATACTTTTGATATGCAGTCACCAGAGTTCTTTAAGCAAAGGCTGAAGTCATGCTGTGCACAATATGGTCCCACAGACAGCAAGGCAGTGACATAATGCATAAGTGACCCAATGGGCTGGATTTCCTTATTCTGTCCCTACACAGTCCATTCTAACCTACTGCCCCTATTCTGCCCTGACCCCAGCCGAGATTCCTGGATCAGACATTATTATCTATGTCATATCTGAATAAGTGCTTGTTTTGATGGGGTAATAACTGCTTTTGTTTCCAAGACCCCTTAAAACCTTCCTGTCAAAGAATAACAGAAGTAATACAAGAGAAGGGTCATTGCCACATTGCGCTTAATCCAGTGTTCAGTTAACAATATGCAACTGCCATACATATTTAATATGTTTATAGTGTGCTGCCAGCGAGCGCCTGCCAATGACCCCCAGGAGAATCCGACGGGATGGCTGATGTAGTACCAGAAGAGGTAGGATGCAAGAAAAAAGGGGCAAAAGAACCCTAAGACACAGCAGATTTCTTTTCACTGAAGGCCTCACGGGGATTGCCTCTATCGGAAGACTTCAGGGCCTTTCTGTTGCTACAATAACAACAACTTGCATTGATATGGCACCTTTAACAAAGTAAAGCATCCAAAGGCACTTCACAGGAATGATTATCAAACAAACTTTCACATCGAGCCACATAAGGCGATATTAGATCAGGCGAGGGTCAAAAAAGTGGGTTTTAAAGAAAGAAAGACTTGCATTTATATAGTGCCTTTCATGACCACTGAATGTCTCAAAGTACTTTACAGCCAATGAAGTACTTTTTAAGTGTAGTCACTGTAGGAAACGCAGCAGCCAATTTATGCACAGCAAGCTCCCACAAACAACAATGTGTTAGTGAACAGATAGTCTGCTTTTGTGATGTTGATTGAGGGATAAATATTGGCCAGGGCACCTCCCCTGCTCTTCTTAAAATAGTGCCATGGGATCTTTATGTCTACTTAAGAGGGAAGGCAAGACTTTGATCATCTAAAAGATAGCACCTCTGACAGTGCTGCACTCCCTCCGTATAGTGTCTGTGGAATTCACTACCCCAGAGTGCAGTGGATGCTGGGACATTGAGTAAATTTAAGGAGGAGATAGACAGATTTTTAATTAGTAAATGTTATGGAGGACGGGCAGGAAAGTGGAGTTGAGGTTGAGATGAGATCAGCCATGATCGTATTGAATGGCAGAGCAGGCTCGAGGGGCTGAATTGCCTATTCCTGCTCCTAGTTCTTATGACCACTGGGTGTCAACTACAATTTGTTATGCTCAAGTCCTGGAGAGGAACTTGAACTCATAACCGTTGGCTCAGAGACAACAGTGCGAGCAACTGAGCCACAGCTGATACTACAAGGAGAGAGGGAGAGATAGAGAGCTGAAGAGGTTCAGGGAGAGAATTCCACAGCATAGGGCCAAAGCAGATGAAGACATGGCTGCCAGTGGTGGAAGGATTAAACTGAGGAATTGAAGGAGCACAGCTCATGTACTGCTATCAGGATTCACCTGTCACACTGGGGAGCAGCAGTAAGATGGCAAAAGAGGGAAATGGGCCAGGAACCCAGGTGCCACCTCCCTGTCAGCATTATGCAGTGGGAGGGGAAGGGGCAGCAAACCTGGGGGACGGGGAGGGGGAGGACATTGATGCCAAGATGGCTAGTGGTAGGTGCCAACACCCGACTGTCTGTGTTATTTTTGCTGCTAAATTCCCATGACATTTAGGGTATAATAATCGAGGAACATTCACATCAACAGATTTATAAACAAAGATTATCCAAGGACTTTCCATGAAGAAGAAACTCCATTAAATCATTAACTTGATGATCTCTGGCAGCAAACTGGCCCTAATGGTGCCTGCTAATTAGTATTGAACTCATTGCCGTCTGATAGCATGCACTCATGTTGCCTGCACACTGGACTCAGAATACCTGACAGTCTTCAGCTTGTTGACAGTTTTATCTCTTTTCCAGTCTTAGGCCCTTTAAACTTTGCCCTTTGCCCATAGAGCTATTTAACGAAGGGATCTGGTGTAACTTGAAACAAAGATTTATATTTGTATCATACTGTATCGGGTCTCAAACATTTCCAAAGTGCTTCACACACAAAAGAGTTATTTTATATTGGCAAATCTGGCAGCCATTTTGCACACAAGATCCCACAGCTCCAGCGACCCGGGTTCGATTCTGGGTACTGCCTGTGCGGAGTTTGCAAGTTCTCCCTGTGTCTGCGTGGGTTTCCTCCGGGTGCTCCGGTTTCCTCCCACATGCCAAAGACTTGCAGGTTGATAGGTTAATTGGCCATCATAAATTGCCCCTAGTATAGGTAGGTGGTAGGGAAATATAAAGGGACCGGTGGGGATGTTATTGCAATGTGGGATTCGTGTAGGATTAGTATAAATGGTTGGTTGATGGTCGGCACAGACTCGGTGGGCCGAAGGGCCTGTTTCAGTGCTGTATCTCTAAACTAAAACTAAGGTGGTGCAGGGTTGAGTGGGGTGGGAATATTGGCCACGATTAAGGGGGAACTCTCTGCTCTTCTTCCAGTTGTGCCACAGCATCTTTAATATCTGTACCAGCAGGATAGGCAGACATGACCTGTCAGGCCTCACGTGAGCTGACAGCACCTCCAACAATGTGGCACTCCCACAGGCCTGCACCACAGCCTGGGCCCAGATTATGCGTTCCGCCAACAAACTAGACTCGGTGTTGGGAGAAAGATTTGAAATGAAAATAAAGCTTTTGGCCAATGCTGTATTCTTTTACAGTGCTATGGAATGAACTAAAACTAAAATGAAAAGAAATCGGGTGACAAATTACAAGCCACTCATGTGAGTAACTATAAGGGGTGGCGGTGGCGTAGTGGTATTGTCACTGGACTAGTAACCCAGAGACCCAGGGTATTGCTCTGGAGACATGGGCTCAAATCCCACCACAGCAGAAGGTGGAATTTGAATTCAATTTAAAAAATCTGGAATTAAAAAGCTAGTCTAATGATGGTCATGAAACCATTGTCGATTGTAAAAACCCATCTGGTTCACTAATGTCCTTTAGGGAAGGAAATCTGCTGTCCTTAGCTGGTCTGGCCTACATGTGACTCCAGACCCACAGCAATGTGGTCGACTCTTACATGCCCTCTGAAATGGCCTAGCAAGACACTCAGTTAGGGCAATTAGGGATGGGCAATAAGTGCTGGCCTGGCCAGCGACGCCCACATCCCATGAATGAATGAATAAAAAAAAAAGAAAGAGAACTGCTTACCTTGAATTAAACATGTTTTGTCATTTATTCATTTTTGCCATTTCTACAGGGTATATTTAAATGTAAATCATTTCTGATTTTCTGATCTATTACCTTGTAAAATTGCTTCCTGATCAAATAATCTTGTTAATTTATCTCTACTAACACAACAATACACAGTAGTTGCAAAGGGAAATGTTTAATTCATATAAGTAATTTTTTTTTTAAAGATGATTTATTCCTTCAAATGAACAAATCTGTGGAACTTCCTGGCTGGATTATCCCCTACAAAGAGCTGATTTTCCAGTATGTGTTGGCAGCAAGGGGGCATTGCCCACTGGCTATAGATGTTGAGTGATTTTCCAATAAGCATAATCAGAATGTAAAATTTCTCACTGCCAGTGTGAAACATTTTTCACCACCAGTGTGTAATGTTTTTCACTGCCAGTGTATAACACTTCTCAACACCAGTGTGTAAAATGTCTCACTGCCAGTATGTTACGTTTCTCAATGCCAGTGTGTAAAATTTCTCACAGCCAGTGTGTTATGCTTCTCACTACCAGTGCGTAACACTTCTCAATGCCAGTGTGTAAAATTTCTCACTGTCAGTGTGCAACATTTCTCATTCTCACTGCCAGTGTATAACATTTCTCACCGCCAGTGCATAACACTTCTCAATGCCAGTGTGTAATGTTTCTCACTGCCAATGTGTAAAATTTCTCACTGCCAGTGTGTAAAATATCTCACTGCCAGCGTGTAACAGCTCTCATTCTCACTGCCAGTGCATAATGCTTCTCACTGTTACTGTGTAACATTTCTCACTGCTAGTGTTTAACACTTCTCACCATCAGTGTATAATACTTTTCACTGCCAGTGTTTAATGCTTCTCACAGCCAGTGTTTAACCCTTCTCACTGCCAGTATGTACTTGGCAAGTTTGCCCTGAGAGAATATGTGCCAGAATTGCCAAAGTGGCTGTGCAATTGATGGGCATTGAGCAATCCAGCAAACAAAGAAATAATTTGCATTTATCTAGCATCCTATCACATGGTGAGGACGTCCCACAGTGACTCATATTCCCAACAAATTCTTTTTGAATTGCAGTCATAGCTGTTAGGGAGATAAACAGGGCAGTCAATTTGTACAAGGCCAACTCCCGCAATTGGCAAATGAGATGATTGGCTAATTAATCTGTTTTTGGTTGTGTTGGTTGAGGGAGGAATGTTGGCCAAGACTTCTCCAAATGGAATCTTGCACAGCATTTACCTGGATCTAGAACAGGCAGACAAGCCTTAGTTTGGCATCTCATCCGAAAGAAACACCTCCAATAACACAGCAGCACCCTCAATATTGCCTGCGTGTCAGTCTCTGTTGGAGCTCAAGGCCTCTTGTGCGTCTTAAAATGTCAAACTCTCAATCAGTGATGAGAGTTTTATGAACTGAGCCAAGATGACCTTCAGTAGCTTTTCCACCACATTCCATATTTTGTTGCATGAACTATAATCAGGTTAGTCAGTATGTACATGCTGAGCACCTGCTGTGTTGGTGCTTATAATCAGTAATTATAAATGCAGTTAAAATGAGTTGAAATCGAACCTATGCAGCATTAATAGTGAACAAGTTAATTATGCCCATTATTTTAACCAACCCCAGTAAAGGGTTTGCACCCATGCTTTGCCACAATAGTACATAGAGGAATTTTATTTGAATGCACTAACACTTTCCTTACTAATATTACAAAGCATAATTTCAATCCAAAAGAATTATAACCCACCATGAGGCTTACACTGACTGAACATAGAATAACATAGAAATTATAAGACTGAAACAGGCTGTTGGAGCCAAACAGGCCACGTGAGCAGTAACTCTAATCTCATGGGCTGGATTTTCAGCCCCAGGCAGCTGGGAGCTAAAAAGAGCCCCGCCTGCTGGCTTGCCTGTTCCCCGGCTCCATCCTGCCTCCAGGCCATTTTTGTAGAGGTGGGATCAAGAGCAGGCAGGGCTACCAGCCTGTATGTGGTGGGTAGCCTATCAGGCTCCTTAAGGCAAGTTAAAGGAGGCCGACTGGAATTTTCCAGTTGGCCTCCAGATTCCTGCAGGTGGGAGGGGGCATTGTAGATGGCTTGAGGTGTCCTCCTGGCAGCAGGCCAAGGGGCCAGCACTCCAGGCAGGCCTAGAGGCCCTGCCTGCCTGCCTGAGGACAGGAGCAGCTACAGGCCAACCTGTAGAGGGGTTCCCCTCCCCTCCCCTCCCTACTCCCCACACAACGGTGGCCTGGCTGTAAAAGCCATTTATTTCTTTAGATTTGAACAAGTTGGGGAGAGAGTGCCTCCATATTGAAGCACCCTCTCTCTTACTTACTTTCTATTGCAGACTGCTGCTCCTTTCAAGCTGGAAGGCCTCTGATTGGCCCACCAGCTTAGCGAGCCTACCTGCCATCGCTACTTGGATGGTGAACCTGTCTCCAGGCCAATTAAGGGGACACCCCGTGAAAATCACAATGAGTGACTGTTTCCCCCTCAGGGCAGATTCAGCAACCGGAAACAGTCCCCACCACTGTTTCCAGCCCCTGGATGGAAAATCTTGCCCCATGTACCTACCTGCTACCTTTATTCACTGTCCCTTCAAACTATTCTTAAATGTTCTCTGCTTCAATCATTAATGTTGGAAGTGAATTCCCCAGCTTGGCAACCCTTTGTGTAAAAACAAAATTCTGCTGCTTTCTATCCTAAATCACTTACGTTTAATTTTACCTCAGTGTCCTCTAGACCACTTATCAATGGAAATATTCTGTTTCTTTATACTTTGTCCCTTCCTTTCATAATTTTAAACACTTCTTTCAAATCATCCTGTAACTTCCCGTTCTAACGAAAACAGAGCCAATTTTTCATCTTTATTCATATTTGCATTTCCTCCTATCAGGCAGTATCCTGGTGAATTTGCATTGCATCCTCTTGAAAACATCAACATCCTTTGGTGTGGAGCCCAAAACTGCACACAGTACTGTAACTAACTACGGTCTGATTAATGAGAACAGAAAGTGCTGGAAATACTCAGCATGTCTGGCAGCATCTATGTAGAGAGAAACAGAGTTAATGTTTCAGGTCTGTGACCTTTCATCAGAATTGGCAAAAGTTAGAAATGTAACAATCTTTGAGCAAGTGAAAGGGGGGAGTGGGGGAAGAAGAACAAGAAGGAAGGACTGTGATAGGATGGAGGGGGCGAGAGATTAAATGACAAATGTCATGGAACAGAATGCAAATGGAGTGCTAAATAGTTGTACTGAAAGACAAAGCACGAGACCAGAGAGAGTGTTAATGGCAAAATAGTGAACAGCTCTGTCCAAAAACAAAAACATGAAAAATAGGTTTAAGACCAGCACATGGTTAAAAAATTAAAAAAAAATATATATATATATTGAAATTATTGAACTCAATATTGAGTCCATAAGGCTGTAGAGTGGCTAATTGGAAGATGAGATGCTATTCCTTGAGCTTGCGTTGATGTTCACTGGAACACCGCAGCAGGCCGAGGACAGAAATGTGGGCATGGGAACAAGGTGGTGAATTAAAATGGCAAGCAAGGCCTAATTAAGGTGGCTTTTCAATGTCCTTATCTGTTGTTAACATGCTGTTTATCCATCCCCCCTCCCCTCCCCTCCCCCTCCCGAGTATCTGGACTTCAGCCATGGCTCAGTTGGCAGTGATCTTACCTCTGAGTCAGAAGGTTGTGGATTCAAGTCCCACTTCAAGACTTGAACACAAATGTCAAAAAGGTACAGTGTTGAGGGAGTGCTGCACTGTTAGAGTTGCTGCCTTTTGGATGAGATGTTAAACAGAGGCCCTATCTCCTCTCTCAAGTGGATGTGAAAGATTTCATGGCACTATTTTGAAGATGAGCAGGCGGGTTATCTCTGGTTTCCTGGCCAATATTTATTCATCCTGCAATCAACATCACAAACACAGATTATCAGGTCATTATCACATTGCTGTTTGTGGGAGCTTGCTGTGCTCAAATTGGCTGCTGCGTTTCAACATTATGACACTGAGTACATTTCTGAAGTACTTAATTGGCTGTAAAGCACTTTGGGATGTCCTGTAGTTGTGAAAGGCGTTATACACTTGCAGGCTTTTCTTTCTGCTCGCCTCCACAGCGACAAGACTACCTCATTCCGAGTTGTGTACTTGTAAACAAATGTATTGCATCACACTTACTGACACTGGATTCTTTCTGCCATCTTTTCACCCATTCCCCCAAATTTATTACTATCCCTTTGCATTTTCCTACGGTCTTCAGAATTATTTACTATGCCTCCTATTTCAGCATCATCTGCTGCAGTTCAAGGAGAAAGCCCAACACCAGCTTCTCAGGGGAAACTTGCGATAGGCAGTAAATGTGGGATTTGCCCATGATGTCTGTACCCCGATAATGAATGTCTAGATATATATATATAAAAACAAGATATGGGGCAGAATTTTACTAGCCCCTGGGTGGAAGGCTAGGAGGAAGGGGGGGGGGGGGCAGTAAAATGTTGGGGAGCCATGTCAAGATGGCTGCCTGACATAGTTTCGCCACTAGCGGTGGGACCTGAAGCGTAGCTTCTGCCTGCCGACCAGAGGTTACATAAGGGGCCATTTGAGGGGCCGCCTTTTGAACATGGGTATTGTGATTGTCCCTCTGTCACTCCCAAGTCTCATGTACAGAACCACTATCATCACAGACCCATGAAAACCCTGGGCCTAAATAGACATCTATCATCAAGTGACTCGCGTCCTACAAGCTAAATGAGTAGTGGTCCAATGGGTCTTCACTCTTCTGCAATTATCTGACCTGATTACGCAGTGGTGCCCAGCTGGTCTATGGAAACTGGCACTTGATGGCAAATTTGAATAGGAAGGGACGTAGGGTTCCAAATCCTTCAGGATTGTCCCGGAGTCTCCAGGAATTGAAGATTAATCTTCAGGACACTGCTGCGAGCAATCCTGGAGAAAAATAATAGGGGCATTAAAAAAATGTTTTTTCTCTCTTTGAACACTTTGGCTTATTACTTATAAGAGAAACACTGGAGGTAGAAAAAAGGGCAGTTTAACTAATGCTGAGAATCACACATTCAGGTGACAAAGAGTCTGTTTGCTTCTCAATTGGCTTAAAAAAGGTGACACGTCACAGGGCTGGGGGTGATGGGGGGAGGGGGCGGGTGGAGGGGGGGTGGTGCCCTGTTGGTAGACCAATGGAGGCAGGGCAGTGGGAGATGAGTGGTCCTGAGAGAAAACCTCCCAGGGATATGTCAAACCAGAGTAACTCCAGAGGGGAGCGCACTGAAGTTGTTCTCTCCAGACTTGCATATTTAGATGACAAGAGACAGAAAGTATCTCAAGGTCTCAGATTACTGAAGGCTCATCTGATGCTGGGCAACCTGCCTTCAGCTGTTACATAGGGACATCGTGACCTTATATCACATTATGCAAGTCAGCTGAACAGGTTTGTTGCCTCGTAACTGCTGATTACATGCCTGCCGTGTGCCATCCTTTTTTTTTAACCAAACACAGGGATGTTGCCACATCCTGTCACCTTCTGTACAATGAAGTGTCACTCGACGACCTTTACTGGTTCTTGTGTCACTGACTTTTGTGCTTTTCCCAGCTTTCTGTGCACCTAGAGGCTCCTGTATTTCACACAAACCTCATGCTCTGTTACATTACTTCAGAGTGTGCAGAAGCCAGCCAGAAATATGCAAAGTGCCAAAACGTTAAAATAGAATGTCAAGTAACTTTCCCTTATCCTTTAGAAATGGCTTTCCATTCATCAGAGAAGTGATAATGGAAAATTTGAACGCTGTCACATTTATGATGGCAACCAAGATGCCAGCTAAAAAAAAAACCAAATCACAGTGTTGTCAGTCTTTTATTGCTATATGTGTCATTTTAAGCACAGTGGAGACTGGGTAGCAATCTAGAATCACAAGCAGCACACTCACTAATCAAAAATAAACACTTGCATTTATGTTGCGTCTTATCACATCATCAAAGGAAGTCCTGGAAGCATAGAAATGAGTCAAATGACCTGTTAGTGTGACATATATTCCTGGAGAGTCTTGTTGCAGCACAGTTGCATGCTTGTTTTCCATGGCCTCACTCCTCTCCATCTCTGTAACCTCCTCCAGTCCCACAACCCTTCGAGATCTCTGCACTCCTCCAGTCCTGGCCTTTTGCACGTCCCCTATTTTATTCCCTCCTCCATTGGTGTCCGTGCCTTCAACTGCCAAGACCCGAGCTCTGAGATTCCCTCCCTAAACCTCTCGGCATCTCTAACTCTAAGTCCTCCTTTAAGATGCTCCTTAAAATCTAAAATAAAAGCAAAATACTGTGGATGCTGGAAATCTGAAATAAAAACATAAAGTGCTGGAAATGCTCAGCAGGTCTGGTAGCAGGGTTAACAGAGTTAAGGTTTCAGGTCTGTGACCAGCTCTGATGAAAGGTCACAGACCTGAAACGTTAACACGGTTTCTCTCACAGATGCTGCCAGACCTGCTGAGTATTTCCAGCACTTTCTGTTTTTACTCCTTAAAAGCTACCTCTTTGACCAAGCTTTTGGTCAAATTTTTTCTTGATAACCCCTCCTGTGAAGTGCCATGGGGTGTTTTACTCAGTTAAAGGCCACTCAGCTCCTGACCTCATTACAGCCTTGGTTCAAACACGGACAAAAGAGCTGAACTCAAGAGGTGAGGTGAGAGTGACTGCCCTTGACATCAAGGCAGCATTTGACCGAGTATGGCATCAAGGAGCCCTAGCAAAACTGGAGTCAATGGGAATCAGGGGGAAAACTCTCTGCTGGTTGGAGTCATACCTAGCGCAAAGGAAGATGGCTGTGGTTGTTGGAGGTCAATCATCTGAGCTCCAGGACATCACTGCAGGAGTTCCTCAGGATAGTGTCCTCGGCCCAACCATCTTCAGCTGCTTCATCAATGACCTTCCTTCAATCATAAGGTCAGAAGTGGGGATGTTTGCGGATGATTGCACAATGTTCAGCTCCATTCGTTACTCCTCAAATACTGAAGCAGTCCGTGTAGAAATGCAGCAAGACCTGGACAATATCCAGGCTTGGGCTGATAAGTGGCAAGTAACATTTGCGCCACACAAGTGCCAGGCAATGACCATCTCCAACAAGAGAGAATCTAACCATCTCGCCTTGACATTCAATGGCATTACCATCGCTGAATCCCCCACTATCAACATCCTAGGGGTTACCATTGACCAGAAACTGAACTGGAGTAGCCATATAAATACCATGGTTACAAGAGCAGGTCAGAGGCTAGGAATCCTGAGGCGAGTAACTCACCTCCTGACTCCCCAAAGCCTGTCCATCATCTACAAGGCACAAGTCAGGAATGTGATGACTCTCCAATTGCCTGGATGGGTGCAGCTCCAACAACACTCAAGAAGCTCGACACCATCCAGAACAAAGCAGCCCGCTTGATTGGCACACCTTGCACAAACATTCACTCCCTCCACCACCGACGCACAGTGACAGCAGTGTGTACCATCTACAAGATGCACTGCAGCAATGCACCAAGGCTCCTTAGACAGAACATTCTAAACCCGCGACCTCTACCACCTCGAAGGACAAGAGCAGCATATGCATGGGAACATCACCACCTGCAAGTTCCCCTCCAAGTCACACACCATCCTGACTTGGAACTATATCGCCGTTCCTTCACTGTCGCTGGGTCAAAATCCTGGAACTCCCTTCCTAACAGCACTGTGGGTGTACCTACCTCACATGGACTCAGCGGTTCAAGAAGGCAGCTCACCACCACCTTCTCAAGGGCAATTAGGGATGGGCAATAAATGCTGACCTCGTCAATGACACCTACATCCCAAGAATGAATTAAAAAAAAGGCACTTTATAAATGCAAATTGTTGTTGTTGTTGTTGTTGTTGAGTAGGAAGATGGCTAGGAAAGTGACAGATTCATGATTTATGTTTAAACGAGCAGTGAATATATGTTTCCAATAAATGGCGAAGAATAAGTAAAGCTTTTGATCATGAGGGAGGTCAGACCAAGGAGGCCTTTACTGCCCAGACAGTAATCTGATGGAGTGGACCACTTGCCGGTTCGAGGATTCAATAGATTTTCATCCCATTGATTCTAGTCTGGAACCTTCAGGTGCAGTGGTGTTGAAAGGAAGGGATAGTTGGACAAGGACATGCAGATATATTTCATTTTATATATATCTACATAGACTATACAGCACAGAAACAGGCCATTTGGCCCAACTAGTCTGTGCTGTGTTTATAGTCCCATTTTTTTTTAGAACATTACAGCGCAGTACAGGCCCTTCGGCCCTCGATGTTGCGCCGTCCTGTGAAACCATCTGACCTACACTATTCCATTTTCATCCATATGTCTATCCAATGACCACTTAAATGCCCTTAAAGTTGGCGAGTCTACTACTGTTGCAGGCAGGGCGTTCCACGCCCCTACTACTCTCTGTGTAAAGAAACTACCTCTGACATCTGTCCTATATCTATCACCCCTCAAATTAAAGCTATGTCCCCTCGTGTTTGCCATCACCATCCGAGGAAAAAGACTCTCACTATCCACCCTATCCAACCCTCTGATTATCTTAGTGGTGTCCTGATCAATATTCCTTCTCCAACCAATTTGTTTGTTGATTTTATCTGCCTCATCTCAGCCTTTCAGCATATCTTTCTATTCCCTTTTCTCTCATGTATTTGTCTCGTTTCCTTTTCAAAGCAACTAAACTATTTGCTTCAACCATTTCCAGTGGTAGCGAGTTCCACATCCTAACCACTCTCTGTAACTCAGTGCTAACGGTATCAGGTCATGGATGAAAGATGAAAAGTCACGACCTGAAACGTTAACTCTGCTTCTCTCTCCACAGACGCTGCCTGACCTGCTGAGTATTCCCAGCATTTTGTGTTTTTGTATCGGGTCACTGTGCTGTGTAAATCTGATCTTACACCTGGTTGGAAAAGCCTCTTGAAGCAGCCCTAACTTTTTGTTGATCCATGATTAGACTCTTTCTTTGGTACCTGAATAGTGATGGGTTACATTGTGGATAAGCTCCACAATGAGGTGATCCAATAAATTCACAATCAAGTTCAAATCACAGAAAACCTTTCAGAATTCGCCTTTGCCAGTTCGTATCATTTAAACAAAATGGGGTCTAGGTGGGATGACATTCCTTGACTTATGCTCAAAGGATCTGGATCTTTGTCTATTACTAGTTTAAGTTTTCAATACTGATCAGGAAATAAACTGATATTCAAAAATGTAACTTGTGGCATGTTTCTTGCTGATCAACATATACCTGGCTTATGACTGCAAGTGGGAGAACTCCATTAATATTTAACACTTTTTCTTATTCATTTGAGGGATTGAGTGTTTCTGGCTAGGCTGGCATTTCTTACCCTTGAATGGAGTGCCTTGCTAGACCATTTTGGAGGGTATTTTAAGAGTCAACAACATTGCTGTGGGTCTGGAATCACAGGTAGGTCAAAACAGGTGAGAGTGGCAGATTTCCTTCCCTAAAGGACATTAGTGAACCACGTGGGCTGATATAACAATGGTCTCATGGTCATCATTAGACTAGCTTTTTATTTTCAGATTTATTAATTGACTTCATATTTCACCATCTATGGTGGGATTCGAACCCATGTTCCCAGAGCATTAGCAAATACTCTGGATTATGAGCCCAGTGACATTACCACTATGCCATCACCTTCCCCCCAGAACACTTAGCATTCCTCAATATGAAGAGTGTGTGGCATGCCTGCCCTCCTTCTCAATATAAATGATGGATTGGATGTTCATCAAATGTCAGGGCATCAGTGCTTGGGGTCAGCCAGAGTCTTAGACAATCAGATTGTGAGACTTCACAGCAACAAATGCCAGAGAAAACTTGCTATGGGCTGTAAATTCCAGCAGGTTGTGGAGAGATGAAGGAGCAGTGGTTGTCAACTTGGGTCTCACCAGCTCTGTACTATATACACAAGAATAATCTGACAATAATATTGCCATAAAACATCCTACTTACTGCACCCATTTGAAGTTTGGATCAGCTTTTGTTTTCATCCAGTGATGTTTTGCTTTTAAATTTGCTCAGACAACTTCATTTTCAAACTCACAGCAAGAGCAAGACCGAATTAAAATCTGTCTGGAATTCTTTCTCCACTGGTTGTTAAGGCCCTGTCTGTTTCTTCCTATTATTATTCAACATCTCACAGACCTATTCAAAGATGAGAAGGGAGTCCTCACCAGTGGTGTCCTGATCAATATTCCTTCTCCAACCAATTTGTTTGTTGATTTAGGAACATAAGAACAGGAAGCGGCCACTCAGCCCCTTAAGTCTGTTCCACTATTCAATTAAATCATGGCTGATCTGTATCTTAATTCCATTTAGCTGCCTTGGTGCCATATCCTTTCATACCCTCATGTAAGAAAAAAACTATCTATCTCAGTTTTGAAATGTTCATTTGACCCTCAGCCTCGGAGAGAGATTCGGATTCCCAATACCCTCTGTGTGAATAACTGGTTCCTGAAATCAGCCCTGAACAGCCTAACTCTAATTTTAAGCTAACACCCCCCTGTTCTGGACTCCCTCCCCTGCCACCAGAGAAAATCTTACTTCCAGTGACCCTATCAGAAGCTTGCGGAATCCTGTTGTGATGGAGGATGACTACCATGTTTGTCGACATAACTTTGCACCTCAGTATAACTCAGTGGAGGTGAAATGATTTGAACCATTTGAGAGACCTGACAAGTGATATATAAATGCGAGACTTGTTTTTTTTGCATTTTGCAAACATTAATCAGAATTTTCTGAAACTATATGCCTCGGCTTGAAATTACCGATAATGAGGAATATTCTGAGTTTTCTACCTCCACATTGCATCTTGAGATGAGGTGAAACTTTTATTGGAGCTCTGCTCCTGGATGAACGTGTTTACGATCGGTACACAAAATAACGATAGCACATTCAGCCTCAAGTAAAACTTCAATATCAGACTGATTTCTTTCACTGTTCAACCACAAATTGAATTTTGTGCAGCCTGAGCCTCGGCATATTAATTTACAATTAGGGAAATTAAGTTCTTCCCTGCATTTAGATAATTGCAAAGTCTGGAGTCTGAGTTTCACTTGTTCCTTTGCCATTTCATAGGAAGCCAGACAAGTTCAACTCTGGCGGAACATAAGAACAATCACGGACAGGAAAAGACCCTCCAGCCCATCCAGCTTACCCCACTCAATGGGGATACCTTGTACATTACTATATAGACACTCTCCACCCCTCCAAAAGCTTGTGATTTCCTGGGAGAGGCAGAAGAAACAGAATGAAACCCAGGCCAATTTAGGTGGGGGTGGGGGAGAGGGTGGGTGGGGTGAAATATGGGAAGTCCCTCTCTGACAGGCAATTGGAACAGGTCCAGGAGACCTTTCTGGCCCTGGAAGAGTGGGAGAATTTGGGAGAAACATGAAATTCAGGAGACCCAGTAGGATGGTAGGATGCATTGATGTGTCTGCAGGTGTGTCATCTGTGGAAGGTGCTACAGTTTTTTTTTTAGTTTTAGTCTTTAGTTTTAGAGATACAGCACTGAAACAGGCCCTTCGGCCCACCGAGTCTGTGCCGACCATCAACCACCCACTTATACTAATCCTACACTAATTCCATATTCCTACCGCATCCCCACCTGTTCCTATATTTCCCTACCACCTACCTATACTAGGGGCAATTTTATAATGGCCAATTAACCTATCAACCAGCAAGTCTTTGGCATGTGGGAGGAAACCGGAGCACCCGGAGGAAACCCACGCAGACACAGGGAGAACTTGCAAACTCCACACAGGCAGTACCCAGAATTGAACCTGGGTCGCTGGAGCTGTGAGGCTGCGGTGCTAACCACTGCGCCACATTTCCCCATGAAAGGGGTGGGGGAGGAGGAGCATGGGGTAGAAACTATTGGGCAAGTCCTTTTTAGGTTAGGCAGCCTTTTTATGACATCTGAACTAATTATTTCCTCAAATGTTTAACCAATCTGATAACATAAATGGGTACAATATCCGAGATGAGATCTGCTGTTTCCGTACACAATAGGTGCTTAATCGGAAAATTGCAAACAGCGCATCAGAAATTTCCCTCACTGTGCCCGTCCTCCCCCCATCCCGCCTCCACTTCCCACAATAAGCTGCCTGCTGTGTGCAAGTTCCAAGAGGGCCTTGGAAAATTTAACCCCAGTGACCCCTGGATGCTCCCAAAAAACACTTTTCTCCCCTCCTCTTCTGAAGTTGTTTACTTGATTGGCATCCCAGCCCCATCATCTTCAACATTCATTCCTTCCCCCACCATTGGCATATCTTGGCTGCAGTTTGTACCATCTACAGGAGTGTCTGCAGCAACTCGCCAAGGCTTCTTGCTTGACAGCACCTCGCAAACCTGCAACTTCTACCACCTAGAAAGCCAAGGGCACCAGGTCCATGGGAACACCACCACCTCTAAGTTCCCCTCTGGGTCACACACCATCCTGACTTGGACATACATCAATATTCCTTCGTCGGCATTGAACCATAAATCCTGGAATTCCCGACCTAAAAGCACTGTGGCAATTCTAACAGGACTAGACAGGCCAGATGCAGGGAGGATGTTCCCGATGGCTGGGGAGTCCAGAACCAGGGGTCACAGTTTCAGGATACGGGGTATGCCATTTAGAATCGAGATGAGGAGAAATTTCTTCACTCAGAGGGTGGTGAACCTGTGGAATTCTCTACCACAGAAGGCTGTGGAGGCCAAGTCATTAAATATATTCAAGAAGGAGATAGATGTATTTCTTAATGCCAAAGGGGTCAAGGGATATGGGGAGAAAATGGGAACAGGGTACTGAATTAGACGATCAGCCATGATCTTTTTTGAATGGTGGAGCAGGCCCGATGGGCCGAATGGCCTACTCCTGCTCCTATTTTCTATGTTTACCTTCACCACACAAGCCCCTGAGAGGGGAGGAGCATGGCATCACAGCCATGTCTATTCCTGTCCACAAATAGACACCTCCATCCAGAGGGATCAAACATCGAAAAGCTTGTATTTTCAGTGTGGTGGATCAATGTCATACCACAATAATTAACGTAATGTGACAAACCTAGAAGTCCATTGTGGAGCAATCTGCCCTAGAAGATGCAATGTGAAGCGAGGTGTCTGTGGCTCAGTTGGTAGCACTCTCGCCTCTGTGTCAAAAGTTTGTGGGCAGAAGTCAGACTTAAGGACTTGAGCAGAACAATCTATGCTGACACTGCAGTGCAGCACTGAAGGAGTATTGCACTGTCAGAGGTGCTGGGTCTTGGACCAGACATTAAAACAAGGCCTCATCTACCCACTCAAGTGGATGTTAAAGATCCCATAGCAGTATTTCAAAGAAGAGCAGAGGAGTTATCCCTGGTGTCCTGGCCAATATTTATCCCTCAATCAATATTACAGAAGAACAGATTATCTGGTCATTATCACATTGCTGTTTGTCGGAGTTTGCTGTGTGCAAATTGTCTGCCATGTTTCCTACATTACAACAGTGACTACACTTTTTAAATACTTCATTGGCTGTAAAGTGCTTTGGGATGTCCGGTGGTCATTTTATGCACTATATAAATGCATAGACTCATTTACAGCACAGAAGGAGGCCATTCAGCCCATCGAGTCCATGCCAGCTCGCCATGGAGCTATCCAGTCCCCTGCTCAATTTTGTTTGAAAGGGAAATAGATACTTACTTGGGACATCAGGTGCATTATAAGATAGGTTTTCAACAATAATGTGGCTCCAGGGGAGGGAACTGCACTTGCAGAATTGGGCCTAGTGTTGTAGCACCCTTTTAGATTGAAGCTCCCTGAGAGTCCAACTTCCCACTGGGAACACCAAAGTATCCTTTGGAGGAAGTATTAAAAAGGATGGAGCTGTCATGGTTAACCAAAACAGTACAGCATGCCCATGAACCACTGGCATACTCCTGTTCAAAGTATTTTCATGAGCTCTCTATATCCGTTGAGCTATCTACATAGGCAAGACTAAAACATGAAAGACCATTTTTAAAAAATTATATATTTCAAGTTTAATTTTAATTTCATATAATAAAACCAACCCAGTGCTCACTATTCATGTTGAAATGCGGTAAGCTAGGGGTCAAATGTTCCAATAAATTGAAGCCGGTTTCCTCTCTCATTCTTGTTGAATTCGTTCCCCCACATCCTATTTCCTGACCACAGCTTCATTTCCCAGTTTTTAATTCCTTTTCTGGTCAATTTTTTAATACATTTTCATGGAATTAGCATTTATTTTCAGCTTGTTAGTTTCTCATTCTCCGACTGCTTCTTGCACAGTGCACAGCTATTTTCCGACTGCATTTTTAATCCAAATTCATTCTCGGGATTTATTGCCCTTTCCTAGTTTCCCAGCTTTGATACAACTGCATGGCTTGCTAGGCCACTTTAAAAGGAAGCTCAGAGCCGGGCACAGTGTGGGACTGGAGTCACATCAATTAGGGGTGGGCAATAAATGCTGGCCTTGCCAGCGACACCCACACCCCGTGAATGAATAAAAAAGGGTTGTCAAGCATTGAAGTAAAGACAATCCCAGTGATTTTCTTAGCCAATATCCAAATGCTATTACTTTCTAGCAGGATTTACCAGTTGTATGTTGGTCTCAACACCCCTGAGCTAGGGAGGGTGGGAGGAGGAAAGAACAGTTAGCTGTGGTTCCTACTGCTGATCACCATCTTAGCACCTCTGTTGCAAACAGCCAGTGGGTGGATGTTGACTGAAAACAGGATCAGGTTTGACTGCAGTGGTCTAATAGCCTTACAGTCCAGGCTTGCAGATGAAGAATGATTACATGCATGATGTACCCCATAGCATGTGTAAGTATCTTTGGGATGAAATTGGGAGGGGCAAACTAAAGTAGAAAATACCTGATTGAAAGACAGCAGCAGCCTGTACATCAAAATAACTCCAATAACCAATGGCAACTCCTGACAGCAGCCCTCGAGAACACTGGAACTTTGACCCCAATAGGCTAACCTGTATGCACATGCACACATAACCAAGCTGCGTAATTAACATAAATGAATTATTCATACTTATGTAACTACTCTTCATTAAGCCTTAAAACTGGGTTGATGATTTGCATATTGTTGTCTGCTCTATAAAATATTCATCTAATTATAATATTGTTACCCAATTTGAGTCCAAAGAAAAGAATCATGCACCAACCAGAGAGTTATGTAGCTAATGAGCCAATTATACGACCTTCTTCTTCTTCTTCTTTGGCCTCCTTGTCTCGAGAGACAATGGGTAAGCGCCTGGAGGTGGTCAGTGGTTTGTGAAGCAGCGCCTGGAGTGGCTATAAAGGCCAATTCTAGAGTGACAGACTCTTCCACAGGTGCTGCAGATAAAATTGGTTGCCGGGCTGTTACACAGTTGGCACTTTCCTTGCGCTTCTGTCTTTTTTCCTGCCAACTGCTAAGTCTCTTCGAGTCGCCACGCTTTAGCCCCGCCTTTATGATTGCCCGCCAGCTCTGGCGATCGCTGGCAACTGACTCCCACGACTTGTGATCAATGTCATAGGACTTCATGTCGCGTTTGCAGACGTCTTTAAAGCGGAGACATGGACGGCCGGTGGGTCTGGTACCAGTGATGAGCTTGCTGTACAATGTGTCCTTGGGGATCCTGCCATCTTCCATGCGGCTCAAATGGCCAAGCCATCTCAGGTGCCGCTGGCTTAGTAGGGTGTATATGCTGAGGATGTTGGCCGCCTCGAGGACTTCTGTGTTGGAGATACGGTCCTGCCACCTGATGCCAAGGATTCTCCGGAGGCAGCGAAGATGGAATGAATTGAGACGTCGCTCTTGGCTGATGTACGTTGTCCAGGCCTCGCTGCCGTAGAGCAAGGTAGTGAGGACACAGGCCTGATACACTCGGACTTTTGTGTTCCGTGTCATTGCGGCATTTTCCCACACTCTCTTGGCCAGTCTGGACATAGCAGAGGAAGCCTTTCCCATGCGCTTGTTTAATTCTGCATCGAGAGACAGGTTACTGGTGATAGTTGAGCCTAGGTAGGTGAACTCTTGAACCACTTCCAGAGTGTAGTCGCCAATATTGATGGATGGGGCATTTCTGACGTCCTGACCCATGATGTTCGTTTTCTTGAGGCTGATGGTTAGGCCAAATTCATTGCAGGCAGCCGCAAACCTGTCGATGAGTCTCTGCAGACACTGTTCAGTGTGAGGTGTTAATGCAGCATCGTCAGCAAAGAGGAGTTCGCTGATGAGGATGAGCTGGACGTACAGCCAACAAAATCGGAACTCAGTGATGCCATTGATTCTCTAGCCAGCGGAAAAGCCCCTGGGAAGGATGGCATTACCCCTGAAATCATCAAGAGTGCCAAGCCTGCTATACTTCCAGCACTGCATGAATTATACTACCAGTCTCATGTTAATGCAATGCAATTTTGGATCCACCTCGAGGCAAAACTAGAGTGTAACTCAGGAGTAAAGTTGGCGATCTGACTAAAGGCGAGTGAAGTGGCATTCCCATCCGGAGGTTTCCTCGCTCTGCTTAGGTTTTACAGTGGCTGCAGTATAACTGCAGTCCAGTGCAAATCCACCTTTAAAGCCTCATTGAAACTTGGGGCCTTGAAATTCCAGAGATACTTCCAGTCTCCTGGATGACCAGGAACAGAGCCATTTGTGACCATTTCTGCTGTTTCGTTGGGAGGTTGGCTAGAGTTACAGCAGGGGAGCAGTGGAAAAGCCCGTAGAATTTCAGGCGTCTGATTCTTTGTAGTGTCAACAAAGGCCTGGTTTTGCCAGTGCACTCCACTAGTCTAAAATCTAATCAACACATGGAAGCATTGAGTTGATCACTGCTGGATAAAGTGCAAGGCAGACCCGGAAGCCTAACTCCAGCCTAATGGCTTGCCATCACCCTCTACAGGGCCAAAGAGAGGTGAGTAGGCATCTCACAGGGATATCCCTCGTCCCCTAGGATCCATCCACACACTTTGGGGGTTGGATTGAAAATCTGAGGCAGACTGGACTGGCGGAGGATGAAGGAGTCATGGCACCTGCCAGATAAACGAGTGTATACGTGGATGAAGCTCTTGTTTTGGTCACAGTCCAGCTGGATGTTGAGGGAGTGGAAGACATTCCTGTTGATGGATCTCACTGGCAGTTCACTGAGTGCCTTGATAGCCACATAGGTATAACCGATGATGCCCTGCACCTAGGGAAATCCAGCAATGGAAGCAAAACCCAATATCCTCTGTCCCTGTGAGGTCATGTCATCATTAAATGAATGTGCTGTCCAGCGCTGGCAAAGAGGGCATCAGTGACCAGCGAGATGCAGTGGTGTGCAGTCGTTTGCGAGACGCCACAAAGGTCCGCAGCTGATCCTTGAAAGGAGACAGAAGTGAAGAAGTTCAAGGCCACAGTGACTTTGACAGCGATTGGCAGGGCATGGTGACCAGTGCTGCGAGGTGCAAGGTCTTCGGCGACGAGGACACAGATGTCTGTGACTATCTACCTGTAGAGTTGCAATCTCCTGCAGCACTGGTTCTCAGTCATCTCCAGGTAGCTGTGTCTTTGGCGATAATTCCTGTGTTGCGGGTTTGGCCTCCATTTCCTCCCGACCTTCTTTCCTCTTCTGTGCCCTCCTGATACACAGGGTTCTGCCCTTTCTCCGGACGGTGTTGTCCCTCATCACCACTGGACACAATATCTTCTCTATCGTTAACTGGAGCCTTCCTTCTGGGCAGGTGGCCACCCAACTGTCCTTGGTAGCCTTGCCCCCTATACTTCTGCCCTCTCAATGCCAGAGGGGGAGGAGGGTGGGTGCCAATGCTATTCAAACCCCAGGCGCTGAGTGCCCACTCTCCCTGCCAGCTGCACAGCACCAAGGGCTCCCCCTTAACAAGTTCCCAGTCCTCCTTTGCCCCGCTGACCCTCTTATGGGATGGGGTGATGTCCTGGGGCAGCCATCTCCCACTCTCTACCCACTTCCTTTCACATGATCAATTTCTGAGGGCATAAGTAACTTGTCCTGCCCTTTAAATATTTGTATCTCAAACCTTCACAAACTCTTAACGAGTTTTTAAATAGCTTCAATTAGCCTCAAGTGGGAGAAGATCAGGAATCATGTCCCACCCTCCCCCACCCTGGTAATTGTTGCTGGCACCGGGATCGGCATCTTGAAATTGGCAGACTGCCCCGCGCTGGTATTTTTGGGGTTCCCCCCACCCCCATCTCTGTTCCCGCCAGGAGAGCATTGGAATAGTCAAGTCTAGAGGTAACAAAGACATAGATGAGGGTTTCAGCAGCAGGTTAGCGAAGGCAAGGGTGCAGTTAGGTGATGCTTGCTGATGGCACAGATATGTGGTCAGACGCTCATCTCAATCTGGTTCAGCGTCAGACAGTTGCCAAGGAGAGGGATGGAGTCGGTGGCGAGGGAACGGAGTTTGTGGCGGGATCCGAAGACAATGGTTTCGGTCTTCCCAATATTTAGTTGGAGGAAATTTCTCTTCATCCAGTGCTGGATGTCAGGCAAGCAGTCTGATAATTTAGAGATAGTGGCGGGATCAAGAGAAGTGGTGATGAGGTAGAGCTGAGCGTCAGCAGTGTTACTTCACCTCTTGGTTAGAGGTTGCGGATCAAGTTCCAACTCAAGACTTTAAGTAATCTAGGCCAATACTCCAGTGCAGTATTGAGGGAGTACTGCATTGTCAGAAGTGGTGTCTTTTGCATGGGATGTAAAACCCAGAACCTAGTTATCCATTCCAATGGCTCAGATGTTTGCAAACAGCCCTATCTGGAAATGAGCAGGGAGTTTTCCAGGTGTCTTGTTGGACAATTCTCACTGAATAAATATCAGCTAAATACAGATTAACTGGTCATTAAATTCCGCCCAGTCAAAGGAAAATAATTTATAGAGAAGTGCGTTACAGTAGGCCTGAGCAGATGAAAAGAAATAATGATTGGTGATTGCAGCTACAAATGGGATTGAACAATTTAATTAAGTTGGGGGACCAAATTCAAACTTTCCCAAGATGATTCTGAAAGGCAGATGAACACAATTAAGATTGGATCATTTAGGTAATTTAGAATAGGTTTAGCAGATTCAGAAAAGTGCTTTGGATATAATTAAATCTGCTCTATATTCAGCACAATTAATGGTCCCTCTCGGCACTGGTCTTCATGCAGGAAAATGAGTTGAGTTCAGTCGAAAGTGCTGTCAGGAAATCTGAGCATGGAATTGATTAAACGTTGACATCTATTGGTTATTAAAATGGAATTTGAATAATGAATCACGACGAAAATGGCAAATGGTGGGAAGGTGCAGAAGTTTGATCAGGGCCAAAAATCATAACATTGGGGATAATTCTAACCTATCCCGCCCGTCAGTGAACCTACGGTTTCAGGGCTAATGCAGATTTTATATCCTGCCTGATTTTACTCTCCACTGAAGCCATCAGAGAGCAATGTCAGCATGTTAGGTTAATATTACCCCTATGTTTGAAATGGGATTCGAACTTTGTTTTAAATTGCCAGACTTGCCATTTTTTTCTCTTTGTAACCTTGAACTGCTTACTTACAGATAGCTCCATCATTCCAGTCTGGAACTGAGATGGCTATATTTAACCTAAACCATCCACTGGAAAACGGATGGGATTGGATCAACATCCATTTTATACCCCACCTGATTTTTGTCAAATTTTGTTTGATAACGATCCTCCTATGTGTCACTGGGTTGAAAGTATACGAGTAATCTGAGGAGAAACAGGTGACTTTGGACCTATAGTCTCCAAAGCTCTCTACCGTTAGTGATTTTCCACACATTGTGTCTGGATCTGTTGTAGATTAATTGCTAGAGATTGATCGCTATGATTAGTCAATAATTCCATTATCATTGTATCATGAGACTACCAGACTGATAGAAGACAAGTGACACGGACTGGTCTTTTCTCATTTAACAATTGCTATGTTCCTGAAGTTCAGGTTGTAACAATGGTTGGTCTAGTGATCCACTCATGCTTTGCCTGTACCTCTCACGCAGCCTCACTCAATGACTCTAGAGATAGTCTGGAGATAGCAGAAGGTATATCTAAATAAGCGATCAATAATCAAGAACCTTTAGAAACCAATTAGAACAGGTTGGGCTAAGAGTTGCTTGCGTAATGCATCTGAACTGTTCTGAGGTACATTTTTCACTGAGTCTTTATTTACCAGAGTGGAGCTGGAGAAGACTTGGTCAATGGGCCAAGTTTTCCTTTGAGGCCTGTGACAATTCCACACCATTGTGCATGCGAATTTGAAGAAGAAGCTTCAGCTTGTCAAAGTCCCTGACCTTGGCCTGCAGGAAGCTGCCATCCAATTGGTGAAAAGAGGTTGATTTCTGATTGGGCAATCAGGAATGGGCCTTAACCAATCCTCCAGGCCCAGGAACCTAATGATATTTCAGCTTCCAAGTTTTCAAGCTAAGATAGGGAAAAGGCACAGGGGGGGACCAGTCGAAAGATGGTGTGGGGCAACAGTGCAAGGAAGGAGAATGAGGCAAAACATGGGAACTGCTTGAATTTACTGAGTATAAGTACTTGAAATTCTTCTGTATGGGTTGGTTCACCTTTTTCTTTGCCAAACAGCTTGCATTGTAGCATAATCATTTGCGGCTCACTTGATGATTTTGAAACGCATATCCCAGCTCCAACGGGCTGCAGATCCCAACACTTGAGCAACATCCAATTTTTTTTGACCATGTTTTGCTTCATTACGTCGTGGGGAAAAACTTTTTTCTGCAACGAGGATTTGGAATGCAATGCCTGATAGAGTGGTGGTACAGATTCAAAAATAGCCTCACAAAAGTTAATCAGACAGCTGAAGGAGAAAAAATTGCAGCAATACGGGGAAAGAGCAGAAGAAGTGGGACTCACCCTTCAAAAGATAGGCCGAATGGTCTGTTACTGTGCTACACTATTCTATAAATCTTGGGTTCAGGTGTTTAATTTGGGTGAAAATCACACAACAAGAACATAAGTCTGGACCAAAGGAAGAGGAGAATAATTATCACCTTGTCCCTACTCTAACATAAACTCGCTCCCTAAACTCCAACTCCTTGCCAGGTCTTTCCTCACTTTTAAAACTCTCTTCAAAATCTACCTTTTCATTCTGTGATTTCAGATATCTCTCCTAACCCTCTGGGTTTTTTTTTTGTTCTTCAGAGAATTCCTTTGGGATGTTTTGGGGAGTGGATCATTCCTTACAGCTCACATAACTCAAGGGCAAAGTTTAAAAAAAAGGCTTGCATTTATATAGCACTTTGCACAACCACCAGACAATGAAGTACTTTTTAAAAATGCTGTCACTGTTGTAACACAGAACAAAGAACAAAGAACAGTACAGCACAGGAACAGGCCATTCGATCCTCCAAGCCTTCGCCGATCTTGATGCCTATCTAAACTAAAACCTTCTGCACTTCCGGGGACCGTATCCCTCTATTCCCATCCTATTCATGTATTTGTCAAGATGCCTCTTAAACGTCGCTATCGTACCTGCTTCCACCACCTCCCCCGGCAGCACGTTCCTGGCACTCACCACCCTCTGTGTAAAGAACTTGCCTTGCACATCCTCTCCAAACTTTGCCCCTCGCACCTTAAACCTATGACCCCTAGTAACTGACTCTTCCACCCTGGGTTAAAGCTTCTAACTATCCACTCTGTCCATGCCATTCATAACTTTGTAAACCTCTATCAAGTCGCCCCTCCACCTCTGTCGTTCCAGTGAAAACAATCCGAGTTTATCCAACCTCTCCTCATAGCTAATGCCCTCCAGACCAGGCAACACCCTGGTAAACCTCTTCTGTACCCTCTCCAAAGCCTCCACGTCCTTCTGGTAGTGTGGCGACCAGAGTTGCACGCAATATTCTAAGTGTGGCCTAATTAAAGTTCTGTACAGCTGCAGCATGACTTGCCAATTTTTATACTCTATGCCCCGACCGATGAAGGCAAGCATGCCATATGCCTTCTTGACTACCTTATCCACCTGTGTTGCCACTTTCGGTGACCTGTGGACCTGTACGCCCAGATCTCTCTGCCTGGCAATACTCCAAAGGTTCTGCCATTTACTGTATATTTCCCACCTGTATTAGATCTTCCAAAATGCATAACCTCACATTTGTCCGGATTAAACTCCATCTGCCATTTCTCTGCTCAAGTCTCCAACCGATCTATATCCTGCTGTATCCTCTGACAATCCTCATCACTATCCGCAACTCCACCAACATTTGTGTCGTCCGCAAACTTACTAATCAGACCAGCTACATTTTCCTCCAAATCATTTATATATACTACAAACAGCAAAGGTCCCAGCACTGATCCCTGCAGAACACCACTAGTCACAGCCCTCCATTCAGAAAAGCACCCTTCCACTGCTACCCTCTGTCTTCTATGACCAAGCCAGTTCTGTATCCATCTTGCCAGCTCACCTCTGATCCCGTGTGACTTCACTTTTTGTACCAGTCTGCCATGAGGGACCTTGTCAAAGGCTTTACTGACGTCCATGTAGACAACATCCACTGCCCTTCCTTCATCAATCATCTTCGTCACTTCCTCAAAAAACTCAATCAAGTTAGTGAGACGTGACCTCCCCTTCACAAAACCATTCTGCCTCGCGCTAATAAGTTCATTTGTTTCCAAATGGGAGTAAATCCTGTCCCGAAGAATCCTCTCTAATAATTTCCCTATCACTGACGTAAGGCTCACTGGCCTATAATTTCCTGGATTATCCTTGCTACCTTTTTTAAACAAAGGAACAACATTGGCTATTCTCCAGTCCTCTGGGACCTCACCTGTAGCCAATGAGGATACAAAGATTTCTATCAAGGCCCCAGCAATTTCTTCCCTTGCCTCCCTCAGTATTCTGGGGTAGATCCCATCAGGCCCTGGGGATTTAGCTGCCTTAATGCTTTGCAAGACGCCCAACACCTCCTCCTTTTTGATAACGACATAACCCAGACTATCTACACTCCCTTCCCTAGACTCGTCATCCACCAAGTCCTTCTCTTTGGTGAATACTGATGTAAAGTACTCAGTTAGTACCTCGCCCACTTCCTGTGGCTCTACACATAGATTCCCTCCTCTGTCCTTGAGTGGGCCAACCCTTTCCCTGGTTACCTCTTGCTCTTTATATACATATAAAAGCCTTGGGATTCTCCTTAATCCTGTTTGCCAATGACTTTTCATGACCCCTTTTAGCCCTCCTGACTCCTTGCTTAAGTTCCTCCCTACTGTTTTTATATTCCTCGAGGGCTTCGTCTGTTCCCAGCCTTCCAGCCCTTACGAATGCTTCCTTTTTCTTTTTGACTAGGCTCACAATATCCCTCATTATCCAAGGTTCCCGAAACTTGCCAAACTTAATGTAGGAAATGCTGCAGCTGCTTTGCACACAGCAAGATCCCACAAACAGAAATGTGATAATGACCAAATAATCTGTTTTTGTGATGTGTATTAAGGGGAAAATATTGGGCAGGAGGGATAACTACACTGTTCTTCTTCAAAATAGTGCCATGGGATACTTTACATCCAGCTAAACATCTCATCTGAAAATCATCACTTCCAATAGTGCAGCAGTCCCACAGTACTGCACTGGAGTATCAGCCTTGATTTTTATGCCTAAGTCTCTGGAATGTCTACTGTCACAATTGTGGCTTGCAAGTATTTTATTAAAACCATTTCTGACAGAGGATCTGCATTTATTATAAGCATTGCGTGCTTACAATACTGACAGGACTTTTCCTGGCACTTCAGTAAGAGCTGAACCCCTCAGACTAACGGACTGGTGATTGAGCAGTAGCTACAAGCTAGGTCCCACTTGTGTTTGCCTGGCTTTGTTGCGGACAGGTCTATCAGCTGAATTTGTCCCAAATGGGCCACAGTATTTAAAGCTCGTGACTGCAGCACTATTTTGCAGCCCAATACTCTGCATAATGAATCTCAACTGAAAGAGTATCCATTACCGGTTCCTTCTCTTAAAAGCAAGTCGATTAAGAGCAATTTCCTCCTCAGGGCAATTTCAAATCTACCAGTTGATTTCCTTTGACGTTGCTCACAGTTATTTGAAAATTGTATTTTTCTTCCTATAACTGTATCTGCTTGTCTCACTCTCTATCATTATTTCTGTTTGCCCCTCGCTTTTTGTTGGCCTTTCACTATTAAAGAAAAAAAGACTTGCATTTATATAGCACCTTTTAATGACCTCAGCACGTCTCGAAGTGTTTTACAGCCAATGAAGTACTTTCAAAGTGTAGTCGCTGTTGTAATGTAGGAAACACAGCAGCTGATTTGTGCACAGCAAGCCCCCACAAACAGCAATGTGATAATGACATGATAATCTGTTTTTGTGATGCTGATTGAGGGATAAATATTGGGCAGGAAACTGGGGAGAACTCCCTTGCTTTTTCTTCAGATGAGTGCCATGGGATCTTTTACATCCACTCTGAGAGAGCAGACGGGGCCATAGTTTACCATCTGAAAGTCAGCACCACTGACAGTGTAGCACTCCCTCAGTAATGGCACTGGAGTGTCAGCCTTGATTTTTGTGCTCAAGTCTCAGGGTAGGGACTTAAATCCACAACCTTGTGACTCAGAGATGAGAATGCTACCAACTGAGCCACAACTGGCATAAACCTTTGTTTCTCACAGTCTGTATGACCCTTACGCACTTTAGCCTGTTATTTTTGCATATCTCCATTTGTTTACAACTTAGAAACATCCCACCCCATGCACCCACTTCCCCCCACCACCCCCCAAAACTTTTTTTTAGGTTCTTCTTGGTTTGCCTTACAAAATTGTATATGAGTGACTGTTATTCCCTGGAGCTATGTACAGTCATACCATCAATACTCACATGTTCCCAACTGCTTACTTTTTAGATGTTAAGGTTAAAAGTAAGTGTGATGTAAAATAGACATCTTTGCTTTCTATTTTGCAGAAGTAGTGAACACTTGATATCATCTTGAACAAAACAGATGTTCTAAATTGGTGCGTTTTGGCTCAGTTGGTAGCTGTCACATTGAGATATTTTCTTAAAACTCCAAAAGCCTGCACACAGTCTGTCATGTAGTTTCAGGAAAGTTAGCTGGCATGCCGACCTTCTCAGAGTTCTGTTCCTCGCATACCAGATCACTTTGGAATAATGGGGAATGTCTAACCGCTCCAGAGATATTTGCACTTCTAATGTTACAATGATGTCCACTCGCTTGGCTGAGTAGGGGGATCTTAGCTCAACAGGCAATGTAGTTTTAGTGGCTCATGAATCATGACGCTGTTGGTCACGCATTGTCTCTTTCATGGGCTGATTTGTTCGCACTCCCCACCTCTTCCTCCCGGCACAGCTGGGCTTTCCATCTTATTTGGCAGAGCTCCTTCCCAGTTGCACCTGAGCAGCCCGCTGAAGTCTATTATGTTGTGCGTTCTTCAGCGGAGCCAGTGGTAGAATTTTGGAGCAAACCTATTTTTGCATGCACAGCCACTTCCACTGCCCCACACATCTTCTTATGTTTACTGTTCTGTCTAGTTGGTAGGAACGTAGGAATGGGAGGAGGCCATTTCGCCCCTTGAGCTTCTTCCACCACTAAATGAGCCCATGGCTGATATTCAACCTAACTTCATATACCTGCCTTTGCCCCATATTTCTTAATACCTTTGGTTAACAAAAATCTATCAATCCCAGATTTAAAATTTACAATTGATCTAGCATTGCCATTTGCAGAAGAGAATTCTGTACCTCTACCACCCTTTGTGTGCAGAAGTGTTTCCTAATTTCACTCCCGAAAGATCCGACTCTAGTTTTTAAGACTGTGCCCCTTAGTCCCAGACTCCTCAAGCAGCAGAAATAGTTTCTCTCTATCTACCCTAATTGTTCCCCTTAATATCTTGAAAACTTCAATCAAATCACCCCTGAACCTTCTAAATTCCAGTGAATGCAACCCTCATAATTTAACACTTGGAGTCCAGGTCATAGAGTCATTTATTTAGAGATACAGCACTGAAACAGGCCCTTCGGCCCACCGAGTCTGTGCCGACCAACAACCACCCATTTATACTAACCCTACAGTAATCCCATATTCCCTACCACCTACCTACACTAGGGGCAATTTACAAATGGCCAATTTACCTATCACCTGCAAGTCTTTGGCTGTGGGAGGAAACCGGAGCACCCAGCGAAAATCCATGCGGTCACAGGGAGAACTTGCAAACTCCGCACAGGCAGTACCCAGAATTGAACCCGGGTCTCTGGAGCTGTAATGCTAACCACTGCGCCACTGTGCCGCATAGCACAGAAGAAAGCTATTCAGCCCACCAAGACCATGCCGGCCCTCCACTGAGCTATCCAGTCAGTCCCATTCCCTGGATCGATCCCCGTACCCCTGCAAGTTTATTTCCTTCAAGTGGCCATCCAATTTCCTTTTCAAATCCTTGATTGTCTTCTCTTTCACCTGCCTTGTGGGCAGCAAGTTCCAGGTCACTAACATCCACTGCGTAAAACAGTTCCTCCTTATATTCCCCCTGCATCTCTTGCTCAAAACCTTCAATCTGTGTCCCCTAGTCTTTGTACCATTAGTTAATGGGAACAGTTTTTCCTTGTCTAACTTATCTAAGCCTGTCATAATCTTGTATGTTAAATCTCCTCTCAATATCCTTTGTTCTAAGGAGAACAACACCAACTTTTACAACCTAACCTTGTAACTAAAATCCCCCATCCCTGGAACTATTCTGGTAAATCTCCTCTACACCCTCTCAAGGACCCTCGCATCCTTCCTAAAGTGTGTTGACCAGAACTGGATGCAATACTCCAACTGGGGCCTTAACCAAAGCTTTATAAAGCTTTAGCATAACTTCCCTGCTTTTGTACTCAATGTCTCTATTTTGTGAAGCCCAAGATCCCATATGCTTTACTAACCACCCACTCAATATGTCCTGTCACCTTCAAAAATCGATACACATGCACCCCCAGATCCCTCTGCTCCTGCACACTCATTAGAACTGTGCCATTAAGTATATATTGCCTCTCCCTATTCCTTCTGCCAAAATGTATCAGCTCACATTTGTCAGTATTATTTCCATCTGCCAACTGTCTGCCCATTCTGCTAGCCTATCTATGTCCTCTTGCAGGCAGATCTTATCATCCTCACTGTTTGCCACACATGCAAGTTCGTTGTCATCACCAAATTTTGAAATTTTACTCTGTAATCCAAGATCCAAATCCTTTATATACAGCAAGAAAAGCTGTGCTCCTAGCAATGACCCTTGGGGAACACCACTGTCTACCATCCTCCAGTCTGAAAAACAACCATTTACCATGACTCGCTGTTTTCTGTCCTTAAACCAATTTTTAAAAATCCAATTGGATAATGACCCTCTTATTCCATGAGCCTCAATTTTGCTAGCCAGACTTTTATGTGGTACTTTATCAAATGCTTTCTTAAAATCCATATAGACAACATCCACCACATTCCCTTCACCAACCTTCTCTGTGACTTCATCAAAATATTCAATTAGATTAGTCAAGCATGATCTCCCTTTTACAAATCTGTGCTGGCGATCCTTAATTAACTCAAATCTCTCCAAGTGGAGTCTGTTGATTTTTTTCCCTGATTATTGTTTCTAAAATCTTACCCAGCACTGTGTTAAACTAACTGGCCTGCAGTTGCCAGGACTGTCCTTATACCCTTTCTTGAATAAGGGTGTCATATTTGCCACTCTGCAACTCTGGCACCTCCCCTGTATCCAGGGAAGATTGGAAGATTATGGCAAACCCTTCTGCCATCTCCATCCCCACTTCCTTTAGCAACCTCGGATGCAAGCCATCCAGACCAGGTGACTTACCTACCCTAAGCAAAACCAGCCCTTTCAGTACCTCCCCCTCTCAATTTTTACCCTATCCATTGCCTCTACTCTCTCCCCTGCTACTGATATTTTGTTAAATTCCTCTTTCTTAGTAAACACTGATACAAAATACTCATTAAGTATTTTAGCCTTTCCCTGCACCTGTACGCATATATTACCCTTTGTCCCTAATAGGTCCCACTCTACTTCTTACTACACGCTTACTATTTACATGCCAGTGGAAGATTTTTGGATTCCTTTTTATGTTGATGGCGCCCGTCTGTCTCGGGAGACGATGGACAGCGCCCGGGTTGTATGCTGGAGTGTCCTCTCCAGTGTGTAGGCTTGGGCAAATAGTATGGAGACCCTGGGTTGCCCAAGCATTAGGACCTCCCCTCTCAGCATTGCTAGTATTGTCCAAAGGAAAGGAAAAAAAAAACAGCACTGTTTGGCACCAGCTCTGTTGCAGGAGTTGCCGGAAAGCTGCCTGATAAATGAAGGACTCCACTTCGGACTTCCTGTTGGGATTTACTCTCTTAGCTTTCTTCTCCCCCAAGACACCCACAAGGCAGTGAGGCTATTTGCCCATAGCTTGGGGTCTGAGTCATGGGTACCAAGGTGGAGCCACACACCGGTGTGCCTGCATGCCATGCGTCTGAATGCTCAGCCTCCTCCGAGTCCTCAGTAGTTTAGCCTGGGACAGGGTGGGGGGGTGGTTACCCAGTTTGTGTATGTCGTCACAGGGAGGCACTTACTGATGGAGAGGCTACGTACTGGCGGGGAGAGGCTTTCACATGCGACCTTATGTTCGTAATACTTGTACTGCTAGCCAATGGTGAGAGCTGAAAATGAGAGGTGACAAGCAGACCAACCATTCCACGCCACCCACTACACTAACATATGTGATGCACCATATCAACCGCAAATTGCCATTCTATTCTCACATTCTCTCTTTGCCAGTCTTATTTTCATCTTCACCTCTCGTCTCAACTTATTGTATATAGCCTGGTTCTCGCTTGAAGAATTCACCTGACATGCATCATACACCCTCATTTCTTGTTTAATCATAATCTCTATCTCCCTCATCATCCAAGGAGTCCTGTTTTTGGTTCCCCTACCTTTTGCGTTATTGGAATGTACCTACCCTGTACCTGAAGCATCTCTTCCTTAAAGATAACACATTGTTCCGATACAGCTTTTCCTGTCAGGTATCATTCTGGTAAATCCATGCTGCTTTCCCTCCAGGGTCAATATATCCTTACTAAGGTGTGATCCCCGGAACGGCTCACAGTACTCCAGGTGTGGTCTAACCAGGGCTTTGTATATCTGCCCCCTTGTATTCTCGTCCTCCAGATATAAAGCCAGCATTCCATTAAACTTTTTAATTATTTTCTGCACCTGTTCATGGCATTTTGATGATCTAGATACCCGGACCCCCAAGTCTGTTTGGACCTCTACTGTTTCTCGCTTTTACCCTTTAGAAAGTACTCTGTTCTAACCTTTCAGGTTCAAAGTGGATGACCTCACATTTGCCTACAATAAGATCCATCTGCCTCATTCACAATCTTTCGATATCTCTTTGAAGGATTTTGTAGACTTTTCAAGACCAGTTTTAAAGAAGCTGACGGGTTGACTGGAACCCTGGATTATTTACCAGCAAAGGAAGCTGAGCTTGGTTAAAAGAACCAACTGTTCAAAATGGCATGCTGTGAAGATTGGCTGGATTTGTAAAATTGTGGTGCAGGCCATGTGGAAGGCTACAAACGAAGAGGCCTTAGGGGACTGTGAGAATGCTTTAAACACCAGCGGGAAGAAATTCACTCATGTATCATCGAAGAGCGCCACACGGGTCCGCAGGAAGCAGCCCGCAGCCCCTGGGCAACTGAGGTAAGTCTGCATAGCGCTGCTTCGCGAACCGATTTCTCCTGCCCAGGTGTTGTTTTTGTAACACCAGTCAGTGCAAACATGGGAGGGAGAGGGTGGAAATTTACTGAACATGGAATGTTCAGCAAGAATGGTACAAGAACAGCCATCCCTAAGTGAAAGGCAGGCACGGTGCACGAAACAGAGCAGAAGAACACGAAGCAGGATGTCAATGGATTATTAACTTTTCCATGTTCACAAAGGAGAGGAATTGACCATCTTGAGTTTCAGTGATACCACTGAGGTTGTATGCACCTCTATGTGCAAGCCTATTGTGTCTTAATGTTTGTAAAACCATTATTTGGATAAGTTTAAAGTCTTGGTCGATCTCACCTCTGGTTATCTTACAAAGAGAATTAAAACAAATACCCTGCTGCCTGTAGTCGTGACACTTTAAGTGTCACATGGACACAACTGTAAATTTCGATAAAAGAAAGCCAGTCTGACCTCTAGTTGAACTAAGAATCTACTGACTGCTATCAGTCTCTAATTGACTTCAGAAAGGCATTCAAGCTTTCTTTTATTTGACTTCAAAGACTCACACAAGGAAAGAAAGCTACTCTGGCCTCTAACTGCGTTGATCATTTAATTGTGAGCAATCAGCATGTAATTGAATTCAAAGCTGCAGAGAAATTACACCTTGTAGCTTTAAAGCCACAGACACCTGAACTTCAGTCGCTGAATATTACATTCTATGTTATGTGGTTTAATACTTCTTGTCTTTTAAAACTGAGTATCCTGCAGCCCACCATAAACTGTGTCATGGGACATCTAGTGCATCTGGAGATGCATTCAGCACATATGTAACTGTCGGAAGGGGTTAGAATCCGTTCCTTCCTTTCTGCTTACTTTATACGCAATGATGTGTGACAGACACAGAAGGGTTCGAGATGTAAGATTTTAAATCATGTATGTTTATATAAGAATGCAAGAATTTTTAGTTGCAGGATTAAGGTTATTTGGCCCAATACCTTTACCTGCTTTCCTTATCACCATATTCTTCAATTGCTTCTCTCCTAACACATCTGGCTACTTCTTAATGCATTTGTCCCGTTTGCTACAATGGCATTCTCTCATGGCTGTTTCCACAAGTCAATGATTCTTTCTTTGAAAAATCTCTGCTAATTTCCCCTTGTTCTATCTTCTTTTTAACCTGTGTGCCACAGAGTCATAGTAAAGGCCTGCTTGGGTATACAATTGAAACCCGACCCGAGCCCGACCAGACCACATCTAATCTGAACCCGACCCGGGCCCAAGTCCTGTGGTTTTTTCCTGTGCCCAACCCGACCCGACTCAACTACCAGAAATTAATGATGCTTACTCTTACTCTTACTTCCCTTTCCCTCCCTGACCAAAAGGCAGCACTGCCACTGTGTCTGACCCGGCCCAACCCTAGCTGAGCCCGAGTGCCGGACCCAGAAGAACAACCTGACTTGACCCAAACCTGACACATAAGGCGGCACAGTGGCGCAGTGGTTAGCACCGCAGCCTCACAGCTCCAGGGGCCCGGGTTCGATTCCAGGTACTGCCTGTGTGGAGTTTGCAAGTTCTCCCTGTGTCTGCGTGGGTTTTCTCCGGGTGCTCCGGTTTCCTCCCACAAGCCAAAAGACTTGCAGGTTGATAGGTAAATTGGCCATTATAAATTGTCACTAGTATAGGTAGGTGGTAGGGAAATATAGGGACAGGTGGGGATGTTTGGTAGGAATATGGGATTAGTGTAGGATTAGTATAAATGGGTGGTTGATGGTCGGCACAGACTCGGTGGGCCGAAGGGCCTGTTTCAGTGCTGTATCTCTAATCTAATCTAATGTTGCGGGTCCCATCTGGTTCGGGTCGGGTAGCCATGCTCTAAGTCATAGAGTCATTTACGGCACAGAAAGAGACCATTCAGCCCACCGAGTCCATGCTGGCTCTCCACAGAGCAATCCAGGCATTCCCACTCCCCTGCTCAATACCCGTAGCCCTGCAAGTTTATTTCCTTCAAGTGGCCATCCAATTTGTTTTTAAAGTCATTGTTTGTCTCTGCTTCCATCACCCTTGTGGGCAGCGAGTTCCAGATCATTACCACCCACTGTGTAAAAAAGTTCTTTGTCGTATTCCCCCTGCATCTCTTGCCCAAAAACCTTCAATCTGTGTCCCCTAGTCCCTGTACCATTAGTTAATAGGAACAGTTTTTCCTTGTCTAACTTGTCTATGCCTGTCATAATCTTGTACACCTCTATTAAATCTCCCCTCAATCTCCTTTGTTCTAAGGAGAACATAGAAACATAGAAAATAGAAGCAGGAGTAGGCCATTTGGCCCTTCAAGCCTGCACCGCCATTCAATACGATCATGGCTGATCGTCCAAACTCAGTACCCAGTTCTAGCTTTCTCCCCATATCCCTTGATTCCTTTAGCACTAAGAACTATATCTAACTCTTTCTTGAATATATTTAATGATTTGGCCTCAACCCTAGCTTTTCCAACCTAACCTTGTAACTAAAATCCCCCATCCCTGGAACCATTCTGGTAAATCTCCTCTGCACCCTCTCAAAGACCCTCACATCCTTCCTAAAGTGTGGTGACCACAACAGGGTGCAATTCTCCAGTTGGGGCCAAACCAGAGCTTTATAAAGGTTCAGCATAACATCCCTGCTTTTGTACTCAATGTCTCTATTTATGAAGCCCAAGATCCCATATGCTTATGAACCACTCTCTCAATATGTCTGCCACCTTCAAAGATCGATGGACAGGTAGCCCTAGGTGCCCCTGCTCCTGCACACTCGTTAGAACTGTGCCATTAAGTGTATATTGCCTCTTTTATTCCTTCTGACCGGATGTATCTCCTGATGTTTCAACCCTTTGTCATTGTGAACATCTGCCTGGATGAGCTTTCTCAATTCTTTGCATAATCTTGAAAATTTCAATTGGAATTTCGTAAAGTCTCTTTTCCAAGAAGAATGAGTGCAAAGTTCACAACCTTTCCTCAGAATAAATTCCCTGATACCTGGGATCATAGCATTGCTCACCTCTGCATCTCCTTATAGAGTAGAGTGGCATAGCACAGAAGGAGGCCATTTGGCCCATTAAGTCTGTATCAGCTCTTTTGTAGAGCAATTCAATTTAGTCCCACTCCCTGGCTCTTTTCCTATATTCCTGCATTTTTTTCCCCTTCAAGTATTTATCTAATTCCCTTTTAAAGGCTGCTATTGAATCTGTTTTCAGCACCCTATCAGGCAGTGCATTCCAAATCCTAACCACCCTTGCATAAAAAGGTTTTTCTTCATGTCACCTCTGGTTCTTTTGCCGATCACCTTAAACCTGTGCCCCCGCTTATCGGCACTTCAGCCATTGGAAACAGCTTCTCGTTATTTACTCTATTTAAACACTTGATGATTTTAAACACCTCTATCAAATCTCCTCTTTACCTTCTCTGCTCGAAGGAGAACAACTCCAGCTTCTCCACTCTATCCACATAATTGCAATCCCTCATTGTTGGAACCTTGAGGCCAATAATATCCACTCCTTGTTTAAGTGATCAATCCAGCAGGAAGCATTCCAATTAGCATGATTAGCAAAAATATGTCCTTTTCTCCCTTGTACTCTATCACAATATCAATAGAACACTGTGTGTTATTTGTTATTGTTTAATACGGAAGTACAATCTGATGGTTTCATAGATACATAACATACTTCTTTATAACATCTTTGGTTTCATTAGGTTATCATACAATCCCTGCAAATCATATACAACTTTCCCTGACAATGTCTAATATGCTGTGAATGTTGCTTTAAAAATGCTTTGGGCTCATTGCATCCTATTTGCTAAAGTGGGAATCTAGAGACTTTATTAAATACATACCCATAAAGACCAAATAGACAGGGAGTAAAACATCCAGCCTGCACAACTTCTGACCTCCAATTTATTTACTCGTACATCTCTCTAAAATATTAATACACACTAACACATTGACTCAGAATTTGCTGAATGAAATAACAGCGGCTGAATGTTGTTATTAATGAGCAAATCATCCAACAACTTGCAGCAGAGAAGAGAAATTCTGTGAATTGAGAATCAGCACAAGTTGCCGGACAATTTGCGCCACTTTGTAAAAACGCACCTTGTACTTAACGTCCCATCATTTTCACGAAGTTGCACATTTGCACATTAATTGCCCATTAAACTCACCACAGTAGGTTAAGTCCAGCAAATATCAGCAATGGTACCCTTTTAAGGACATGTTAAATGTTAATGACTGTCAATTAAAATCTCTTGCCCAGAAAGTGAACAATTATTAATGTGCAGTCACATTCCTTCATGTTTTGAATTGTTTTTTGTAAATTTTAAACATGTCAAATTTAAACTTTTAAAAGCATTTTCCTTACTTTTCCTTTCCGATTTTTATTGCTATTTCCACCTCTCTTACTCCTATCTTTCTTTCCCTCTCTTTATTTCTTTCTCTGATTGGGCATTAAGTTCACCCCACTCTAATTCACCCGCCTTCTCAGTCAAAGAACAAAGACCGGTACAGCACAGGAACAGGCCATTCGGCCCTCCAAGCCTGCACCGATCATGATGCCTGTCTAAGCTAAAACCTTCTGCATTTCCAGGGTCCGTATCCCTCTATTCCCATCCTATTCATGTATTTGTCAAGATGCCTCTTAAACGTCGCTATCGTACCTGCTTCCACCACCTCCCCCGGCAGCAAGTTCCAGGCACTCACCACCCTCTGTGTAAAAATCTTGCCTCGCACATCCCCTCTAAACTTTGCCCCTCGCACCTTAAAGCTATGTCCCCTAGTAACTGACTCTTCCACCCTGGGAAAAAGCTTCTGACTATCCACTCTGTTCATGCCGCTTATAACTTTGTAAACCTCTATCATGTCGCCCCTCCACTTCCGTCATTCCAGTGAAAACAATCCGAGTTTATCCAACCTCTCCTCATAGCTAATACCCTCCAGACCAGGCAACATCCTGGTAAACCTCTTCTGTAGCCTTTCCAAAGCCTCCACGTCCTTCTGGTAGTGTGGCAACCAGAATTGCACGCAATATTCTAAGTGTAGCCTAACTAAGGTTCTGTACAGCTGCAGCATGATTGCCAATTTTTATACTCTATGGCCCGACCGATGAAGGCAAGCATGCCGTATGCCTTCTTGACTACCTTATCCACATGCGTTGCCACTTTCAGTGACCTGTGGACCTGTACGCCCAGATCTCTCTGCCTTTCAATACTCCTAAGGGTTCTGCCATTTACTGTATACTTCCCACCTGTATTAGACCTTCCAAAATGCATTACCTCACATTTGTCCGGATTAAACTCCATCTGCTATTTCTCCGCCCAAGTCTCCAACCGATCTATATCCTGCTGTATCCTCAGACAATCCTCATTGCTATCCGCAACTCCACCAACCTTTGTTTCGTCCGCAAACTTACTAATCAGACCAGCTACATTTTCCTCCAAATTATTTATATATACTCCAAACAGCAAAGGTCCCAGCATTGATCCCTGCAGAACACCACTAGTCACATCCCACCATTCAGAAAAACACCCTTCCACTGCTACCCTCTGTCTTCTATGACTGAGCCAGTTCTGTATCCATCTTGCCAGCTCATCTCTGATTCCGTGTGACTTCACCTTTTGTACCAGTCTGCCATGAGGGACCTTGTCAAAGGCTTTACTGAAGTCCATGTAGACAACATCCACTGCCCTTCCTTCATAAATCATCTTCGTCAATTCCTCAAAAATCTCAATCAAGTTAGTGAGACACGACCTCCCCTTCACAAAACCATTCTGCCTCTCGCTAATAAGTCCATTTGTTTCCAAATGGGAGTAAATCCTGTCCTGAAGAATCCTCTCCAATAATTTCCCTATCACTGACGTAAGGCTCACTGGCCTGTAATTTCCTGGATTCTCCTTGCTACCCTTCTTAAACAAAGGAACAACATTGGCTATTCTCCAGTCCTCTGGGACCTCACTTGTAGCCAGTGAGGATACAAAGATTTCTGTCAAGGCCCCAGCAATTTCTTCCCTTGCCTCACTCAGTATTCTGGGGTAGATCCCATCTGGCCCTGGAGACTTATTTACCTTAATGTTTTTCAAAACGTTTACCACCTCCTCCTTTTTGATATCGACATGACCCAGACTATTTACACTCCCTTCCCTCGCCTCATCATCCACCAAGTCCTTCTCTTTGGTGAATACTGATGTAAAGTACTCATTTAGTATTCGCCCATTTCTTCTGGCTCCACGCATAGATTCCCTCCTCTGTCCTTGAGTGGGCCAACCTTTTCCCTGGCTACCCTCTTGCTTTTTATATACATATAAAAAGCCTTGGGATTCTGCTTAATCCTGTTTGCCAATGACTTTTCATGACCCCTTTTAGCCCTCCTGACTCGTTGCTTAAGTTCCTTCCTACTTTCTTTATATCCCTCAAGGGCTTCGTGTGTTCCCAGCCTTCTAGCCCTTGTGAATGCTTCCTTTTTCTTTTTGACTAGGTTCACAATATCCCTCATTATCCAAAGTTCCTGAAACTTGCCAAACTTATCCTTTATCCAGAGTCTCCGCGGCCACGGCGTGCGGTAAGTCCATTGAAGAGAAGAAGGAGCAGCGGGTCCCTAGGGTAGCCTTGCGAAAAGGTGCCCCGAACACCCAAAAATCCATGAACGGCTCCTCGGCCGCAACTTCAAAGCGCCCGCGGGAGATGGCTCGGAGAGCATCTGCAGCGCACTGTCGGCAATGCTGGTACCGGCGCACGAGGATGTTGCTCACCTCCCGAAGGACGCGAAGGAGATTTCCAGGCGTCGATGGTGGGAACTGAGGAAATGGCTTATTACCTTCACCCCTCCCCCTTCCCCCCCTTCCACGCCCCCCCCCCTTCCCCTTCCCAGCTCTACTCTCTCAACTCAGCACCCCCCCGCAACCCCTTCCCAGCCCCCGCCTTGCACCATCTTCCCCCTGCACCCCCTTCCCCTGCAACCCCCCCACCCCCTTACAGCCCCCTTCCCAGCTCCCTCTCGCACCTCCTTCCCTCCACCCCTCCCCCTCGCACCCCCTCCTCCAACCGGCATCATCCTACACCTGTGTATGGGCCCTAACAACCCCACTGCCTTGTGGGCATCTCGGGAGAGACCAAGGCTAAGGGAGTAAACCCTGACAGAAAATCCGGAGCGGAACCCCGTAGGCGGTCATGTGTCACCTTTGGTATGTTTCCGGCAGTTCCTGCAGCCATACCGGTGCCAAACGTCATGCTCTGCACTCCTTTAGACCCCATCAGAAAGACCGAGAGGGGGGTTTTGATGATTGGGCAACTCTCAACCTCCATACATTCACCCAGGCATGCGCCATGGAGAGGTCACTCCATAGTTGCCTCACAGCGACTGAAACAACACGGTATCCTTTATCCTCACAGGAACATGCCAGTCCTGGATTCTAATCAACTGACATTTGAAAGACTCCCACAAGTCAGATGTTGATTTACCGTCAAACAGCCGCCTCCAATCTAAATTCTTCAGTTCCTGCCTAATATTGTTATAATTAGCCTTCCCCCAATTTAGCACCTTCACTCGAGGATTACTCTTATCCTTATCCACAAGTACCTTAAAACTTATGGAATTATGGTCACTGTTCCGGAAATGCTCCCCTACTGGAACTTCGACCACCTGGCCGGGCTCATTCCCTAATACCAGGTCCAGTAAGGCCCCTTTCCTAGTTGGATTATCTACATATTGTTTCAAGAAGCCCTCCTGGATGCTCCTTACAAGTTCTGCCCCATCCAGGCCCCTAGCACTAAGTGAGTCCCAGTCAATATAGGGGAAGTTAAAATCACCCACCACAACAACCCTGTTGCTTTTACATCTTTCCAAAATCTGTCTACATATCTGCTCCTCTATCTCCCGCTATCAATGCACTGTTCATTTCACAATCCATAAATCACATTACTAAAGGGATGCACTATTTGTTCTGCTGTTCAACAAGGTCCCAGATACCCTGTTGCCCTCGCTGCATCATAATCATCTTACACTTCTAGCAACTTTGTAGGCAAATAATTTTTAAAACCTAAATGTGCACTGTTACGACCAGGTGAGAAAGGTGTCTAGGGATGCCTTTCAGCCTTCACCTGGTCTTACTGAAAAAGGATTTAATTTTAAACACACCATGTTTTGAGCTCCTCCTTGGTGAAACCTTGTTCACCGCTTTTCATTTATAAGGCAAAGAAATGAGCACAAACAGGCTTTCGTAGGTTTAAAGAAGAAAAGTGTAATTTATAAAAACTTAAACTCTAATTCGGTTAATGCCTACGGATACACGGCACGCCCACATTAGCATGCATACGTGATACGCACATGCAGATAGGGACAGAAAAGAGCAGAAGAAAAATAAAGTGGAGTGGTTTGAGGCAATATCTGAAGAGTTTGTTACGGTTCTTCAAGCTCACTGTAGAGTCCTTGCTTGTAGGTACTTCTTGCTTTTCGTTGGGGCCCAGTATTCTTCTTGAACCTTGTTCACTGTAGGAGACTTTTTTCTCTTGGGCTTCACGTGTCTTCAGTGGGTTTCAGTTCCATGAGAAAGAGATGAGAGCAGAGAGGTGGAGAGGTCTGCTTCAGTCCAGGAGCCAAGAGCTTTCTGTCTTTAAACACACTGTTTCTCCAATTTAAAACTTTCAGTTCAAAATTCTGCCACAGCCAGTTAGTCATGTTACTAAACTGGTCTGACCACGTCCGTTCTGTGTATTGGGAGCAACACTGTTCCTTTGTTCCAACACTGTCTGCTAGTATGCAAAAATGTCTTTCCGGCGAGGGGCCTGGCAATTCCTTGTAATAGGCCCTCTTCTCTTCCCAGTAACAATTTGAAGTTTAATGCGCCTCATTCTTGGCAGGTGGGGGCCTGCATGACAGCACGAACATGCCTAACTCATGGAGCATGCTCCAGCAAAATCTGGACCATTATATTTTGCAAGAGTGAGGCAGTTGATCTGATTCCTGTCCTCTTGTGTCTACTTCTCTCTTAAGTGGCAGGGGTATGCAAAAGTGGCACAGGGTAACTCTCTCCCTCTCTTCCCCCTCTCTCCCACCCCTTTCCCTCTTTTCCCCCACCCCCACCCCTCTCCACAACCTCTCTCTAGCCAGAATGCAGTATTTTAGATCAATATGAGATCCCAAATTTTATTGGCATTGCTTCCTTCCTTCACAATTGCACATTTTGCTGTTGGCCGTGAAAATGATGTGAAATAACTGAGTTGCATCCTGGTTGGAAGCTCCATTACACGTCCTCCTGTCCTGTGGAATGGTTACTCAAAGTTCTGCTGTACCAATTTCTACATTTTGTACCCTGGTGTCGTCTTGTGTTAACTTGTTGCCCTCCTTCTGCAAGGAAGATGGAATGGTCTGGGCCACGTACTACATTACGGCCATCATTGAATCTTACTCACCCTTATTAGCTGACGGTAGCATGCTTCAGATGGGAAGAGACTGCTCCTGCCAAGTTTTCCTCTTCCTCTTAATGTCTAGATGAGGGCAAGCAATTTGAAAAAAGGTTCAAAGATGGCTTTTAAAATTTGTACTTGTCGAAGTGCCACATTCCTAGGCATGCAATAGAAGGGTATTCTCTACTTCATGCGTGAGATCCAGGACCAAGCTATGAAGTGGTTATTTGGCAAAAAGAGGAAGATAACACAGAGAGGGAGGGTTCTGGCCCACATCGATGCTTTATATTGCGCTTCAAAGTGGCCGCATATCTTTAACAAAGTTCTTCACATGAGGACCTGAGTTGAGCAGTTGGTCATAGTTGAGTCTGGTAGATGGCTTTGATTTTGGGCATCTAGAATGTCAAGGCGACTAGCACATGACAAGGCACCCTGGGTTGGCTCTTCTACTACTTTGAAGACAGATGGCTATCATGCAGCTGATGAGGGAACTCTGAGGCTTGGGATGATAAGCTGCTGGGAGATATTAACTGCAGGCTGGATATGAGAACATGTGCACATTTAGTCACAGCTTGCTATCCATCATGGTTAGGTTGCAAAAAGCTAAGCTGTTGGAGCTCTGCACCCCCGACCACCTTTCAATGGGTAAAGTCATACTATGGTCAGGGGTCTGGTGGTAATACAAGCACAGGTTTAAGGGTGAGCTGTGCTGCTCGCAAGGAGCTGCTGCTACCAGTAGTTCACCTCAGAATGACACAAGCACTAATGTTCCATTGCTAATATGATATTTTAGTAATTGTATTGCTTAGATGAAATTTTCCTGGATTATTTCTCATGTCATTTATCATGTTTTGATAAATTGTTGGAGCCAATAAGGCTTTCTAGCAAGAGATCTGAATGTGGAAGTTCTCAGTATAAATAGGCCGATTTTTATGTTCAGTAAATACAAACGACTCTGTGTATCACATCCCTCATTTCTGATAAAAAAAAAAGTAAAATCAATACGCTACATGGAAAAGGAGCAAGTGAAATGTATTATGGACCAGGCATTTCATAAGCATTTCTCTCTGGGCTGGATTTCCTTTTCAAAATTGATGTGATATGCATGTGGAATATATAAACATTATATTGGATTGTGTGAGATCTCCTCAATTTACAGTATTACTCAGTAGACTGGCCTTCCCAGGAAATTCAACAGGAGTGCAAGAGGCTAGCTTAGTTCATGTATTTTACATTACATACCAGACTGGGTTTCCCATTAAAATTACATGGGGTAGTGCAAAGGTCATTTTGATCTAGATTTAATGTTATTCCAAACAAGACTGTCTTTCCCTTCTGATCAACGGCAGCACAAGAGATTTGCCCATTAAGTATTTTGAAGCGTAATGTGGTGACAAGAGGCACCGTGTTTGGAAAGATGTGCAGCACAAGAGTTCCGTTAAGTAGCTGCCCAGCATTCCGTGCCAGACTAAGCTCATCCTTTGAAATCAATGACAGTGTAAAAAGGTTAGTTCATTACATATTCTAAAATATAACACAGCTTACAGGCTTTGCTGTTGAAAACGCTCTGACTGAGAGAGATTTCCCTTCAGTGCATCACTTGTGCTGTTACATATGAGACAAGCTTCAATGCTGAAATTAATGGTGGGAGCAGTAGGTCGCTCATTTTGTTCTTATTCTTGATTTAAATGAAAGTGTAACATTTATCTGTATGTTGATTTCTGGAAGGAACATCGCACGACAGGAATGGGGGAGGGGCTGCAGGGGATGTTTTACAAACCGCACTTCCTTGTTACATTTTACACAGCTTGCCTTGTCTTCAGTGCCCCATGAGGGCAAACTAACTTATAACAGGATTATTTTCCCTTTCCATTCAATATCAGAAGAAAGAGCTTGCATTTGTATAGCGCCTTTCATAACATCAGGATGTCCCAGAGAGCCTTGGAGCCAATGAGGTACTTTCTGAGTGGAGTCACTGTTGTAATGTAGGAAACACGGCAGCCAATTTGCACACAGCAAGATCCCACAAACAGCAATGAGAAAATGATCAGATAATCTGTTTTTTTCTTTTGAGTAATGCTGGTTGAGGGATGAATATTGACCAGAACACTGTGGAGAATGTACAAAATCTTCTACGCCCACCTGAGAGGGAAGGTGGGGCCTTGGTTTAACATTGCATCTGAAAGATGGCACCTCCGACTGTGCAGCACTCCCTGAGTGATTTCACTGGCAAGTTTTGTGGATGACCAGACTGCATTGTTGTTGTCATTTGACTTTTCACCCCAAGCCCATCACAAGAGTCAGCCTGGCAATGCAGGAGCTGCTGTTCAAATGTATAATGAAATTAAATTAGCATTTAATAATAATGACCAGAACTAGGGGCCATACACATCTGATAAATCCAATAGGGAATTCAGAGAAACGTCTTCAGCCACTTTTGTTCTGAGAGTGGTTAGAATGTGGAAGTCGCTACCACATGGAGTAGTTGAGGCAATTACATTTAAGGGGATTCCAGAGAAGCTCATGAGAGAGAAATAATAGAATGTTATTCTGATAGAGCTAGATGATGCAGGATGGGAGAAGGCTCATGTGGAGCATAAGGACTGGTATAGACCATTTGGACTGAAAGGTCTGTTCCAGTGCTGTAAATTTGATGTAATTCAATGTAATCTTCTTTCCGTATGACCAAGTGATATGAGCTTCCCTTCCTTAAAATGTGACAGAAAAGCTAATTATTTGAAAGTGAGACATTAATATTTACAAAACCTGGCTTAGGACTGTCTCAAGAAGGAGAAGGTGCAGAGGATTTACATGGATGATATCAGAACTGGAAGGTTATATCTTCAGGAAAGATTAAACACCCTGTGGTTCATTTCTCTAGAAAGAGAAGGCTGAGGGGGTGACCTGATAGAGATCTTTAAGATCATGAAGGGGTTTGCTAGGATAAACATACAGATGATGTTTTGACTTGTGCGGGGGTGCCAAAGCTAGGAGCCATTGATATGGGACAGTCACTAATAAATCCAATAGGGAATTCAGGATAAACTTCTTTTCCCAAAGAACAGTAAGAATGTGGAGCTCATCGCTACCAGGAGTAATTGAGGTGAACATTATCGATGAATTTAAAAGGAAGCTAGATAATTACCTGAGGGAGAATGTTATGCTGATAGGGTGAGATGATGTCAGGTGGGAGGAGGCTCATATGGAGCCTAAAAACTGGCGTAGAGACAAGTTGGGCCAAATGGTCTGTTTCTGTGCTGTTCCTTCTTTTGGGCCTCCTTATCTCGAGAGACAATGGATACGCGCCTGGAGGTGGTCAGTGGTTTGTGAAGCAGCGCCTGGAGTGGCTATAAAGGCCAATTCTGGAGTGACAGGCTCTTCCACAGGTGCTGCAGAGAAATTTGTTTGTTGGGGCTGTTGCACAGTTGGCTCTCCCCTTGCGCCTCTGTCTTTTTTCCTGCCAACTACTAAGTCTCTTCGACTCGCCACAATTTAGCCCTGTCTTTATGGCTGCCCGCCAGCTCTGGCGAATGCTGGCAACTGACTCCCACGACTTGTGATCAATGTCACACGATTTCATGTCGCGTTTGCAGACGTCTTTATAACGGAGACATGGACGGCCGGTGGGTCTGATACCAGTGGCGAGCTCGCTGTACAATGTGTCTTTGGGGATCCTGCCATCTTCCATGCGGCTCACATGGCCAAGCCATCTCAAGCGCCGCTGACTCAGTAGTGTGTATAAGCTGGGGATGTTGGCCGCTTCAAGGACTTCTGTGTTGGAGATATAGTCCTGCCACCTGATGCCAAGTATTCTCCGAAGGCAGCGAAGATGGAATGAATTGAGACGTCGCTCTTGGCTGGCATACGTTGTCCAGGCCTCGCTGCCGTAGAGCAAGGTACTGAGGACACAGGCCTGATACACTCGGACTTTTGTGTTCCGTGTCAGTGCGCCATTTTCCCATACTCTCTTGGCCAGTCTGAACATAGCAGTGGAAGCCTTACCCATGCGCTTGTTGATTTCTGCATCCAGAGACAGGTTACTGGTGATAGTTGAGCCTAGGTAGGTGAACTCTTGAACCACTTCCAGAGCGTGGTCGCCAATATTGATGGATGGAGCATTTCTGACATCCTGCCCCATGATGTTCGTTTTCTTGAGGCTGATGGTTAGGCCAAATTCATTGCAGGCAGACGCAAACCTGTCGATGAGACTCTGCAGGCATTCTTCAGTGTGAGATGTTAAAGCAGCATCGTCAGCAAAGAGGAGTTCTCTGATGAGGACTTTCCGTACTTTGGACTTCGCTCTTAGACGGGCAAGGTTGAACAACCTGCCCCCTGATCTTGTGTGGAGGAAAATTCCTTCTTCAGAGGATTTGAACGCATGTGAAAGCAGCAGGGAGAAGAAAATCCCAAAAAGTGTGGGTGCGAGAACACAGCCCTGTTTCACACCACTCAGGATAGGAAAGGGCTCTGATGAGGAGCCACCATGTTGAATTGTGCCTTTCATATTGTCATGGAATGAGGTGATGATACTTAGTAGCTTTGGTGGACATCCGATCTTTTCTAGTAGTCTGAAGAGACCACGTCTGCTGACGAGGTCAAAGGCTTTGGTGAGATCAATGAAAGCAATGTAGAGGGGCATCTGTTGTTCACGGCATTTCTCCTGTATCTGACGAAGGGAGAACAGCATGTCAATAGTCGATCTCTCTGCACGAAAGCCACACTGTGCCTCAGGGTAGACGCGCTCGGCCAGCTTCTGGAGCCTGTTCAGAGCGACTCGAGCAAAGACTTTCCCCACTATGCTGAGCAGGGAGATTCCACGGTAGTTGTTGCAGTCACCGCGGTCACCTTTGTTTTTATAGAGGGTGATGATGTTGGCATCGCGCATGTCCTGGGGTACTGCTCCCTCGTCCCAGCACAGGCATAGCAGTTCATGTAGTGCTGAGAGTATAGCAGGCTTGGCACTCTTGATTATTTCAGGGGTAATGCTGTCCTTCCCAGGGGCTTTTCCGCTGGCTAGGGAATCAATGGCATCACTGAGTTCCGATTTGGTTGGCTGTATGTCCAGCTCATCCATGACTGGTAGAGGCTGGGCTGCATTGAGGGCAGTCTCAGTGACAGCATTCTCCCTGGAGTACAGTTCTAGGTAGTGCTCAACCCAGCGGTCCATCTGTTTGCGTTGGTCAGTGATTATGTCCCCCGATTTAGATTTGAGGGGGGTGATCTTCTTGATGGTTGGCCCAAGAGCTCTCTTCATGCCATCATACATTCCTCTGATGTTTCCGGTGTCTGAGGCCAGCTGAATATGACTGCATAGGTGTTGCCAGTAGTCGTTTGCGCAACGCCTAGCTGTTCTTTGTGCAGTACTTCTGGCTGCTTTAAGTGCTGCGGATGTTAAATCGCTGGGGGCTTTCTTGTAGTTCAAAAGTGCAATGCGCTTAGCGGCTATGACAGGTTCCAGCTCTTCATTATGAGATTGAAACCAGTCTGCATTTCTCTTCGCACTTTTGCCGTAGGTGGTCAAAGCTGACTCATAGATGGCATCTCTGATGTGGGCCCACTTGGTCTCAGCATCCCCTGTGGGAGTGTTTTGAAGGGCTGTTACAAGTGAATTTAGAAATTTTTGTAACAGCTGTGGGTGAGAAATTCTGCTCGTGTTGATGCGCGGGTGGCCCTTCTGCTTGGAATGATGCAACTTCTTTGGTCTGAGTCTAACCTTGCTGCACACCAGGGAGTGGTCGGTGTCGCAGTCCGCACTGTGGAAGCTGCGTGTGATTTGAACACTGTTTAAGGCGGCTCGCCTTGTGACAATGAGGTCTAGCTGGTGCCAACGACGTGATCTTGGGTGCCTCCATGAAACCTGGTGACAGGGTTTAGTGTGAAAGAACGAGTTGGTGATGCAGAGGTTATGATAGGTACACAACTCAAGCAGTCTCTGCCCGTTCTCATTCATCCTTCCAACGCCATAGCGCCCAAGGCAGGAGGGCCATGAGTCATGGTCGGCCCCAACCCTGGCATTAAAGTCCCCCAGCAGGAATAGGTGTTCGGTGTTGGGGATGCTGCTAATGATGTTATGGAGTTGTTCATAGAACTGGTCTTTAGCTTCAGGTGCGGAACAGAGTGTTGGAGCATAGATGCTGAGTAGGTGTACTGGACCAGAGGTGGTGAGCAGTCGGATGGACAGTATGCGTTCCGAGCCATTTGAGGGAGGCTCTATCATGCTGAGCAAGGAGTTTCTGATGGCGAAGCCCACTCCATGCTGTCTTGGTTCTTCAGGATCCCTGCCCTGCCAGAAGAAGGTGTAGTCTTGCTCTGCTAGAGAGCCACTCGCGGGGAGGCGAGTCTCCTGAAGTGCTGCAATGTCCACATTGAGTCTACTGAGCTCGTTGTTAATGATGGCGGTCTTCCGAGAATCGTTGATTTGTGTAAGGTCTTCCGACAGGCCAGGACACATAGTTCTGACGTTCCAGCTTGCAAAGCGAAGGGCTGGTACCTTCTTTCCTTTTTTCATGTTGTTTGGTGCGGTGTATCAGTCCACCTTTCGGGCAATGACCCTGAGCTCCAAGCACCCATTGAAGCAGGCAGACTGTGGCGGGACAGAACCTTATTGACCGGGGGCTGCCCGGTTTGAGGCGGGCGGTAGCTGTCCAGTGAGGTGCAATGACCTCTCCCACCGACAAAGGCAACCCGTGGCGCCCAGTTTCTACGCCAATTTATCTGGACTTATAACCCGTAACTGCTGCCTTCCGTGTTGTTTCAGTCGCTGTGAGGCAACTATGGAGTGACCTCTCCATGGCGCATGCCTGGGCAAATTTATGGAGGTTGAGAGTTGCCCAGTCGTCAAAACCCCCCTCTCGGCCTTTCTGGTGGGGTCCAAAGGAGTGCAGGACACGACGTTTGGCACCAGTATGGCTGCAGGAACTGCCGGAAACATGCCAAAGGTGACACATGACCGCCTACGGGGTTCCGCTCCGGATTTTCTGTTAGGGTTTACTCCCTTAGCCTTGGTCTCTCCCGAGACGCCCACAAGGCAGTGGGGTTGTTGGGGCCCCTACACAGGTGTAGGATGGTGCCGGTGGGAGGAGGGGATGCAAGGGGGAGGGGTAGAGGGAGGGGGTGGGGGGGGGGTGCAGGGGAAGGGGGTGCGGGGTGAAGATGGTGCGAGGGGGGGCGGGCTGGGACGGGGTTGTGAGGGGGTGAGCTGAGTGGGTGGAGCAGGGAAGGGGACGGGGGTGGGGGGGGGTGGAAGGGGGGGGAGGGGGGGTGGAATCTGGTGCAGGTAATAAGCCATTTCCTCAGTGCCCACCATCGACGTCCGGAAAGCTCATCCACGTCCTTCGGGAGGTGAAGCATCTGTGCTGTAAACTCCATGTAATTCTATGTAAAATTAGTAATATTTATACTGATAAACTACATATGCAGACAAGCATTGAATGAGAGCAAGAGGAACAAGTGTTCCAACTGCAGACTTGTATTGAAATCAGTGAGAGATTTTTGCCATTTACAATACCTAATGGCACACTCAATAAGGAGTACACACAAGTCAACTGACCTGCTTACCCACATTACTGAGACATTTGACAAATTTGGTTGCAGTCTTTGAGCTGTATGTTAATGACCCTGACATGACTGCCCAGCGTACCGATGAGAGTGGCATTCTCGAGGTCACGTTAAGGGTTTTTACTTAGAGACACAGTCTCTCTAACAGTAGGACATCATTGCATCTATGGAAAATAATAAGTATTGTGTGATTATTCATGCAGCATTTATTCATTTCAAACAGCGTTACCTTTTAACAATTGTTCTCTTGAACAACTACTGCAGCCCTCAATGACTTTGCTCTAGGTGGTCATTTGCTAATGACTTCCCAAGTCCTCTAGACCCTGTTCTGTGTAAATGTGACGTGCAGTGAATAATGTAGTGATTATTTAGCAATTACTCAAGCATTCACTTCAATCATTTCCAAAGTAATGGACTATAAATTTTATAGCTGAATAACCATTATTAATTGAGTTCCCTTTGCTTGCTGTTTCCTGCCACTTTCTGAAATAATTTCAGCAGAGCCCTGTGACCTTACATCACTTATTTTGCATGCATCAATTAGTTAAAGTTACATATGACAGATAAAACAGCAGACAGGCCTGGAATTTAAAGTGTGGTTCAGATTTGCAGTCATATGGTAGCACACAAGGATTAAGCTACAGATGTATTTACCAGCCTAGCATGGGTCACCGCATCACTTGAGTTAAAGGTAGAAGAAAAAATACTTGCATTTAGAAAGCTCCTTTCATGACCTCAGGATGTCCCAAAGCGCTTTTCAGCCAATTAGGTACTTTATTGATGTGCAGTTACCGTTGTAATGTAGGAAACACAACAGCCAATTTGCACACAGCAAGCTCCCACAAACAGCAATGGGATGTTGATTGATGAATAAATTATTGGCCAGGTCACCGGGGATAACTCCCCTGCTCTTCTTCAAAATAATACCATGGGATCTTTTACATCTACTTGAGATGGCAGACAGGGCCTCAGTTTAATGTCTCATCTGAAAGAAAGCACGTCCGGCAGTGCAGTACTCCCTCAGTACTGCACTGGAGTGTCAACCTAGATTTTTGTGTTCAAATTCCTGGATTGGAAACTGAATCCACAGCCTTCGGACTTTGTGGTGACAGTGCACGCACTGAGCCACAGTTGACGTTCCATGGGTTTTCCACTGTTCTACTTTAATGATGGTTATCATGATATTGCCTGTGATCCAAACTGCATTCCTGCTGGGTGCAAACCTGGGTGTGTGCTCCACATGATTTCCCAACTATAATGCCTGGGAAATTGTGGGAATTGTGTAACTGAGTTTCCAATCTGTGTCAGTAGTCAAAGCTTCCATTGGCATTGCAGACTTGTAAAGTTAAAGCTGTATCTTATTCCCAATTCATCTCCCTCCACTCCTGTCACAAAGATAAAAACTTTATGCTGTGGTATGATCCTGTGGATTTGCTTTTTATTTGATCTTGCGATGTGTGAATGTTACTGGTAAGGCTAGCATTTATTACCCATCACTAACTGCCCTTGAGCAGGTGGTGGTGAGCCACCTACACTGAGTGGCTTGCTGGGACATTTCAGAGAACAGTTGAGAGTCAACCACATTGTTGTATTTCTGGAGTCACATATAATCCAGACTAGGTAAGGATTTCCTCCTTGAAAGGCATTAGTGAACCAAATGGGTTTTTAACAACAACCCAATAGTTTCATGACCATCATTACTGAAACTAGCATTTTATTTCAGATTTATTAATTAAATTTCTCTAGCTGCTGTGGTGGGATTTGAACTCATATCACTGCAGTATTAGTCCAGGCCTCTAGCTTAATGGGCTAGCAACATTACCACTATGCTACCATCCCCCTACCAGACAACAGCCTCCGTTGCACGCAGCTGAGTGACTGTCAACAGATGTTCAATGGCGATGCATCGTAAGTAAGCCTAATGTCATTCTTATTCAACATCCACAAACAGGCACTTTCCAGAAAGGACATAATCCATGCTGACACTCCCAGTGCAGTGCCAAGGGAGCGCTACACTCCACTTGCTATAATTATAATGTCACCAGTGTGATGCCAGTGCTGGCCATGCAGATTGTTTTAATTGATTATACTTTTAGTCAATGATATTTGTGGATGATTAATGGTCTCACTGACATGTAGGGTAAAACCTTTTGATGAGAGATTTAGATTCTCCCATTTACAAATCGCACACATATTGATTTATGGTTATTATATCATTCTTGTCACAAAATGGCCAATACCTGGAGGAAAAGTAAGGACTGCACTGCAGCACATTTTAATGATAATACAAAAAAATTGCTTGTGGCTCAAAATTAATCAATGTCAATTCTACATATTTCCTGCACCAAACAAACACCAGACCAAATGTGACATTCCAATTTTTTTTACAAGAATGGAAAAAGCATGTTCTAAGATGGGGGAAATGTCCTGAGTTTGCTTTTACCACCATTAACCCTATCTCTTTTAAATTCTTCTTCACACGAGGTATGATTGACTTTTGTTATAGATTTCTCAGTAGCACAGTAGATGCTGCAATGAGGCAACCGTAGGATCTTTTCGGATAGAGAAGCCTTGCTCATTCAACAGATCCACCAAGGTGTTAGCAAGAATCATGAGGCAAAACTAAATAAGAACATAAGAAATAGGTGCATGAATAGACCATATGGCCCCTCGAGCCTGCTGCTTCATTCAATATGATCATGGCTGATCTTCTGCCTCAAATCCACTTTCCCGCCCAATCCCCACATCCCCTGATTTCCTTCGAGACTAAAAATCTATAGATTTCAGTCTTGAATATATTTAATAATTCAGCATCCACAGCTCCCCGGGTAGAGAATTCCAAAGATTCACAAACCTTTTTTTTTGCCAGAATGTGATTGGTTAGAATTTTTTAAATCGTAGAATGCCGATTAGGACGAAAGGTTTTGTGTAAAATAATTGGTCAATAACAAATGTATAAACTGGAACATACACTGCACCAACCAGAAAGAAGAAAGCATTGGCCATCAATTTTGACTGATGGTAATGATAGACACGAAGTGAGGCAATTTTCACCTTCTAAGCATTAGCCAACCTTCACTCCATTGATTACTCACACATGTAGACGAGGAAAAATGTACTCTTTTAAAGCTTGAATTTTGGACATCTGGTTGACAGCTGAGAAATTTCCACACCGCTTGTTGTAAAAGTCAAACCATCGAGACTAAAAATAAATGGACATCAATGCCATAGTTGCTATATTTTATCTACCAGCTCAGCTCAGTTGGTAACACCCATGTCTCAGAATTAGTAAAGCTGTGGGTTCAAGCCCTTGTTACGACTAGGTGAGGAAGAGGTCTCAGGCTCCCCTCTTGCCCCTTTCCTGGTTTGGCCGTAACAGGGTTTATCTTTTAAAACGCTGTGATTTTAGCTTATCCCCTCAGTGAATCCTTTGCTCACTGCACTCTAATTGTAGTTGCAAATGAACCAATCAGATAGGTTTTCTTAGGTTTAAACAGGAAAGATGCAAGTTGATTAATCTAATCACTCTAATCTGGTTAAAAATGACTAAAATATGTGATGAAACCACAGGAGCATGCATACGAGAGAAACGCACACACAAATAGATACAGGGGGAAGAGAGAATTATGCGGGGGTTTTGAATAGAGTTCATAATAAATGGAATACAGGTACTGTCTTTTGTCTTTGATGTAATGTCCTTGATGGAATTTGAGGTCTTGGAGTTCTCGCTGGGGCCCAGTGCACAATTTCAATCTTGCTTCTCTGGTACCAGAAGGCCGAAGATATGCTTTGCCCGTAGTCTTGAAGCATAGAAACTGCCACTGTGGTTTTCTGGGACTTTGCTGGAGAGAGAGACAGAGAGAAAGAGAGACCTTCCTTCTTTTTGGTATTCAAATTGCAGTCTGCTCCTTTCTGTGTGGCACAATTAAAAAAAAAATCCCCAGTCTGGCCAGCAGGTAGGTCATGTGACCATCTCTTTGTTTGAAACAGCATCTTCTGGGAGGGTCGTTGGATTTCAAAGCTCTCCAGACACATTCAGTGAATGTGGAGTTCTGGCTCTTACACAGACAAAGAATGTTGATTATCACAATTGCCCAGACCAATCTTGTTAATTGAATCAGTGAGCACTCCCATTGTCTCTCTATTCGATTCTCTCAGAATGCAAATGTGCAACCATGTTTTCAGCTGTTCAACTCTTGTTTTTTTTAAAGTTATGCGCAATGTCCAGTAAAAAAAAAGGTTCAAGTAGTGTCCCATATGACAAAATTAATATGTTTCTATTTGGCAGGTGTGATTTCAGTCACACCCTGCTTTAGGGCTTGAGAACTTAATCAAGGCTGACACTTCAGAGCAATACTGGAAAAGTGCTGCACTCTTGGAGGTTTCATCTTTTAGATGAGACATTAAACTCGAGGCTTTGACTGCTGGTTCCAGTTAACATGGATGTAGAAGATTCCATAGTACAAAGAGCAGGGAGCTCTCCCGGTATCTGGGTCAATATTGGTCCCGCAAGATTAGCTGGTCATTAATCTCATTTGCTGTTTAATGGACCTTGTTATATTTGCCCACAGGACAACAAGGACTCCATGCCAGAAAGTAATTCATTAACTGTGGAGCACTTTGGGACTTCTTGAGGGTGCCACAAAGCCCCAGGTAAATCCGAGTTCTTTCTTTCTTACCAATCTGATACATCTGCCAAATTTCCTTGTGGGACGATTTGCTAGAACTAGGAATAAGAGGGTCAGTGTCCAATTGGATAAAAAAAAATTGGCTGAAGGATGGAAAATAGTGAATCATAGTAAATAGTTACTTTTCGGGCTGGTGGATGGTATACAGTTGTGTTCCCCAAGGGTCAGTGCTGGGATCACTACTTTTTTTTTGCTATATATAAATGACTTGCATCTTGGAATACAGAGTAGAATCTCAAAATTTGCTGATGACACCAAATTTGGAAGTGTGGCAAACAGTGAGGATGATATAAACTGCCTGCAACCGGACATAGATAGGCTTGCGGATTGGGTAGACAAGTGGCAGATGGAATTTAATACTGACAAGTCTGAAGTATTGGATTTTGGCAGAAGGAATAGGGAGAGGCAATATATACTTAATGGCACACTTCTAAAGAGTGTGCAGGAACAGAGGAACCTGGGGGTGCAAGTGCATAGATCTTTGAAGGTGGCAGGACATATTGAGAGAGTGGTTAGTAAAGCATATGGGATCTTGGGCTTCATAAATAGAGGTATTAAGTACAAAAGCAGGGAAGTTATGCTGAACCTTTACAAAGCTTCGGTTAGGCCCCAGTTGGAGTATTGCATCCAATTCTGGTCTCCACACTTTCGGAAAGATGCGAGGGTCCTTGAGAGGATGCAGAGGAGATTTACCAGAATAGTTACAGGAATGGAAGATTTTAGTTACAAGGTTAGGTTTGAAGAGCTGGGTTTGCTCTACTTTGAACAAAGGAGATTGAGGGGAGATTTAGCAGAAGTGTACAAGATTATGACAGGCTTAGATAAATTACGCAAAAAAAATTGTTTCCATTAACTAATGATACAAGGACTAGGGGACTAGGGAAAACAGGTTTAAAGTTTTGTGCAAAAGATGCAGGGGGAATATGAGGAAACATTTTTTTTACACAGTGGGTGGTAATGATCTGGAACCCGCTGCCCACAAGGGTGGTGGAAGTGACGACGATCAATGAATTCAAGAGGAAGTTGGATGGCCACCTGAGAGTAATAGAGTTGCAGGGCTACGGGGATCAAGTGGGGGAGCGGGACTGACTGGATAGCTCCGTGGAGAGCCAGCATGGACTCGATGAGCCAAACGGCCTCCTTCTGTGCCATAAATGACTATGCCTTGGGTTGGGAATGTTCTAAAGTCTGTCGGCTGTGCCTGAGAAACCTGAACAGAACTGTGTCCGTATTACTAACCTGTGAGCATAAACATTGTTAAATATTGGAATGGGTCACAGGTGGAGAATGACCATTTGGGTGGTGTACTGGAGGGTGCCTGTGAAATTGTACCACAGCAAGCAGTCAACACCTTCAGGAGGGGAGAAAATCAGCATGATAAAAACGCACACTCATATGGATTATACTTGGCACCCTGGGTGAGTTTTCTTTGTATCTGACTTGTAAAACGAAACATGCACATTTATGTAGCGCCTTTCATGACATCACTTACTGTTTTGAATTAGCACACAGCAAGCTCCCACAAACAGCATTGTGATAATGACCAGATAATCGGCTTCTAAGTGTTGGAGGGATAAATAATGGCCAGGACTCTGCAGAGAACTCCCCTACTCTTCAAAATATTGCCATGTGGTCTTTATATGTTCACCAAAGAGCACAGACAGTGCCTCGGTTTAACAGCTCATCTGACAGACAGCAGGACATGAACCCACAACTTTCCTGACCCAGAAGTTAGAATGATATCAACTGAGCCGACACTGACTGTCCAAAAAGCAACATTCCAGCTTTCTTCATGTCGGCCATTTCACAAATATTTCTTTTCCTTCTGCAGCAGTGACAGTGGTATGGCATCACTCAACAGCTTTCAATTCCCCAAGTGGATGTAAGGGAGTGAAGCAAAGAGTACAGAAGAGACCATCCTTTGTGCACAAGTCAGAATGCAAAATGCTCTAATCAAAGGCAGCTGATAAGTTCAGTCCATGTTAGCTCAAGGAATTTGCAGAAAATTCATCAAATGTGACAGTAAAATAACCTTTGGCAGCTGTTGCGTGTCATGTGCTTGGAACCTTGATTTGGCCGAGGCAATAAATAAGAGTTTTGAACTCAAGATCTGCCAGAGCCCATCTGTATGGTGACAGAGATGTAGACAGTGTGATCAGGGGAGCAGGTGGAACTCCTCCAAGTACCTGAGAATGCTCAATACATTAAGATATTTAGTCATCGTGTAACAGTGAGATGTGGCTTCCTCCCTGCTGTTAATGAGTCACTCGTTATCCAAATTGAAAAACAGCAGATTACTGTTTCACTATAGAATAACAATTAAAAAGAAAGTGTTCCTCATTAATGAGAAAGATAGTAAATGATGCATTTATTAGCTGCCTGATGCCAGCTTCCCTCAGTCCATTGGTGCAGGACTAAGGAACAGAATCACAAGAGGTCCTAGCTGGTATGTTATAGATCTAAAGAGTCAAGTGTGTGATTTAGTTAGGTTAATAGCCCTTCCACTCTGGGACCAGGTGGTCCTGGGTTTCAACCCTATACCAGAATTTTCACTCATAATCCAGGCTGATATATCAATGTAGTATTGAGGGATTGCTCTGCTGACAGATGTCAGCCTTCAGATAAGATGTTAAAACCAAGGTTTGCAACAGTCTATTTTGGTAAATTCAGGTGGATGTCAAAGATCCCTGGGACTCTTCAAAGAGCAGCAGAGAATTCCCCCAGCATCCAGGTTGAAATTCCTCATTCCAACACCATAAGAAAAACAGACTACCTAGTCATTCATCTCATTGCTGTGAATGGGATGGAACAGGTGCAGAATGTCTGGTGTGTTGCCTTACATAGCAACAACCTCTGAACTTCAAAAGTAATTCAACATAGCAAGTACTTGGACATAAATAGGTGCCACATAAATACGGATAGTATTAAATGTTACTATAGAGTGAGAAATATGATTGGTATAGAAGAGCAATGGACTGATCTCATGGCTAGCACTGCTTCATCAGAGCTCACTAATTAAAGTAATAAGCTACCTTGAGCCTGACAATGTGGGCTGAATTTTAAGGGAATGATGTGAACGGGTATTGAGGCGTGGGGGACATAAAATCAGGACGGGACACGTTGGCCAGGATGTTCGACGTCGTGACATCCCATCCCAATTCTGTCCGTGCCAGCAAACATCTTGGGGGTGGGGGGGTGGCGGAGGTCTGACGGCGATGTGGTGGGCAGGTAATTAAGCTAATTAAATGGCTGATTGAAAGCGATTTTATGGTCTGAATTTTATGGGCCCCCCGAGACGGGTTCGGAGGCGGGGGGCCCGCAGAATTGTGATGGGAGGTGGGGAGGGTGGGTAGCGGAGAGCCTGTCGCCTCCCCATCACAACGCAATTTTGTCAGGGGTGGGATAGGCCGAAGACAGCCTTCCCGCCCAGAGGCCTCGAGGAGCTTCGGTAGCCTATTAACGGCCACTTAAGGGCCTCTTCTTGCCACTGCTGGGATTTAACCAGTGGTGGTGGGGGACGGGAGGGCCCTGCCACGCAGGGAGGTCAGCCAGTGAAACAAGACGACCACCTGCAGGCATGGGGGGGTGGGGTTAGTGGTGGGCCTCCTCCGTGGGCAATCTGTGACCCACCCTCCCACACGACCTCAATAGAGCCTGCCAGTCTGGCCTGGGTGACCCCGCCTCGCTTATCTCGGGTCCAGGTCTAAGGCATCTTGCAGTATTTGGAATGGCCACCACTCCTGGTGGCGCTGCTGATACTGCTTAACTGTCGGCTGTGATTGGCCCGCAGCTCTTGGAGGCGAGATCCCTGTCTTTGAAGGGGCAAGGATCCCAGCACCAATTAATTGGCCTGGCACCTTAGTATCGCTTCGGGGGGAGGGGTGGGGGGCGGGTAGCGCAGTGCTCCAGCTGGCCAAGAGGGGACTCACCCTTCCTTTTGGCCTGCCGCTGGGAGCCCTGCTGTAGGCACAAAATCCGGCCCTATGTGTCAGATGCAATTTTATAAAGAGCGCATGGGTCTCAGGGGGCTTCAGAGTCTCCATCTAGGTGGCAAGTCTTGCCTGCCTGGAAGGGGAGGCTATTGGATGGGCAAACATCGAGGGCCTGGAAGGGCCATGAAGGGCCATGAAGGGAGGGTTGAGCTTAGCTGGTCAGGAGTGAGGGCAAGATTGGCCAATTCAAGAGTGCAATGGGTAAGTGACACCTGAGCAAGGGTCACAAGTGTGGGCATCAAGAGAGGGACACTGGCAGGGGAGGACTGCCTTACAGGGAGAGGCCATTTATCATGGGCCTCATTCATCCAGGCTTCGGGGACCCTGTCAAAGACAAGGTGCCCCTGAGTTGGAGGGAGGACCAGGCACCCACAGCAGTTCCGCAATGGCCTATACGGCCACAGGAGAGTCCTCAGTGGCCTCAGGATACACCAGAAGGGCGAAGAAGAGAGAGAGGGCGCTGCCCCATGCAGACGGAGGTACCCTCCAGAGAGGGTGTACAAATTGAGGCTCAACTACCTGCAGATGGCTGATAGGCAGCGCCAACGAAGACTGCGCCTCTCCAGGGAGGCCATGACGGACCTGTGTGCCATGATGCAGAATGAGCTGTGCCCCAGGGGACTTGGTGGGAATCCAATGTCAGAGGCCCTGGAGGTCACCAGGGCGCTGAACTTCTAGAACACCAGATCATTCCAGGGATCCACTAGAGATATGCACGGAAACTCCCAGTCTGTGGCTCATAGCTACTTCAAGGAGGTTATTAATACCATGTTCAAGAGGGCAGATGACTAGGTACACTTTCACATTGACCCAAAGAGTCAAGATGGTCAGGATCACCGCTGGATTCCCCCAGGTGCAGGGGGTGATTGTCACATGTGTGTAGTCAATCAAAGCACCCACAGACCGGCCTGCTGCCTTCATCAACTGGAAGGAATTCTATTCCCTCAACATCCAAATGGTCCATGACCACACCAAGAGCTTCCTCTATATGTGCACTTGCTTTCTTGGCAGCTATCATGACTCCACCATCCTCCGCCAGTCCAAGCTGCCTCAGTACATCACTCAATCCCCCAAAGTGTGTGGATAGATCCAAAGGGACAAGGGAAATCCTTTCAAGAGGTGACTACTGACCCCTCTTCGTGAGCCCAGACAGAGGCACAGAGGTGAAAAAAAAACAATGCCACTTGCTCAGCAGGGCAACCATTGAGCAAGTCATCGGGTTTCCGGTGCTCTCCAGTACCCTCCTGCAAGGGTTTCTGTCATTGTGGTGGTCTGCTGTGCTCTCCATAATGTGGCCCTCCAGAGTGTTGTAGCCATTGAGGACAGTGGAAGGAGACAGCTCATTGGGGGAGGAGCAGGAGGTAAGGGAGGCGGAGAGTGATAACACTGAACAGAGAGGTGCCCCTGCTGCATGACAAGGTAGCCTCCCTTGTCACCCTCCAGGAAGAAGATCTCCCTCCTCTCCCTCATGGCCTCCAGTCCGAAATGGTCAACCCTTTCTTCTGAGACTGTGCCCTCTAGTTTGAGACCTCCATCCAGGGGAAGCATCCTCCCAGCATCTATCCTGTCAAGCCCCTTAAGAATTTTATATGTTTCAATGAGGTCACCTTATTCTTCCTAATTCTACAGATTATAGGCCTAGTCTACTCAATTTCTCCTCAAATCACAATCCCCTTACCCCAGGAATTTGTCTAGGGAACCTTTGCTCCTTAGGTAAGGAGACCAAAAGTGCACACGGTACTCCAGGTATGGTCTTACCAATTCCCTGTGTAATTGCAGTAATACTTACTCTTATATTCCAGGCCTTTGTAATAAAGGCTAACATATGCCTTCCTAATTGCTTGCTTTACCTGCATGTTAACTTTCTGGGCTGAACTTTACAGACACCCCCCGACATCGAGGGTTGTGGTGAGGGGAGGGGGGGGCAGAAAATGCCTCCAGGAGAGGCCCGCCACAGACCTCAGTGCTAGGAAGACCTGGCCTCATATTGCCGGCGGTGACGAGGCCTCGTGGCAGCCCCACCCCCCTCCCACTGCTCGGTGACGGGAGCCCAATTTACATATGTAAAATAATTTACATACCTGAATTAATGACTGTTGCACTCCCGCCATCCATCCTGGAGTGACATTGGTGCCGGTGGCCGGCACTCCCATGCCTTTGGATCCCCATCCACGGATCCGAGGTGGAACACTGGTGGGGAAGAGGGAACAGATAAGTTTTTCAGTGCGGGGGCGGGGGGAGTGGCGCAGAGTGATTTCATTGGTGTAGGGGATGGTGGGAAGGGGTAAAGATTAAAGTTTATGAACTTAGGCGGGGGAAGGTCAGGTGGGCAGGGGAAGTGTTTTGTGGGGGGAGAAAGGTCAAGTAATTAATTTCATGGTTATTGGGAGGGGGGGTTGGGAGAGGGGCAATTTAAATGATCTAAATTTTTTTATTGCATTTAACTTTAAAAATCTAAATGGAATGGAAGGGCTCGAAGCCCTTTAAAAATGGCGTCAGCGCCTGCACAAAGGCTGCTGAGGCCTTTGCCGGAGACGGACAGCCCGCACCACCCCCCGCCCCCCCACGCCATCAGGATGGGTGGTCCGCCCCGGCTTTTTAAATGAGCCGCCCTACTGGCTCGACGACATGCGGTCCGCACGGCAGACCGCCATTATTTACGTCCGTTGTCGATTTTTGACAGTGGCAATGTAAAATGCAGGCCTCTGTGTATTGTATACAAGGACACGCAGATTCCTCTGAACGCCAACATTTCCCAGTCTCACACCTTTTAAAAAAAATATTCTGTTTTCTATTCTTCCTACCAATGTGGTTTCACATTTCTCCATGCCATATTCCACCTGCCACATTCTATCCCACTCAGTTAACCTGTCTATATCCATTTGCAGCCTCTTCGTATTCCTCCCTAAACATCTGCACTCCTCTCTTGCCTCCTTTAAGTCAGTCCTTAAAACTTGTTCTTGTGATGTGAGCATCACTGGCAAGGCCAGCATTTAACATCCACCCCTAATTACCCTTTAGAAGATGGTGTCAAGCAATGTTTGTGAATCACCAAAGTTCATGTGGTGCAGGTACACACAAGATGCTTTTCCCTGCCCCCCCCCCCTGCCCCCCATAGTAGTTTGATACAACTGAATGGCTTGCTGCACCATTTCAGAGGGCAGTTAAGTATCTCCACACCACTGTGGATCTCAAGTCAGACTGGGTAAGGATGGCATATTTCCTCCCCTAAAAGACACTAGTGAAACAGATGGGTTTTTATAACAACACAGTAGTTTCATGATCACTATTAATGAGACTAGTATTTTATTCCAGGTTTATTAATTGAATTTAAATTTCCACAGCTACCATGGTGGATTTGAACTTATGCCTTTAGAGCATCAGTCCAGACCTCCGAAATACTAGTCCAATAACATTACCACTATGCTACTGTGCCCTGTCGCTTTAAGCTTTCTGATCATCTGTCCTCATATCTCTTTACATACTTGACTTAAGTTTTGTTTGTTGCTCCTCCTGCATAGTGCCTCGGGACACTTTACTATGTTAACAGCGCTATATAAATGCAAGTTGTTGTGCCAGCACCCATGGAGACATGTCCCAGCATAAGTTAGTACGTTCCGGAATGGAGGGGGATCTTTTTTTAAATGTACTTTTTTTCCTTTAGTTTAAACTATTTATAGTTGATAATTGAATCTTGGACCAGTTGAAGCACTGACTAAATATTTTGCTTATTAAAAAGGTTATCCTTCCTACATCCAACAAATTTCCTTTGTTTAAAAATGAGTCAGCATCTGAGCAAATGTTCTCTTTAAATGAACTGTCCCATTACCAGGGCACTCGTGAGTCAAGTGCACTAGTATTTAATTAAGTTATGCTTGCAGCAAAGTAAAAAAGACTACCTCTCTCTCTCTCTCTCTCTATATATATATATACATACATATATATATATGAATGATCATTTATTTTCTGCTTTAGGTCAATGTCCACTGAGACACAGCCACTGCGTGTCGTTTTTGGTTGCCTATAGGTTATCTACAGCTTGCTTTGATGTGTTGCATAAGTGGGTGACTCAGGCCATGAGAGAAACATCCTGCAGAGCCGTTTCACCAAAAGGAACATCTTTAAAACTGTTTCGGTCTGGGGCACAGATACTAGCCAATGAAACAAAAATCAAACCTCAGATCTGTTTGCAAAAGTCATACAGTTGCACTATGTAAAAGGAATCAACTTGCATAGATATCTAGAACAGGACAATGGCAATTGATACAAAGAAAAATCTCAAAGGTTGTGCAAGTTCTAGGTTTTAAAAAGATAAAAAGAAAACACTCAACGAGCTGGTGGCTGCTTTGCTAGGACTTACTGTTTCTAGATATGTGTTGGATTAGTGGTAACATTCTTTTGAGTCAGAGGGTCATTGGTTAAAGCCTTACGCCAAAGGTTGAAGCCCATATTCTAGGCTGAAAATTCAGTGCAGCAATGTCGGAAATGCTGTCTCTCAGAGAGATGTTAAACTGAAACCTCTTCTGCCCTCTGAGGCAGATGTAAAAGATTCCATGATACTGTTTGAAGAACAGCAGGGCAGATATCCTGGCCAACATTTGTCCTTCAAATAACACCACCAAAACATCAAAGTTGAAAGAACCTTTGTGTGTCTGAAAGGCACTATATAAATGCAAGTCATAAATGTTGACCAGGACACCAGGAGAACTCCCCTGGTTTGGGAATAGTGCCATGGGATCTTCCACCTGAGAGAACAGACGGGAACTCGGCTTCTCTCTATGGCTTAATCTCGGTCCGGCACCCATTAATACAAGTGTGTTTCCATTTCCAAACATCTGCAATCCTCATGGTCTCCCCAAGATGTTGGCATAGTGGTAATGTCACTGAACTAGTAATCCAGAGACCCAGATCCTGGAGACATGGGTTCAAATCCCACCTTGGCAGCTGGTAGAATTTAGATTCAATTAATTCATCCAAATCTGGAATTGAAAGCTAGTCTCAGTAATGGTGCCATGAAACTATCATCGATTGTTGCAAAAATCCATCTGGTTCACTAATATTCTTTAGGGAAGGAAACCTGTTGACCTTACCTGGAATAGCCTACATGTAACTCTAGACCCACAGCAATGTGGTTGACTCTTAATTGCCCTCTGAAATGCCCATTCAGTTGTCAAGGGCAATTAGGGATGGGTAACAAATGCTGGCCTTGCCAGTGACACTCGCATCCCATGAAAGAATTTAAAAAAAGTGAAATTGTCAGTTTAATACTAGTTGGTGCCCAAGTATTGGTCATTGTATTCACTAGGTTTGAGACTGACCATAGTGTGTTCCTCTTGCATTGTTTTAAATCTGACATTGAATGATAAAGTAAATACAATTAACTTATTAATGATTGAAAACAACTTCACATTCAGCAAAATCAAAATACTGTGAATGCTGGAAATCTGAAACAAAAACAGAATTCTGGTGTACTGACAAAAGGGCATCGACCTGAAACATTAACTCTGTTTCTCTCTTCACAGATACTGCCTGACCTGCTGAGTATTCCCAGCATTTTCTGTTTTTATTTCACATTCAGCAACTCTGAACCCATCTTGCAGACTGACTCCATTTATCTTCTGCTAACAAGTTGCTTAACTGAAACATTGGTAGTAAGATTAAGAGAAGATCCATAATTTCTCACGCTTAAACTAGTAAACCAATACAGTAAGGACACTTCAATTTCACAGAGAGCAAAAGAGACAGTTTTGATCAGAGCTGGCAAGGCTGGATTTGAACCTAGATTCTTGAGTCAGTGACAAATATTTCAACTATTCAGTGACAAATATTTCAACTAATTCCAACATTCATCACTGAGTTAATTTGGGCCCCATCTGCCATAAGAAAACAGTGCTCATCACTCACCCTTAAAAGGTCAATGAAAAATTCCAGTTCCTTTAGATTATTCCTGGTGGGGAATGGCCCATTCTACAAAAATAGGGTGATGCCATTATTCACTTTCAAAAACAACCATTCATTCATTCATTCAGTACTGAAACTGGTTGAATCCTGTTATATTTTAGCCATCTGTTTCTTAGCTCTTATGATCTTTGCTGAAACATTCCTGGCTGAAAGTTCAAAGGCCCCTGCCGCATAAGCCAATCTGAACTCCCATTTCCCTTTGGAGCATTTACACAGTAACACAGTTTTCCAGAGACAGTTGAGTCTCAGCCCTCACTCTACTTCCTATTTTGATAACCGAGCGAAAGCATTTAGCCAACGAGACCGGCGATTGTGTGAGATGTCATGCTCACAACAATAGGAGAGTTGCCAAGCTTATTTGAAAATATGGCCACGCGAGGGTTTGTGAAATTGAGACAAGTACACAATGGGTTACAATTTGAACCAAAATTAGGGAGTGGGTTCCACTGATAATGCCACTATACAGCTGGCTTGCAGTTCAGCTGGTTTTTAATATTACTGATTATAATAGTTAAAAGCTGGCCTGATCAGAACCAGGTTTTACCACAGAATCTGCACAAATTATAGTAAAAGAATAATGTAATCTTGCCACATCCCAATAGTAACTTGCTCTTATATAACCCCTTTGGCATCCCAATGCCCTGAGGCACAACAAAACCAGGAGGGAAATAGGCACTGAGCAGGACATAGGAGGGCAGACTGAACACTTGGTGAGAGTAAGAGGAGACTGTTGAAGATGGGGAGCTTTAGGAAGAGAATTATGGAGTGCAAGGCCACAGTAGTTGATTGGAGGACGTTGGAAGATTTATGTTAGGCCAGAGTCAAAAGAGCAGAGGGTATAAACTGGGGCATAAAGTTGGAGAATGTTACAGAGGTAGCATGGGGAGAAATCATGGAGAGATTTGTAGATGAGAGTGAAGATTTGAGGTCAATGCAGCAGGGGATCGAGAGCCAATGGAGGTTAGCTCATGCTGAGATGATAGGTGAGTTGGATTAATATTATGGGAAGGGTTGTGGACAGTGACATTTTAGATGAGCTGGACTTTGTGTAGGATGCACCTCATAGTGATAGAGGAATAATTATCCCACCACGTGACTTGAGGAACAGAGAGAGGAAGAGAAAGCGTCAAGTGTAAAACCTGATAGGCCTGAATCAAGAAACACCTTGTTAGCATACAAACAAAATGATGTAAAAAATATTGGACTACCCAAGTTGTATAATTTCTTTTTAATATAATTCTCTGTGCACCCACCACTCCTCCCAACAATTACCTCCACAAATTCTTGTTTGAGCCCTATAGATAACTGAGATGGCCCACACTTATCTATTGCAAACCAGACAAGAAAGGGAAAAAATCAACCAAGGTGCTTATTCTGATCATTATTCAGTGATCCTTGTTTTAAAAAATTGCATTTATATAGCATCTTTTCACAGCCTCAGGACATCCCAAAGCATTTTACAGCCAATTTGAAGTGTAGTTGTTGTTCTAACGTAGAAACGCTGCTGCCAATTTGCAGATAGCAAAGTCCAACAAACAACAATAATATAAATGATGAGATAATCTGTTTCTAATATTAGTCGAGGACACATTATCTTGTATATTAGGAGCACTCCCCTGCTCTTCTGCGAATAGTGCCAGTGGATCTCATGCTTCCATCTGAGAAGGAAGACAGGGCCTTGGTTTAAACATCTAATTTAAAGAACAGCACATCTGACAATCCAGCACTTCCTCAGTACTGCACTGGAGTGTCTGCCTAGATTATATGCTCAAGTCGCATGAGCGGGACTCAAACCCACAATCTTCCAAATCAGAAGTAGAGTGTTACCGCTGAGCTAAGGCTGACTGTTTGATGTTGTATATGTGGACAGAGGGAAGGGCAGTACATGAACGGCATCCCAGCCAACTTTGATCCTGCCCAAACGCACACACTTCCTAGCATTGTGGCTCAGTTGGTCGCATTTTTGCCTCTGATCAGAAGGTTATGGGTTCAAGCTGTACTCCAGGTCCGAAGTGTAACAATCTAGGCTGTCACTCCAGCATAGTACTGAAGGACTGCTATACAGTCAGAGATGCCGTCCTTCAGATTGGACATAAAACTGAGGTCCTGTCTGCTCTCTCAGGTGGACATAAAAAGATCCCATGGCATTATTTTGAAGAAGCGAAGGGGATCTATTGCTGATGGCCTGAACAATATTTATCCCTCAATCAGCATCACAAAAACAGATTATCTGATTATCACATTGCTGTTTGTGGGAGCTTGCTGTGCACAAATTGGCTGCCACATGTCCTGCATTACAACAGTCACTAACTTCAAAAAGTTCTTTGTTGGCTGTAAAGCACTTTGGGATGTCCAAAAGGTCGTGAAAGGCACTATATAAATGCAAGTATTTCTTTCTTTCTTCCACGGGTCGCTGGGTAGTAATCAGAAGAACAATTCCTGGCAATTTTTCTTCTCTTTGTTCCTGACCCTGACCCACCTCATCCCACACAGTACTATATGTAATTCTAGCACCTCTACCCATGCCCCAGTGAGATCAGCTAACTAAGCACAGAATTAAGATGGAACCCGAGATCTTCCTAGTCTGTGTGGGCCATTAACACATTTGGTGCTACACTGTCAAAGGTGCCATCTTTTGAAAGGGGTGTTATGCTGAGGTTCGTTCTGCCTTCTCGTGTGGAAGTAAAAGATCACAGGGCACTATTTCGTAGAGGAGCAGGGGAGTTCTCCCCGGTGTCCTGGACAATATTTTTATGTCAAACAACATCACTTAAAAAGTACAAATTATTCGGTTACTATCACATTGCTGTTTGTGGGAGCTTTCTGTGCATGAATTGGCTGCTGTGTTTCCTACATTACAACAGTGACTACACTTCAAATTATTCCATTGTCTGTAAAACGAGTAGGGACTTCCTGAGGCTTTGAAATAAATGCAGCACAAATGCTAGTCTTTCTTTTCCTCCTTTAAACCATTGCGAAAGATTCTTTCAAACAACAGCAACAGATAAAGTTAATGCTGGGCTTAACTAGTAAGTTTTTAATTTTTTACAGATTATGGGAAAGGGTAGTGGAGTGGGACTAGCTGAGGTGCTCTTGCAAAGATCCAGCACAGACATGATGGGCCGAATGGCCTTCTTCTGTGCTGTAACCATTCCATGACTCTACGACTCCTGATGGTGTTAAATTTAATTTGTTCTCAGAATCCCAGGAATCAGTTAGGCAGCTCGCTCACTGCCTGCTCGCCAACCAGTTACCCAGCCAGATTAATCTGACTACAATTGGAGCAGAGGGTGAAATCTCTTCAGTGTCAGTGACCTGTAAACGAAGGGAATAAGCTACCTCTGGGGCCTGACTTTATTCCACAAATGCTGTGCGCACAGTAAAAGAATCTAACCAAACTGCTATGGCAGACTTTGTTCTAAGTAGGGACATAATTCATGTATGGCAGTTCTGTGTTTTGACAGTAAGCACCATCTGTATTGATTTAAAACACTTGTAATACATTATGAAGAACAGTATTTTTCTTCCATTCCAATGAATCAAAAGCATGTTAGCGGGAAGGAAAAAAACACCGTGCGGAGGAACTGAGCATTTATTCTGCGGAGCATGAAAGGTAGAGGGGAAATGTTCCAAATATGCAGCCATTCACCTTTTACTAGTTGAAGACTGTGTCTCCGTGTCCTACTGCTTCATCTTTTTTCATTCCTTTACCTGTCTTGTTATCTTTATAAGGCTACTTTTCAGATCACTCATATCTAGGCTGAAAAGTGAAATTTCTCCATATCCCAAACTTTTGACATCAGCCTTGTGGCACTGCTTCCAGCTCTTGAATGTCTCCCTTGTGTCGTGGTGATCGGAACTAGACTCAATACTCAAGGCGGAGCCTGCTCAGAGCACTGTAAAGTCTGATCATGCTTTCCTCTGATTTATAGCCTGGTACAGAATTATATCCAACTTAACAGCACAGAAACAGGCCATTCAGCCAGTGTTTATGCTCCACACGAGCTCTTCATCTCACCCTATCAACATGTCCTTCTATTCCTATCTCTCTCATGTGCTTATCTAGCTTCTCCTGAAATGCATCCATGCTATCTGCCTCAACTACTCCATCTGGCAATGAGTTCCACTTCTAACCATTCTCTTGAGTGAAGAAGTTTTTCCTGAATTCCTTATTGGTTTTATTTTTTTATTCGCTCATGGGATGTGGGCGTCACTGGCTAGGTCAGCATTTATTGCCCATCCCTAATTGCCCTTGAGAAGGTGGTGGTGACCTGCCTTCTTGAACCACTGAGTACACCCAGAGTGCTCTTAAGGGAGTTCCACGATTTTGAACAGCGGCAGTTAAGGAACGGAGATATAATTCATACCTTAGGGACTATTTATATTTAAGGCCCTATTTTGCACTCCCTCACAAGTGGAAACATCTTCTCTACGTCTACCCTATCAAACCCCTTCTCCCTTATTTACTTAGCTTTCCATTAAATTCATGTATGCTATTCGTCTCAACCACTCCAAGTGGCAGCAAGTTCCATGCTCTGGGTCAAGACGTTTCTCCTGAATTCCTTATTGGATTTATTAGTGATTCTTCTTCTTTGGCCTCCTTGTCTCGAGAGACAATGGGTAAGCGCCTAGAGGTGGTCAGTGGTTTGTGGAGCAGCGCCTGGAGTGGCTATAAAGGCCAATTCGAGAATGACAGATTCTTCCACAGGTGCTGCAGATACAATTGGTTGTCGGGGCTGTTGCACAGTTGGCTCTCTCCTTGCACTTGTTTTTTTCTGCCAACTGCTAAGCCTCTTCGACATGCCACTCTTTAGCCCTGTCTTTATGGCTGTCCGCCAGCTCTGGCGATCACTGGCAACTGACTCCCACGACTTGTGGTCAATGTCACAGGATGTCATGTTGAGTTTGCAGATGTCTTTGAAGCGGAGACATGGACGACCGGTGCATCTGATACCAGTGGCAAGCTCGCTGTACAATGTATCTTTGGGGATCCTGCCATCTTCCATGCGGCTCACGTGGCCAAGCCATCTCAAGCGCCGCTGGCTCAGTCGGGTGTATATGCTGGGGATGTTGGCTGCCTCGAGGACTTCTGCATTGGAGATACGGTCCTGCCACCTGATGCCAAGGATTCTCCGGAGGCAGCGATGATGGACTGAGTTGAGACGTCGCTCTTGGCTGACATACGTTATCCAGGCCTCGCTGCCGTCGGGCAAGGTACTGACGACACAGGCTTGAAACACTCTGACTTTTGTCTTCCGTGTCAGTGCGCCATTTTCCCACACCCTTTTGGCCAGTCTGGACATAGCAGCGGACGCCTTTCCCATGCGCTTGTTGATTTCTGCATCAAGAGACAGATTACTGGTGATAGTTGAGCCTAGGTAGGTGAACTCTTGAACCACTTCCAGAGCGTGGTCGCCGATATAGGTGGATGGAGCATTTCTGACGTCCTGTCCCATGATGTTCATTTTCTTGAGGCTGATGGTTAGGCCAAATTCGTTGCAGGCAGCCGCAAACCTGTCGATGAGTCTCTGCAGACACTCTTCTGCGTGGGATGTTAATGCAGCATCGTCAGCAAGGAGGAGTTCCCTGATGACGACTTTCCGTACTTTGGTCTTCGCTCTAAGACGGGAAGGTTGAACAACCTGCCATCTGATCTTGTGTGGAGGAAAATTCCTTCTTCTGAAAACTTGAACGCATGTGAGAGCAGCAGTGAGAAGATGATCCCAAACAGTGTAGGTGCGAGAACACAGCCCTGTTTCACGCCACTCAGGATAGGAAAGGGGTCTGATGTGGCACCACGATGCTGAATTGTGCCTTTCATATTGTCATGGAATGAGGTGATGATACTTAGTAGCTTTGGTGGACATCCGATCTTTTCTAGTAGTCTGCAGAGACTACGTCTGCTGACGAGGTCAAAGGCTTTGGTGAGATCAATGAAAACAATGTAAAGGGGCATATGTTGTTCTCGGCATTTCTCCTGTAGCTGGTGAAGGGAGAACAGCATGTCAATGATAGATCTCTCTGCTCGAAAGCCGCACTGTGCCTCAGGGTAGAAATGCTCAGCCAGTTTCTGGAGTTTGTTTAAAACAACTCGAGTGAAGACTTTCCCCACTATGCTGAGCAGGGAGATTCCACGGTAGTTGTTGCAGTCACCACGGTCACCCTTGTCCTTATAGAGGGTGATGATATTGGCATCGCGCATGTCCTGTGGTACTGCTCCCTCATCCCAGCACAGGCAAAACAGTTCATGGAGTGCTGAGAGTACAGCAGGCTTGGCACTCTTGATTATTTCAGGGGTAATGCCGTCCTTTCCAGGGGCTTTTCCACTGGCTAGAGAATCAATGGCATCGCTGAGTTCCGATTTTGCTGGCTGTTCGTCCAGCTCATCCATGACTGGCAGAGACTGGGCTGCATTAAGGGCGGTATCAGTGATAACATTTTCCCTGGAGTAGAGTTCTCGGTAGTGCTCCACCCAGTTGGTCAGTGATCGTGTCCCCTGATTTAGACTTGAGGGGGGGCGATCCTCTTGATGGTTGGCCCAAAAGCTCTCTTAATGCCATCATACATTCGTCTGATGTTTCCAGTGTTGGAGGCCAGCTGAAGACGACTGCATAGGTGTTGCCAGTTGTCATTTGCACAGCGCCTGGCTGTTATTTGTGCAGTGCTTCTGGCTACTTTAAGTGCTATGGATGGTAACTCGCTGGGGGCTTTCTTGTATTTCAACAGTGCAATGCGCTTAGCGGCTATGACAGGTTCCAGCTCTTCAAAGTGAGATTGAAACCAGTCTGCATTCTGCTTCACACGTTTGCCAAAGATAGTCATTGATGAGCCATAGATGGCGTCTCTGATGTAGGTGCACTTCATCTCTGCATCCCCTGTAGGAGTGTTTTGAAGGGCTTTTACAAGTGAATTTAGAAACTTATGTAACAGCTGTGGCTCAGACATTCTGTTAGTGTTGATGCACGGGCAGCCCTTCTGCTTGGAGTGATGTAGTTTCTTTGGTTTGAGTCTAACTTTGCTGCACACCAGGGAGTGGTCGGTGCTGCAGTCCGCACTGTGGAAGGTGCGTTTGATTTGGACACTGTTTATAAAGGCTCACCTTGTGACGATGAGGTCCAGCTGGTGCCAACTACGTGATCTTGGGTGTCTCCATGAAACCTGGTGATAGGGTTTAGTATGAAAGAACGAGTTGGTGATGCAGAGGTTGTGATAGGTACACAACTCCAGCAGTCTCTGTCCATTCTTATTCATCCTTCCAATGCCATCGCCCCCAAGGCAGGAGGGCCATTAGTCATGGTCGGCCCCAACCCTGGCATTAAAGACCCCCAGCAGAAACAAATGTTCGGTATTAGGAATGCTACTATGGAGTTCCTCGTAGAACTGGTCTTTAACTTCAGGTGGGGAGCAGAGTGTTGGAGCACTGATGCTGAGTCGGTGTACTGGACCAGAGGCGGTGAGCAGTCGGATGGACAGTATGCGTTCCGAGCCATTTGAACGTGGCCCTATCATGCTGAGCAAAGAGTTTCTGATGGCTAAGCCCACTCCATGCTGTCTTGGTTCTTCAGGAACCCTACCCTGCCAGTAGAAGGTGTAGTCTTGTTCTCTTAGAGATCCGCTCGCAGGGAGGCGTGTCTCCTGAAGTGCTGCAATGTCCAAATTGAGTCTACTGAGCTCATTGTTAATGATGGCGGTCTTCCGAGAGTTGTTGATTTGTGCAAGGTCTTCCGACTGGCCAGGACACATAGTTCTGACATTACAGCTTGCAAAATGAAGGACTGGTACCTTCTTTCCTTTTTTCATCGTGCTGTTTGGTGCGGTGTTACAGTCCACTTGTCGGGCAATGACCCTGAGCTCCAAGCACCCATTGAAGCAGGTGGACTGTGACGGGACAGAACCTTTCTGACCAGGGGCTGCTCGGTTTGAGGCGGGCAGTAGCTGTCCAGTGAGATGCAATGACCTCTCCCACAGACAAAGGCAACCCATGGAGCCCAATCTCTACGCCAATTGAGCTGGACTTGTAACCTGTAACTGCTGCCTTCCATGTTGTTTTGGTCGCTGTGAGGCGACTATGCAGTGACCTCACCATGGCGCATGCCCGGGCAGAATGTATGGAGGTTGTGAGTTGCCCAAGCGTCAAAACCCCCCTCTCGGCCTTCCTAGTGGGGCCCAAAGGAGTGCAGAGCACAACGTTTGGCACCGGTATGGCTGCAGGAACTGCTGGAAACATGTCAAAGGTGAGACATGACAGCCTTAGGGGTTCTGCTCCAGATTTTCTGCTAGGGTTTACTCTCTTAGCCTTGGTCTCTCCCGAGACTTAGTGATTATCTTGTATTAATAGTGTCTATCTTATATTCATAACCTGCTCTACACGTCCTCCAAAAACCTTTGGCAAAGCAATTGGTAAACTGAGTTATGCTATAATCCTTACCTTAGTACCTTAGAAAGTAGCTCTTCTCCTGGCCATTATTGCAAAATGTTCATTTTACAAGCAAAGCCAGGTATTCGGAGTGGAGGGATTCTTAGCCATCAATGTTTTCTGGGATTATCATTCCTGTTCACATGTTGTACATTATTCCTGTTGGATCAGCTGTACTAATGGCAAATAAGGTTGTTAAGGGCACACTGAATTAAGCCTCCCAGCCTGTGGGCTGTTCGTAGGCCTGCAACAGTCAGGACTAGTGAGTCCACCAGGGGTTCAAAGGCAGTTCAGATATAGTGTCTTTCCTTTCATTGCTGTAAAATACAAAGGCCCGGATTTTTTCTGTCATGTTTAATGGGTAACTAGTAGCAACCTCACACCTTTCCATGGATTTTAATGCCGAGAATATTGGCTAGGGCCTGGTGGAGCGAAGCTTGTGGAGGAGCAGGGCAACTTGGACAGTAACCGCTGGATTTCTGTGTTTACCTGCACATATGCATTCTCCAGAAGTTCCTATCCAATTTACTCCATAGTAATGGTGAGCACTGTTAGCCTCACTGTTATTCTTAATGCAAAATCCAGGAACAATATTTGCTGTTATATTGAATTACTTGAAGGGGAAAAGAATTGCAGGGTCTATAGGGAAAGAACAGGGGTGCAGGACTAATTTTTTCAAACAGCCAGCACAGGCACAATATTCTATGTGAATCTATGATGCTCTATGGAGAAGGAAGCAAGAAAGGAAGCAAATGAGAGGAGGGGGATAATGAGCTGGCAGTGTCTGCCAAGCTAACTGCTGTATTAAAATCAAATGTTTTTGGATAGAGAAGCAGGAGATTGCCCTCTACAAGAATACATTTTAAAATTCTGCATTTACTTGTAGGTAAAATTGTAAACATTTCCACTTGTATACTCTTTCTGATTGAACCACTGGGTATTGCTGCTGAATTTGAGGACCAGTATAATTTCACAGTGCTATTGGTTTTCATCGGCTTACAGCTTACAGAAGTTCTTTCTGAAGGGCCCCAGTGGAACAACAACAACACCAACAAGTTATGTTTATATAGTGTCTGTAATGTAATAAAACATCCTAAGGCACTACACAGGTGAGGTATAAAGCAATATTTCACACCGAACCACATAAGGAGCTTTTAGGGCAGATGGCCAAAATTTGGTCAAAGAGGTAGGTTTTAAGGAGTGTCTTAAAGGAAGAAAAAAAAGTAGAGAGGCAGAGAGACGTAGGGAGGGAATTCCAGTTCTTAGGGCCTTGACAGCTGAAAGCATAGCCACCAATGAGGGAGCGATTAAAGTCGGAAATGCTCAGAAGGCCAGAATTGGAGGAATGCAGAGATCTCGGAGCATTGTGGGACTGGAGGAGATCATGGAGATATGGAGGGGGAAAAACCATGGAGTGACTTGAGAACAAGGATGAGAATTTTAAATTGGAGTGTGGCCTGATTAGGAGCCCGTGTGAATGGGACTTGGTGTGAGGAAGAACTTGGGCAGCAGAGTTTTGGATGACCTTCAGTTTACAGACAGCAGACTGTGGGAGGCCAGCCAGGAGTGCGTTGGAATAGTCAAGTCTAGAGGTGACAAAGGCATGAATAGCACCCACACGCTAGTCATTTCCTACATGGGATCACGTACACAGCTACAGTTTGTAGGGAGTTTATCTGTTCTCATTCCCTGGGTGCATTTTCAAGGGAGATTGAGAGATATTTCTATTATTGCCTGGGAGCTCCAACCAAATAATGGCACATCAAAATACGAGCAATAATGATTCTCTGAGAACTATCATTATAAGTTGCATATGTAGAATTTGCCTATACATTTCCCATCCATTCTTATCCCAGACAACCACTTAGATCAGGCAAATGGCGTTGACCATTTTCCATTACCAAGAATGTCAATGAGGAAGGCATCGCTTAAAAATTATTTAAGTGCATAGGCTATTTCGGACATTACAATAGGCGTTTAACCCAGTTGGAAAGACTCTCCTGATTTCAAGCAAAGTCAGATCTTCAAACAGTTTCAATCAGCTGTTTGAAGACTTCCCTTTCTGGCAGTCTCTTGTAGTGATTAACAGTGCGAGCAGCTCATTGAAGCTGCCCAAAGTCTCCATCCACTGTTTGCCCCGTTAGAAAATACACTGAGTTCCACCTGTCCCAGTTTTCCCAGTAGTCGCAAATTGGAGACTTCATGCACCCCCAGGAGTTATTTCATTGCACGGGTTTAAATGGTCCAGTCTGTATAGTGGGCAAATCACGTCACTACAAGCCCGCCTGGTAAATGTGATGAAGACTGTATCTATAATCTGAGTTTAGGATAATGATGAGAGGTCAACTATTGAAAGGAAAGGATGAGACAAACCACCACAAGGCAGTATGTTTGACATTTCATTGACAGCTATCTTCATTATGGCCTGTGGTAAGAACTTTTACAAAAAACTAGGCAACCTCCCCTGGCGCTGCTATTTGCTTTGCTATGACGCGGTTGTCTTTAACCTGGTCTATCCCTTTTAATGTGCCGTTGTAAAGGGGACTCCCTGTGGGTCATCGTCTAAAAGACATAGACTGAGCCTGCAGACAGCTAACTGTTGAAGGATGTTGCTGTAGATTGGCTGCTGTTGTACCTCCCTGGTTCCTGTCCTTTGGGAGAAGCCAGGTTAACAAAGTCAGAAAAGCCACCAGGAAATTGCTGGTTTTCTTCTTTTGACACTTTGAAGTGTAACAGCTGCACGTTAGATATCAGACTTTTAAACTAGCAGATCCCCAATGGCGTTGCTCACAGAATGTTGGATGATGCACTGTCTTAGAAAGACAATGTAGTACAATGTCCAGTGTATTATTTTGATGAGAAAACAATCTATTATTGACACACAGACCATATACGGTGACTCATTAAATAGTGGGGCATGGTTACTTACTAACCCTCATTTTTTTAAGTTACCTTAAGGAGAAAATGTTGAATGATATGGCAGTGTGGAATATAAGATACTGTGAACTAAGTCTGATAACCTGGAATGTTTACTAATACTGATTCGGTGCAAAATATACTCACGTGGTAAAACAATGAATTCTTTTGGGCCTCCTTATCTCGAGAGACAATGGATACGCGCCTGGAGGTGGTCAGTGGTTTGTGAAGCAGCGCCTGGAGTGGCTATAAAGGCCAATTCTGGAGTGACAGGCTCTTCCACAGGTGCTGCAGAGAAATTTGTTTGTCGGGGCTGTTGCACAGTTGGCTTGGCCATGTGAGCCGCATGGAAGATGGCAGGATCCCCAAAGACACATTGTACAGCGAGCTCGCCACTGGTATCAGACCCACCGGCCGTCCATGTCTCCGCTATAAAGACGTCTGCAAACGTGACATGAAATCGTGTGACATTGATCACAAGTCGTGGGAGTCAGTTGCCAGCATTCGCCAGAGCTGGCGGGCAGCCATAAAGACAGGGCTAAATTGTGGCGAGTCGAAGAGACTTAGTAGTTGGCAGGAAAAACAATGAATAAGTGTTGCTTTCATACCACAAAGTCCAGATGTTAAACATCAAGTTAAAGTATCATTGATGTTTGGTCAAGGAATTTAAATGTGCTTTTGAATTTCAGGCTGCAGCTCAGGACCAAGCAGCAGTTTAAGATTGGTTTGCATCTATAACAAGGTGAAATATTTGCACACACGGACATACCATTCAATCCATATTTGATTATATAGCTTTGCCAAATCGCAAATTACTAATACTGATGGCATGACAGCAACTTGTGCCTATAACATAATAAATACATCCCAACGTGTTTCACAGGATCATTATAAAATAAAATTTGACACCAATCCATATGAGGAGGTAATAAGGCAGATGACCGAAAGCTTGGTCAAAGAGGTAGATTTTAAGGAGTGTCTTGAAGGAGGAAAGAGCGGCGGAGAGGTATAGGAAGGGAATTCCAGAGCTTAGGGCCTAGACATTGCAGGCACAGCCACCAATGTTGGAACGATTAAAATCAGAGGTGCTCAGGAGGCCAGAATTAGAGGAGCGCAGATATCTTGAATGGTAGGGCTGGAGGAGATTACAGAGATAGGGAGGGGCCGAGGCCATGGAGGGATTTGAAAACAAGGATGAAAATTTTTAAATCAAGTCATTGCTCAACCAGGAGCCAATGTAGGTGAGTGAGCACAGGGGTGGTGGGTGAACAGGACTTGGTGCAAGTTAGGACGTGGGCAGTAGAGTTTTGGATGACCTTAAGTTTACAAAGGGTAGAACGTGGGAGACTGGCCAAGAGTGCGTTGGAATAGTCTAGAGATAACAAAGGCATGGATGAGATTTTCAGCAGCAGATGAGCTGCTGCAGGGACGAAGTCAAGCGATGTTATGGAGATGGAAATAGGCAGTCTTAGTAATGATGCACTGCACTGTCCAGACTGGCCAAGAGAGTGTGGGAAAATGGCACACTGACACGGAACACAAAAGTCCGAGTGTATCAAGCCTGTGTCCTCAGTACCTTGCTCTATGGCAGCGAGGCCTGGACAACGTATGTCAGCCAATAGCGACGTCTCAATTCATTCCATCTTCGCTGCCTCCAGAAAATACTTGGCATCAGGTGGCAGGACCGTATCTCCAACACAGAAGTCCTCAAGGCGGCCAACACCCCCAGCTTATACACACTACTGAGTCAGCGGCGCTTGAGATGGCTTGGCCATGTGAGCCGCATGGAAGATTGCAGGATCCCCAAAGACACATTGTACAGCGAGCTCGCCACTGGTATCAGACCCACCAGCCGACCATGTCTCCGCTTTAAAGACGTCTGCAAACGCGACATGAAGTCCTGTGACATTGATCACAAGTCGTGGGAGTCAGTTGCCAGCGTTCGCCAGAGCTGGCGGGCACCCATAAAGGCAGGGCTAAAGTGTGGCGAGTCAAAGAGACTTAGCAGTTGGCAGGAAAAAAGACAGACGCGCAAGGGGAGAGCCAATTGTGTAACAACCCCGACAAACAAATTTTTCTGCAGCACCTGTGGAAGAGCCTGTCACTCTAGAATTGGCCTTTATAGCCACTCCAGGCGCTGCTCCACACACCACTGACTACCTCCAGGCGCTTACCCATTGTCTGTCGAGATAAGGAGGCCAAAGAAAGAAAGAAAGTAATGATGCAGATATGTGGTCAGAAGCTCACCTTGGGATCAAATATGACACCAAAGTATGACAGTATCTGATGGTTAATATTTGATTGGTAACATGATGGAAACGGTTTGTGTCTTTGCTGTGTTGTATTAATGAAGCCTAGTTTAACAAGTTTAGAAATTTGAGAATGCTAACATCAGGAATGGCCAAGCTGCAGTTCTATCAGCGTGCATGATGAGAATTGTTATCTGGCACTGTGTTTTTTGCCCGGTTTGTTAGCAGCGATCTGTGCAATGACATAATACACAACATAATGGTATCACAGAGCATGCCTGGTAAAACTTAAATTCAAAAACTCACAAGCCTTCTCTCTCCTTCCTGAACCCTGGGATTTGTACTGTCATGAACTTAGCACAGCAGCCAATTTCAGAACAGGCTATCCTTTGCTTCCACCTCATTATTTCCCTGGAGTGTAGCAATGTGCCCTTTTGATAAACAACACTTAGGGTAAGCAGCATGCCCTTCCTACTCCAACCTGTGAGTTGACTCTGTGCCTCAAGTTCTAATAGCAATAGAATTGGACTGGGCTATACAATGATTAACACAATGCCCTTCGTATGCTCTCCCGTTGAGCCCATTCACAAGCTTGTTACCCTGTGCTGAACTCTGCCATACAAATGTGAAATGTTCCTGGTTTTATCCCCAGTCTGTGCTGAATTGGTTGATCTGAGCTGTGATGGCAGCAGGGATGCCAGAACTGTTAGTGCCTTCAGACTGGGAAGGAGGAAGGAAATAAGCAGGGTCAGGGTTGTGGCTTTTGATTACAACTCAGTGCCCAGTATTAGAAAATGCATGTCTGTGGACACTGGGTAAGGACAGGATTCTGCTCCACTGATGCTCTTGCGCCAAGTCTCATTCACCAATCTGCCTTTTCTCGCTGACCAACATTGGCTCCTCGTCCATCAATGCCTCAATTTTAAAATTCTCATTCACATGTTCAAATCTCTCCCTGGCCTTGCTCCTCACCACCACCTCTGGAACCTCCTACAGCCCTCCTCCAACCCTGTGCTTCTCCAAGTCTGGTCTCTTTGTGCAAACCCCACTTCCTTCAGCCCATGGTGGCCATGCCTTCCGCTGTCTAGGTCCTAATTCCTTGAATTCCTTTCTCAAACCCCTTCACCTCTCCACAGCTCTCTCCTCCTGTAAGATGCTGCTTAACTTTTGGTCAACTCTCCTAATTGCTGGAATTTTAGCCCACCCCCCCCCCCCCCTCAACCAACCCGGGGAATGGGCTGGGAGGTTGGGAGGGGTATAAAATCGGGTGGAATGGTGAGGATACCATGCCCATCACCTACCCACCTCCACTGGTATTTCACCAGCGGCGGGAGAGGTGGCAGGTGGCCTGCCTGCCCTTAGGCCAATTGAAGTCCTTAGGTGGCCAATTAATGGCCGTCATCAGTGGTATTTTACCAGCGGTGGGTGGGCACCTCGCCATCTGGGGAGGCCACCCAGTAAAACCGCATGGCCTCCTTGCGGCCTGGGAGGGGGCCCTCCTGATCGGGCATGCTATGCCCCACAGAGTGTCCCCCCAGCGGCATGGGCCACCGCCACTGGAAGACATCCCCCGCCCTCATGATCGTCCACCCTCTCCCTCACCAGTGCCTGGCTTATTGGCTCCAGTGAGCCCTGACCCCACTTACCTTATTCTCCAGCCTCCATCGCTGGCTGGGCCCGGGGACTACTGCAGTCCCAGCAGTGACCACCATTCCCGGTGGCACAGCTGGGACTGAAGAGCCGCCTGCCCTCTGATTGGCTGGCAGCTCTGGGAGGTGGAACATCCTGCCTCAGATGGGCAGAAGTCACGACCCCAGGCAATTATTTGTTGGAGCTACGCAAAATAGCATCGTGGCTTCCAGGACTGGCAGAGACAGGCTCACCCCTGGCTTTCCTGCCAGTGGGTGGAGCCACTGGCTCCTCATTAAATCCTGACCAATGTCTCCATCTTTGGCTCGGTGTCAAGATTTGTCTGATACATGCCTGTGAGCTACCTTGAGGTGTTTTACTATGTTAAATGTGCAGGTTGCTGCCCATATGGTCAATAGTCAGCTTACATGCAGTGTCGAAGATTGCACATGGATGACCAGTTAAACAAAGTAGCAGAGAGTGTCTGGCACCTGTGGGGACATTGCCCCAGCTTGAGTCACCTCCAGGAAAGGCCGAGAGAAAGTTAGATCAGCATAGAAAGATATAAGAAGGGTATTTCATTTGTATGCACCGCTGGTGCAGATTTTGAGGATAAACATTGATTAATTGTGGCAGAATTTGATGTCTAGTAATGTTCCAGGGCAATAATTATATAATTAGTAAGCTTTTTTTTGCCTTTCCTATGCTTCAATCTCTGGCAGATGAAAAAAAGACAGTTAATTATTTAATCATTAGTTGGGGAAGAATTACTTGGCATATTGCAGATTCTTTAGGCCAGTATTAGATAACAAGAAGATAACAGGAATGCTTAATGAAAGGAAGAGAGACTTATGTTAGTATGTACATGTGTTATAGTTTGCTTTTAATGTGTTAAATGAAACTATATTTTGACTAGGTATGTGTAAACTTGATGTACATCTGGTTGAAATGAAGAAACATAACCCCTTTGGCCCACTCCTGCATCATTGACCTCAGCTGGGCTCTCATCTGCAGTTTTGTTACTTTCTATAACAAATTAAAATTCTTTGTATAGCCCACACTTCCAGGAAGGGTCACACTTGCTTCCTGTCACATTCTCCGCATCACATTTTCCCCATAACATCGTTGATTTGAAAACAGTGTTTCCTTTGGCGCACCAGATAAAGTCACATGGTACCATTGCAGTCCCTGAATCAGAAGGTTAAAGTTCAAGCTGCACTCCAGACACCTGAGCACAAAATCTAGACTAGCACCCCAGTGCAGTATTAGTGAGGGAGAGCTGCACTGTCGGATGTGGCATCTTTTGGATGAGTCATTAAACCGAGGCCCCATCTGCTCTCTCAGCTGGATGTAAAAGATCCCATGGCAATATTCAAAGAAGAACTGGGGCATTTTCCCTGGTGTCCTGGCCAATATTTATCTCTCAACCATTGGATGGCATCCCTCCATCCACGAAAGATGATGGAAATGCAGCAAACAACCAACATCACTAAAGAAGACAGATTATCTGGTCATTGTCACATTGTTGTTTGTGGGAGCTTGCTAAGGAGACTATGTTAGAAATTCCATTACAAAGAGGACTGGGTAGGGTGATACAGCAGGTGGCCACACTCCCCTACTGTCTCCATTCGTAAGGATATTTAGAAAACACCAAAACGTAAGTAATAAATTTTTGCATATTCAGCAGCAAGTCTTGTCCTGCAGAGACCAACATTCCCTATTCCGGAGTACCAACATGTCTTCCTGCCAATATCACTCAGGAAAGTGGGAAACATGAAAGCCTTCCCACGTAGTCAGCATTTTTAAATAATATTATTTATTTGTGGTCTTGCACATTAATTAAAATAAAAGGATGTTGAGGTTAAGCTTTAAACTTTTTAAAATACTATCCTGACAGAGTCTGACTAAATAAAATGAGAGAGTTATATATCTCATCTGGCTGCAAGATGAGTTGATTAGGGATAGGAATTCTAGACTCTTTCCCTCTTTAAACTGTCTGCTTCACCAAACACTCCATCAGAATCTTGGATGAGCTAATATTTGTTGTTAAAATCTGTTTGTTCTGCTGGCTGACATTAATGGAGAGAGTGCTCTGCGAGTTGTGTTACAATAATGGGTATTTTTATTCGTTAGAGGGAGTGCTGTGTGCGTTGGGGTAAGTATGTACTAAAGGTGAACTCTCAGTTGGACAAACAGGGAATGGAAGTTGGACTACAGTAATAAGCAATAGGATTACAGGATGGGGTTTGGGGGGAGGGGGTGGTGGTGGATGTCTATGAGTTGGATCAGGTCCAGGATGCAGTGATCAGTGCTAACAAGTATTTGAAACCTGTTGTATATTCAATTACTTGCCGACATATATGGCTTTATCAACTGATTGAAGATTATTTAGTTTTTTTTACTCATTCACAAGAAGTGGATATCATTGGTAAGGCCAGCATTTATTTCCCATCCCTAATTACCCTTGAATACAACTGAGCAGCTCTTTTTTTATTCATTCATGGGATATGGGCGTCACTGGCTAGGACAGCATTTATTGCCCGTTCCTAATTGCCTTTGAGAAGGTAGTGGTGAGCCGCCTTCTTGAACCACTGCAGTCTGTGTAGGGTAGGTAGAAAGGGAGTTCCAGGATTTTGACCAGACAATGAAGGAATGGAGATATAGTTCCAAGTCAGGATGGTGTGTGGCTTGGAGGGGAACTTGCAGGTGGTGGTGTTGCCATGCATCTGCTGCCCTTGTCCTTCTAGGTGGTAGAGCTCACAGATTTGGAAGGTGCTGTCTAAGGAGCCTTGGTGCACTGCTGCAGTGCATCTTGTTGATAGTACACACTGCTACCACTGTGCGTCAGTGGTGGAGGAAGTGAATGTTGAAGGTGGTGGATGGGGTGACAATCAAGCGGGATGCTTTGTCCTGGATGGTGTCGAGCTTCATGAGTGTTGTTGGAGCTGCACCCATCCAGGCAAGTGGAGAGTATTCCATCACACTCCTGACTTGTGCCTTGTAGATGGTGGACAGGCTTTGGGGAGTCAGGAGGTGAGTTAGTTGCTGTTGTAGCCATGGTATTTATATGGTTATGAAGTTCAGTTTCTGGTCAATGGTAACCCCTAGGATGTTGATAGTGGGGGATTCAGCGATCGTAATGCCATTGAATGTCATGGGGGGTTGGTTAGATTCTCTCTTATTTGAGGTGGTCATTGCCTGGCACTTGTGTGGTGTGAATTTACCTGCCACTTATCAGCCCAAGCCTGGATATTGTCCAAGTCTTGTTGCATTTCTACACGGACTGCTTCAGGGTCTGAGGAGTCGCGAATGGTACTGAACATTGTGCGATCATCAGTGAACATCCTCACTTCTACCTTATGATTGAAGGAAGGTCATTGATGAAGCAGCTGAAGATGATTGGGCCTTGGACACTACCCTGAGGAACTCCTGCAGTGATGTCCTGGAGCTGAGATGTTTGACCTCCAACAACCACAACCATCTTGCTTTGTGCTTGCTATGACTCCAACCAGCGGAAAGTTTTCCCCCTGATTCCCATGGTCTCCAGTTCTGCTGGGGTTCCTTGATTCCATACTCAGTCAAATACTATCTTGATGTCAAGGGCAGTCACTCTCACCTCACCTCTTGAGTTCAGCTGTTTTGTCCATGTTTAGACCAAAGCTGTAATGAGGTCAGGAGCTGACTGGCCCTGGCAGAACTCAAACTGAGTGTCACTGAGCAGGTTATTGCTAAGCAAGTGCCCCTTGATAGCACTGTCAGCAACATCTTCCATCGCTTTACTGATGATCGAAAGTATGCTGATGGGGCAGTAATTGGCTGGGTTGGATTTGTCCTGCTTTTTGTATACAGGACATACCTGAGCAATTTTCCACATTGCTGGGTAAATGCCAGTGTTGTAGCTGTACTGGAACAGCTTGGCTAGGGGCGCAGCAAGTTCTGGAGCACAGGTCTTCAGTACTATTGCCAGAATATTGTCAGGATCCATAGTCTTTGCAGTATCCAGTGCCTTCAGTCGTTTCTTGATATCACACAGAGTGAATCAAATTGGCTGAAGACTGGCATCTGTGATGCTGGGGACTTCTGGAGGAGGCCGAGATGGATCCTCCATTCGGCAGTTGTGGCTGCAGATTGTTGCAAATGCTTCAGCCTTATCTTTTGCACTGATGTGCTGGGCTCCCTCATCATTGAGAATGGGGATATTTGTGGAGCCACCTCCTCCAGTTAGTTGTTTAATTGTCCACCAGCATTCACGCTTGGATGTAGCAGGACTGCAGAACTTAGATCTAATCTGTTGGTTGTGGGATCGCTTAGCTTTGTCTATTGCATGCTGCTTACATTGTTTGGCATGCAAGTAGTCCTGGGTTGTAGCTTCACCAGGTTGACACCTCATTTTGAGGTATGTCTGGTGCTGCTCCTGGCCTGCACTCTTCCTTGAACCAGGGTTGATCCCCCGGTGTGCTGGTAATGGTAGAGTGGGGGATGTGCCAGGCCATGTGGTTACAGATTGTGGTTCAGTCCAATCTTGCTGCTGTTGATGGCCCACAGTGCCTCATGGATGCCCAGTTTTGCCTTGTTTTGTCTGTTCGAAATCTATCTGGCTTGCTAGGCCATTACAGAGCGTTATGAGCCAACTACATTGCTGAGATTCAGGCGTTACATGTAGGCCAGACTGGGTATGGATGGCAGATTTCCTTCCCAAAAGGACATTTGTGAAGTAGGTGAGTTTTTACAACAATCTGGTTGTTTTCATGGTCACCATTACTGATACTATGTTTTTTGTTCCTGATTTATTCAATTAATTGAATTTAAATTCCTAGCTGTTGTGGTGGGATTTAAATTCATGTTTCTGGGTGATTAATCCAGGCCTCTGGATTACTAGTCCAGTAACAAAACCCCTATACTACCCTACCCTCATAGAGGAACCCATCAATTTGTGGCTCTTCAGCTTCCTCTCTGTTGCACACACTTGATTGCATAGTATTCACAAGAGAGATTTATTTTAGCAAGCATCTCTGAACTATATGTTCCAAGCTCATATGTTCTTTTTCTTAGTGTTTTTTTTTAGATTAGAGATACAGCACTGAAACAGGCCCTTCGGCCCACCGAGTCTGTGCCGACCATCAACCACCCATTTATACTAATCCTACACTAATCCCATATTCCTACCACATCCCCACCTGTCCCTATATTTCCCTACCACCTACCTATACTAGTGACAATTTATAATGGTCAATTTACCTACCAACCTGCAAGTCTTTTGGCTTGTGGGAGGAAACTGGAGCACCCGGAGAAAACCCACGCAGACACAGGGAGAACTTGCAAACTCCACACAGACAGTACCCAGAATCGAACCCGGGTCCCTGGAGCTGTGAGGCTGCAGTGCTAACCACTGCGCCACTGTGCCGCCCTTTGTGTGACACAATGATTGAAGTGGATTACAAACAAAAATCAAACACACTTCAGTCAAATATTCTGTGAATTAGATACAGAAAAAGCTCCCTAAGCTTTGTAGAAATATTCATATTGAACCAGTATGGCAATTTCCCACTTCACCCATGAACCCCCTTGTGGCCTTTTTGCATAGAATTAATGTCTATGTCCACCCGATAGTGACCAAACTGTTATCAGTTGCCTGACCCTCTCAGCTCCAATCTTGATCTAGACAATCAGCAATAAACAGCCACTTAAGAGTTAAATATTTATCAGGAATGCAATGTCTTTGCAACGTCTGAATGATCTGGTACTGCAATCCTATTTGTCAACACAACTGGATCCTTAGGTGGATGTTGTTGCTGAGACTGAAATGAGCTCCATATATCCTGTATTAAAGTTTTGGTCTGTTTTCCGGCACCCATAGATTAAACATTGCTTTCTGACAAAATGTTGCAACCTTAGTCATTGTGACTTCATTCTCATGATACATTGGCTCTTGAAGATACCCTTAAAATATGTAATATACAAATCACAGGATTTGCAGATGCAATAACAATATATTGTAAATAAATAACAAGTTACAGTATCCATAATAACACGCTACTGCGCAATTGTTAATTCCCACAGACACACTAGCAATTCTAGAAGGCCTGCAGGAACCAGGTGATATATAGAAATGTCACATAGCTGATGTTACCAATTTATGTCAGTGTTGAAAAGCAACTCTTTTCGTACCCTTCCTGATGCCTCATCAATGAGTTGAGTGTACATTGAAGGTGAGCGTTGGCAGGCCAATGGCTACACAGCCAATTGTAGCCCAGTCCTGTTTTCAAGCTTTGGTTGATTTCCCCCTCCTTAACCTAAGATCACTGAGGCAATTGTAGCAGGGGAGTGAAATCAGCAAATGCCTTTTCATACAAAGGGCAGTGAAAATGTGGAACTCTCTTCCCCGAAAGGGTATGGTTGCTGGGTGAGTCAATAAAATACTTTTTTCTTCATTCATTCATGGGATGTGAGCATCGCTGGCAAGGCCAACATTTATTGCCCATCCCCAATTGCTCTTGAGAAGGTGATGGTGAGCCATCTTCTTGAACTGCTGCAGTCCGTGTGGTGTAACTACAGGCACAGTGCTGTCAGGGAGGGAGTTCCAGAATTTTGGCCCAGCAACAATGAAGGAACGGGGATATATTTCCAAGGCAGGATGATGTGTGACTGAACGGGGAACACTTGCTGAAGCTTTTTCAGCAATCCTGAGAACAAGGCTTTTCAAGACTGAGATCAATAGATTTGCATTAGATAAGGGTATCAAGGGTTAGTGAACAAAGGAGGGTAAATGGAATATTGAGGTACAGATCAATCATGATCTAACTAAATGCTGGAACAGACTCAAGGGGCTTAATGGCCTACTCCTGTCCTTGTGTTCTGATGTTCCTATGAAGACTTTTTTTTCTGAGGCACTGAACCACCTCATTCCAAATAACAGTACATTGTGCATATTATCTACAGTTTGGCATCCTGTCACAATCTGCCCTTGCGATTTCTTCCTGTACAGATCCCACTTTTGATTCTTCAGCTATTTTGCCCAACAAAATCAAAACACATGTAAAATAATGATCCTTTAAACCCCCATTGGCACCACTTTTTCTTCCTCTGTTTTTGATGGTGCAGAATAGTTGCACTGATGTTAGCTACCCTCCACTCAGTCGTCACTCTTCACAACTCATCAAAATAACTTCACTTCAAAATGGCGGGCGCACTTTCATTGGCTTCCATCTTCCAGTCTCCATAAACTTGATTTGCCCAAAGCTTTGCTGTCCGTATCCAAATCACACAAAATCATGTTCACCCTTCACCCCTGTGCTCGCTGACCTACATTGACTCCGGATCCACCGATGCCTAGAATTTAAAATTCTCATTGTTTTGCTCCATGTCTTCACCCCTCCCTATTTCTGTAACCTCTTCTGAGAACTGTGTTTTCCTAACTCTGACCTCTTGGGTATACCTCGCTTCCTTTGCCCTGTTGTGATAGTACATTGGTTAGTCTGTGAAGATAATGTTTGATAGATTAAGTGTAATCATTTGAATATCTGTTTAGGCAAATATATGTGCCATCACAGGAAGTGCTGTAATATCACATGTTGCAGCCATATTGCTCAGCCAGTAGTATGTGAGAGTAGAAGCCTCCCAATAAAGCTCTGTGTTCAACCTCTTATGTGCCAGCCTTTTGACTGTGTTTGTATTAGCCTAAAGCCCCAGATAATACAACAGCCCAACCATTGGTGGCTGTGCCTTCAATTGTCTGGGCCCTAAGCTCTGGAATTCCCTCCCTAAACCTCTCCACCTCTCTTTCCTTCTTTTAAAATACTCTTTAAACCTGGGTCTTTTGGTCAACTGTCTCATTCTTTGGCCCCGTGTCAATTGCTTTGTCTGATTATATAGTTATAAATCACCTTGGGACATTTTTTTATGTTAAAGGTGTGCTATAAAAATGAAAATTGTTGGTGCTGGCTTCAGAATTCCCAGGTTTGTGAGGGGAAAGGAAACCAGCCAAAGTTTAGTGATAATAGGTTTTGACATGATACATTAAACTTGTCGAGAGCCTGAAGGTATTAATGGAAAAGTTTAAGTGATATTTTACCTCAGAAGAATTTGTGAATAAGGTCAAGACTTGCGATCCCTGATACACAGTCATATAAAGACTGGAGAATACTTGATCAAGTCAACAGCCAACTTATTAAGAAAAAAGTCTAGGAAGTAGTGAACAATTGCAAAGCAATGGAAAGCACCAAAATGCAAGTTGAGCACCTACGCAATCCTCAAAGTGCTGTAAATAACATGAGTGGAGGAGAGATCTCATCTCATTAAATTAAAAAAACACATCTACCTGGTCAACAAGAGAACATTGACTGTGATTACTGTGATGAAGTGTACAAGAGGAAATATAGTCCAGGATTAGCTTTTCCTCCTGAGTGATGCATGGGCAGGAGGTTAGATGATCACTTTAAAGTTCTTGGTGCAAGCTGGCACATCTGTTATGTGATGTCCAACTTGTATTTGTCCAATTTACATTTCTTTGACCTGGAAACATTTTATTTCTTTTATTTTTACTACATAGAATTTAGAGTATGGAAGCCATCCCAACTGGTCCATATTGGTGTTTATGCTCCACATGGGCCTCTCCCACCTCTCTTCATCTAACCCTTTCAACATATCCTTCTGTTCCTTTCTCCCTCATGTGTTTATCTAGCTTCTCTTTAAATGGGTCCATGTTATTCGCCTCAACTACTCCTTGTGGTAGCGAGTTCCACATTTGAACCATCGTTCTGAGCAAAAAGCTCCTCCTGAGTTCCTTTTTGGATTTGTTTACTCCCTATAGGATGTGGCAAAAAGGTATGTGCTATAAAAAAACCTGAAACTATTTTGCTGAGTAAAGCAAAGCAAAAACAAATATCATCCACTTTGGAAAAGCAAAGGATTTTAAAAATAAAGTCGATGATCTGGAAGGGAAGTCTGAGAATGAGAATGAGAACTTTTGTTTTGGCTGCAATTCAAAGGGGATATGATGTTGAGTGAACAGTCGACCGGAAGATGAATTATGGAATTGTTCGTTTTGAGATGGACATGTTGTGCTACTGTCAGTTGACAAGAAGCTAAGTACAAAGTTGAGCAGGTTTTAATGCAAAGCTGGTGATGCACATCAGGCCAATAGGAAACTATACTGTCGTGCGTGAGTATAAAGTCAAACAGTGAAGGCTACAATTTTGAGTTCCAGTACAGCGTGTTTAGCCAGTTCTTGGACTTGCGGTATAGCAACAGTTAGGATTGATCAAAAGAATCGATGCAGTCACAAACAATAAATGCCTAAAAGTGACAAGAGAAGTGTACTGATGTATTTACAGGCTTGGGATGTGTAGCAAGGAAGCAGAGCCAGAACCAGTTATACTAATGGAAATGCCAGTCACAGCTCATGACAATGGCCAAGAATTTGCTGGGAAAATAAAAGTGAGTTCACAATATACTGTGTTATTAATGCATAAAAGAGCCAGTGACTTGTAGTAAGGTAGAGATAGACTCTTTCTTCTTCAATCTTTGGCCTCCTTGTCTTGAGAGACAATGGGTAAGCATCTGGAAGTGGTCAGTGGTTTGTGAAGCAGCGCCTGGTGTGGCTATAAAGGCCAATTCTAGAGTGACAGACTCTCCACAGGTGCTGCAGATAAAATTGGTTGTCGGGGCTGTTACACAGTTGGCTCTCTCCTTGTGCTTCTGTCTTTTTTCCTGCCAACTGCTAAGTCTCTTCGACTCGCCACGCTTTAGGCCTGCCTTTATGGTTGCCCACCAGCTCTGGCGATGGCTGGCAACTGACTCCCACGACTTGTGATCAATGTCACGTTTGCAGATGTCTTTAAAGCGCAGACAAGGACGGCCGTTGGGTCTGATACCAGTGACGAGCTCACTGTACAATGTGTCCTTAGGACACATTGTGAGTTAGGACCACCTGAGGCATTTCAATTGCCTGCGCTGGTTTTGTGTTTTCTGTTGGAACTGTAGCCTGGGGAAATGAGCTGGTGTTCATGATGTAAAATTTAAAATGTAAATTATTTTCTTAATTTTCCTTTCTCTCTCCTCTGTCAATCCAATCTTTTTTCCCTCTCTTTCTCTATCTAATTTGACTACAATAATATTTCCTTCTCCAGCTTTCACTCTGTTCCTTTCTTTACAATTGCATTTCACTGGTTAAGGAGATGGGCATTACTCCAGGTCAGTCACCAAGGTCCCCAATGCCCCATTAACCTCGCAATATCAATTAGCAGTTCACACTTCTAACAATTTGCAGTGCAAAAGTGATTGGAGCTGAGGGATGAGGGAAAAAAATTCAACTCACGCCACTCAATGCAAGATGCCCCAATCCAGCAAATTCTAGACCCATGTTTGTAAAGAGCTAGATAGAATGGAAAAAATTGAGGGGTGAATTTCCTCGAGATCTCCTTCCAACTCCATCATCTGAACTCCTGTGGAAGTTCAACGGGAGCCCCGTTTGCACACATCAAAGGGAGTCTCCAGCAGCAAAGGTGGAAAATCCCCAAGGAAATTCACCCCCATGGTGTAATAATGAACTTCAATGGACCAAGTCATTGGGTCAGTATTATGGTGGCAATGCTGAGGTCAAACAGTGAATGAGTAAAATATGCCAAAACTAGCTTTAAATAAAACCATTGAATGGAAAGCCTAATAGCTCCACAGCTCCCAAACACCAGAGTCTTTAGTACACTTGACACAGATCGGGCGGCACGCAGTTGGATTTCTAGACCATTGTGTTTTGAATGAGTATTGCGGTCCATGGCAATGATAGCCTTCCCTCCAGCCCCCGCCCCCTCCAGTTTAACATGGGTCTGTCAGAATCTAATGAAACGGCCTTCATCTTTTGCCTAATCCCTGTGGAGACACATCCACAGTCCACATAAAAACACTCTCGACAAGGATCAGCATTACAGCTACAGCCAGTGAATTTATTGGATCGGTGAGGGTGGTTTCTGTGGGCAAGGGCTTGGTGAGTTAGGACCACCTGAGGCATTTCAATTGCCTGCGCTGGTTTTGTGTTTTCTGTTGGAACTGTAACCTGGGGAAATGAGCTGGTGTTCATGATGTGCCTTTGGGTAAGCACAATACAGCTCAGCCCGCACTCAATAAACAAATCACATTGGGGGGGGGGGCATAATTAGGCCTAGTTCGAATATATTTTTCAGTGACAATTCTTAAAGTTTCTGTTATGCTTCCCCCATTAGACAGAACAACCAAGTACACATCGCCAAGTAGGTTCAGAAGGCATCTGAGTTCAAAGAAAGAAAAATGGAACAGTGGTATTACAACTTTTCTGCTCTCCTGAAGGTGCTGACTATCGCTATGATAGAATTGCACTTGCATCAGGCACCATCCATTCAACACAGTAGCAATCCTTCATGAGTTGAGTCTGGTGTATGTGCGTGTACATGTGAGTAGGCTATTCAACCATTGAGAGCATCACAGCTGAGCATATCCTGTCCAACATCCTCCACGCATGTGCTTTGCGCAAGGGGGACAGTCACTTTACAGCTTTCAGGAGCAGGAAATCTTGCTAATTTTTCCCTTCTTGTCTTTAACAAACAAGGGTAGATTATCCAATTGATTATTTCATTGCCAGTAGCAAACTCATTTACTTCAAGGGGTTAGCACCACCATTGAAATATCACCAATCAGAAAATTCAGGCTGCAGTGTCTAACCAGTCAACGCAGGACAGATTAAAAAATTATAATGATGATCAAATAATGATCATTGCTAAAAATAGTTGCTAAAGGGCTAGCTCTCTTACAAAAGCATTTAGCTTCGCGTAGTTACAGTCCCCACGATTTACACTGTCACAGGCAACCCCATATATTGGTCATCACCATAACTTATTCACCACACGGCTATTTCGTGCAGTTCAGTACTTACACACAAATTAGGAGCAGGAGTAGGCCATTCAGCCCCTCAATTCTGCTCCACTGTTTGATATGATCATGGCTAATCTGAATGTGACCTCCACTTTCCTGTTTGCCCCCCATGACACTCGACTGCCTGTCTATTAAGAGTCTATCGAACTCAGCCTTGAATATATTCAATGAGCCAGCCTCCACTGCTCTCTGTAGAAGTAAATTCCACAGACTCTGAGAGAAAAAATTTCTCCTCAACTCTGTCTTAAATGGGAGACCCCTTATTTTTAAACTGTGTCCCCTAGTTCTAGTTTCGCCCATAAGTGGAAACATCCTTCCAGCATCCACCCTGTCAAGTCCCTTCAGAATAATATATGTTTCACTAAGACCTCTCATTCTTCTAAATTTCAATAGGTATAGGCCTAACCTTTCCTCATAAAATAACCCCTTCATCCCAGGAATCAGTCAAGTGAACCTTCTCTGAACTGCTTCTAATGCAATTTTATCCTTTCTTAAGTAAGGAGACCAAAACTGTACCTAGTACTCCAGATGCAGCCTAACTAATGTTCTGTACAGCTGTAGCAACACTTCCCTACTTTTATACTCTATTCCCCTTGCAATAAACAACAACATTCCATTTGCCTTCCTAATCACTTTCTGTACCATGCTTAAACAACAATTAAAGCTATCTGAAGTCTCCATTGCTACCCGCAGTTGTTAAGAGTTAACAGTGCAAATAGCTGATGGAGAGTTCGTCCAGCTTCATTCAGATGTTTACAGTCTACAGCACATAGCAGGAAAATGGCGTTAACATGATCCCGTCCACAATAAGTGGCACAGACTGTAAAAGAAAGACTTGCATTTATATAGCACCTTCCACAACCTCAGGACATCCCAAAGCACTTTATAGCCAATTTATCTCATTGATGCATGTGGGAGTTTATGACAGGACAACCTGCTTTTGTAATGTTGGTTGTGGGATCAATATTAAACAGGGCATCAGACAGAACTTCCCTATTACACTTTGGAATAGTGTCATTTGATCATTTACGACCACCTGAGAGGGTAGACAAGACCTTGGTTTTAACTTCTCACCTGAAAGGCAGCACCTCCAACAATGCAGCACTCCCTCAGTATTACCACTGGAGTGTCAGACTGGATTTCATATTCAAATCTCTGGAGCGAGACTTGAACCCACAACTATCTGAGATGAGGATAGGGTGCTACCCACTGAGCCACAGCTGATACCTGTAGTAGCATTGTGGGTTTAAGCCTCATTCCCAGGACTTCAGCACAGAATCAAGGCCAACATACCAGTGCAATACAGTCTTTTTGATGAAATATGAAACCGCCGTCCTATCCAATCATTTAGGTGGAGTGTTAAAGATGCCATGGCACTATTTGAAGGATAAGCAGGGAGCTGTCCTAGCTGACTTGCTTCCCTTAACCAAAAACAGAGGAGCTGCTCATTCCTCATATTATTTCTTGGATCTTGCTGTGTGAAAAGTGGGTGCTGCATTTGTCTACATAAAAACACCAACTGCAATTCACACGTTATCCATGTGAGGCACTTTGAAAACTGTAGCAATGCAAATCTTTGTTTGCGCACCAATGCAGCCCATTCATTTGGTATTTTTGAGGAAATTTTAAAAAGGCATAGAAGTGGTGATGATCAAAAGAAGATACTGAAAACCTGGAATAAGACCAGAAACTACTGAAACCTCACAGCAAGTACCTCAACATCTGAAAAGTGGAAAGTGAGGTTAATGATTCAGAGCCTAAAGCTGAAACATTAGCCTGTCCTTTGTCGACAGCTGCTGAAAAACCGCTGTGTAGTTTCAGCATTTTCTGTTTTCATTACATAAAGAAACAATATTGAGCCAAATGTTGCTTGGTATCCAGTTTGTAGGATCAAAATAAATTGGCTGAAGTCAGTAAATTTATGTTTTCTTGCGTGCAAGTTAAATCTTTAACATGATCATATAAAAATTCCTTTGTCGACTATTTTGACAGAGCTTTGAACAAGTTTAAAATAAAACAAGATGTAGAACTGACTACCACAAGAAGTATTTGAAGCAAATAGCTTAGATGCTTCTGAAAGGAAACTAGACGAGTACATGAGAGAAAGGAGAATAGAAAGATATGCTGAAAAACTGAGATGAGGTAGATAGAATGGGAGGAGACTCCTTGTGGAGTAGAAACACCAGCACAGACTAGTTGGGCCAAATGACCTGTTTCTGTGCTGGATGTTCTATGTAAGGCTAATGTCTCTTAAATTAGGGCACAATGGAATTTCATGTAAAAAAAATTGTGGTGTTTATACAGTGCACACTGTAGTTTTTAAGGTATATATTTGTAATCATAAAACTGGGTTGAATTTCCAACTTGGGTGTAAAACAGGTGTTATCGCATTGGCCGCCCATGATGCACACCATGGCCAATTTTCCATTTCATTGACTTCATCCCAGCAAAGTTAAAAGTTGTGGGTTTAATCAGCGGGGCACTATTGGGAGGAACAAAAAATACTTTTAAGTAATAAACACAATTGCCTTACCAAAGCATTGTGCTACATGGAGTTGATGTTACATCAAGTTTCATAGAATCTACAGCACAGAAATAGGCCATTCGGCCCAACTGGTCTACACCAGCGTTTATGCTGCACACAATATTCCTCCCGCCCATCTTCATCTAACCCTATCAGCATTGTTTTCTATTCTTTTCTCCCTCACCTATTTATCTAGCTATTCACCTCAACTACTCTTTGAAGTAGCAAGTTTCACATTCTGACCACACTCTGACCACACGAAGAAGTGTCTCCTGAATTCCCGACTAGATTTATTGGTGACTGTCTTATATTTATGACCCCGAGTTTTGGTCTCCCGCACAAGTGGAAACATCTACACTAATGATGCGCATCATTAGGAGCATTCCCGAGGACACCTGCTCATCACAGCTTTATCAGTCATCCGGACATGGCACAGGTGAGTGAAGACTGCATCTGTTGGTCCAGTCAGAAGGCCAGCTGCAAATAGAATTGCAGTGTGTGGATGGTGGAGTTTACAAAGTTTATCAAGTTTATCCCTCTTGTGGGAACTCATCTTTCAGAGTAATTCTTGGGTGCAAAACCACCCCTCCCCAAAAAAAGCACAATGATAGAATTTATAACAGAGGGAAAGGCCATTCAGCCCAACTGTTTTTGTGCTGGTTTTTATGCTCCACTCAAGCCTCCTCCTAATCTACTTCTAACCAATCAGCATTTCCCTCATGTACGTGTCTGAGTTCCCCTTAGAGGCCTCTATGCTATTCACCTGAACTTCTCTTTGGGGTAACCAGTTCCACTTTCTCACCACTCTCTGGGTAAAGAAGTTTCTCCTGAATTCTTTATTGGGTTTATTAATGATTATCTTATATTTACGGCCCTAGTTTTGGACGCCCTCACAAATGGAAATATTTACTCTATGTTTACCCTATCGAACTCCTTCATAATTTTAAATACCTTGATTATGTCACCCTTCTCTTTGAGAGAAAAGAGCCCCAGTCTCCTTAGACAACGTTCTATTTAAATCCTGTCCTGACTTCAAACATAATCAAGCAAAACCTCAGAGCTTTCATACGTCCTCCTATCTGCACTATTCAATCCTGACTTCTTGCCCTGCACAAACAGCATTGTCCTGTTCTCCAAGATCCCTGGTAACACTGAGTGGTCCATGGATTGGTTCATAAACAGAGTACTCTTATCAGTATTAGGACTCCACTTTAAAAATTAAACTCATTTTGTTCTCACTGTGTGAGTGCTGACGATATGATTAGAGGTGTTGGGCTGGTGGAGTTACTAATCCTGTCAGCACAAGGGAGATCCTCAGACCTCTTTCACCCTGGTTGCTTTGCTGCTGTTCTCAAGATGTCTACTGCCAGTCATTGAACAGCATGACTGAGGGTAGTCCCTTGTGACAACATGAAATGATGGACAAGATAAAGCGAAAGCAACTGGCTATGAGATTACCCATACAGTCAGCAGATAATGGATGATGTCATGTGACCCAAACAGCCCCACCTCCCAGTTGTTGTAAAAGATCATATATGGAACACTTTGTGATATCACCTGACCCCCGCCCCCCCCCACCCCGTTCCCCCCACCCCCACCCCCACCCCCACCCCCCAACCAACATTGAAGCAGAACATGGATATTGGGTTGGGTCGGGGCCATTAACGGATCTGAACAGCCCCAATCCCCATGGTGAAGAAAGCCATGGATATGGAGATGGGTATTGAGATGGTGAAATCATCTGACTTGAACTGCTCCACCCCAACGGTAACTGAGTTATTCAGAGCGAGGCCCAATGGGAATAAATTTCAGGTGGAAGAAATGAGAAAATTTTGTAATAACTAAAATCTACTTGTGGTCGTGTTCCTTTTTTGCCACATTTTCACCTAGATAAGACTTTCTCACTGACCACTGGACTGAACCCTATTCCGCTCGCCTGCTCATTCTGCAAATTGGAGTGTCAGCTCTTCAATGTGGCTTCTTTCTTAATTTTCACTCCACCTGCAGTTCACCATTTCAGGAAAAAGACCTTTAACAGAGTTAATGTCTGCTTAGTATCCAGCACCACTTTCTGAGGAATGTGCAGCTTTGTTTTTTTATTAAACAATGTCTGTCTGGTTGTGGCTGCTCTGTCAGGTAATTGAACATCCGAGTCCCAGGATCAAGGTCGTGAGGGGAGCCAGTGTGGCGTCATGTTGACGCTCTCTGGAGTGGTAACTTGCTGCTGCTCCCTCCTTCCACTGCGCCCCCACCCATTTCCCCCAAGGTTCTCTGCATTGCGAGTTCATGGTCTTGACTCGGCTGTCTGAGCAAAACACTAAGTGGAGGAGCTGAATTGCATCTCCTGAGGGAGCAAGGGAAAAGAAATTGGAGAGCAAGTCACACAGCTTTCCTACACCTTCCAGCAGTGAGAATGATTTGTGATATTGGTTGGCCCTGACAAACATGATGAGGCAACTACAAAAAAAAATTAACCCTTCCTTTGTCTTTCAGATGAGACATTAAAACCAAGGTCACACTTGCCCTCCCGGCTGGAGAAGAGTGGAAGAGTTCTTCCTGGTGCCCTGGTCAATGCTTATCCCTCAACCAATATCACTTAAAAAAACACAGATTATTCAATCATTAACAAATTGTTGCACGTGGGATCTTGCTGTGCACACATCGGCTGCCTTGTTTCCTACATTACAACATTGACTACAAGACAGTGACTTCAAAAGTACTTCAAATTTTGAGGTAGCCCTTAGCTGATAGAATTTGATGGTGCTCAGCTCGTGCACTGAAAATAATAGATATAACACTATGAAAGTCATTTCAACATCAGATAAACTTAACTTCTGTAATATTAACAGTTCTTGCATTTATGCGGCACTGTTGAAATATTGAAATATCTCAAAGCACTATCAATGAGCACTGTTTTTGAAGTGCAATATTGTTGTTAGGTCACAGAGGCACCAACAACCTCTCTACAACAGCGATGAGTTGAATCACCATTCATCTAAAACAACAATGAAATGATTCATCAGTTTATCCATTTTTTGTAAGTCATCCATGTCTTAACTCGCACCAAGTCCCATTCACCCATCATCCCTGTGCTCACTGGCTGATATTAGTTTCCAGTTAAGCATCATCTTGATTTTAGAATTCTCATCCTTGTTTTCATGGCCTCAACCCACCCTATCCTTGTCATCTCCTCCAGTCCCACAACACTCCAAAGTATCTGTGCTTCTGCAATTCTGGCTTCTTATGCATCCCTGATATTAATTGCTCCACCATTGGCACCATGCGTTCAGCTACTGAGGCCCTAAGCTCTGGAATTCTCTCCCTAAACCTCACCGCCTCTCTACCTCTCTTTCCTTATTTAAGACACTCCTTAAAAGCTACCTCTTTGACCAAGCTTTTGGTCATCTGGTCTAATATCTCCTTATGTGGCTCAGTGTTTGGTAATGCTCCTATGAAGTGTTTTGTCCTTTGGGATGATTTACTATATTAAAGATGCTCTCTGAGTGCAAGTTGTTTTGTTGCTGTTGGTTGAGAGAGCAATATTGGACTAAATTCCCTACTCTTCTTTTAATGGTGTGATAGGGTCATTGACATCCGCTGGATAAGGTAGATGGGACCTCAGTTACACATCCCTTCTAAAGGATACTGCCTACAAGAATGCAACATGTTCTCTATGCTTACTTTAGTGTCTGCCTGGATCAAACCCAGGTGTAAGGATCAAACTCACAACCTTTTGACCTGACAGTGTTATCAACTGAGCTGGGCTAGTATTGCATCAAAATTGGGCCAAATCTTGCTGGACTGGGGCGTCGCCCAGTATACACCATTAATTATCCTTTTCCTGCACCCTTCAGCTCGAATATAAATTGAGATGTAACTTGCTGGAATTGGAAGCTGATAACGGAGCATCTAAGACCTCAGGGAATGATTGGAACAAACAATTTATCTCCTTAAACAATGAGATTTAAAGATTGAGAAAGAAATAGGAACAAGGAGAGAAGGCTGAATTAGTGTGGTTGAATTAAAGTCAAATCAGGTACAGAAAGAGAAATAAAGAGAGAGAAAAAAAAGATTGGATTGAGGGAGAAACAAAATAGACGGGAAAATTAAGATATTTTAGAAGCAAGGAAAATGGAAGGACAGAATAAATTGACCATTAGGTCACAGTAATTGAAAGCTCAAGGTGTAGCTCTTTTTCCCCAAAATCTGCCAGCTGATTCACGCATTCATTAGGAACTTGTGTGTTGGGAACTTGATGTTATTTTTCCAGGAAAATCTGGAACAAAAGGAAAGATTTGCATTTATATTGCATCTTTCACGACCACCAATTGGCTTTACAGCCAATTAAACACTTTTGAAGTGCAGTCACTGTTGTAATGTAGGAAACATGACAGCCAATTTGCGCACAGCAAGCTCCCAGAAACAACAATGTGATAAAGACCAGGTAATCTGTTTTTGTGATGTTGGTTGATGGATAAACAATGGTCAGGACACCGGGGAGAACTCCTCTGCTCTTCTTCAAAATAGTGCCATGGGGGATCTTTTACAACTGCCTGAGAGGGCAGACAGGGCCCCAGCTTAATGTCTCACCCAAAAGACAGCACCCTCAGTACTGCACTGGAATGTCAGCCTTGATTTTTGTGCTCAAGTCCTGGAATGGGTCTTGAACCAGGAACCTTGTGACTGAGAGGCAAAAGTGCTACTGACTGTTGTATGATTGACACCTAAGGCCCATTAACTACTAAAATAAACCTCGTATTTTCATGGCTGAAAATTGGTTACAAAGATAAAATTTTCAGCCAGTTGAAAGCATATAATATGTGACCAAGCAAACCCTTGTTGGTTTTTTAATATATCAAAAACAGGAATAGTGCTACTGCTCAATTATACTGTTTAGTGTCATCCTGATGAGTAAGGCAATCTTCAGCACTTGAAGGGTTAAAATAGAAAAGGAAGTATAAAGAAGAGCACAGAAAGTGAAGGTTGTAAGTTGAAATCCCTGGCTGCTTGTCAGTTAGACAAGGCTGGGCATGGTTGATGGAGTTTCAGCAGTTCTCAGTCAGGCTTTCACAGCACTGTGCTGAAGTGTGACTTTATGTCTCAGGTGAAGGGAGAACTCAAGTGAGTTTACTGCCAGATGAACACATAGTGGCACTGACAGTGCTGCTGACGACTTCTTTGGTCCAGAAAGTTCCACACTCTTCTTGTACCTAGGATGCTGCAAGGTGTAAAGGTGTAATGAATAGATAAAAAGTGAGGCTTCCTTTTTTGGTGACTCCTTGTTTTGTGCGTTCATCAAGTTTAGGGATCTTTTTGCTGGAATGGAAAACAATCCCATTTAAGCACCAAGTGTCTGCATCAAGCAATGCCAAGAGAGCTAAAGCGCAGTTAGATTCAAAGTAAAATTCCCTCTCTTCCACTCCAACAATGTGTCTCACTCCCATCCTTGATCACTACATCAACCCTCGCTTGTAACAGTACTTCAGCCCTCCCCTTCTAACATTACCGCAACACTCCCCTTGTGTCAGTACCTCAACCCTCCCATTCTAGCAGGACCTCAACCCTGCCCTTGTATCAGAACCTCAACCCTCCCATTCTAACACTACCTCAGCCCTCCCCTTCTAACACTACCTCAGCCCTCCCCTTCTAACACTACCTCAACCCTCCCCTTCTAACACTACCTCAGCCCTCCCCTTCTAACACTACCTCAACCCTCCCCTTCTAACACTACCTCAACCCTCCCCTTCTAACACTACCTCAACCCTCCCCTTCTAACACTACCTCAGCCCTCCCCTTCTAACACTACCTCAACCCTCCACTTCTAACACTACCTCAACCCTCCACTTCTAACACTACCTCAACCCTCCCCTTCAACACTACTTCAACCCTCCCCTTCAACACTACGTCAACCCTCCACGTCTAACACTACCTTAACCTTGTTTGTAACAATACCTCAACCCTCACTTGTAACAGTACCTTGTACCTACTGAACTTAGAACTGTCTAACTCAGAGGTAAGATGCTACCACTCTGCTATGTCATTGCTTTTTGCCGAGATCCTTGAATAATGTTTCTTCAGTACCTGCATTACAGCCAGACCTCACCGCTACGATACTTTTAAGTATGGTGTCATGAAAAGGGGCAGCACATTCTGTCACAAGCATTTTTCAAATTATTTTTAAGATTTTCTTTCCCTGCACTTTTCTTTTTATTTCTCCTGGTTCCTTACACCTTACCAGGATGGGCTAGTGACTTCCTTCCAGGCCAATATCACTCTGTAAAGAAAGACTTGCATTTATATAGACCCTTTTACATCCTCAGGATGTCCCAAAGTGCTTTTCAACCAATGAAGCACTTTTTGAAGTGTGGGCACTGTTGTAATGTAGGAAATGCTGCAGCCAACTTAGGCACAGCAAGCTCCCACAAACAGCAATGTGATAATGACTAAACCATCTATTTTAGCAAAGCTGATTGAAGGTTAATTATTATCCAAGACACCTGCCTTGTTCAAAATTATGCCACAGGATATTTTACATCCAAGTGAAAGGGCAATCAGCCATTGGATCTTACCAGGTCATGGCATGGAATTCGCTGCCTGCAAGGATGGTGGAAGCGGAGACAATCAATGATTTCAAATTTTGAAATAGTGAGAGTTCAGGGCCAACATGTTCCCGTAAAGGTGAAGGGTAGGACCAACAAGTCCAGGGAACCCTGGATGTCAAGGGATATAGAGGATTGCATAAGGGAAAATAAAGGAGACTTATGGTAGATTCAAAGCACTGAAAACAGCAGAGACGCTAGAGGAGGTAGGAGAATGAAGAGGGGACATGAAAAAACACTGACAGGCAAGATAAAGGAAAATCCTAAGGTGTTTTATAAGTATATTAAGGGCAAGAGGATAACCAGGGGAAAATAGGGCCCATTAGGGACCAGAGTGGCAGTCTGTGTGTGGAGCCAGAGGACATAGGTGAGGTTTTAAATGATTATTTTTCATCTGTGTTCACTATGGAGAAGGACGGTGTAGTTGTAGAGATCAGGGAAGGGGATTTTGATATACTTGAACAAATTAGCATTGAAAAGGAGGAAGTACTAGCTGTTGTAGCGGGCTTAAAAGTGGATAAATCCCCAGGCCCAGATGAGATGTATCCCAGACTGTTATGTGAGGCAAGGGCGGAGATAGCAGGGGCTCTGACACAAATTTTCAAATCCTCTCTGGCTACAGGAGAGGTACCAGAGGACTGGAGGACAGCGAATGTGGTACCATTATTCAAGAAGGGTAGCAGGGATAAACCAGGTAATTACAGGACAGTGAGTCTAACATCAGTGGTAGGGAAACTATTGGAAAAAATTCTGAGGGACAGGATTAATCTCCACTTGGAGAGGCAGGGATTAATCAGGGATAGTCAGCATGACTTTGTCAGGGGGAGATTGTGTTGAACAAACTTTTTCGAGGAGGCGACTAGATGTGTAGATGAGGGTAAGGCAGTTGATGTAGTCTACATGGACATCAGTAAGGCTTTTGATAAGGTCCCACATAGGAGATTGGTTAAGAAGGTAAGAGCCCTTGTGCTCCAGGGCAATTTGGCAAATTGGATCCAAAATTGGCTTAGTGGCAGGAAGCAGAGGGTGATGGTCGAGGGTTGCTTTTGCGAGTGGAAGCCTGTGACCAGTGGTGTACCACAGGGAGCAGTGCTGGGACCCTTGCTGTTTGTAGTGTACATTAATGATTTAGACGTGAATATAGGAGGTATGATCAGTAAGTTCGCAGATGACACGAAAATTGGTGGTGCCGTAAATAGTGAGGAGGAAAGCCTTAGATTACAGGACGATATAGATGGGCCGGTAAGATGGGCGGAGCAGTGGCAAATGGAATTTAATCCCAGGAAGTGCGAGGTGATGCATTTTGGGAGGACTAACAAGGCAAGGGAATATACAATGGATGGTGGGACCGTAGGAAGTACAGAGGGTCAGAGGGACCTTGGTGCACTTGTCCATAGATCACTGAAGGCAGCAGCACAGGTAGATAAGGTGGTTAGGAAGACATATGGGATACTTGCCTTTATTAGCCGAGGCATAGAATACAAGAGCAGGGAGGTTATGATGGAGCTGTATAAAACGCTAGTTAGGCCACAGCTGGAATACTGTGTACAGTTCTGGTCACCACACTCTAGGAAGGATGTGATTGCACTCGAGATGGTGCAGAGGAGATTCACCAGGATGTTGCCTGGGCTAGAGCATTTCAGCTATGAAGAGAGACTGGATAGGCTAGGGTTGTTTTCCTTAGAACAGAGAAGGCTGAGGGGGTATCTGATTGAGGTATACAAAATTATGAGGGGCATTAATAGGATAGATAGGAAGAAACTTTTTCCCTTAGCGGAGGGATTAATAACCAGGGGGCATAGAATTAAGGTAAGGAGCAGGAGGTTTAGAGGGGATTTGAGGAAAAAAAATTTCACCCAGAGGGTGGTTAGAATCTGGAACACACTGTCTGAAGAGGTGGTAGAGGCAGGAACCCTCACAACATTTAAGAAGTATTTAGATGAGCACTTGAAACACCATAGCATACAAGGCTACAGGCCAAGTGCTGGAAAATGGGATTAGAATAGATAGGTGCTTGATGGCCAGCACAGACACGATGGGCCAAAGGGCCTGTTTCTGTGCTGTATAACTCTATGACTCTATAACTCAAAAGGAAATGAGATGGTCATTTGAGGGAAATAAACTCACACGGCTACGGCAATAGAGCGGGGTAATGGGACTGACTGGATTGCTCTACAGAGGGCCGACACAGATTCAATGGATGAAATGGCCTCCTTCTGTGCTATTATGATGCTACCTGGTTGTGAGGGCACACTTCTATTGATGTGCCCTCCTCCAGGTGCAGTCCCGGTAGTGGCCACCACTCCCATTGGCACCGATTAGGCTGCTGAGCTGTTGGCCGTCTGATTGGCTGGCAGCTCTTGGGGGCAAGCAGCCATCCTTAATCACAACTGCCACCCCGGTGGCAGCTACCAGAAGCTACCCCAGGTCCCACTGACCGCCAAAGTAGGTTCGCCCCCCCCCTCCCCCCCAACTTTCAGGCCCAGCAGTGGGACCCCTGCCGCCAGCACTAAACCCAGCCCCAGGGCCACAGTTTAATGCCTTACCTGAAAGACAGCACTTCTAACAGTGTAGCACTCCCTCAGTACTGCACTGGAGTGCCAACAGAAATTTTGTGCTCAAGTGTCTGGAGTTCGACTTGAACTCATAACCTTCTGACTCAGAGATAAGGGGAGGTGATGGCATAGTGCTAATGTCACTGGACTAGTAATCCGGAGGCCCAGGCTAGTGCTCTGGGGAAATGGGGTCAAATCCCACCATGGCAGGTCAATTAATAAATCTGTAATTAAAAACAAAAAGATAGTCTAATGGTGACCATGAAACCATTGTCGATTATTGTAAAAACCCATCTGGTTCACTAATGTCCTTCCTTTAGGGAAGGAAATCTGCCGTCCTTACCTGGTCTGGCCTACATGTGACTCCAAACCCACAGCAATGTGGTTGACTCTTAAATGCCCTCTGAAATGACTTAGCAAGCCATTCAGTTCAAGATCAATAAATGCTGACCTAGCAGGCGATGCCCACATCCCATGAATGAATTTTTAAAAAATAAGAGTGCTACCACTGAGCCGTGGCTGGCAGAAAGAGGCACCTGAGAGTGTTCTTGGGAGTGAATTCCTTATTACCTTCCACCTCCCATCAGTTCCCTGATCACACAACTAAGATCAGAACAACAGGCTCCAGTGGCTCAGTTGGTGAGTGCACCACTCAGTGTAGAACTGAGCCAAATACAGCAGGAACTCGCACGTCCATTCTCTGCTGAGTTATCTGAACCTTTGGGGTGGTATTAACTACAGTATGCCTGGGATAGAAACGGAGTGGGGTTCCTACTCCTGATCACTATTCTCCTGTCTCTTGTTCAGCCATTCACTCGTGTAGATGTTAGGTGAGTGCAGGATATCTGATCTGGACTGTGAGGTCCTTTACAGTTGAATAATCCTCTGGCTCATACTATCCAGGCTTGTACATGAAGGATGGGCACTTGGGCACATTACCAAAGGGTATGTGGTATCCAACAATGAGTGTAGGTAAGTTTTCCTCCATCAGAGGAAAAATGACAGGGGAGAAAATACAGAATACCAGAGCTATCCACATGGTTTAATTAAGATACTTGTTGAAGGGACAAGAAAAATAGGTTATAAGTAATTGGTTTCTGCTGATCTGAAAGATTGGCTCCCCAGGGACCTCTTGTCCTTCCTGGACTCTTGGAATCTTGCCCTACTCCTATAACTGGAATACTACACCTCAAACAACTGCTATGATATTGTCGCACACAAAGACATTATGTTTTCCAGGCCTGTGCTACAAGCTCTTACCACATTACTGAGCTCCAACATGAATATTTAAGATGCCAACACTACCTTAGACAATTGGCCAATTAAACTGCACACACCATTTCCAGGCCAGATTTGATATATGTCAACTTAAACCGAGGGTTTCTCCTTTTAGGCTGCCTTGAGGATGTTTCTCAGGACCAGGCCTCGTCATTCATTGTCCCTTCAGGAACGTTTACATTGTTGAAAAGCATTATTTCTTTTTAATTGTAATAACTGTTATTCCTGTTATTGCAGAACTCGTTTTAAGGTGAATTCAAAGTCAAAATAGTCCACTGGGTTTGCTGGCACTCAGCGGATGACTCTAAGGGTAACTATCTTGTCAGGCAACTCCCTCGTTGTGTTCCAGAGTTAACCGAGTGAAGAGTTGCACTATACAGGCAATAAACGTTCATTGAATAGAATATAGAATCATACAGTACAGAGGAGGCCATTCAACTCATCGTGCCTGTGTCAACTCCTTGAAAAAGCTATCTAATTAATTCCACACACCCTGCTCTTTCCCCATAGCCCTACAAATATTTCCTTTTCAAGTATTTATCCAATGTCCTTTTGAAAGTTACTCATGAACCTGCATCCACTATCTTTCAGGCAGCGCAATCCAGATCACAACTTGCCGCATAAAATTTTTCTCATCTCCCACGCTGGTTCTTTAGCTAATTACCTTAAATTTGTGTCCTCTGGTTACCAACCCTCCTGCCAGTGGAAACAGTTTCTCCCTTTCAACTCCAAAAAGTCTTTCACAATTTAAGATCTCTCCTTAACCCTTTCTGCTCTAAGAAAAAAATACACGTTACATCCAATGAAGCATTTTTGAAGTGTCGTCACTGTTGTAGTGTAGGAAACATGGCAATGATTTTAAACTTATGACTGCAGGTTATTGACCCATTTGTCAGAAAGAGTAGTTTTTCTCTCTCAAAACCACTCACCATCTTCAAAACCTCTACTAAAATAAAAAAAAAAGACTAATGAAAATGTGAGTTTCAGCAATCAGGGAAACCTTTCTTTTGTTGTCACTCTACCATGATTCAAACTGCAGAAGTTTGCTAAAGAGCCAGAGCTGAGATGAGGAGTTAGGTTTTTACACAGCGAGTTACGATGTGTCGGAATGTACTGCTTGAAAGGGTGATAGAAGTAGATTCAATAGTAACTTTTGAAAGAGAATTGGATAAGTACTTGAAGGGGAGAAAATTGCTGGGCAATGGGACACAAGCAAGGGATGTGGGGCTAATTGGATAGCTCTTTCAAAAAGACAACACCAGTGCACCATGGCTGCAGTGTGTACTAGCTACAAGATACACTAACTTGCCAAGGCTCCTTCAACTGCAACTTCTAAACCCGTGACCTCTACCTAAAAGGACAAGGGTAGAAAGTGTATGGGAACACCACCCCTGCAAGTTCCCCTCCAAGCAACACACCATCCTGACTCAGAATTATATCGCCGTTTCTTCACTGTCGCTGGATCAAAATCCTGAAACTCCCTCCCTAACACCACTGTGGCTGTAGCTACACCATACGGACTGCAGCAGTTCAAGAAGGTGGCTCACTACCACCTTCTCAAGGGCAATTAGGGATAGGCAATAAATATTGGCCAACGCCCAAATCCCATTAAAAAGGCCTCCTTCTGTGCCGTAAGATTCCCTGATTCTAAGTGTCAAGTGTTAAACCACCTGAACACTCTTTTTCTCAGGCTGTTTTTCCACTTTTGCATATTGCACATTAACATTAATCAGTCTTGTCTAGGTATCATTGGAAAGGACATCTCAACAGTTAAACATCTGTAGCTGCAATCTGCAGCCCAACAGTTCTGAATATAGAATACGGTGATTGTTAAGCAGGGGTTATTCAAGCAAGGTTATCGGGGCAGTTTTGAAAAGGTTAGCAGCCCATCAGCTGACAGGGTTATCAATCCTGATAATCCCTCCACGTGCTGACAAGCGATGGTCAGATTAATTAGCAACTCAGCCTCGCCTATCCTAACACGTGGAACTCCCGGAATGCAAATTAGATGCAAGTGGGACAGAAAGAGCTGATGCCTTAAACCGATACTTTACAACTCACGGGTTCCCAAACTGACGGTTGTGAAGGGATTCAATGGGGTCAATGATGGCATTAGATCTCACAGCGAAGGCCGCATGCATAGTATCTCCAGAATTCCTTATTATTTCTGTTTGTGTTGATCTTCCCAGGTTGGCATTTCTGTTGTTGCATACAGATTTTTAAAAAATGTTTTCTGAAATAGCCAAAACTATTTGCCTTTACTTCTGTGCAGTACTGAGAGAGTGCTGCACTGTTGGAGTTAGCATTTTTCGGATGAGGTGTTAAATCAAGGCCTCTCAGGTGGACATAAAGGATCCTATTTCGAAGTGAAGCAGGTGAGTTCTCCCTGGTGTCTGGGCTAATATCTATCCCTCAACCAACATCACTAAAAACAATGAGTTATTGGATCATTATCATGTTGCTGCTTGTGGGAGCTTGCTGTGCACAAATTGGCTATCGCATTTCCTGCAATACACCAATGTTTACACATTTAAAAGTACTTCATTGGTTATACAGTGCTTTGGTGCATCCTGAAGTCATGACAGGTGCTATATAAATGCATGCCTTTCCTCAAGGAGCTGACACTATCTTTCAGAGGGGGCCCCCAGGAACATGTTCATATTTACATCATCTGCATGAAAAGCTTTCAACATTTCAGTGAGAACAAATAGGTTAGAGAAACTGCAATAATATACTTGGTGCAGGTAGTGTCTCAATCTGTCGAATGTGATGGATAATTAGATACTAAATTTTGAGTAACCGTTCAGTATCCACTTGGGCTTTCAGACAGAGATGAATTTTTGGTGCCGTTTCCAATTAAAATTTTAATTGAAAAGTGAGGCTTTTCTCCCAAAACATTGTCAAAAAATTATAAGCTTTTAAAGCTTAGAAATTGCTGTGGGCAATTGCATTTATACCAGCAGTAAATGTGCAATTATGGAACTAATGGCAGAATTGGTGATTTTTTGTAGGATTTTCCCTGTTTCATTGAAGTAGACTCGTCCCTTTAATTCCCCACAGGATGCGTCCAATTATTTTTCTACAACTGGGTAACTTGCTAGGCCACTTCCGAGACAGGGTTGCCAACCCTCCAGGATTGTCCTGGAATCTCCAGGAATTAAGGATTAATTTCCTGCGAGCAATCTGGAAGAAAAATCATATTGCCACTGAAGAAATTGTGGGTTTTTGCAATTTATTTCAAGACTCCCATTTATGAGTCATAAAAATATTAGTGTTTGGATTTTAAAAAAGGGTGGGGGAATTGGAGGCAGCAGATCATGTGATAAAACAACCAGAAATACGCCCAACCAGAGTTGGCAACCCTATTCAGAGGGGATTAAGAGTTAACTACATAGGGTTGGATTTTGTTCCCAGCCTGACGTTGGGTTTTATGGTGGGGTGTGGGCGGTGGGTGTGGGCGGTGACTGGAAGAGCGGAGTGGCAGCAGTCCGCCACAAAATCCAGTGCCAGGATTACCAGGTCTGATCTACCCAGCGGTGGGGAAGCTCCGTAGTGAGCCCTCCACCACTCTGCATCGGGACCCGACTTTACATATTTTAATTACCTTTTAGCATGAATTAGAATGAGAACCGGAGCGATCTTACCTGCAGTTCCAGATCTTCAGCACGGTGGGCGGCACTCACGCACCTTTACTTTCCCATCCACAGAAAGCTCGCACCACCGAGGTGGGGAAGCGGGGAGCTCTGCATTTGTAGCGTAGTGGGGGGGGCGGGGGTGGTTGGGGAGGAGAGGGGTGAACTCTGCACTTAGTGCAGTTGTGGGTGGGGCGGGAAAGTGGTCAGCTCTGTATTGATGGTGAAAATGGGGGGGGGGGGTGCAAATATGCATTTTTGGTGTATTTGGGGGGGGAACGGGGGCAACTCTGCAGTTTCTTTGCAGGGCTGGCAGCCCTTTAAAAATGGCACCTGCACCGAAAGAGTTGACGCCGTTCATGGCATTGCTAAGGCCACTCCCTGCCACGTGATTGAGGGGCGGGGACAGCTGCCCTGCATATGATAATGAGCCGCTGGGCTCAACATACAAACATACGAATTAGGAGCAGGAGTAGGCCACTCAGCCCCTCGAGACAGCTCCACCAATCAATAAGATCATGGTTGATCTGATCGTAACCTCGACTCCATATTCCTGCCTACCCCCTATAACCTTTCACCACCTTGCTTATCAAGAATCTATCTGCCTCTGTCTTAAAATATTTATATTAATATTTCAAGATTGCGGTGCGTGCCGGCCGCCATTTTCCATGCCTGCCACTGCTCCTGGTGGCGTGACCACACATTCAGCCCCTCGTATGGGAAGTGACGTTCTGTGTAGCCCGGAGTAGGGGTTGGGCCAGTTCTCCTCCCTGAAGGGTGTTGGAGAATTAGAGTCATCGGGCTGAATTTTTGGGCCCCCTTGCCTTTGCCAAGGTCGGCAATGGAGGTGGGGGCCCTGAAAATACCAGCGTTAGCCAGCGTGCCAGTTTCAAGACGCCTTTGCCAATACCAGCAATGTTTACCAGGGTGGTACAGTGATCCAGGCCTCTGGCTGTCCTGTGAAATCTCGCTTCCCTCTGGTGCTGTGGAAGGCTTTGGTACAATCAGCATATTTCTCCCTTAGGACACCCAGCAGCTTCAGTGATGGCTGCCATGGAGAGTCTAAATCAGACCTTCACTCCATGCCAGCTCCCTATAGAATCCAGTCAGTCCCATTCCCCTATTCTATCCCCATAGACCTGCAAATTTATTTCCCTCAAATGCCCATAAATTTCCTTTTGAAATCATTGACCATCTCAGCTTCCATCACCCTCATAGGCAGCGAGTTCATTACAATCCCCTGCATCCCTTACCCAAAACCTTAAATCAGCGTCTTCTAGTCCTCGTACAATCAGCTAATAGGAACCGCTTTCCTTTGTCTACCTTATCTAAATTGTCATAATCTTGTACACCTCTATCAAATCTCCCCTCAATCTCCTTTGCTCCAAGGAGAATAACCCCAACTTTTCCAACCTAGTAGCTAAAATTCCTCATCCCTGGAACCTTAGTTGCGTTTTTAACAACAATCTAGCAATTTTCAGACATTTCTTTCTGGGGCACACAAATTAGCAGTCATTGAGTTTAATTTCTGAATTTGCCATGGCGGGATTTGAACTCTTCACCTCCGTGACGCAAGTCCAGTACAACAACCAGATGGTTACTGCATTTGCACCCATTGGCCTGGTTATGGTAGCTGCTGTTGGAGTAACAGCTCTTTAAGAAGCGAGTGCACCAAAATCATAGACTGGGAAATTCTTGGCTGCTGCTTTCGCTGTGCCAATATTGCTTCAACGGCTGTCTGGCAGAATCGCCATGGGAAGAGGGTGGAGCAGAGACCCAGACTTTGTTTGCAGGAGCAGCCCTTCTCCTCTTCCAGGCCCCACTAAGGAAATTTTACCTTCTCAACTTCACTGCCAGTGGAGTCCGAATGAAAACAAAGTACCCAAATTTGCATGAGGCTCCCTTTTGCTCTGCCTGTAAGTTGTCCATTTAGATGGTGTTGGGCAAGTATCTAGTAGGAACAGGATGTAAAGACTTTGCAAAGATACCCAAATTTGCATGAGGCTTCCTCTTGCTCTGCCTGTAAGTTGTCCATTTAGATGGTGTTGGGCAAGTATCTAGTAGGAACAGGATGTAAAGACTTTGCAAAGATATATATAAAATATATAAGATCCTGAGGGGACTTGATAGAGTGGATACCGGGAGGATGTTCACTCTCATGGGGGAGACTAGAATGGGGAAACACATTTAAGAATAAGAGGTCTCCCTTTTAAGACGGAGATGAGAAGAATTTTTTTCTCTCAGAGGGTTGTTAGTCTGTGGAATTCTCTTCCACAGAAAGCAGTGGAGACTTGGTCATTGAATTTGTTCAAGACTGAATTAGGTAGATTTTTGATAGACAAGGGAGTCAAGGGTCAAGGGTTAAGGGAGGCAGACGGGAAAGTGGAGTTGAGACCACAACCAGATCAGCCATGATCTTATCGAATGGTGGAGCAGGCTCGAAGGGCTGAATAGCCTATTCCTGCTCCTAAATCCTTTGTTCCTATGTTTCCTATATTTTAACTGCAATCCTGCCCCATTCCTGCCAAGAGGGTGGGTGGGTTAAAATTCTCCCCAAAGGTTTCTACCTGACATTCAATTATGATATAAGAAACGTTTTCAGGTCTCACTGCAAGATGTTAAATTCAATTTATCTAAATTAATTGCATATGGACTATTGTATGAATAAAACTTATATTTACTTGCACTTCGAAACAGTATTTGATAAAAGAAATAAATGAAGAGCCTGCAAGACATCTCAAAGCGATTTACATACAGTCAATGAAGTATTTTTGAAGTGTAGTCACTGTTGCATTGTAGGAAATGTGGCAACCAATTTGAGCACAGCAAGCTCCCGCAAACAGCAATTTGATAATGACCAAATAATTTGCTTCTTTTAGTGATGTTTGTTGAGGAATAATTATTGACCAGGATACTGAGAAGAACTCCCCTGCTCTTCTTCAAAATAGCACCATCCATTTTTCTTTTACATCCATCTGAAAGGGCAGACAGGACCTTGGGTTCCCATTTCATCTGAAGGATGGCACATCCGACAGTGCAGTACTCCCTCAATACTGCACTGCTGCATCAGCCAGGATTTTGTACTCAAGTCTCTGGAGTGGGACTTGGACTTACAACCTTAAGGATGAAAAACCTGGGAAAGGGTGTGGCATTCTCTTGCTTTGGGAAGCTGGCCAACAGAGTCTACCATTGAGCAGTCGATATGCATGGGAGGCATAATGAAGGCTTCGGGTGTGTGCCTCTAGGTGGCTTAAAGTAATATTTACGCTCCTATATATAAAGGATGACGTTGTTTGGAACTCAATATCTTTCTCCTGGACACCCAAAGGCACCATCAAGCATTCCCACCCAGGCTAGGTAGAGAGTTTCAGCCCTATGTAAACAAATGAAACAATGGACTTTTATGTGGTACGGAATAAAATCTGATTAGTAACTGTGAAAGTTGACACATTGGGATAAATTCTTCTTGATTTTCAATTCATCAAATGGATATGTGATGGAGAGTTTGCACTTACATTCCACAGATGTTACACTTGCAGTGGCTGCTCCATCAGCTGCGATGATGAGCTGCTAAGATGAAGCTGGGCTTGACCTGGCTGCTCCTTTAAGGCCACTGCTCAGGTGCTGTTTGTACGGAAGCTCATTAAATAGAGTAAATAAGGAGAAACTGTTTGCAGTAGCAGGAGGTCCAAGATTCCAGAGGGAAGAAGAGCAGATTTTTTTTTTACACAGGGAGTTGTTATCGTCTGGAATGCACTGTCTAAAAGGATGGTGGACGCAGATCAATAGTAGTTTTCTGAAGGAAACTAGATAGGAAGAGAGCAGGGAGAGTGGGACTAACTGGATAGTTCTTTCAAAGAGCCAGCACAGGAATGATGGACCGAATGACCTCCTTCTGAGCTGTATGATTCAATGAAGTAGTCTGAAAGGCAAATCCTAAATCAATGGGATGCTAATTGTTGAGGGAATTTTCTGTACATTGGCAGCTGCATCTTGGGTTATCAAGGTGCGAAACATCAGTGTTTTTCCTGCATTCAGTGGAATGAAAAAACAGGCAAGTTTTGAACCTGTCAGCTGATCTGCTGCACCAAGTATTTGCCCCAGCAGCAAACTGAAAATCTACCCTGTGGTAGTTGAAGTTGATGCTGGATGCTGAAGCTCAGACGAGCATCACATTATCCAGCACCAATATCCCTTACTATGCTGCATATATTTAAAAAACCACAACCACTGATGAAAGGAAAAAAATAATTGCATTTATATAGAGCCTTTCACAACCTCAGGATGCCTCAAAGTGTTTTTCCAACCAATGAAGTGCAGTCACTGTTGTAATGTAGGAAATTCAGCAGCCAATTTGCACACAGCAAGCTCCCACAAACAACACTGTGATAATGACCAGATAATCTATTTTTATTATTTGATTATTTGATTGTCCATAGATTAGTCTATCACCCAGAACCATTGCATCAGTCAATTCCCCTTCAATGAGGCATGAATGCTGTCTGGATGATTAATGCATAGTTCAAAATGTTGAATTTATTACAGAATGGAAATCTTTGCTCTTCTTAGCAAATACAGAAATCTAGGGTATTGCTGCTATAAGTTAATGATCGAACAGAATTTTAGACAGCTTGTCAAGATCAGAGTTTGCTTCCACACCTTAAATCACCTCTTGTGATTATATCAGGAGCATTAAAAAAAGTTCTACGAAGTGCAGCAGTTAAATATTCCACATGCTAGCTAAATAGTTAGAATGTGGATCTCGACCTCAGGGACCAGTTGAGGCAAAGAGCAGAGAAGCATATGAGAGGAAGCTCGATAAGCAGACACGAGGACACAGTAATGCATGAGCCGGACTTGGCGCAGGATAGCAAAGATGTGGGTGAGGTGGAGTTTATGCAGCATGGAGGATGGGAGACCAGCCAGGAGAGTATTGGAATAGTTGAGTCTGGAGATGGCAAAGGCATGAAGGAGGGTTTCAGCAGATGGGCTAAGGAAGGTGCGGAGGCGCGTGTTGTTACCAAGATTGAAGTAGATGCAAAAAGAACATCAGTGGTGGAAAGGAAATGTACTGACACACGGAAAGAGACAGAACACATCACACGTTTACCAGCACACAGGATAGAAAATATCTTTAGATATGGCCCTTTGGTATAATATTTAGCTCCAAGAGCACGTTCCATCTGGTATAACATCAACATCAGCGAGAGTTTATTTTGTCATGACTAGTGAGTTTGTTTGATAATTGCAAATCAGTGAAAGAGTCTTGTTTTATTTAAGATGATTAGAATAACGAAGAAATAAAGATTCATGTAGACTGAGGGTGGCCAACACTTGAACTCTTGCGAAGGATTAGGTGAACCTCTTAATGTTTCTTGCTGTATCTGACTCAGGATGTGCGAATGAATAGGCTTGCACTGAAGGCCAGGTTCTATTAAAGGGATTCTCAGCAGCCACTGGTTAACCCATTCATCCACGGAGTGTGGGATCAGTAAATTAACCCTATATTGTCAACCTATTTTATCAGAGTGGGCATTGCAGTCAAGGCTAAGCTTGTCCTTATCCAACATTCGCAGGTGGAGTAAAAGGAAAGGAGAGATGCTAGAGGAATGGAGAGTTGACGGTGTCCCATCAGAAATGGGAATGCTGGATGATTCCACTGCACCCCCATCCCCCAAGTGAGGTACTGAGTATAGTGTTCCTAGATGTTACGCCAGGTGAGATCAGCAAGTTGAGCACATGCGTTGGACCAGGGTAGGTCCCTTCCTGGCCTATAAGGCTTGTTTCGACTCTAAGCGATGCACTTACTCACTGAGTCACGTCTGCTTTCCTCCTCTTCATTTCCATCTTTTTCTTTTCATTCTTTAAAGCTCCCGGTGGGTGGATTGAACTATAATCGGGCTTTGTGCACACAGTCTGCTTGCCTTTATAAGCCAATCACATACTAGCAATGTGCTCTCATAACCAAAACAGCATGAATGAAATATTTTCATTCTTCACACTCTTCTTGCAGATCCTTGGCTTTATGACTATCATAAGTCACTTCAAAGATGCTTGCTCTTGAAAAACCAGGCTGATACAAGGGTAAAATTCCACTGCATGCTACAGCCATATTCTTAACCCTTCGCTGGACAATTTCCAGGGTACCTCAAAGCCATCTTCTGTCTATTTCAAACATCTGGAGTATCAGTATAAGTAATCATGGGTTGATACAGTCCAGACATCCTTTTAGGTTGCCACAGTTTAATCTTACACAAGGGTTCTTATGCATTGATTTAACAATTCTGAGACTCTAGTAATTAAAGTAACATTGCTTTAGCCCCATGGCCCATTGGTTCAGTGGGTAACTCTACAATGTTGTGTGGTGCTGTGCTACACCAATCAGGGAGTCCGATACTTAATCCCTGATTGGTGTTGACTATCTGATTTCTAACCAGGCAGGGATGAAGAGAGGGCAGCTACAGGAAACTTCACCATCTAAGAAGAGGACATAAGGGTAAGTGTACCAATGCTCAGCACTGACCCATACTTGAAGGGGGTTTGAAAAATCAATATTGCGGCTCATTCTTTGCCACCAGGCACTCCCACCCCCAACCCCACCTCCACCATCACTTCCTTTGAGCATGGTTCCTTGTTATAGGGAGTTGCATAGAGGATACAGCACAGAAACAGGCCATTCGGCCCAACCAATCCATGCAGCGTTTATGTTCCTGATGCGCCTCCTCCTATACTTCCTCATCTAACTCTATCAGCATACTCTTCTCCCTCATATGTCTATCCAGCTTCCTCTTAAATGCATCTATATCTTTCGCCTCAACGTTCCACGTTCTCCCCACTCTCTGGGTAAAGACGTTTCTTCTGAATTCCCTATCTGATTTCTTGGCGACTATATTATATTGATGGCCTCTAGTTTTGCTCTTCCCCACAAGCAGAAACACTCTTCCTGTGTCTACTCTATCAAAACATTTCAGATTTTTAGAGACTTCTATTAACTCACACCTCAGCCTTTCTTGCAAGAGAAAAGAGCCGGCCTGATCGTCCTTTGCTGATGGATATAATTGACCGATACCATGGCAGTCCCGCTCTCTCCACTGAACTATTCCACTCACCCTCCCTCGTCAGCTCATCCAGGGTGGGTTCGATTAGCTCCCAGCCATCAGAGGGCAGCTTGTGGCTTCACTTCACTTTTGGCATTTCACTGTCGCAGACAACAGCACCAATGAAGGATGGTTAGATTGGACTCATATTGTCATGTGCTGAGAGGGATAGAAGCTCAAGAGGAGATTTTTTAAAAAGTTGAAAATGACGGGGGGGAAGGGACAAAAATGCTTCCATTTAGTTCTTTTGGCATCTTTCCAGCCCTTGCGTGTTCACATTAGCTTTGCAATAGAAAAATAACATGATGAACAGTTTTTTAAAAATGTGCAAAAGGTTTTTTTTTCTCTCTATGCTGACACTTTAAGCAGGGCATGTTAGGGCTGGAACCACCATGAGTGGTGTTTTAAGTCTCTCTAGTCATTGCTATGGCATTAAATTGGTCTTCCTAAGTGCCTAGAGTATTAAAAGCAGTCTGGAGCTTTAATATGAGATGATTGACCCCTCTACTTAATGGCTACACTGTTGGCTTAAATGCATTTCCCGCTGAAGCAATGAATTTGTATTCATTTAGCTCTTAGGTTTGTGCCACCCTTTTGTACCTGAGGGGCAACAGGTGAGGCTCCCAGATGGGAGCATGAGCCGGAGGCAGGACTAATGGGGCCACTTCTATGACCCACATCTCCATCTAGTTAGGCCACATTGCCTCATAAAGCTCTCTTGTGCCTTGTTGTTGGATACTGTGGTTGAGTAAATCTATTGTGTCTGTGAGTAAGAAAAGATCATCATCCCTTGCTACCTCCAACCCCACACCCTCTCCCACTCCTCGTCCCGAAGAAAATGATGCAGCCCAAAGCCACACAACAAGAAAAGGCAAATGAATTATTTCTTGTCAAACTGAGACTTAATAACAATAGTGAAAGAAAGGCTTTATTTCTGGAGACAACTTCTGTCAATTAAGGCTCTGCTTTGGCCTCATGCTCTGACATTCCTTAGTGACAGAGAAATTGTTTTGCATGATGGTGAAAAATTGGATCTTTCCGTCTCCTGGGAGGTATTGCCTTTCTTTTGATGTCTGCCATTATTAATAATATTTACACAGCATAAACCCTGGTTCCTCTGAGATATTTATATATTTATATTCCTTTCTCTTCCTTTATTTTATATATATACCATGGGCTATTACTTCTTTGGGGATACTTTATGCATGGAATGCATTATGGAAATCATGACTTGGCCAGAGGTTTTATCTTGCACCGTTAGATTTCACGGCTGTCATTCCACTTGTGTAAAGCATGTCTTAACATGCGAAAACTGTAGCATAGAAACATGGACTGATACAGCACAGAAGGGAGTCATTCAACCCATTGTGCCTCTGCTGACTCTTTGAACAGAGCAGAATTTCCAATCGGCAAAGTTTATGCACAAAAGTTTAGCATATTTATATTACATTCCCATGTGCATTACTTGTACACCAGTGCTAATCAGTTTACAACTTTTTTTTATTCATTCATGGGATGTGGGCATCGCTGGCTAGGACAGCATTTATTGCCCATCCCTAATTGCCCTTGAGAAGGTGGTAGTGAGCTGCCTTCTTGAACCGCTGCAGGCCATGTGAGGTAGGCACACCCACAGTGCTGTTAGGAAGGGAGTTCCAGGATTTTGACCCAGCGACAGTGAAGGAATGGCGATATAGTTCCAAGTCAGGATGGTGTGTGGCTTGGAGGGGAACTTGCAGATGGTGGTGTTCGCATGGATCTGCTGCCCTCGTCCGTCGAGGTGGTAGAGGTCGGTGCTGTCTAAGGAGCCTAACACTAATGCGGTGTTACCGTCAATGGATTAGGAATAGAGTATGGGGCACGTGAACTTCTGCGTGAATCTACCTAGGTCAAGCATTGTACCTGAATAAGTCTTCGGTTACACGGAGAGACTAGAGAAACTAGCGTTGTTCTTAGAACAGAGTAGAGGAGATTTGATAGAGATTTTCAAAATCTGGAATGGTTTTGATTCAGTAAATAAGGCGAATCTATTTCCAATGATAGAAGGATCAGTAGCCAGAGGCCACAAATTTAAGGTGATTGGCAACAGAATCAGAGACGAAATGAGGAAACTTTTTCTAAGCAACAAGATGTTAGGATCTAAGATGCATTATCTGAAAGGGCGGTGGTAGAAGATTCAATAATATCTTTCAAAAGGGAATTGGATAATACCTGAAAAAGAAAAATTTGCTTCGGCTATGGGGGAAGAGCAAGGGGAACTGCGACTAATTGGTTAGCTCCTTCAAAAAGCCAGCACAGGCACAATGGGCCAAATGGCCTCATTCTCTGCAGTATCATTCTATGATTCTACGACAAGTTGAATTCCACTTTTCCCCAACATAAGTCAGTAGTCCATATGGATGGTGGCAATCTCAGGAACCCATCTCCGTATCCTGTCACCTTACACAATCAGGTTGCATCTCTGCTTGCTCGTTCATTCTCAGCTTATTCATGAGACGGAATCCTTCGTGCTAACAGCTGACAACATTAAAATAATTCAGGCAAAACTGAACTAAACTTAATAAACTATAACACACTGCACTCAGCAGCTGCTATAAATACCGTGCAGGGAATTTATGACCTTAGTCATATATTTTTCAAGTGGCTGAGCTCAGTTGCATTTCAGCTTACTCTACTGTAACCTGGATTATTGAGTTCTGAATGGAGCACATTTTAGATCAAGTCAATTGTGACTCTTTACAAAACGTTAATTGTACATTTCACAGATCTCAGGCTAAAAGAGATTGTTACTTGAGATGACTGCATCCAATTAATTGTGTTAAAGTCTGGAATTTAAGATGCCACCTGTTGAATAGCAATCCATGTCACAGTTTGATTTGGCCAATAATGGACTCACTATTTGAACCCAAGTGCTATGTTTAAACTCTTAGGACTCAATATGAATGTCGCCAATTGTCCCCAAGAAATTTAACTAGGTCCAATTAACTTCCAACCACCAACACATGCAAGGAAAGGAGTATTACAGACAGTTGGAATTTCATAAACATTTTAATAAATTACAGCAGTTGCATTCACATAGCACCTTTCATATCTTCTGGATGTCGTGATGCGCTTCACAGCCAATGAAGGAACTTTGAAGTGCAATCACTTCATGTTGGTAACAGATGAACACTGTAATTATTTAAAGGTGAGACAGAGTCACGTCCAAAGCCTGTTATTATTGCAGCTCTCCCACAGATGATATAAAATATATCCAAGTCTCTGAATTTCTAGCCAATGGGAGACACTCACGGGCTGCGTCACCTTAAGATGTTGGGAACTTGGGAAAAATGTTCTTGTGTCCTGGAAAATAGCATGAGAACAAGCTGGCAGCAGATCCATAGGCACAGACAAGATGGTACCAGATCAAAGCGACACAAGTGGAAATGAATGGACTTCCACCTTGCAAAACACGACTATTTGAGCAGTCTGAATCCAGTTCCTGACCACTCAAATTCAGCATTAATTGACACCAAAATGGCAATCTGGCCACCAGATGTGGGAACTGAAAAAGAATTCCTATTTGTGCAGTGGAGGGTGGTAGGAAGTCTACAGTTAGTCTTCAATCCTCTGACGTAAGGAGGAGAAAATGTACCATGGTTCCTGTTGATGATCACTACCCTACCAAACTAGTAATGTTGAGGGAAGACAAGACTGGAGCCTCAATTTGGTCCAATAAGCCAATGACACTTAAGAGGTCATACTCCCAGTGAGGTAAAGGCCTGCTCGACGACCCGAACCCGACGGGACCTGACAACACGCGTCGGGTTCGGGTCACTCTTCCGGGTCCGGCTTTCGGGCTCGGGTCGGGTCCGGGTCAGGCTGGGTCCGGGTTGGACACACGCAGCAAGAATTGCATTTTGCTCTGCTGATAAGTGTTAAAAGTAAAAAACCTACCTGAGCTGGGAGTCCGAGATGTCAAGGAGGGAAACTCTGAGTCTGTGCAGTGAACGAGTTAGCGTCTCTATGACTGAGTCGGAGTCGCAAGGTAGGTAAAGGGAACATTCTGGTGGTCAGGTCGGGTCGGGTCGGGCCGGGCTCAGGTCAGGTCGGCCACGGGAAATAACTGAGGGACTCAGGCCAGCTTGGGCTCGGGTCCGATGTGGTTCTGTCGGGTTTGGGTCGGGTTGCTTTTTGTGACCTGAGCAGGCCTTTAAGCGAGGAGCCTCGCCTGCTGGAGACAGAGATCAATGGAGAAGTGTGCACCCAACTTTCCAATGAGTGCTTGTTCCGGGCAAAGCTGCAGGCCGGGAGTGTGAGTCCTTAAAATCACCCCTTTGCTGCTGAGGTTCTCATGTGTAGGATAGTTGTGTCAGGCAAACCCCACCACCTACCAAGACTCCATTATTTCGCTACACGAACATTAAAACTTAAAATTGCAAGAACCTGACAGGAAGGACATTTGTATAGTACTAGCAGTGTTGGAACAATGGGGACCCAATCGTTGCTTCCCCAATATACAGAAGAAGTGGTCAGACCAGTTTTAGTCATATGACTAACTGGCTGCTGCAGAGAATTTGAACTTCCAACAAAGGATTTGAACTCAGACAAAGCCGTGTGTTCATGGAGTAAAGTCCTCTTCTGGAACTGAAGCAAGAAGACCTCTCTCCTGCCTACTTCCATCTCCTTCCCACGGAACTGAATCTTGTGAAAACACATGAAACTCAAAGGGAGAAAAGTTTCCTAAGTGAGCAAGGTTTTAAGAAGACTACTGGGCCCCAACAAAATGCAAGACCATATCTTCAATCAAGGACTACAGCGAGTTCGAGAAACAGTAACAGGATATTGCCTCAAACTGTTCTACTTATCTTTTCTTCTGCTCTTTTCTGTTCCTATTTGCATGTGTGTATCGCATGTGCATACTAGTGTGGGCATGTCATATATCCATAGGCATGAACCATATTAGAGTTTAAGTTTAAGTTTTAATAAAATTTCATATTTCTTCTTTAAACCTCAGAAATCCTGTGTGAATTGGTTTCTTTGTCTGATAATTGGAAACTGTGAACAAGGATTCACAAAAATGGGAGCTCAAAACACAGCGTGTTTAAAATTAAATCTTGTTACACCAAGACCAGGCGAAGATAGTAACAGACCCCTAGACACCTTTTGCACCTGGTCGTAACAGTTGCTTGGGCAGGGGTGAGGCTGCTGAGACCTGTGGAACTTTAAATGGAACAGGAAGAGAGAAAATTGCCAACAACAAAGAACACTTAATTAAGCTTGAGGGCCTATCTGCAACCCCAGCCCCTCCCACCCCATACTCCCTACTCCCACCCACACAGGAAGCAACTACTCCTGTAATGTTTCTACCCTGTCTTTATACCATTTTTACTTTAACATCCTCTAAAATCATTTGAGTGACATCCCATGATTTTAAAAGGGAAATTAAATGAACATGAATTTAGATAGAGAGAAGCATGAATTATAGATAGGCAATATCTTGCCGTTCTATCCTTTGGCACCCTAATTTAAAAACAGTCAAGCCACAACTTGCACAATTAGACGAGACACGGCAAGAGATGGACCTCTCTGCTGCATGTCCACATTTTGTCAAACGCAAATGGGCGCTAGATTTTTTATTTGTTTTGCCACTAAAGGGATGAATTCATCTTGTATTTTCCTCTCTGGCATTTAATCACAGCATCAAAGTTTAATTGGCCTTTTCATCTGTCATGCAGGAAAAATAACTTGTGATGAGAAAAGACAGATCTTAAGATCGGTCGATTTTCCCGGCTTCGTTTTGTTCCTGCCTGCCCTTGCAAAAAAATACTGCTCTTCACATCTGTAAGACATTACGAAGGAGAAGTGAGATAAAAAAAAAATCCTTGTGGATTTACGCTGCTGCTTCTAGGTTTGATTCAACTCGCGAATTTCACTTGAGTAGCTCTGTGCCACCGACAAAGGCACATTCTTGGAATTAAAACCACATTGGTTCTAGCTTTTAATGACATAAGAGGGTCCTTTGATCATAAATTAATGCCAGTTTGTCCTTCAACATACAAAACAATAACGTTTATTCAAAATCCCCAAGCCAGACTTTTAAAAATGCATGGCTACGTTTTTTTAGTAATTGCATGCTGCAGATTGTTAGCATTACACAATCGAACGTGTGTCTGCTCCACTCCCCATTATTCTGCACTCCTGCCAGATATTGGATGTGGAATATCCAGCTCACAAGTTGTGATTTCATATGCTGCATGGCTTAAAGTCATCATCCTAGTCTCTTTGTCATGCTGGTTATCATCTGCAAGACTGCAGTGTAAGATGTATTGTGTTTCACCAGTAATGGAGGGGATTGTATGATATGCAGTCATTATTGACAATGAAAGGGGATATGACAAATCTTTCTCTTCATTTCGGCCGTCGCGGGATCTGGGAACTTGTATCTGTGGCCTGCAGCCGCAGTGCAAAGTGATAAATATCAAACTTCCATTGAAGCGTGAGGAAATGATGATCATATATGTGTGTTATTTCACTGCTGGGAGCCGGAATGGGCATCACGCTGCAATTGGCCTGGTCGTAAAGGCCTGCTACCCGACCCCCAACCCGACGGGAACCAATGACATGTGTCAGGTTCGGGTCGGGTCGAGTCGTTCTTTCGGGTCCGGCTTTCGGGCTCAGGTCTGTGTCGGGCCGGGTCCGGGTCGGACACATACAGTAAGAATTGCAGGTAAATGTTAAAGGTAAAAAACCTACCTGAGCTGCGAGTCCAGGACATCAAAAAGGGAAACTCTGAGTCTGCACAGTGAGCGAGTGAGCGTCTATACGAAGCCATCATGCTCATGCTGCAGCTTTCTGAAGATTGGAAATTGCAAGGTAGGTAAAGGGAACATTCCGGTGGTCGGATCGGGCTCGGCTCGCGTCGGGTCGTGCACAGGAAAAATTGGAGGGACTCGAGCCAGGTCGGGCTCGGGTCCGATGTGGTCCTGTCGAGTTCGGGTCAGGTTTTTTCCCTTGATCTGAGCAGGCCATCATGCCAGTCCCTGCTCCAAGAAGTGGGGCAAATAGAAAAGTTCCCCATTGTTTCTCACTGGCCAGTAACCTCTGTGAGAAGTCCATAACCCAGATTTTGCTGCCAAAATAACAATGTGCTTAATGGTGCTACCACTATTAATGTGTAAATCTTCCAGCAACTTGTGGCGAGGAAGATAATATAATAAAATAAGGAATAGGAGCAGGAGTAAGCCTCTTCCACCATTCAATTATGGCTGAGCCTCAACCTCAACTTCACTTTCCCATCCAATCCCTCTATCCCTTGATTCCAAAAATCTACCGATCTCAGCCTTGAATATATTACCCCTCTGGGGTAAAAGATTACAAAAGATTCACAACTCTCAGAGTGAAGTAATTTCTCCCCATCTCAGTCCGAAGTGGCCACCCCTTTATCTTGAGACTGTGCCTGCTTGTTCTAGACTCACCAGCGGGGGAAAACAGCCTCTCAGCATCTGCCCTATCAAGCCCCCTTAGAATCCTGTACGTTGCAATGTTACCCCCGTCAATTATGAATCACCACAAGTCGGACATCAAGTTCCTACTCTGATCTGATGCCCCGTTGCCCTGCAATGGTCAATTCGATGCACGATGCTTGGGCGGGGAAGGTGGGGTGGGGTAGGAATTCAACTTGGGCGGTAGCGTGAACCCAGAAGAATCCGACTGGTTGCCTCCTATGTGTTGCGGCCGTTATTCACATCCATTGAAATTACTGGAACGAATAATGGTGGGGAGGAGGGAGGGGGCCGCATATAGTGTCATCTTGCACTCCCGCCTAAGATGAATTTCAATGCCACTGTGTCCAAGCTTGTTGGTGTCTGACACAGCAACCCCAAGAAGCAATGTCACTGGAGCTCAGTTACATTTTTAAAAAACTCACATGGGAAAAAAAAATCAACAGCAAAGATGTTGAAGTCTGGACATTAGTCTTTGTAACAGATTGCTCAAACAGTACTGATGGTAAGACCAGTTTAGTAGTCTGCAGAAGAACAACCCTTTTAGTGTGTCTGCAGTTGATGGCACAAACCACTTCCCGAATGGAACAAATGCAGTGGTGCTTGAAGTGGAGATGCCCAGAGATACATGTTTTTGTGTTGCATCTGAGAAAGCACAAAATGAATTACCCAATCATTCCACTCCATATGGAACAAATAACTTCCAGACTAATTATCATTAATCTTCCTGTACGTGCTAAAACCAGTTACAAGACCCACGAGAATATGTTTAAGGGGGAAATATGTCAAAGAATTTCAACAAACTGATTTCAAACAATGACCAATTAGCCTTGGTGAATGCATGCTTCTATTGGAACATTAGAGATTAGCAAATCTGTCAGCTTCACTCAAAACAGCCTGTTGAGTGAAACTTCAGCTAGTCTAAACTAAGGATCAACACATGACCCAGGCCAATGGAAGAAGTACTATTAGGATATTTGCTTGCTAATGGGCACCCTGTTAATGGAGAGGTTTTACTTAAGGGGAACATCTATTCACGCAGAATTTTTTATAAATTATTGTTTGATTTTTTTTTGTCTCAATTTTATTATGTTCTTTCTCTCCACCTTGTTATATTCCAGAAAGTGTGGTGCTGAAGGAAAGAACAGGAGCCAATCTTTATACACTTCGATAGGCTTTTATTTACAGAGATACAGATTACAAACATAGTTTCAGTCTGTTTCTATTTATGGGAGCACAAGTGATTCCCCAGTTAATGCCCATCATCTGCATATAATTAAAGACAATTAATATACAATTAACACACCGTCTTCTTTAATTCCTCTCTTTCCATTCCATGGACCATTGACCAGTTGAAAAGACAACTAGATGACAGCTTGTGAGGCACTTGAGGTGCAAAAGATTGACCAGAACTGATTCTAACCCCAACACTCTCCCTGTGCGAAAGGGCATGGGCTTCCATTTGGCATGTCCCTTGATGACTCCAGGAGGGAGCTCTTCACCGGAAGTCAATCGCCAGCGTGAGGTCCAGTGTTGGCACAGAAGCTCAGATGGTGTTCGCTTAACTAGAACACTCAGATAAAGATTATTTGCTCATTACTTGAAGTCCAAAAAAGCAGACTGAGTACAATTTCCTTTTTAGATAGCCCTGGAACAACTTACAATCTACATTATTAATTTAATATAACGTTAGGAACAAATTAAGACTATTTGTAAAGCTTGTTTCGATTGTAACTCAGGAAGGCAACCTTTAACTGGTTTTTAAAATAGCTCTGGGCCTATATGTTTTATATCATTACAAGCACTTTTGAAGGAGGATCAATGGAATTGGATTAGCTAGTAAGGAACTTCAACTCACTCATTTAGCTTTTTAGCAGTGAAACTGCAGGAAAGAGTTTCTGTTTGGGAGAATGTCTGATATGAAGAAGTAATGAACCAACCACAAAGAAAAAGAATAAAAAATTGAAAGCAACAATGAGGAAAATAAAATTCTTCACAAAAAATGTAACACAGATAGCTCAATCTCATTTAGGCTGAGCTTAGCTTTTGAAGCCTTTGCCTGTGAACCTAGATGACGTGTCAACAAGCCATTTTATTCAAAGTCACGTGACAGACTCATCTGATCCTGCCCTTATCTGATGCTCACAGACAAACCTCGTAGCAAGAGTCACTGGATAGCAATCAGAACTGGTAACCCTGCCTGATTTTTTCCCTTATTAGCCCAGCGTTAACTGCAGCGCAGTGGTCCCACCTTAACTCCATCCAGGGATCAAAGCTAGGATCTTCCTGATCTGTACAAAGCAATGACCTCTAGCAGCTTGCAAGGCCCGACTTGTCGGACCTGACTGAATAGTCCGAGAACTTGGGAATAGTTAAGCTCCTTGCATTCTTTGCAATCACATTCATAGACCTTTCCAAAGGGCAGATGTGACCTTGCATATTACCTCTGCCCTTGCATGCCTCAACCCATCAAAATATTTCCCTTTTGAATTATCGAGTTAGCTACAACACATAGACAGACACTAGAGATGTGATACTCTTTCATCTTTGGTACTTTGCAATATAAACAAGCTTGCAAAAGCACCTCTTCTGGTAAATAAAGTAATTAAACATTATTATTATCCACAGAATAAGACCTATGACACATGAAAGGCTTGGGGGTAATATAAAATGCATTAGTCTAATTAAATCTGTCACATTTATACTAGCTTGTGATATGATTATATTTAGTAAATAATTTCTATTCATTACAGAAACTAAATGAATACAAAGAGATATTGGGCCTGTAATTAGAAATTCACATCACAGTCAAAGCTATCAGAGTCACAGAAACCCAATTATAGCAATAATGTAAACTACATGATAAACAATTTACTTTTTCTTTTAAGTGAGGTATCAAGCGCCTTAGCGCTAAAGTGGATTTGTCATTCCTTGTTGTCTCACACTGTGTTCGTTTCAAAACTGATAAGGGCTGCTGTTGAGAAGGCTGGGTAAAGGGCCAAGGCCTATACTGCAGGATGCCTGTGAGAGTGGAAAGGAGGGGGTAGGAGATCAAGCAGAAAGTACTTTACATGACTCCAAGTTCGAGTTTTAAAAAGTCAGCACATTGCAAGGAAGAGGAAAGACTTGAGGGGGCAAGGAACTCCACAGTTTGGAGATCCATGGTTGGAGCACAAGAGGGCCCAATGAGCTTAGAATCATAAAAATGTTCTTTCTGATCCAGCATGCCTATGCCAGTGATAACTAATGAACTGCTACCTCTTTCAACGGAAGAGGGACGGAAGTGGGGGGAGTATTTGGGGTGTGGGGTGGGTCACTATACTTAAATCTTATGAGGAAGAAAATGTGTAAGTTTAGCGAATCGATGATTGAAATAATATTGACAAAATTGAGACCAGGAAGATTACAATGGAAGGAGTGAGTCAGAATAGAAAAGTTCCTCATGATTGACTTGCAGTGACTTTCTGCTTCGCAGTTGTGACAAAAGGTAGGTTTAGAACGGGAGCAACAGGTGTCACCAAAGACTAGCAATAGCCTGGACTGATAACTATATCCTTTACCAGATAATATAATATACTGTTTCAACAGGTCCATGCCAATGTTTATGCTTCGCAGGAGCCTCCCCCAACCTACTTCATCCAACCCTATCAACACACCCTTCTATTCCTTCCTCCATCATGTATGGAACTCCCTTCCTAACAGCACTGTTGGTGTACCTACATACCAAGGACTGCAACGGTTCAAGAAGGCAGCTCACCACCACCATCTCAAGGGCAATTAGCGATGGGCAATAAATGCTAGCCTAGCCAGCGATGCCCACATCTCACAAACAAGTAAAAAAAAAATCTGGCTTTGTTTTAAATGCATCTATGCTATTCGCCTCAATCACACTTTGTGGTACTAAGTCCCAGATGCTATCCATTCTCTGGGTGAAGAAGTTTCTCCTGAATTCCCTATTGGATTTATTAGTGACAATCTTATATTTATGGCCCCTAATTTTGGATCTCTGGCACCGTTTATGGTACCAAGGTTCCTGAAGCAGGAGTTTCAATAGATGCCTTTGAAAATGCCCACTGTGGCAAATGTCCAAATGCAGTATTTTTCTTTTTATTTGTTCCTGGGATGTGGGCATCGCTGGCTAGGCCAGCATTTATTGCCCATCCCTAATTGCCCTTGAGAAGGTTGTGGTGAGCTGCCTTCTTGAACCGCTGCAGTCCATGTGGGGTAGGTACACCCACAGTGCTGTTAGGAAGGGAGTTCCAGGATTTTGACCCAGCGACAGTGAAGGAACAGCGATATAGTTCCAAGTCAGGCTGGTGTGTGGCTTGGAGGGGAACTTGCAGGTGGTGGTATTCCCTTGCAACTGCTGCCCTTGTCCTTCTAGGTGGTAGAGGTCACGGGTTTGGAAGGTGCCGTCTAAGTCGCCAATAGTCTGTTTGGGTGAGGTTGTAACATGCTTATAAGATTGCTGGTCTGATACTGGGGAATGTCCTGGTCAGATTGCTAGTCATAAAAACAACTTGCGGCATATGTACAGCTGCTCTTTTTAACCTTACTAGTTTTCTTCCTTTTCTTCCCTACCTTCCTATCTTGCTAATACGATTGTCTATCCAATAAATTCAGATACCTTCCAATAATACATCATCAATTGTTTTTTTCAAAATCTATGGCCCTTATGTGGCACTCTACTGTAACCTCAACTATTTGACAGCTTGGCCTCTGTTTTGTGACCCCTACAATATGGCCTCTACTTTTGTCATCAAATAGTATCCAAATACTTCACTCTCCAAAATTAGCACCAATGCAATAATTCAAGGAGGAAAATACTTCTATGCTTTGGTAGTTTGATTTATTGTCTAATAATGTTCTTTTGTCAATGACTTGCAAGGGCATCCAGGAGACTTCCTATGCCAAGTTACAGAAGTGATCGAAAGCAATTCTCTTTCCAGTATTCTTTCCTTTTCTGTAGAGGAACTTGGCCTTCAGTTAATGGCAAAGTTGAGAATTTGAGCTCACTGTATAGGGAATGAACATAGGAACATAGGAACAGGAGTAGGCCATTCAGCCCATCAGGCCTGCTCTGCCATTCAATTAGATCATGGCTGATCATCTACCTCAACACCACTTTCCCGCGCTATTCCCATATTGCTTGATGTCATTCATACCAGATATCCATCGATTTCTGTCTTGAACATGCTCAATGACTGAGCTTCCACAGCCCTCCAGGGTCGAGAATTCTAAAGATTCACCACCCTCTGAGTGAAGAAATTCCTCCTCATCGCTGTGTTAAATGGCCTACCCCCTATTCTGGCTATGTCCCCTGGTTCTAGACCCATCAGCCAGAGGAAACATCCTACCTACATACAGCCTACATGCCCTGTAAGAATTTTATAAGTTAGAATGAGATCACCTCTCATTCTTCAAAACTCTAGAGAATATAGGCCCAGTTTCCTCAACCTCTCCTCATAAGACAATCCCGCCACCCCAGCGATTAGTCTGGTGAACCTACTTGCACTCCCTCTATGGCACGTATGTCCTTCCTTGGATGAGGAGACCAAATCTGTACACAATACTCCAGGTGCAAAATCACATATACAGACACATACTTTACTATTGTGTTCTACAGTGCAGGAGAGTTCCTCCAAAGCATGCCTCTGCAATATTCAAATGTTAGGCTCATTATTCGTCAGTGTTCAAGACTTGATATTCTTAAGATGATCCCAAGCAAATTTTGTGGTTTGCGTTTGTGCCAGGTTCACAGCTCTACTACAATACTTGGCCCATAAATGTAATGTTTTACAAGTATACTCAATGTGTGAGTGTGCAAGTGTTGTAATGTTTCCACAAGTCTACCGTTTCTACATTACAACAGTGACTACACTTCAAAAGTACTTCATTGCCTGTAGAACACTTTGCAATGTCCTGAGGTCGTGAAATGTGCTGTGGAAATGCAGGTCTTTCTTTTTGTGTTAACTTCAAACCTTCAGGCTCCCACTCTATTTCAATTCCCATCTTCAGGCCCAACCCTTCCCACTGTTAATGGAGTGAGTTATGCCTGACTTTCACTCAGCTAAAGTGATTTATAAGTGTATATAGAAAAGAAAACAGAATTCCCAGAGTTCGAATGCTCCCTGGTCATTACACCTACCCATCTGTAGTGAAAATTGCCCACATGCTGCAGCTGACATATCGTTTGTGCTGCTATCGCCTCTTTGAACCAGTCTGCCGATTCTCCCACTGCCTCCAAGGACTGGAGAACCTGCTGACATGAAGGCAGCTGACTTGCGATAACTCAAGGACTGGAAGCAGAGTGGTGTTATAATTCCTGCTCTCACCTGATGAATTTGTGCTCACAAACACCCATTAAAAAAAGATCTGTAAATAATAGTCTGTAAAAGTGTTGTGTAACCAGTTGAGTCGAAGACTTACATTGGTTTGATGTGAGATTTGTTTTTTGTGTGTGAAATGCCAGCTGCATTACACGTGAATGCATTGATTACCTACAGCTGAATGGTGTTTATTGCAAAATTTGTTTTATGGCATTGTTCTCCAGTTCTCATTACTTCTGGGTGGGTATATTATTATATATGCAGTTACTGCACTGTTCTGCTTATTGTCACTAAGGCACTGATAGAGAATAATAGTTGGTCCTTTCTTTTTGCTTTGGTGAATTTCTCTGCTTATTCAGATGAAGGATGTCAATGCTGATAACTGTTTGTAACCAGTGTCAAGGGCTGTAGTCATGGTTGTGAATGCCTCACCTACTAATCCACCAAGACTAGAACGTGTGCAATTTTAATACATGCATTGTAGGAAGCGGACATCAAGGTGCAGTGCTGAGGGAGTGCTGCATTGTCCGACAGGAGCGTGGAATTCTTTCGGTACCTTGGCCAACATTCCTCCCTCAAACAGCATCAAGAAACAGCAACTTGCATTTATATAGCACCTTTAATGCAGTAAAATGTTCCAAGGTGCATCAAAGGAGCATTATCAACAAAATTTGAAACTGAGCCGCAAATGGAGATGTTAGGACAGGTGACCAAAAGCTTGGTCAGAGAGGTAGATTTTAAAGGAACATCGTATAGGAGTAAAGAGAGGAAGAGAGATGGAGAGGTTAAAGGATGGAATTCCAGAACTTAGAGCTATGACAGCTAAAGGAACAGCCACCAATAGTGGAGTGATTAAAATCAGCGATGCTCAAGAGGCCAGAATTGGATGAGTGCAGATATCTTGGAGAGCTGTAGGGCTGGAGGAGATTACAGAGATAGGGTGGGGCGAGGCTATGGAGGGATTTGAAAACAAGGATAAGAATTTTAAAATTGAGGCATTGTTTAACCAGGAGCCAACATAGGTCAGCGAGTACAGGATAATGATTGCAAGTTAGGACACGTGCAGCAGAGTTTTGAATGGCCTCAAGTTTGAGGCGGGTAGAAAATGGGAGGCCACCCACAAGTAGAGGCCAGCTACCCGACCCGAACCCAACAGGACCTGATGACATATGTCGGGTTCGGGTCGGGTTGGGCCCCTCTTCCAGGTCCAGCTTTCTGGCTCAGCTCGGGTTGGGTCGAGTCAGACTGGACACACACAGTAAGTGCTCTGCCAGTGAGTACTAAAAATAAAAATAAACTTACTGAGCTGGGAGTCCGGGATGAAACGGAGTCTGCGGAGTGAGCAAGTGATGTCACTATGACGTCATCATGCATGCGCTGCAGCTTCGTGGAGCTTCCCAGTCGGAAGGTAAGTAAAGGGATGGTTGGGTCGGGCCGAGTGGGGTCGGGCTCGGGTCAGGGCGAAATTGGAGGGACTCGGGCCGGGTGGGACTCGGGCCGGGTGGGACTCGGGCCGGCTGTGGATCAGTCGGGTTCGGGTCGGGTTCTTTTTCCTGACCTGAGCAGGCCTTTAGGCGACACCGTTCACAGCATCACCTGTTGAAGAAACAGGTGCTGGCGCCATTTTTAAAAGGCTGCCAACCCTGCAAACAGTACACCGTTACGCAGAGTTCACCCCTCCCCCCACCCATCAGAGTGCAGGGTTCACCCCTCCCCCCCACCCATCAGAGTGCAGAGTTCACTCCTTCCCCCCCACCCATCAGAGTGCAGAGTTCACCCCTTTCCACCCCACCCAGAGTGCAGTTCACCCCTTCCCCCCCACCCATCAGAGTGCAGAGTTCACCCCTTTCCACCCCACCCAGAGTGCAGTTCACCCCTTCCCCCCCCCACCCAGAGTGCAGAGTTCACCCCTTTCCACCCCACCCAGAGTGCAGAGTTCACCCCTTCTCCCCCACCCATCAGAGTGCAGAGTTCACCCCTTTCCACCCCACCCAGAGTGCAGTTCACCCCTTCCCCCCCACCCATCAGAGTGCAGAGTTCACCCCTTTCCACCCCACCCAGAGTGCAGAGTTCACCCCTTCCCCCCCACCCATCAGAGTGCAGAGTTCACCCCTTTCCACCTCACCCAGTGCAGTTCACCCCTTCCTCCCCCCGGACCCAGAGTGCAGTTCACCCCTTTCCACCCCACCCAGAGTGCAGTTCACCCCTTTCCACCCCCACCCATCAGTGCAGAGTTCACCCCTTTCCACCCCCACCCATCAGAGTTCAGAGTTCACCCCTTTCCACCCCCACCCATCAGAGTGCAGAGTTCACCCCTTTACAGCCCCACCAATCAGAGTGCAGAGTTCACCCCTTCCCCCCCACCCAGAGTGCAGTTCACCCCTTTCCACCCCACCCAGAGTGCAGAGTTCACCCCTCCCCCCAACCCATCAGAGTGCAGTTCACCCCTTCCCCCCCACCCATCAGAGTGCAGAGTTCACCCCTCCCCCCCCCACCCATCAGAGTGCAGAGCTCACCCCTTCCCCCCCACCCATCAGTGTGCAGTTCACCCCTTCCCCCCCCCACCCAGAGTGCAGAGTTCACCCCTTTCCACCCCCACCCATCAGAGTGCAGAGTTCACCCCTTTACATCCCCACCAATCAGAGTGCAGAGTTCACCCCTTCCCCCCCACCCAGAGTGCAGTTCACCCCTTTCCACCACTCCGGAGTGCAGTTCACCCCTTTCCACCCCCACCCATCAGAGTGCAGAGTTCACCCCTTTCCACCCCACCCATCAGAGTTCAGAGTTCACCCCTTTCCACCCCCACCCATCAGTGCGGAGTTCACCCCTTTACAGCCCCACCAATCAGAGTGCAGAGTTCACCCCTTCCCCCCAACCCAGAGTGCAGAGTTCACCCTTTCCCACCCACCCAGAGTACAGTTCACCCCTTCCATCCCACCTAGTGCTGAGTTCACCCCTTTCCACCCATCCAGAGTGCAGTTCACCCCTTCCCCCCCACCCAGAGTGCAGAGTTCACCCCTTCCCACCCACCCAGAGTACAGTTCACCCCTTCCACCCCACCTAGTGCAGAGTTCACCCCTTTCCACCCACCCAGAGTGCAGTTCACCCCTTCCCCCCCACCCGTCAGAGTGCAGTTCACACCTTCCCCCCCACCCAGAGTGCAGTTCACCCCTTTCCACCCCACCCAGAGTGCAGTTCACCCCTTTCCACCCCCACCCATCAGAGTGCAGAGTTCACCCCTTTCTACCCCCACCAGAGTGCAGAGTTCACCCCTTCCCCCACACCCAGAGTGCAGTTCACCCCTTTCCACCCCCATCCATCAGAGTGCAGAGTTCACCCCTTCCCCCCCCACCCAGAGTGCAGTTCACCCCTTTCCACCCCCACCCATCAGAGTTCAGAGTTCACCCCTCCCCCCACCCATCAGAGTGCAGAGCTCATCCCTTCCCCCCACCCTGTGCAGAGTTCACCCCTTTCCACCCCCACCCCCACCCATCAGAGTGCAGGGTTCACCCCTTCCCCCAATCCAGAGTGCAGAGGTCACCCCTTCCCCAACTCGGTGGCACCGACTTTCCCTGGACGGGAAAGTGAAGGTGCGTGAGTGCCGCTCATCGTGCCAAGGATCGAGAACTAAAGGTAAGTTCGCTGCAATTTATATTTTAATTCTTATAAATAGGTTATTTACATATAACAAATCGGGTCCCATTGCAAAGCGGCTGAGGGGCCACCGCAGAGCTACGCCGTCGCTGGGAAGACCGAGCCCGACAATCCTGCTGCCACTCCAATTTTCTGCCCCCCCTGCACCCCACGACATGGTACCCGATGTCAGGCTGGGAACAAAATCCAGCTCCTGGTGTCTGTCCTCTCAGGTAGATGTAAAGGATCCCCTGGTACTATTTTGACGAAGGGCAGGGGTGTTCTGTCTGGTATCACTCAACCATACATCACTAAAAAGCATTGCTGTTTGTTGGGCCTTGCCATGAATAAATTGGCTGCCATGTTTCTGACAATACAATGACGACTGAACTTCAAAAATACTTCATCGACTATAAAGAGCTTTGGGACTTCCTGAAGGTCATGAAAGGTCCTATATATACAAAAGCAAGTCATCCTCTGTTTTAAAAGGCAAAGCAGTTGTAAAGTGCTCTGGGATGTCCTGAGGATGTGATGAGGCACTAAATAAATTCAAGTTTTATTTCTCTCTGTGTGCGTATGTACTGATGAATCCAGCTCCACAATCCCAGTGGTAAGCCCTCAAAAAACTGAATCAAGTGCCACTGCTTGGGAGAAGGAGCCAGATTTAGCAGCATTAGCAGAGGGACACGTCAATCTCTCACAACACAAATGAAATCAGTGCAAATGTGTTTTGAACACCATTGGTGCAAACAGGAAGTGAGTTACTGGAGAGTAGAATGGAGCTACAGTCACAAAGGGTCGGAGTTAAGAAGAAGGAATTTGAAGAAACCATGAGACAGCCAGAGGGATAAAGATGCTGGTGCTCCTCATAAGCCGTTGAGGTAACTGGCCTCGGGGTAGTTAGCGCTACCATTTTCCTGCCCTAATTTTCAATGCCTTCCTTCAAAAAAAAGTTCTATCCTTGTATTCCGAAATGTTGCTGGCTTTAGTTATACTCCGATTGACCTTCTACCTGACCTCACTTCTGGTGAAAGGAAGCAAGTTAAATCAGAATCTGTTCCTTTGCTTAAAGGTCATTTAGAACTCATTGCATAAAAGCCTTATTGGAAACAAAATCCCCCCAAAAATGCAATGTAAAAACTCACTGCTATTTTCCACGTGTTTATAATACATCTTTCAGTTTGACCTTTCCTGACACATCAGATAAATGTTTGCCTCGGGGACTCAGCCCAGCTTCATCATTGTATCTTCTGTCGATCACCACTTACCAGCACTGGCCTTTGCTGTCACGTAATGTGTCATGCAGCTGTAATTGTAACGGAATGGATCGGTATGGAATGGCTCTGGTCTCGATATGACATTTTTTTTAATGAGGCCTGAAAGGACACCTTACTGCAATACAGCCCTGTCTTGCTGTCTGTCTGTGTCTCCTATGATCAAAGAAGCAGTTTACAGACAAGGGAGGATGTCATGGTGAGGGATAAGGTGGGGGAGGCGAAGTGGAAACTTTACAATTGAACTAATGGTAAATTTGTGGTTAGTCTCGATCGATCTGTGGTCAGCATGAATGTTGAGAATTTAAGTCTGTATTGTGGAGCTGGATGAAGTGACAGGATTCCAAATAACTGGACGTGTCCTTTAGCAAAGCCAATGGTGGTGACGTGATGCTGTAATAATGAATTTTTCTTTGTTAAACAACCAAAGGCTCATTATGCAGGAACCACTAAGGCTGAATAGAGTAGGAGAGAAGATATTTTGCTTTGCCCTGGTTTTAAATTTAGTGGACAATTAGCAATAAAATTAGTAGATGTGGGCACTCGGAAGGAATTGGTTTGTCTCAAGATTTTGGCTTCAGGAGAAACCAAATAAGGCTGGTGGCCAAGGTGGAGAAGGGTGGCATGGGAATGGAAGGGGTGGGGCCTGATCTTTGTCAGGTGGCAGTTAACCTGCTACAATTGGTCTCAACCCCACTGAGATAGAGAAAGTCGGCCTGGGCTACCAGTTTTTATTGGGATGTGGGGATTCATTGTGCAAAGGAATGAAGTGTAGTGATGAAAATATCAGCCTCGGTTGTGATGCACCACATGGTAAAATAATTTGGCAGTGTTGACGGTGGAGGACTGCAAATGAATCAGCAGTTTCATAAAGTACTAAACAGCAACTAATCCTTCTGAAACGTTGCTGTTGTACGAGTCTGGGCCTTAGAAGAGATAGAGAATCGAGATGTTTGGTGTGGTGCTGCATTGGATTGGAGGACCACAAATCGTAGCATGTGGCTTTCAACCACACCAGATCAGAGGAGGTCAGTTGCTTCCCTCGAGGAAGGGAGGGAGAGTTAATGGGAAGGGTACCATGAGTGGCCCCCACGTATCTCGTAGCAGCTGGTTATAGCAGAGGTGGGTCTTGGATATAATCCGCCAACGTGTCTGGAAATAGTATGTAATGTGAAGGGGGGAAAATTTAACAAGCCAGATAATAATGATTAGATTCATTGGCTGTTACAAAAAAGAAAGAGCTTGCATTTATATAGCACGGTCTCTCTAAGGGACTTCACACAACAACAACTTGTATTTATATAGCATCTTTAACATAATAAAATGTCTCAAAATGCCTCACAGGGGCATTATAAAGCAAAATTTGATACCGAGCCACATAAGATATCGAGACAGATGGCTAAAAGGTAGGTTTTTAAGGAGCACCTTAAAGGAGGAAGGAGAGAAAGAGAGGCGGAGAGGTTTATGGAAAGAATTCCAGAGTTGAGGGCTGAGGCAGCTGAAGGCACGGCCACCAATGGTAAAGCAATTAAAATCAGGGATGCTCAAGAGGTCAGAATTGGATGAGCACAGATAACTTTGAGGGTCTTGGGCTGGAGGAGGTTACAGAACTAGGGAGGGGAGAGGCCATAGAGGGACTTGAAAACAAGGATGAGAATTTTAAAATCAAGGCGTTGCTTGACCGGCGAGCCAATGTAGATCAACGAGGACAAGGGTAATGGGTGAATGGGACTTGGCGTAAGTAAGGACACAGACAGCAGAGTTTTGGATGATCATGAGTTTACGGAGGGTAGAATGTGGGAGACCACCCAGGAGTGCACATAATCAATTACTTTGATGAAGAGTCATTGTTGTTATGTAGTCAAACACAGCAGCCATTCTGTGTACAGCAAGGTCCAACAAACAGCAATGAGTCAAGTATACTATTTATTGTGGTGTTGTCTGAGGGAAGACATTAGCTTCCTCTTCTGCAAATAGACCTCATGGGATCTTTAATGAAAAATAGTAGCAAATAAAGAAATGCTTTGAAATCAATGACCTCAAAGTTATTGGCTTTCTTCTTTAATTCTAAAGAAACAGATTTTATGCAGTCTACAGTTCCTGGGCTACATTCATAGGAACAGGAGTAAAGCCTTACAACCTCTGGAGCCTGTTCCACCATCAATTAGATCGTAGCCGAACTCTCACCTCAACTCCATTTACCCGCCTGTGAGCCATATCCTAGATACCCTTACCCAACAAAAATTTGTCAATCTCAGTCTTGAAAACTCCAATTGTCCCAACCAACCTCCACAACCTTTTAGAGGAGAGAATTTCCAATTTCCTTCCTAACAGCACTGTTGGTGTACCTACATCCCAAGGACTGCAACAGTTCAAGAAGGCAGCTCACCACCACCTTCTCAAGGACAATAAAGGATGGGCAATAAATGCTGGCCTAGCCAGTGATGCCCACATCCCATGAACAAATAAAAAAAAATTCCTTTACCCTTTATGTTTAAAAGTGTTTCCTGATTTCACTCTCTGTGTAAGACTGAACTTGAAGATTTTATGGTTATCTATCTGATCTAAGAGGTTAATCTAATTCTATTAATCTGTTTGTGCCACGCGTGGTAGCACGACAGTTTAATTGTTTCCTTTATGTCCCCATGGTCTAGAGATTGAGTCCGGTGCTCCTTGACATTTGAACCTGCCAGCTGCAGATTTGATGAGCTTTGTCAGTTCTTGGCCTGGTCACGATGGTCAGCCCTCCTGAGGAAGCACTTTGGTTCTGTTCAGGACGGGGAGAGTCTAACAGTGGCTATCTTATCCTTACAGTTTGTCTGCTTTCTGTTGGTTGAACACAACATTACGTTGCTGGTGTCAACAGAAAGGCCACAGGCCCTCACCCAGTCAGAATCACTCTGCAATTGGTAATCCTGGAAGGATAGGAATAAATAGGGAACAGATAATTCAGACTATGTTAGTCATAGAGTCATAGAGTTATACAGCACAGAAACAGGCCCTTTGGCCCATCGTGTCTGTGCCGGCCATTGTTACTGACAATGTGTTATACGAGTGCTCCTAGGGGGTCTCCCCTCGCCCCCATCCAACCAGATTATATGCTCTCCTCACTTCCAAACCTGCCACGGGGGAGAGCATAAAATTCCCCCACCACGAGTGGAAACCCTTAGAAACTTTTGTTCCCTCATCCCCGAAACTTTGGCCAATTTTACTGCACTCCAGGTGGAAATCCATGGTCCAGCACAGTTTGGGATAGAACCTTGTGATGTTGCTTAGTACCACACCAGGCAGTGAACGTATCCACCAAGCCATTGCGACGAATGGACATAGCTTGGCTATCAGCACAATGTTGCTGATTTCAAGCACAGATGAGAGAACCATTGGATTGGCAAATTAGTGGTGGGATAGGACATGAACATTTGAGGATATTTGACCAAAGCTCCTCTTGCTGCTCATTTAGCAGCGGTATTAACCACTAAATAAATGAGTTAACACCTCTGAAGAAACAGAGAGGGGAATTCATCCAAGTGTTGATAATCCACATTGCACAACATTATTTCAGTGCCAGAGCATTCAATCGTTAGTTAGTTGAAAGCCAACCATATTTTTGAAATAAGAAACATATAAGCTTTTCAATGTGCAGAGAACTGTGTTAAATAGCATGTACAGCACAGAAATAGGCCATTCCGTTCAGTTGATCTATGCCAGTGTTTATGCTCCACACGAGCCTCCAACAATCCCTCTTTATCTAATCCCATCAGCATAACCATCTATTCCTTTCTCCTTCGTGTGATTATCTAACTTCACTTTAAATGCATCTATACTATTTGCCTCAACTACTCCCTGTGGTAGTGAGTTCAACATTCTAACCACCCTCTGGGTAAAGAAGTTTCTCCTGAATTCCTTATTGGATTAATTAGTGAATCTCACAGGGCAAAGAGCAAAATATAGCGACAAACTGTTAACATGGGCCGTCAGTGATTGGAAAGTATTGAGAAATCAGAAGGGTTCTAAGTGCACACTTTGCTCTGCTCTTTAACCAACGGTGAGACGGGAAGAAAACAGACTCTCCCCATGGTCTTCATGGGTTTAAGACAAAGTCTGTAAAAGATTCCGGGCTCTCCCAAGTCAGAAAGAAGATCTTCTGTTAAAATCAAATGCCCAGACTAATAAATCGAGCACATTAGTTCAGTAAATCAACTGACAACAACTGTGACTGATTTAGTAAACCACGCTTTAATCAATTATTGCAAATGTACTTTCAAAAAGGATGATTTCGGCATGAATAGAGGAGAATGGCAGCAGGTGAAAAAAGGTTTGGTTCAAAAGACAAGAGCTTCCAGATGTGTAGTTGAATGGTAGCTTTACATTCATAATTGGTGTATCCAATTGCTCTGTACATGGTACATGTATCATAAAAATGCTTCCTTCCAACTTCTCTTTCCTACCAAAAACTCTTCACTTTATTGGCACAAGTACAGACATTGCTCCTGTCTTGTTTCACCCAAGCACCAAATACATTGCCTGCACACACTCCTTCCTCCTCCTTGCATTGTAAATACCCAACTGGTTCACTGCCGTGAAGTGCACAATACACTCAGTTGGTAGTACTCTCCCCCCAAGTTAGAAGGCTGTAGGTTCAAGTTCCACTACAGAGAATTGAGCACAAAAGTCCAGGCTGATGCTCCAGTACAGTCCATGAGCCTTTCATTACTTCAGGTCGTCCCAAATCACTTTATAGTCAATGAGGTGCTTTTGAAATGCAGTCACTGTTGCAATGCAGAGCTGCACAGTGTCATCTTTTGGATGAGATGTTAAACCGAGGCCCCATCTGTCCTCTCAGGTGGATGTAAAAGATCCCATAGCACTACTTTGAAGCAGAGCAGGGAAATTCTCCCAGTTTCATAGCTAATATTTATCCCTCAGTCAATATCTCTAAAACAGATTATCTGGTCATTATCACATTGCTGTCTGTGGGAGCTTGCCAATTATGGGCGGCACAGTGGCGCAGTGGTTAGCACCGCAGCCTCACAGCTCCAGCGACCTGGGTTCAATTCTGGGTACTGCCTGTGTAGAGCTTGCAAGTTCTCCCTGTGTCTGCGTGGGTTTCCGCAGGGTGCTCCGGTTTCCTCCCACATGCCAAAGACTTGCAAGTTGATAGGTAAATTGGCCATTATAAATTTCCCCTAGTATAGGTAGGTGGTAGGGGAATATAGGGAAGGTGGGGATGTGGTAGGAATATGGGATTAGTGTAAGATTAGTATAAATGGGTGGTTGATGGTCGGCACAGATTCGGTGGGCCGAAGGGCCTGTTTCTGTTCAGTGCTGTATCTCTAAATAAAATAAATAAATAAAATTGGCTGCTGCATTTCCTACATTACAACAGTGACTACACTTCAAAAAGTACGTCATTGACTGTAAAGCACTTTGGGACTTCCTGAGGTCATGAATAGCTCTACATAAATGCACGTCTTTCTTGTAATATCCTTTAGGAGAAAAACTAAGCCTGCTATTGTGTGGCTCGGTTGGTAGCAGACTTGCCTCTTAATTATAAGGCTGTGGGTTCAAGTCTCACTCCAGGATTGTAGCGTAACAATTTCAGGTGATGCTACAGTAATGAGGGAGTGCTGCACTATTGAAAGTGCTGTCTTTTGGATGAGACATTATCTGCCCTCTCAGGTGGACATAAAAGATCCCCTGGCACTATTTTGAAAGAGACCAGGGGAGTTCTCCCTGGTGTCCTGACCAATATTTATCTTTCAATCATCATCACAAAATCAGATGGTCAAGTTGCTGTTTGTGGGAGCTTGCTGTGCGCAAATTGGTGGCCATGTTTCCTACATTGCAGCAGTGACTACACTTGAAAAAGTACTTCATTAGCCGTACAGCACTTTGGGACGTTCAATGGTCATGAAAGGCGCCACATAAATGCACATCTTTCTTTTCTTTTCATCCTCACCTAGGTGACTCCACTCCTGCCCACCAACATGGTTGACTCTAAACTAACAATTGTGCCAAGCTGCTACCAGAGGTTGAAGCAGAGCTCCCACCACCACCTTCTCAAGGCAACTAGGGATAGGTAATAAATGGCAGCCTTGCCAGCGACAGCCACTTCCCAAGATTTAATTTTTTTAACAAACTGTCTTGAAATGAAGATTCATTTGGGATGATTTTCAACTTGCTGCTCAACCAGTCATTATAGAAACCTCCCAATTTTCATCTGAATTGGTACAAAGAGTGGCCAATACTCAACCTATAGAATTTACAATGCAGAAACAGGCCATTGGACACAACAGGTCTATGCTGGTGACTATGCTCCTCACGAGCCTCCTCCCGATCAGTATGTCCTCCTATTCCTTTCTCCCTCATATGCTTATTTAGCTTCCCCATAATTACATCAATGTTATTTGCCACGACGACTCCATGCAGTAGTGACTTCCAAATGCAAACCACTCTCTGGTAAAGAGGTTTCTCCTGAATTCCCTATTGGGTTTATTTGTTACTATCTCACATTCAGAGAGCCTAGTTTTCTGTCTGGGTAGCAAGTTGAAAATCCATCCCATTACACCAACACAACATAACCTCAAAATAGTCTTTTACCTCACTTTGTCAGCTGTGGCTCATTTGGTAGCACATTTGCCTCTAAAATGAAAGGTTAGGTGCTCAGACCCCACTCCAGAAATTTGGTTTTTGAAGAAGAGCAGGGCAGTTATCCCTGGTGTCCTGCCCAATGCTTATCCCTTAAGCAACATCACTAAAACAGAATCTCTGATCTCAACCATATCGCAGTTAGGGGGAGCTTGCTGCAAATTGGTTGTTCTATTTCCTACATTATGTCACAAAAGGTGAAGTGGACAAAGGGCAGGCATTTGAAATCTTTTCTTGACCTGCCTGGAGCAAGAGAGAAAAGACCCAGAAAAGTGTTACCTCTCTCTGTAAAAGAGAATTGCATCTCTTGAAAAGGAATCCTGCATTTGAAAGGTGACAGATTCCTGTTGCCTCCAGTCTCTGAAGAATTTCTGCATCCAGTGAGATTCCTGTTGCCTCCTGTGTTCGAAGAAATCCTGAAATCTGAAGAATTCATCTACTGCTAGACTGCTGCTTCAAAACCCAAGTAGATCTGTTGCTACACCCATGATGGAAGACCTATGTGATGCCTGCTGCAGTTAAATTGTTGTGAAACCTACCGATCACAGACTGTTCATCAATCTCGCCTGGAGAGACTTCAAGTGGCATCCAACTATTCGACTCAGGGACACCTCACCATACTGAAAACATCCCACCAGAATGTGAACCTCAATTTTTCTTTATTATTCCTTGTATTACTAAGAAACAGTTGTAACGCAAAACGCAAAACACCTTTTAACCGTTTCTCTTTGAATATGTGTGTGCGTGCATGAGGGTTAAGGGATTAAGGAGTTTTCTCATATATATAGATTTATCTCATTAGTAGTGTCATGAAGACTCCCACCTGCCAATAATGAGGCATATTAATTTCATCATATGCACATTAATTTTAAACTGTGGCTGGAGTGAAGAGATGACTTGTTTAAAGAGATTAAGCAGTGGCTGGAAAAACATTTGCATACTAAGAGACAGTGCTTGGAGAGACAAAAGAATTGCTCACTGATACAATTAACAGAGATTGGGCTGGGAAATGTTGATCCACATCTTGTCGGGGTAAGAGACAGCACTACATCCCCCCCCCTCCCCCCCATTCGAGAGCTTTGAAATCCACAAATGCAGGAGGAGTGGTTAAACCAGTTAGTCACATGACTAACCTGCTGGTCAATTTGGAGTTTTGAATTGTGCTCACAGGGCAGTTTGGTCAGACTGCAATTTGCAACTGAAGCTGGAACAAGAAAGCCTCTCTCCTGGCTGGCTCTCTCTCGCTTTTTCACAAGCCTCCAGACCCACTGAAGACATATAAATGTCAAGAGAGAAAAGACTCCTACATTGAAAAAAGTTAAAGTATGCACTGGGGTCCAACAAACAGCAAGACTTACTAGCAACCAAAGACTCAATGTCAAACTCAAAGGACTGTAACTTCGACCAGATATTGCCTCAAACTTTTCCCCTTTATCCCTTCTACTTTTTCTGTCTCTATCTGCATGTGTGTTTATTGCATGGTCGCATCACGCATTTGTAGCCATTACCCGAATTAGAGTTTAAGATTAATAAACTTCCACCTTTATTGTTTAAATATAAGAAAACACATTAGGGTTTGTCTGATTTCTTTGCCTTACAATTGGAAAGTGGTGAACAAGGATTCAGTGAGGGGGAGCTGAAAAAAACGGTGTTTTTAAAATTAACCCTGTTACGGTTAGACCAGGCAAAGGCTGAGAGGGAACCCCTAGACCCCTATCTCACCTGGTCGTAACAGTAGTTAAGACCTATTATTTATTTTCTAATAAATAGTTAATGTTGTTGTTGTTTAAAGAAACCTGGTTTGGTGTGCTTTATTCTGGGGGGAAAATACAGTGTTTAATTTGACTAGTCTTCGGTAGATGGGAAACTTTATTTGATAAGCTTTGACCTGTGGACTAATGGGAATGAATTAACAGTGCATTACTCTTGCCTTGGTCATAACAATTACCAACAATGACCACACATCAAAAAATGATTTCATTGGCTGTAAAGTGCTTTGGGGTGTCTGGAGGTTGTGAAAGGTGCTATATAAATGTAGGTTCTTTCTTTTTCTGGAGTCTGCAAGCTTTTAAAATGCGACTGTGGTGTCACCTCATCACTACATCAGGATGTACCTCATCTTTGCTTCTATTCTTTGCATCCTTATTGGTGGGCTGCACTATCACCTCGCCATTAGGTTTTTCAATTTAAAAACAAAAGGTGATACATATGATCAGAATGCACATTTGTTATGGGATTGACAAAGAGATCTGAAGAAACCAGCATTGATTCATTTCTTCAATGAAAAGACTCACTGATGGGCTGCCCTCTCTGCCTGTCTATCAGAGGAGTCTAGAGTGATTTGAAGTAGCGTGTGAGTTGAGGAACTGCGGCAGAAATTTTACTCCAGTGATCTTAAGACAGAAGCACATTCGGTATTGATTTTGGCCGTTTTCAGAAATTCCAAAATTAGTTAGAAGATGTTATTCAAAATGCAACATATTAGTAGCAATGGGAGCAGCAACAGCTAGAATGTGATGTGAGTTTTTGCTGTAAGGCTAACCCGAGGCCGACAGATCACAGGGATAGGGAGAAGAGCAGAGCCATCTGAGAAAATAACAAGATGATGAAAGAGGAAGAGATCAATTTTATCTTTGTGCTAATGAAAGGTTTTTAGATAAAGGGAAAGTATAAAGTAAATGGGTTTGAAAGACGGACCAGGATGTGTGCTAATGATACTCCAGCTACCCTATGTCCAGAGATATCAGAACATGTTGTCTCCACATATATAGGCAGTGTAACGAAGGCTAGGAGTGTGTTTTAAGAATGTAATGTGTTAAAGGTGTCCAATAGCCCAATGGCTACACTGCCCAACTGCAACTTGGCTATAGGAAAGAAGAAAGCAAAAGAACTTGCATTTCTATCACGCTTTCCACAATCTCAGGATGTCCCAAAGCACTTTACAGCAATGAAGTATTTTTGAAGTGTAGTGGGTTGTAATGTAGTAAAGGCCTGGAAGGTCTGAGATTCTATCCCGATCTGTGATGAGTTATCAAGCCTCTGCCAGGATGGCAACCGCATTTGTCCTCAGCACCACAGGACAAGGGATAAAGATCAGCTTGGGTCACTATTCTGTTCTGGCTTGGCTGGGGAGTCTCCACATTTATCCAGGGTTGCAAAAGAAGAATTGCCACTTGAACAAATTACTGTGGAACACCCTGAAACAACAGCTTCGCCCTTTCAGGAAAGGGCAGGAGAAAACTTGAAGGGGTGGGAAGATCTGGCAAGGCTGGAGGCAGGACCGCTGCCGGCTTCATGTGCTTCTTGCAATGCAGCCACGGCCTCAGAGGCAGCTCGCCAGTCCTGGGGTGAGACTGATGGGGCAGGAGGATAGATCAGCTTGAATACCAGGTGAGGTCCTGAGGAGAGTCTGGGAAGCAGGGAGAGGGGGCAATGGGGTGGGGTGGGGTGGGGTGGGGGGGAGGCACGTGAGCAGTTGCTGGCAGCAGCTTGCAGATTTAACATAGAGTCAAGAGGGACAGTCTTGCTCTTTCCAGCTTCACATTGAGGTAAGTCAAACAGTTCAAACTTACCTTTCGAGTGGCAGCCTTCATTGAGCATTGGCTTGGCTGCCAGGTGCCTGTTGAAACTGATGGGAGAACGGAGCGCACAGTACAGTCAGTTGCAATTGCATATCACAAAGGTGGCCACAAACAGGCGTGAGGCCCCCTATTTGCATATTCAAAAGGCCTAATGCCTGTTTCAGGCATGCCCACCCTGGATGCCCATGCCTTTACCAATTAGTTGAATGGACGCCGCACTTCTGGCACAGAATGAGCGCACCCAACCCACCCGCCCTATTGGAGACTTAGACAACCTCTTAATGCATGCAAAACAGACACAGGGTGGTCCAGTTCTAGACCCAAGAATCCACTCCAAATGCTGAACCTTGTTTGTGCAAAGAAAAGGTGGCCTGTGACATTAATTATATAATAACACATTGTTTCAGAGAGCAACACTGCTATCTCTCTCTCTCTCTGTTTCTATTTCTCTCTCTTTCCTTTCTCTGACTGTACCTCTATCTTTCTCTACTTTTTGGTCTCTGTATCTCAGTCTGTGCCTATTTCTGAACCTCTTTCTCTGTCTGCCTCTCACTCTCCCTGTCCCTCAGTCTGCCTCCTCACTCTAGTTCACGAGCTTTATCTCACCCTCTAGAACCTTCGTGGGCAGGTACGGAGGTGGGTGGGAGAGCAAGTTCATGCCGCCAGCCAACGTGCCAGTTTGCTGGCAACATCCACCGCCAGGCCATTTTCCCAGAGGCAGAATCAGCAGCAGAAAGGCTATTCGCCCACAAGTGGCAGGTAGCCAATTAAAGGGAGTTAATGACCTATTAAGGCCTATTGTCAGAGGTCGACTAGAATTTTCCAGTCAACCTGAGAGTTCCCTGAGGCGTTGGGAACTAGGCCATCTGCCTGGGAGTGACCTGCTGGCAGCAGACCAGGAGGCCAGTGCTCCAGGCCGGCTTCGAGGCCCCACTTGCCTGCTTGGTCATAACTGCGGCTGCAGGCAGCCCTGTGGAAGGGCCCACGACGGTGACCTGGCTGCCGAGGCCATTTTTTATTTTAAATTGCCACACATTGCGGTGAGGGCGCTTGAAGATGGAGGTGCCCCCTCTTTCTCCCCCTCCCTGTTGGCTCTCCAGCTTTGAGAGCCCGCCCACCATCCTTCATTGGACAATGAGATCGCTCTCTGGACACTAATTGGCCAATTCTAGGAAAATCACTGCCGGGTGACTGTTTCCCGCACAGTCATGACCCCCATTTGACCCCAATGTCGGAATCCCGAACCAAAACCCCTAATCCTGCCCTATATCGCGATAAATGTCTCTTCCTGTCTTTCATTCTCTGTCTCTATCCGTCTATCATTCTTTCTGCCTCCCCGTCTCTCTCTCTATCACTGTATTTTTGCTTGCCTAAACACCCTAGTGGTAGATGGTTTCAGTGAAGGATTTGCTCATTCACTCAAGAGCTGGTTGGTGAGGTCAGCAGTGCAAGTCATTGTGAGCACATTGCATCCACAGTCAACACTGCCACGCTATTTTCTTAAATAAAGATACTCCATTTGGGTGTGGAATTAGGCAGTTTTTTTTTAATGTAAGTACAACCTTGATATCAACTGACATGCTCAAAACAGCAAGAAATGAGTTTTGGTTTCAACTTTTGTAGCGTCTATAAATAGTAACCATTAACACTGAAACATGATCATTCAGCCAGCCTGCCTCAGCTGAAGACCTGCTGTTTATGAATCAGCAGCAAGCTCTCTGCTCCCCACACATGCTGCATATGGTGCTTAAATGTGTTAGCAAGTCTCCAGGAGGTTACTAATAATGCTGATTTCAGTCAGACGGGCAGTGAGTGTGGTACAATTGGCCTCAGTATCACTGGGTTGGGGTGGGGACATGGGGGAACATCAGCTTAAATATCTGCTGTCCAGAAGATCTTGCTGGAAACCTGTGTGCATGGACATTAAGTGACAACAGGGTTGGGCACAGTTATGATGCCCCCGTTGTTGAATTGCCTCAATGCTCACTGCCTAGACTCACAAACAATGTTTCCACTTATGGGTGAGACCAAAGCTAGGGTCTATAAATACAAGATAGTCACTAATAAATCCAATAGGGAATTCAGGAGAAACTGGTTTACCCAGAAAGTGGTGAGAATGTGGAACTCGCTGCCACAAGCAGCAGTTGAGGTGAATAGCATGACTGCTCGATAAGCACATGAGGGAGAAGGTGATTCTGATAAGATTAGATGAAAAGGGGTGGGAGGAGGCTCGTTAGGAGCGTAAACATCAGCATAGACCAAATGGTCTGTTTCTATGCTGTACTTTCTATCTAATTCTATGTAAATGGATAATGGGCACTAGGGCACAGTATTGGAGGCTATGGGACCCTTGGGAAACTGTAACGCAGGAACATTTAATGACCTGAGGAGATGAGGGGAGAATATTGGTGGGAAGAAATAGACACAGGTTTACTCATGAAGGTGCCATTTCTGGGCATAAGTTGGATCATAAATCTCCAATGGTGGGGTTAAGTTTGATTTTTGATTTAGATTTAGAGATACAGCACTGAAACAGGCCCTTCTGCCCACTGAGTCTGTGCCGACCATTAACCACCCATTTATACTAATCCCATATTCCTCCAACATCCTCACCTGTCCCTATATTCCCCTACCACCTACCTATACTAGGGGCAATTTTTAATGGCCAATTTACCTATCAACCTGCAAGTCTTTGGCTGTGGGAGGAAACCGGAGCACCCGCAGAAAACCCACACAGACACAGGGAGAACTTGCAAGCTCCACACAGGCAGTACCCAGAATTGAACCCAGGTCGCTGGAGCTGTGAGGCTGCGGTGCTAACCACTGCACCACTGTGCCGCCCCAGTTTCTATTCACTATTTTGGTCCTTTGCCCAATTTCCTAAAATGACATCTTCAAATTCAAATGAAACACTTGGCTGGGATTTTTCAGTAAGCAATGTAGTTTCAAACTTACAAGTTTGTTAATTCATCTTCCTCAAACTGCTAACCTCTCCGTCAGCAGCTGATTATGCAACAGTAATTTCCTTCAAAGATCAACAGAAATTGAAAAAAAAAGTTGCAATTAAATATTTAAAGCAGTTTTATTTTTTGAACAGTGGTGATGGTGTGACTCACCCTGTCTAACCACGGCTGTCTGCACTGTTTCTAAATTAAGCAAGTCGGTATTACTGTTCCTCATTGTGTGTATCTCTCCAGTTCTCACTGGGTTGCATTTGCTGGCGTCAGACTTGATGGCATTTGTTGTTCAGTTAAGATGTTTAACACTGACTTGCCAAAATAACCCAGGATCTACAATACAACATAACCCAGTATGTAGGGTAGAAAATAACCGTGGATATAGGGTACAAAAGAGAAGATAACTCATTGTCCCAGTTCTGTGTCCAAATGCTGGTTTGTGGGGCATCACTGCTGATGCATCATTTGGTGATATAACAACAGCCACTCAGGTCCAAAAATAATTCATTGGGCTCAATTTTCATTCTGGGGTTGTGACCCCGACATTGGGTGAATTTCTGGTTCCCAACCCCGGATTGCATTGACGCCTAATGCCCAAAGCAATTGTTGATGAGCAGATCAATTAGTGACTAGGATACGCGCTGCTGTCCAATTAAGGAAGGCGGGCGGGCTCCCAAGGCTGGAGAGCCAATAGGAGACCCTCCAGCACTCACAGATCAGCAGCCCCACCGTCAGTGGTGGAAGCTGCTGATGTAGGTGAGAGAGGGAGGGCGCCTAAAGATGGAAGCACTCTCTGAAGAGAGTTTAAAATATTTTAACATTAAAAAAGGCTACAGCTGCCTGATTGTCATTGCAAAGGGGCAACGCCCCCACTTGATGGCCAGCGGCCGCTGCTGTGGCCCAATGACTATGCTAGGTGTGGGGTGGAGAGAGGGTGCTCCCTAGCTGGATGGAGCGCTGCCCCCCCACCCCAACTGGTCTGCCTCCGGGAGGCTGCCTCCATCGCTTGGCTGTGTTTCAGCCTCAGTGGGGGCCCAGCATGCCAACTGGAAAATTCCAGTTGGCACGTGGAGAGCGGCCTTAATAGGTCCCTTAACCGGCCTAATGGAGTACCCACCGCTTGCGGGCAGGTAGCCGTCACCAGCACTCTCCCTCCCCTCCCTTCCCTCCCAATCCTCTCAGAATAAAAATGGCCCAGAGGCAGGACCATGGCTAGAGACCAGCACGCCGGCTGGTGGTGGAAAATTGCGAGCCCGTCCGCCTCCGTGACCGTTGGAAAATTAGGCCCGTTGTTTGAGGCACTTTGAAATATTTCACCATGATAAGGCACTATATAAAGGCAAGGGTTCTTTTACAGCTCGCTCGCCAACATCTTTTCAAGAGCAATTAGAGATGAGCTTGTCAGCAACGCCCACATTCCATGAACGAATAAAAAGAAATTAGATACATGGTTGAACTAACAAAAGCATTAAAAGGCCCCGGGGTTAATAATTTTCATTTGCTTCCATGAAACTGACAGGCTCAGTTATACAGGAACAGGAGGAGGCCATTCAGCCCCTCGAGCCTACAATGGCTGATCTGTACTTCAACTCCATTTAACCATCTTAGCTTCCCATCGCTTGATATGCTGACCTAACAAAATGGTATCAACCTCATTCTTGCAAGCTTCAACTGTCCCAGCAACCACAGCCTCTTAGCGAAGAGAATTCCAAATTCTTACCACACTTTGTCTGAAATGGTGCTTCCTGATTTCCCTCCTGAATGACCTAGTTCTAATTTTAAGATCATGTCTCCTCATTTTTGATTACCCCACCAAAGGAAATCGTTACTCTGTATCTAGCCTATCAAATCCTTTCAACATTTTAAACAGCTTGATCAGATCACCCCTCAGTCTTCTATACTCAGGGGAATACAAGCCAACCGGTCCTTGTAATTCATCCCTCGAAGTGCCAGTATCATTCTGGTGAATCCACGATGCCTCCACAGCCAATAACTCCTTCCTGAGATGTGGCGCCCAAAAACTGAGCACAATACTCCAAGTGGTGTTTGACCTGGGCTCGGTAAAACTGAAGCATAACTTCCACCCCTTTGTATTCCAGCCCCTCCCTTGAGATAAAGGCCGACAACCCATGAGTCTTTTTTAATGTTTGAAGATGTTTCATCCATGATGGCATAATTAGTTGACACAAAGATACTGATCCTTCTCTCCCCAAATGTCAACACCATTTGACATTGGGAAAAAATTGTTTTGCATTTTTGCAGGGGCTGAGTTGTCAAAAATGTGTGTTGCGCAATTAGCTGATCTCAGTAGGGGCAACATTTAGAGCGTAACAATTAGACTCAGTGCACTGAGGTTAGGGAGGGGGAAAGATAAATCACCAGGGTTTCTGCTCCTGAACACCATTCAGTGAATGCTGGTGGTTGTCAGGTGAGGATAGAGGTCAGCTGCAATTTTCCTCAACCTCAAATAACCTGTCTACACGCACATGCGTGCACAACACCTTCAAAAACAATAACTTGCCTTTACAAAGCACCTTCAACATAGCAAAATGTCCCAAGCCGCTTCACAGAGGTATAAAGTGGACTCGTGAGCCAGGGAAGCAGATATTAGGAGGAGCCACCAAAAGCTTGATCAAAGTTTTAAGGAGGTTCTTAAGGGTGGAGAGGGAGGTGAAGAGGCTGAGGGGGTTAATGGCGAGAAGGTGAGGCCTAGGTGGCAACATTAGTACTTCCTATGCTGATTTAAAGATGGTAACCTCACTGCCGTTCAATATAGCCATCCAGAATACAGCAGCCTCTTCCCTACTGAGGCCGAGGAGCAGGATGCTTGATGAAATAGTTTTTTATGCCGCTAAAAATCTTGATTTGACATATTTTTACGTGCTTTTAATTTTTCAATAGTCAATGATGACCTCACAGATAATCCCCTCGCCTCAAAGTTAACAACGAAGAATTTGAATAGGCATTGCTTCTGGGCAGCAACTTTCCCTTAGCAGGTATAAACCAGGCTTGGCATATAACCACATACCTGTAATTGACAATAAAGGTATACCTAGAACTGACCAGCCTCATTATACTACTGCAGATCTATAATTGATAAAGTCGAGTACATGTAATTAATTAAATCTAATTACTTACTGTACACTTGTAATTAACAAAGGCAGCTTGCTTACTGCATAATTGTAATTAATTATAGTCAGTTACTTGCTGTGAAATTGTAATAGATGAAAGTTGGTTTCTATGAGATTGCAATTGATAAAATTTAGACTCGTACTGTGTAATTACAATGAATCTGTTTGTCCACAGTGTTCTCCCTCAGCCAAGGTCTTAACTCAATAATATAATAGAAGCAAAATACTGCGGATGCTAGAAATCTGAAACAAAAACAAGAAATGCTGGAATCACTCAGCAGGTCTGGCAGCATCTGTGGGAAGAGAAGCAGAGTTAACGTTTCGGGTCAGTGACCCTTCTTCGGAACTGGGTTCTTCGGGTTCCGAAGAAGGGTCACTGATCCGAAACGTTAACTCTGCTTCTCTTCCCACAGATGCTGCCAGACCTGCTGAGTGATTCCAGCATTTCTTGTTTTTGTTTAAGGTCTTAACTCAAGTCTTGCTCGTGAGATTCTTAAGCCACTTACTCGGGAAAAGTAGCTGAGGTGGTTTCCTTTTGCCTTCTTCACAGGTTTCCTCCTTCTCCTGGTGGGCTTCAAAGAAAGCTAAAGAGCCCCATCTATCCTTTGCAATGAGGGGAGGGTCCATGCACTAAACAGACCCAAGTAACCCTGCTGGGCATCAACCCAATTTTCAGAGCCATCGCTATAGTCTATGCTCGCTTGAGTTGTCCAGAGTGGGGCTCAAACCCAAACCTTCTGACTTAGAGGTTGGATCGCAATGCCACCAAAGGCTAAAGCCCACTCCATTACAGCTGATAACAATAAAAAAAACTTGCATTTATATAGCACCATTAAACTAGTAAAACATCCCAAGGCACTTCACAGGAGTGTTGTCAAACTTTGACACTGAGCCACATAAGGAGATATTAGGCCAGGTGACCAAAAGCTTGATCAAAGAAGTAGGTTTTAATGATTGTCTTAAAGGAGGAAAGTGAGGTAGAGAGGCGGAGAGGTATAGGGAGGGTATTCCAGAGCTTAGAGCATGGCAGTCAATGGTGGAGCAATTAAAATCAGGGATGCTCAAGAGGCCAGAATTAGATGAGTGCAGATATCACGTGGGTTGTGGGGCTGGAGGAGATTACAGAGATAGAGAGGGGTGAGACCATGGAGGAATTTTAAAACAAGGATGAGAATTTTAAAATTGAAGTGTTCCTTGATCAGGAGCCAATGAAGGTCAGCAAGCACAGGGGTGAATGGAGAATGGGACTTGTTGTGAGTAAGGACATGACTGTGTGGCTTAAGAATCTCATGAGTGCTGAGTTTAGGAGTGGGAAACATAGCCAGGTGTGCATCGAAAGGGAATGAAGTTCCTCTGTGTGCAATTTTAAGTGCACTGGTTAACCTCCTTGTGCCAAGTTGTACTGTGCAATTTTTTTTTTAACAGAGTAATTAATAGTGTGTTATTATATCAGTAATTTGAAGAGTATTGCCGTTGTGTTGATTCAAGCAGATAATTGAGATTTTTTCGTACTTTTTTTGGGTGGGTTTTCTGAGAGTACTTCCCATTTCAGACACCCAGTGCCAGCATCAAGGATCCACAGGTCATGTGTATCACAGTTAGACATAGAGTAAAGGTCCTTGTGTTCAGCCCCAACGGTCTAATCTGAGAGAGGGTCCACCTTACTGCACTGGCTTAACACCAGCCATTCAGTGGCCAGATTCCCACTTGAATGCCAATTGCCACCAAATTAGGGACAATCTTGAGCTGTAGGTTCTCACCCACTAAGTGAATCTTTCCAAAAGGAGCAGACCCTATTTAAGAAGCTGTATTACATTTATGAGACACAGGAAAAAAGAATGGAGACGTGATTTCAGTGTGTTAATGCAGTATTAAGGTATCTCATTATGCTGACAGTAATGCTCTCTATAAAGGAGATTTGCAGTGAAAATATAATGAGCATTGAATAATCCCCCTTCGAACTTCAAGGGGTTTTTCAACAGAGAATGAACAACATTACTCAGCTAATCCTGATAATGGCAAGTTTGAACAAAATAACCATATAATTTGTGTTTCATGGAGGTGTGTACTAAAAATGTGTAAAATACACCTACACCATTGTGGGGTAATTTTAAGGGTATAGGCTAGTACAGGAAATTTCGCTCATTGGACTATTTCCCACTGATTGAAAGAAAATGATTATGACAGTGCATCTGAGGCATTTTAATGTGCCAATGAGCAAGGTCCCCCCACCCTAGCCATCAGTGTGAAAATAGATCCCTGTACATCTTAAATAGCTCATATAATGGAATGACAGAAAAGAACTTGCATTTCCATTTATTTTGCACCCTTCACATTCTCATGTCACTCCAAAATGATTTACAGCCAATTAATTGCTTTTGAAGTGTAGTCACTGTTGTTTCGTAGGTAAACACGGCAGATTCAATTGTGCACAACAAGCACCCACAAACATCAATGGGACAGATGACTAGCCATGTTTTTGCTTGTGTTAGTTGAGGAATAAATGTTAGTGAGGCCTATCCTGCACTTCGTCAGAAAGTGCCATTGGATCCTTTCAGTGTCAGCCTTGGCTCAGTGGTGCCACTCTCGCCTCTGAGCCATCAGGTCGTGGGTTCAAGAAAGTCCCGCTCCAGAGATTTGAGCACAAAATCTAGGTTGGCACTCCAGCGCAGTACTGAGGGAGTGCTGCATTGTCAGAGGTGCCGTCGTTCAGATGAGACCTTAAACTGAGGCCCCGTCTGCCCTCTCAAATAGACAACAAAGATTTCATGGCACTATTTCAAAAAAGAGCAAAGGAGTTGTCCCTGGTATCCTGATCAATATTCATCCCTCAAACATCATCACTAAAACTGGTTATCTGGTCATTATCACATTTGTTTGTGGGAACTTGCTCTGTGCAAATTGACATTTCCTACATTACAGTAATGACTAGACTACTGCAATCATCACCTCAAAGCACTTTAGGATGTCTTGAGGTTGTGAAAGGCAGGTTATAAAAGCAAGTCTTTCTTTCTCATCCACCTAAACGGGAGGATAGGGCCCTGGTTTGACATCTCATCCTAAAGACAACTGCTGATAATACACAGAAATGCATCGATATTCTTTCTCTTTAAATAATTTAAAATCATATATTCAATTACAAACCAGCCTTGAAATTCTGGTTTGTATATGTTACAGTCCAAAATTTTAATGGGTTCATCTTTGAACAGCATAATTTTAACAATTTATTTTAAATGGGTTAAATCTTGCATTAAGAAAAAATAACAAAGGAACTCAAGCTGTTAAACATCCTTGAGCTAATCCTCTCACACATTGTAGTTTCAAGGCTAAATGCATCCTCCAGTAGAATTCTTGGTGGAATGTTGGCATTTAGTGATTTTACTTTCAAGGGACATTATGGCTCAGACTAGGGACACTTTCCTACTTCAGGAAATCAGTATCAAAATCAAGGGCTTCTAGGTCACAAATAGGATGGATACACACAGAGTAAAGCACCAATTCCCATCCTGTCTATTGTGCCTTCAATCTCACAGGAGCAACCACAACTGCACCAATATGATATTTTTCCATTTCCTGCACCGGTCATCTTGTGGAATAAGATTGGCAAATCGCTGGGAGCTTATCCTCACTCGGAGACCAACCCAAATTAATTTTGCACAGGAAGAGATGTTCAGTTCTTTCATTGGACTTGACCCCAGGGCTCAGGGGTGAAAGGTCAATGTGCAACACCGTTCGCCCCCCCCAGAGATTATCTTGATAGCTGTGAAATCATTTGTGGTTTCAATCAATATATATCGTATATTATTGTAGTCTTAGGAACTCAGATGAAGGTTTTCACCCACTTTCAGATGCTGGCACACCTGCTGTGCATTCACACTGCTTTCTGATTTCTGTTTCAGTTTTCCAGCATTCTTTGTTTGCTTCTCTTTTGATCTCTGTGGAACAGGGGGGGGGGGCGGGGGGGGGTTGTCAGACACGCAGTGAGCCCCAAACTACTCCTCTAAGCCTGCTGCACATCTGACATCTCCTGGTTCCACAGCATGAAGTTGGCGCAATGTAATCTCACTGAAGCATCTCAGTTTCTCACCAAGCCACAGATGAAGAGACAGGCAGGTGAAAGAAGGGACGTGAAGTTGGAGTTTATATTATCTCAACATTTAAAATTCTGTGGACTTCCAGATTAGGAAACCACGTTTACTCATGGACAAAGATTTTGATTGGGATTTATTTCCTAGGGGTATAGAATGCAAAAATAGTGAAGTTACATTTAACTTGTACAGGACCCTGATCAGTCCATACTTAAAGTACCATTCACACTCTGGTTCCCTTACTGTAAAAAGGGCATAGAAGCACTAGACGAAATGCAAAAAAGATTTACAAAGATGGTACCAGAACTGAGACATTACAGCTTTTGGGAAAGATTGAACAGATTGTGGCTTTGTTTTAGAATTAGTGGTGACCTGATAGAGAGCTTTAAAATTATGAGTGGGTTAGATAGGGTAGATGTGGAGAGAATATTTCAACTTGAAGAAGAATCCAAAACTAGGGGCCATAGATACAAGATAGTTACTAATAAATCCAACAGGGAAATAAGGAGAAATTTTTTTACTCAGTGAGTGTTTAGATTGTGGACCTTGTCACCACGGGAAGTGGTTGAGGCAAATAACTTTAAAATTTTCACAAGAAAACTAGATGAGCACATGAGAGAAAAGTGAATAGAAAGATACGCTGAAAGGCTCAGATGAGGCAGATGGAGTGGGAGGAGACGTGTGTAGAGTATAAACACCAGTACAGACTAGATGGGCCGAATGGACTGTTTCTGTGCTGTATATTCTATGTGATGTTCAGAATATCTGAAAAGTCATCATAAAGAAATAACTTGCATTTATGTAGCTGCACATGTCTTTCACATCCTCAGGACACCCTAAAGAGCTGGACAACCAAGGAAGTACTTTTAAAGTGTATGTATGGTCCCACATACGGCAATGAAGTAAACGAGCAGACAATCCATGATTAGTGATGTTGCTGAAGGGAGAAGTATTGACCAGAACACCTGGAGAGCTGTTCAGCTCTTCTTCAAATAGCACCAGGTGATCTCTTCAGTTCATCTGAGAGGGCAGATGGAACCTCAGTTCCAACATTTCATTCAAAAGAAGGCACCCCCCCAACACTGCTGCACTCCCTTGGCATGACACTGGGAGTGCTAGTGTTTAGAACTGTGGATTGAGGTTCAAGTCCATAACCTTCTTACTTAGAGGGGAGTGGTAGCTGACGTGAAGCCTGGATTGGAATGGCAACAAATCTGGAATTATCTTTCTCACATCGAGCCCTGATTCACATGAAAGACTTGCATTTATATAGCACCACAGGATGTCCCAACGCTCTTTACAGCCAACAAAATACTTTTGAAGTGTATGTAGGAAACTTGGCAGCCAATTTGCACACAGCAAACTCCCATAAACAGCAATGTGATAATGACCATCTAATCTGTTTTCATGATGTTGACTGAGGGATAAATATTGGCCAGGACACCAGGGATAACTTTCCCGCTGTTCTTCAAAAAGCCTCTTTTACATCCACCTGAGAGGACTTCAGTTTAATCTCTGATCTGAAAGACAGTACCTCCAACAGTGCAGCACTTAGTTGGTACTGCACTGGATTGTCAGCTGAGATTTTTATGCACAAGTTCTGGAGTGGGATTTGAACCCACAACCTTCTGACCCAGAGACAAGAGAGCTACCAACTGAGCCATGGCTGACATAAAGAGGGCCTTCCAGCTTGTCTTGGGTGTCTTGCTTGCCTGCATAAAAGTGCAGGTTCAAATTTGGACCACTCGGAAAGGCAGCAGGATTGGAGTGGTTAAGTTGTTCCTCGCTTTTTAACTTCCTCCCCCCCACCTTTGTCCCCGGCTTCTGACTGGCCAAGTGGGGAGGGGGTGGAATTAAAAATCAGTGTCGTAAAAAGTTATCTCCTCAAGAGATCTTAAAGTGCACATCAGGCCTTCCCAGAACTTGCAGCATTTTTCATTAGTGAGCAATCTGAACTGCTTCAGAGTGTGGGTTGCGGGTGTTACATAGTGTGTGAGGGAGGGGAGGTGGGGAGGAGTGACCTTGGGGTGGTGGTGGATGAAGGTACTGAACCCTCCTAGGGCACAGGCATCAAGTGCCGCATCACCAATCAATTGAACTGCAGACTGGCACATTCCAAGGTCCAGGACTATATACTGAGGGATGCACTAAAGCTTGGGGCAGCTGCTGCAAATGGTCAACGGGGAAAGACTATTGTGTCGGGTCCTCCCCCATAGGGTACTGAGGGTCTGGAACCCATGGTAAACCCTTTGGGCTGGATGCACCAAAATGTTTTTTGCTATGTACTGCCAATGTACATTGTATATAAAATGGAATGGCAAGAGTTGTGCGGCACTTCATTTTTCTGTATCGAAGAAATCTGATCTCGGTTGTACTTCTCGAAATGTGAAATTTGAACTGTTTGTGTTTTTGCAAATATTTATGAAAAAAGTATCTTTTTGGAAAAAAAGAATTCCAAGGTGGCTGAAAAACAATGCGAATTTAACAGGAACACCTGAGATTGAGAATTCACTACTTCCTACTTCAATAAATGTTATGCCAGGTTTTTTGCTAATTTGCATCTTATCCTAACAGATTCCACACAAAGACTCCAGATGGTCAGGCAGAAACCTGTCTTAATGCGCCGTTAATTTTACTTAAGTGTGCCCTCAGTCTGTCTGTTTCTGTACAGTAAGCACAATTTAAAAATCTAAACCACCTTGTACTTACACTAACTCTAATCACTGTAATTATGTGTACGTGAACATACATTTTCCCACACAGAATGCCATGTGAACATGCATAATTGCACTCTTAGATGTATCCTGTGTGAAGCTTCAAGAATTTTATTATCCAGTTGGTACTAATTTGATGGTAAGTTTATTGAGAATTGCTCCTGATTCTCACATGGTGAAACTCCAGGCTGATGTGGAATTGAGTCATAAAAAGACCTGGAAGGGCCCAGGTTTAACCCTTATCTGAGTTACCTGATCAGAGCAGGGCTGGTGACAGTGACACTACAATTGGCATATGAGGCTAAGAAGAGGTTAAAAAAAAATCTGACCAATTTCCAGCTCCTGATCACTATATGGTGGCCTTGGCTGGAAAGCAGTTCAGGGCATCCTGGGATTGTAAAGGTGCTATAGAAATGCAAGTCTTTCTTTCATATCTGCTTTCCAGCCAATGAAGTACTTTTGAAGTGTAATGACTGTTTAATGTAGGAAACGCTGCAGCCAATTTGCACACAGCAAGCTCCCACAAACAACATGATAATGACCAGATCATCTGTTCTAGTGATGAAGGTTGAAGGATAAATGTTGGCCAGGACACCAGGGACAACCCCTTTGCTCTTCTTCGAAATAGTATCATGGAATATTTTACAGCCAGCTGAGAGGACCGACAGGGCCTTGATTTAATATCTCCTCCAAAAGAGGGCACCTCTGACAATACAGCACTCCCTCAGTACTGCAGTGAAGCAACAGCCTACATTATGCATTCGACACTCTTCCTGCTCAAAGCTGAGATTTCTACCCACTGAATGTTTTTTATTTAAATAGGGCCATGGGATCTAAAATATTCACATGAACTAGCAGGAAAAGCAGAGGGAACCTCAGTTTAAGATGTCAGTCAAAGGATGGCACCTCTGACCATGCAGCACTCCCTCAGCAAGGCTCTGGAATGTCAGCCCAGACTACTTGTCCAAGCTCTGAAGCAGGAACTCATTGTGTTCTGGCTGGAAGTAAATGTGCTGCCAATGAAGCCAAGCTAATGCTTTGTAAGTAGGGATTTTTTTTTAATAACATAAATTATGGAGTTGAAATAAAAACAAGAAATGCCGGAAATACTCAGCAGGTCTGTAAGCATCTGTGGAGAGAGAAACAGAGCTAACGTTTCAGGCCAGTGACCCTTCATCAGATGTTCTGATGAAAGGTCACAGACCTGAAACGTTAACTCTGCTTCTCTCTCCACAGATGCTGCCAGACCTGCTGAGTATTTCCAGCATTTCTTGTTTTGATGTCAGATTTCCAGCATCTGCAGTATTTTGCTTTTATTATGGAGTTGATGTAGCTTTAACAAAGAGGTGTTGACTGTTTAAATCCGCTTCATCTTTACATAGCCAGCTCATTTTTTTACAAACATTTAGGTGATTTTAATTCAATCCTAAGAATAGTTGAGAATCTTTAGCTTTAGCCTTTTAAACATTGTGATCAATTATAATGCATGAGGGAGAAAGGAATAGAAGGTTGTGCTGATGGGGTTAACCTGGAGCATTGTCCCCAGGAGCACAAAACAGAAATTTGGATGCACAGCTCAGTGACCTCCCAGGATTTCGGCCATCCATTAAAATTCTCGATATGCATTGCCATCAGGTGAAGTTTCACACCAGAAGCATGAACGTAAAGTTAGCCCAGCAGAAAGAAAAACTGGCAAGTATAAAGCACCTATTATACCCTCAGGATGTCTGAAAGCACTACACTGCCAGAGGAATTATACTTTAAACTGCAGGTGCTGCTGTTTCTTCCAGGCAAACATGGCAGCCAGTTGGTCCACAGAAATGTGCCATGCAAAGCAAACAAACTGAAAAGTCACCGACCTGAAACGTTAACTCTGTTTCTCTCTCCACAGACGCTGCCAGACCTGCTGAGTATTTCCAGCATTGTCTGTTTTTATTTCAGATTTCCAGCATCTGCAGTATTTTGCTTTTGTAGAGGTGAATGGTTTTGACTGAGGGATGAATGATGCTCAGGCTGCCAGACGACCTCTTTTGAATCGTGTTGTATAAAATATAATAAAGAATTCGGTGGGTTGAGATTGCAGCATGTGATAACTAGCAATGAATGAATTAATGTGTGAAATTCCTCTGTGCACTATTTTGGTGAAGGGATTTACTCATGGATTAATGCCTTTTGTAGTGGACAGAAGCATTTCGTGTCCATGTCCGTTAGTAAAATTGTGCAGCCCCTATCTTAAATTTATGAAGTCAAATGTATGCAGGGCTGAAGGAAAAGCACAGGGGAGTGAGGCTAATTGGAAAGATCGTCTAAAGAGCTGGCACATGCACAATGGGCTGACTTACAGTAGAGAGGAGGCCAGAGTCCAAATTCTATTATGATAAGTGCTTAAAAATGCTTGGGAAAATGGTTTCAGATAACAAACGGTTAAACCTTTGAGACAGTAGCATACTGCTTGACAGCTCATTTGGAGTGGGTCCCACAAAAGTAAATGAGTTGGTCAATAATTTACTGAGATTTCCAGACCTAGTCCCCATTGTCTCTAATTGCCTGACACAGCACTGTGTGAGGGTGAGCGCGTGTTGTGACTTGCATATGAGGTAACGTGTCAGATTAGAAAACCAACAGTTGAACACACAAATCTGTTGCTGTCCAATTACATTATACAGTTCTCCATGTGAAATTTCAGTTACATGTGAGCTGTGCTGTGAATGTCACAACCAAGGGTCAAGCTGGTGCCTCAGGCTGGAAAGGATTACATGTGAATTGTGTTTAGTAGATTTAAACCTGACCTTTGCTTGAAAGCAGTCATCTATCATTCTCTAATTCTGGAACAATCTAAAGATTTACCATTTGGGTCAGTTTTCATAGTCTGCCAGCACATATTCCAAATGGGTGATGATGCAGCAGGGAGGAGAGGGTGCGGAGGAAGGTTAGAAGGAGGTTCTCACCATCCCACCACTGCTGACTGTTTATCCTGGTTATCACATTGAGGCCAGTGTAAGATCTCCACACAAGTATCTTTTACAGAGACATATTAATCAGAAACAACACACAGATAGCAAGTCGTAGAAGAATATAAGAAATAGGAGTAGGAGTAGGCCGTTCGGTCCCTCAAGCCTGCTCTGCCATTCAATAAGATCTTGGCTGATCCCCTATCTCAACTCTACATTCTCGCTTAATCCCCTTGATTCCCTTTAGTGCCCAAATATCTATCGAATTCCATCTTGAATATATTCAATGGCTGAGCATCCACAGCCCTCTTTGGTAGAGACTTTCAGAGATTCACAACCCTCTGAGTGAATAGGTTCGTACTCATCTCAGTCCAAATGGCCAGCTCTCTATCCTGAGACTATGACTTTTCACTGGTTGGTTCTTTTCCCCATTCTAAACCTGAGACACTGGCTGGAATTTTATCCCCATGACAGGGGTGGGGGAGGTGGGGGGGGGGGGGGTGGGTAGAAAAGTACCCTGGCAGTGGGCCAGCAGGCAGGGGGCAACCCTGCCTTGGCCCTCTGTCGGACCCCCAGTGAAATTCCATGGCAGCATTAACTGCCCGCTGTCGAGTACGCTGTCCCTTTAAGGGACATACTCATGCCTCCAGAGTTGATGACCAATAGGAGGGCCGGCAGGTCAGCAGCACCACTGGGAGCAGTGGCCACTGCCGGTACTGCATGAGGCCTGAGTGGCGAAGATGGAGGAGACTCCAGGACACAGGTAAGAGGGGTCAGGGTCAGAGTCGTCAGGGCCAGTCAGGCAAGCCCTGGTGAGGGGGTGGGGGTGGGTGAGGGGGGAGTCTTACCATGCCATGGATTACCTGCAGAAGAGGGACACCCCCCAAGCCTACTAGGAGGCCGCCATTGAATTTACATACTGATGGGCAGAAATTCTGATGACGTGAGACATTTATAGTAATGGTGGCAAAAATCGCAACAGCCTATTGCAAATGTCCACCTTGAACACTTGCACTTTACAATGCACGCAAATTTCTTGGATTATAAGGGAGAGGATTTCCGTAGGGGCCTCTCCATTCAATTCACCCTAACGTTGATAGAAGGGGCCACGGAAACCCCATTTAACACTTGATCGCACAATTAACCCTTGCAAGCACCTGTACGAAATTCAAATCGGTGCAATTCACAAAGGAGAAAGAAAGAAAGAACTTGCATTTATATAGTATATAATATATAACAGCAAAATACTGCAGATGCTGGAAATCTGAAATAAAAACAAGAAATTCTGGAAATACTCAGCAGGTCTGGCAGCATCTGTGGAGAGAGAAACAGAGTTAACGTTTCAGGTCAGTGACCTTTCATCAGAACTCATAGTGCCTTTCATGAACTTGGGACGTCCTAAAGTTCTTCACAGGCAGTTAATTAGTTTCGAAGTGCTGTAATCTAGGAAACGCAGCAGCCAATTTTTTGCACAGCATGCTCCCAAAACAACAATGTGATAACGATCTGACGATCAATTTTAATGATGTTGGTTAAGGGATGAATGTTGGGTTACAATAGGAAACTGGAGAACGTCATACAGACTGATCAATGCAGCCAGTACTAACATAACAGAGGTTTCAGCCTGTAATTGGGTGGCCATCGCTGGATATGCCTAACATAAAATTCCATTGTATTAGTTGGGTTTGTTTATGGAGCCCTGTGGGATTTTTCTCGGTCTGTTTATGTCATGTCTCGTGATGAAACCTGGGAGGTTTACATTCTGCAGGTTCTGGGTATGTGTGTGGTTAAAACCCCAAGAGCTTAGACATCTCCTAGAATAAAAGAGATGAAGGTAGCTAAATTAAAACACAGTTGCTCAGCTAATACCTTTAATATGAGCTATACATTACTCCAACCTGCAATGGGGACACTTTTTTGTGTGGATGTTTTACTTCGTTTTAATAAAGGTATTGTGTTTACTGCAGCCTCTTCTGAATCGATGGTATCTGTTGGAATGTACAGCCATCTCAAGTAGCAATTAATTTTCTAATTAGTGTGAGAGGACTTTTTAAAGTTTATTCCTTTCTCAGCAAAGACTTGCTCGGAATTCAGGTTGAAGTGAGCTTTTTGCAGGGTTTGCATCGTCGTATAACCATACAACACAGAAAATGCCATTAAGCCCATCCTGCCCATAATCTTCTATTACACCCTGCTGTTGGATGTGGTAAGCCTTCCTCCTAAATTCCAAATATTCCATCCTTTACACTATTCAAAACAAAGATGGTGTATGGTAGCCTAGTGGTTATTGCACTGAACTAGCCACCTTGAGTTCACGGAGTAGATGTTGCAATGCGTTTTTGCACAATATCCAGGTCCAAAATCGGAGCATGAATTCGAATTCTACAGCATCATCTTTGCACCAGAATTGCGCCCTACGCCATGGTGGCTTGGCCACTTGATAGCCACCCCCGGTTGCCACCTGTAGCAAACATACTCATAATTTAAATATGTTAATAAGGGCCCTGCATCTGAATCAGGACCCTATTGAGAAATTGGTGTCCATTTGCGTCTGAAACATCACTTCCTAAACATATCCAGCAAATTGCAGAAGGAACAATCAGCAAGATGCCTTCACAAGCGCTAATTAAAGAGATCGTCACCTCCATCAAGGTAAGTCTCCAGTTAGGCATTTTAAGCTACTGGCGTGCTGTGGGGTCAATTTTGTGACTATTTTGGCAGGTGTTCGTCTGTGGGATACTCTTGCAGAGAGTGAGTTTGCAGAGGATCTTTCTCAGGATTTGCTTGTTTTTAATTGCTGAACTTGGGAATGGTTGCTGGGTTACCCTTGAGGCTCACAAATCGGGAGGAAGAGCATCAGCAAAGCAGGCAGTGAAGACCTGCATTATCATTCGTTGGCATTACCATCGCTGCATCCCCCACTATCAACATCCTGGGGTTACCATTGACCAGAAACTGAACTGGAGTAGCCATATAACTATCATGGCTAGGAATCCTGTGGCGAGTAACTCACCTCCGGACTCCCCAATGCCTGTCCACCATCTACAAGGCACAAGTCAGCAGTGTGATGGAATACTCTCCACTTGCCTGGATGGGTGCAACTCCAACAACACTCAAGAAGCTCGACACCATCCAGAACAAAGCACTACTTGATTGGCACCCCATCCACAAACATTCACTCCCTCCACCACCAACACACAGTGGCAGCAGTGTGTACCATCTACAAGATGCACTGCAGCAATGCACCAAGGCTGCTTAGACAGCATCTTCCAAACCCACGACCTCTACCAACTAGAAGGACAAGGGCAGCAGATGCATGGGAACAACACCACTTGCAAGCTCCCCTCCAAATCACACACCATCCTGACTTTGAACTATATCGCCATTCCTTCACTGTCGCTGGGTCAAAATCCTGGAACTCCCTTCCTAACAGCAATGTGGGTGTACCTAACCCACATAGGCTGCAGCAGTTCAAGAAGGCAACTCACCACCACCTTCTCAAGGGCAATTAGGGATGGGCAATAAATGTTGTCCTAGCCAGCGATGCCCACATCCCATTAACAGATAAAGAAAATTAGAAGAGGGTGATGGAGGGAAGACCACAGGCATTACAGGCTGTGGTTCTTCAGAAATAGAATATTGTACTTGAATCTCACAGAAGAAGCGTATGTAAGACAGCATGGAGAAGTCACTTACTTATGCCACCCATTAGAGTGAGAAGTAAAGCCCAACAACAAGGCATGCCCTGCATTACCTCTGGTAGTGAGGTCACCATGGCTGTAAACCTTTATGCCTCTGACTCCTTCCAAACTGCTTCCAGTGAAATCAGCAGCATCGGTCAGATTACTGTGACCACGGCAATCTGGCAGGTCACTGCTGCACTGTTCATCAGCTCTCCCATAGAGGCTGACAAGCAGGAAGAAAGAGGATTAGCTAGATTCCTGAAAGTGCAGGGCATTATAGACTGTTACGGACAGGTGGGAAATGATAGGGATAATTTCCACTTTTCACCTCTCAACTAACCAAAGACAGTGAATTTATTATAATTGTGTTTTACCCTTGAGCATTTTAATTGTCAATAAACAGACAAATGACAGGTTTTATTGCAGCTTTGAAGAAAGATAGATAAATGTTTATTAAACAATACTCGAAAATATTCGCAACCTCACCCACACATACACACACAGAAGTAAAGATAGAGATTAAAAGATAGCATACATTTAGGTCTGATGGCATTAACAAACAGGTCATTGTGAAACCTTGTTTGTTTCCCCGGGAGGAAGATTTAAAAATGGTACGGACCTGTTTTTCCTTTTTCCTGGTTCACTGAAGTCAAACTTTGGAAAGTTTCAGGTGGATGGATGCTTTGCTGCAGATCTCTTTGGTTAAATCTCAGTCATAGTTCAATGGAAGAAATCCTATTATAATTTCTCAGGTAGGGAGATTCAAGGTCATCTTTCGTCTCGGCCTCTACGTAGTTTAAAGATAATGTTTTGGGAGGGTCCTTCTTGCTGGGATGGATCTCTCTTCCTTCTGGCTTCCGACTTTTTGCACAGAAAATGTCTCTTATTAAAACCTCCTTATCAGAGGCTTGATTTCTGTCAGAAGACCCAAGTTTCTCTCCCTTTGTGTTTTCATAAATGGTGTTTGTTGGTGTGGCCATTGTTAGACAGTGGTTTTGGATGTTGCTCCTCTCTACGTGATCTTGATAAAGTGATGTTTTTTCACCCTCATTATCCTGAGGTTGTGTCTGGAGTCTCCATGTCTGCCAAGTCATTGTTAGCAAAACTTGTTGAAGAGGGGTAGTGTTATGACCAGGTGAGAAGCGGTCTAGGGGGTTTCCTCTCAGCCTTTGCCTGGTTTAACCTGAACAGGGTTTAACTTGAAAACACTGTGTTTTAGCTCCCCTTAGTGAATCCTTGTTCACTGCTCCAGTTGTAAGGCAAAGAAATCAAACAGCTTTCCTTAGATTTAAACATGAAAGGTAGACGTTTATTAATCTTAAGCTCTAATCTGGTTAATGACTATGAATATGCAACGCGACCACGCTAGCATGCATAGCCGATAAACACACATGCAGATAGAGACAGAAAAAGTTGAAGGAATAAAGAGGAAAGGTCTGAGGCAATATCTGGTAGTTACAGTCCTTTAAGTTCAATGTGGAGTTTTTGGTTGCTGGGAAGTCTTGCAATTCGTTGGGGCCCAGTTCACGCTTCAACTTGTTCCGATGTAGGAGTCTTTTCTCTCGAGGTTTATGTGTCTTCCATGGGTCCGGTGGCTTGGGAGAAAAAGAGAGAGAGAGAGAGAAAAAGAGAGAGAGAGAGAGAGAGAGGGGCCTGCTAGTTCCAGCCTCAGTTGCACACTGCCTTCTGAATTCAAACTGTCCTGTGGCTAGTTCAAAAAACCTGGACCAGCCAGGTAGTCATGTGACCAGCTGGTTTAACCAGTCTTGGCTCTGTGGATTGTATCATCTTAGCAGGGCCTGGAATGCACTTCCTTATACCTTCAATGTCTGGTGATCAAAATCCATTTGGGTTAATTGGAGCAGGGTATAGCCCTTTGTCTCCACAAGCCGTGTCTCTTAGTATGCAAATGTCCTTGCAGCCCAGTGCCTGGTGATCTTCAAACAAGTAATTTCTTCACTCCAGCAATAGTTTAAAATCAATGTTCGTTTGACAAAATTAATATGCCTCATTCTTGGCAGGTGGGGGTCTGCATGACAGGTAGCAATTACCTTTGAATAGGCCATTTATATTTCTAATGCTTTCTTCAACACCTGACCAGACATGATGATTTGTTCAGGCTTCCAGCAGTTACCTTGTGTATTTGCAGTACAGGAAAGGTCACCTGACCTCTTACTCCATCTTGTTTTTCAGCAAAAGGTGAATGTTTTGACTTCAATTCATTAGTTCATTTTATAGTTCATAATTTCTCCTTGCGTGAGTATGACATGACACAAAGCCCTGTGTGCTCCTCACCAGGAACCAGCACTGTCTTTCAACAGAAAGAGCTTCCATTTGTTCAATGTTGAACTTACTTGTGACCAGGTCTGTGCTCGGTTTCCTGACAATAGTGATGACTCTTTCATCCTGTGCCAGTCTTCACTACCTGCTCTGTTCCTCCCAGACAATCGAGTGGCAAGACAGCTGCTAATGGACAAGGGCTATTCCCCCAACAACTGACTCAAGCGACCCATCAGGAACCCAGAACAGATGCAGAGTGCTAATATAAAGAGAACCATGGAACTTAGGAACATTGAAACAGAAGTAGACCACTTAGTTCCTCGAGCCACTTCCACCATTCACTGAGATCATGGTTGATCTTTGACCTAACTCTATACAACATCGGTCGAGATAATCTGGCTCAGCTGGCTATCTGACACCAATAAGGCCACTAGCTCATGGCTGGTAAGTGCCATCATCCTGAGAGAGGATAGCGACAGACAATACCACTTTAAAAAGGACAGTTCCACTAGAGCTAATGCCAGTTCAATGGCCCTAGCCTCAACATTCCTGCTGCTCTGCTTGCAGGCTCTCAAAGCCTCTGTCCATGCTCTCGTCCAGGTTTGGTAAGCCAGAGGAGATGCTGGACCCAAGGTGGCAGCAGTCTGACCTTCCATCAAAAAGAACTGTCGACAGAAGCTCCGTGGCTGTCGGGTCCGCACTGCAGTGCTCATACAGCTGATCAATCGCTCCAGGTTTGACTGCATAACCTTGATACTGTGCACAAATGTAGCAGACAAGTTGGAACTGGGCTGCTCCTTGCTGTCCAACATGGTGCACAAGCTCATTGGAAGGCCAGTGAACTGTAAGCAGATCTGTGTATGTTTATAGTATCAGTTGTGGCTCAGTTGGTAACACTCTCCCCTGTGGGTCAGAAGGTTGTGGGTTGAAGTCCCACTCCAGGGACTTAAACATAAAAATCTAGCTTGAGAATACAAGTACTGAGAGAGTATTGCATTGTCAGAGGTGTTGTCTTTCAATTGAGATGTCAAACCAAGGTTCTGTCTGCCCTCTCAGATGGATGTAAAAGATTCCATGGCACTATTTTGTTGAAGAGCAGTCAAGTTCTCCCTAGTTCCCTGGCCGATAATTATCATTCATCAACATCTCTAAAACAGATTATCTGGTCAATGTGGTTTGTGGGAGCTTGCAATGCACAAATTGGCTGTCACTCTTTCTACGTTACAATTGTGATCACAGTTCATTGGCTGTAAAGTGCTTTGGGATGTCCTGAGGTTGTGAATGGTGCTATATAAATGCAAGTCTTTATTTCTTCTTGAATTACCATCAGTCTTCTTTGTGACTGGCGTTACAAATCTCAGGCCTGCACTTGATATTCCTTTGACTTTGGGGTTACCAGTCGCACCCGTAAGCAGGCACTGTCATTATTTTCCGTCTCATAATAGTTGGAAAATTGCAGTCTGTGTGCTCACAATTTCCTCAGAGGCACTCCCAGGGAGCTGGGAGCACAGGATCATGGAATCAATCCTTGTGTGCCAGCAGGAGTCAGCACCTTCTAGAGAGAAAGAAAGTGAATGGAACAAATAAACTATAGTCAGAATGAATTGGCACTGCCTTGTTCTATTTAGTTAGTGTAGTGTGTGCTCAGCAATTTAAAAGCAGTGTTGAAGAAGCCCACAGCTCTGAATATTCAAATATTCATTTTAATAATCAATGGAATATTCAAGCGTAAAAATGAATCAATTGGTACAGATTAACATTTTGCGCAGTCAAGAAAATATCACATTCACGGCACATTCTCCAAATGAAATGAGCACAGAATAGATGTAAATCAATACCAGACTACCCAAAATTACTCATTAAAATCAAACAGACAGAAGACTATTTAAAACATAACCTAACAACTGACACTTATTGCGGCAAGAAGTGATTCTCTCAAAAACACAAGAGAGCAAGAATGGAGGCTGTGATGTTGTTTAATGCTCTTCAGAAACATGTTGAACCACCCTGAGCGTGTTAAGTGCACACAGATTTCTGAGCCATACCTGAATGCATTCTTTAACATGATATTTTTGTTGTTCCCTTCAACTGCCAGGGTAGAAATTGCAATGCAACTGCTCTCATTTGCATGCTTAATACACTTGTATTAAATTCCTGTCTATGCTATTTTAATACAGGTGTAAACCCAAATGGCCCTGTATTGAAATAGCCACAGTGTCTACTAATGAGTTGCGGGTGGGGCTGATCTTATGGCAGGGCTTACAGCAAACAGAGTCTATTTTACAGCAACCTGAGCCTATTTACTCAGCAAACAACAAACAGAGTCTACCCAGCAAAAAGCAAACAGGCTTTATTTAAAGAGTCTCTACCCACAGAGTCTACATACTCACAAACCTCAAAGTCAATTTACTCAGCAAACACAGTCTGTTTGAACAAAGTCTCTGTAAAGTACAGAAAACAGAACACATGACTGAAAGTCTCCCGCCAAAATCAGCATTATTTCTCCAGGAAAATGCAGAGTGGAGGATAGTTGTATAATATAAGTTATGGTGGGTAAAATCAATCTCAGTCACTTACAGCAGTGCAGTCTCCAGGCATGATTGACAGTGGAAATATCCAATCATCTCCATTCTCGCCAAGACTTGAGGGCCACGGCTTTATGAGGAGGCGGTGGCCCTGCCCACTGGCTTGAAAGCAAGGGCCGAGCCCACCTCCACCAGTCCAGGAAGCCACGACTGTATTTTACGGTTCTCAGGCAATTAACTGCCTGCTGTTGTGGCTTCCACCTCTCTGAGGTAGGATGACCCGCCTCCAAGAGCTGCCAGTCAATCGGAGGGCTGGCAGCTCTTCAGTCCCAGCAGCGCCACTGGGAGTGGTGGCCATAGCTCGGACTGCAGCAGTCCCAGACCCAGCCAATGATGGAGCCAGAGAAGAAGGTAAGTGGGGTTGGGGCTCACTGGGGCCAATATACCAGATCCCGATGAGGGGGAGGGAAGGTCAATCACAAGGGCTGTGGGGGGGAGGCATGTTCCAGGGGGTGAGGTCCGTGCTTCTGGAGGGGCCTTCCTTGAAACACAGGGTGCCTGATTGCAGCAGCAGGAAGTGGTTGTTAAGTGGTCATTAATTGGGAGCAGGTAGGTTACGGGCACAGCAACCCCCACCTTCCCACCCTATTTTATGCCCCGCTATCTCCCAGTCCACTCCTGGATTGGGGGTGGGGGGGTGGAAATTCCAGCTCTGGTGTCACACTATGGAGCCTAAAATCATAGGATCATAGGTCTCCATCTGTGCTGTACTATTCTATCAGCTCATCAAGTCCATGCAACTCTTTCGAAGAGCAATCCAGTTAGTCCCACTCCCACACTCTTACCCCTGCATGTTTTTCTCCTTCAAGTATTTCTCCAATTCCCTTTTGAAGGCTACTATTGAATTTGTTTTCATCACCTCCTATCAGGCAGTACATTCCAAACCCTAACCACTAGATGCATAAAAAAAGTTTTCCTCATGTCACCTCTGGTTCTTTTGCCAGTCGCCTTTAATCTGTGTACTCTGGTTATCAACCCTTAAGCCATTGGAAATAGTTTTCCTCTATTTATTTTATCTAAACCTTCATGATTTTAAACACCCCTATTAAATCTCCTCTTAGCCTTCTCCGCTGTAAGTAATACTTGGCATCAGGTGGCAGGACCGCATCTCCAACACAGAAGTCCTCGAGGCGGCCAACATCCCCAGCTTATACACACTACTGAGTCAGCAGCGCTTGAGATGGCTTTGCCATGTGAGCCACATGAAAGATTGCAGGATCCCCAAGGACACATTGTACAGCGAGCTCGCCACTGGTATCAGACCTACCAGCCGTCCATGTCTCCGCTTTAAAGACGTCTGCAAACGCGACATGAAGTCCTGTGACATTGATCACAAGTCATGGGAGTCAGTTGCCAGCAATCGCCAGAGCTGGCGGGCAGCCATAAAGGCAGGGCTCAAGTGTGGCAAGTCGGAGAGACTTAGCAGTTGGCAGGAAAAAAGACAGAAGCGCAAGGGGAGAGCCAACTGTGTAACAGCCCCGACAACCAATTTTTTCTGCAGCACCTGTGGAAGAGTCTGTCACTCTAGTATTGGCCTTTATAGCCACTCCAGGCACTGCTCCACAAACCACTGACCACCTCCTGGCGCTTACCCATTGTCTCCCGAGACAAGGAGGCCAAAGAAGAGCCTTCTCCGCTGTAAGTAGAAGGACCCCAGCTTCTCCTGCCCATTCAGCCCCTCAGGGGAGGTGGTGGTCTAGTGATAATGTCACTGAACTAGTAATCCAGAGGCTGAGCTTAATACCCTGGGAACAGGGGTTCAAATCCCATGACAGCAACTGGTGGAATTTAACTCAAAAATTATTTTTTTTAAATCTGGAATTTAAAAAAGGCTAGTCTCAGTAATGATGTCATGAAACTATCATTGGTTGTTGTAAAAACCCATCTGGTTCACTAATGCCCTTTAGGGAAGGAAATCTACTGTCCTTGCCTGGTCTGGCCTACATGCAACTCCTGACCCACAGCAATGTGGTTGACTCTTAAGTGCCCTCTGAAATGGCCTAGCAAGGCATTCAGTTGTCAAGGGCAATGAGAGATGGGCATCAAAGGGCCTTGCCAGTGATGCCCACATCCCATGATAGAATAAAAAACTGTAATCCCTCAACCCTAGAACATTCTAGTAAATCTGTTGCTTCTGCAAAGCCTTTACATCCTTCCTGAAGAATAGTGCCCAGAATTGGACACAATGCTCCAACTGTTTTATGTAGGTCCAGCATAACTTTATGCCTTTTGTACACTATGCCTCTGTTTATAAAACCCAGGATCTCATATACTTTATTCACTGCTTTGTTAACCTGTCCTGCACCACCAAAGATTTGTGCACAAACACCCCCGGGCCTATCTCCTCTTAAACCCCTTTAAAATTGAATCATTCAACATATATTTTCTGTCATTATTTCTGCCAAAATGTATCACCTCACACTTTTCTGCTTTGAATTTCATCTGGCATGTGTCTGCCCATTCCAGCAGCCTATCTATGTCCTTCTGAAATCTATTACTATCTTCCTCAGTCTTCAGTACATTTCCAAGTTTGTGCTGTCTGAAATTGTGCCCTCTACCCCGAAGTCCAAGGCATTGATGTATATCAAAAACAGCAGTGATCCCAGTACTGAACCCTGGTGATTTCCACTGTTATCGTCTCTCAAGTCTGCAAAACAACCACTCACCACAACTCTCTGTTTTCCATTACAACATGGCATCATCTGAGAAGAGAGAAAGAGTTAATGGGCTGGATTTTCAAAGGGCCATGAGGTCAGGACCCGGTGCAGGCGCGATTTCACAATCGCAGTCCCTGAAGGTCATTTCGGGATCCCAATGCCTCCAGGACTGTTTGTAATTTTCAAAGGGCCCACAGGCAGAAGGGAACAGGAAACCCACTCGCCACCAATTAACGGCCCCCTAAACTCCTTAAGGAGCTTGGTAAGGAGTCTGTCTGGTGCAGAATGGAATTTTTAAATTTTATTTTGGGGAACCCAAACAGTCTGGCACACATTAGTGCACAGCTGTCGGGTTCACTGCGGGATTATATGAAGTTTATTAGTCTTCGTCTTAAAACTGTTTTTTAATGGACCTTCTTGTGCCAATGCTAGTGCTGAACCTTCATTTTTCCTGCAATGGCCCCTTTCATCCCTGGGGATGCTGCTGGCCCAATAAGGAGTTGCCTGCTCTCTTTGAAAAGGCAGTGGAAGCCCCCAACATGGCTGCCACCGAGTACCAATTAGGGCATTCACATTAAAAAATAATGTCACAAGAGCGATGCAGCATCAAGACCTGGGATTCATCCGGGTTTCAGATTCCTGAAAATTGAAAATCCAGCCCAATTTTTCAGATTGGTGACCCTTTGTCAGTTTCCCCCGATCAAACCCCAATGGGACAGTTATCCACATCAGCCACTCTGAGTAAGGTGGCCAGTTCTATGCTATAGGTCCATGGCCATGTAACATTCCTCAGTGATGCACTAGAGTGTCATCCTAGATCATGCCTTAATCTTGGACTGGCACTTGAACTCACAATCTTCTGATGGTAAGTTGGGGAGTATTAGCAACTGAGCCAATTGGACACTTGTAATTTGATTTTGTACCTGGTAGCCTCAGATGATGAACCCTTCCTATTGTAAAAACTTTGCTCAGTTTAGTTAATCTCCTTAATAATCTTCAAACTTCAGTTAACTCTTCAAAACCTTCAAAGAAAACAAGTACAACTTCCTTAACTTTCCCTTCTGCCTTAAGATTCCTGATACCCAGTGGCGTCATTGCCCAGCCAATAACCTGTCAGGGCCAATAATGTCTTTCCAATGGTTCTATAGCTCTTTAATCAAGGTGATGGAAAGGACAAGTGTCATTGCGTCGTATGTACACTGGACAAGAAAGATGAAGGGAACGTGACAGAATTTAATCAATACCTTTGCTCATAGATTGCGTTCGACTGTTCAGAGAGACTGCATAATTTCTCAGAATCTGCAGCACCAAGTCTATTGAGACAATTTTATTTTTAGGAGTTTTGAACCAGCAACTAATAAGAAAGTAAAAACAGGTGGCGAAGATACAGTGTTCTGATCAAGTCTCAGACCCTGTTAATAATTACACTGCTACTACACGTGCACTGAAGAAAGAAATAAAGAGTTTGTGGTAACACAATTTTGAAGTTTTCAAGATAATTTAAGGGGATTAGCAGTTCAGTTGCTACAGGGAAGTCAAATACCAGGAGACGCAAGTTTAAAATTGGGAGGAAGGTGATTAATCCAAAAGAAACTGTATTATATGTTGGATAATAGCAATAATGCCTAAAGCAACATATGTGCACAACAGATTCATACGGCAATAGGTCCTGGATCTGCTCTATAGGTAGCTGAATTTATAGTCCTGCCAAAAGCTTTATCAGTAAATTGCAAATCCTTGTGTTAAGCTCAAACACAGAATAAACTTTCATTTGTGGGCAGCACGAGGCAAACAGGTTTCTGAATGTGCAGCCACAAAGACCCCAGGGAATCACTCGCAGCCCTTTTACATTGAGAAACCCAGGCAAATGGCCAAGACTCATACTATAGTCACAGGTGACACCGAGCTTAGATTCCAAAAGGTTCATAGATTATAAAGTGGAGGAAAAACCAAGGGAGGTATGGAATGACAGTTTTGCGGTTCGGTAAAAAAAAATAGTTAAGAGTAGATGGCGCAACCAGTAGATGCCTTGGTCAATAAGGCAGATTAGAAGTCCTGAAGTGCATGGCACAAGATGCCATTTGTGTATTGCCTAAACTTTCAAGGGCATCTTTTCAATTGGCTGCCCTTGATCAGCATTCCTCCTTTCCATCACCTGCCGGAGCTCAACAAAAGTACAATCGAGATGGGCTCTGGAGCTGGACCTTGCAGGGGAGAAAGTTGGAACTCCCACTGTGGTTCAGGCCACTTGGCTCAGAATGCAACCAGGAGCACTTGGAGTCTGACATCTGAAGGGCGACGGACTTGAAACGCTTTGGCATTCATAACTTTGCTGCAAATAGTCAGCAGAGGACAACTTCTCCCATGGACTATGTAACCGAGGGATTTGACATTTGACAAAGAAAGAGAGTCAGCATGTTCCTTCTCCATTACCCATCGCGCAGTTTGTTTCAGTTCAGATTTCCACAAACAGGTATCATAAAATAAGCCTAGGGGGGTTTGTATTTATTGCAATTTACCTCAAGGTGTTTGTGGAGCTGGCCTTTTGCCAGTTTTGTGTGTGTGTGTTATAGCCCAGGCCGCACATTATTCCAGGAAGCTGTCTTTTCTTCTGTCAGAGTTGACTGCACTGGGAAACCAGGAGCGAACTCCTCTGCTATTGAGAGACTGCATCATTTTTTGGCCAGTTTTTCTCAGGCTCACCTTTATGTGTCATTGTGATATTAGCAGCAATGCCTTTGTAAATGTCATAAGAAAAATTAAATTAACAGTGTCACAGAAAATAATGGGAATTAATGCCGCTTTATATTTATGAACTACCAACTTGCACTGACCCAGACATTTACTGATTTGAGTGGTTTAATTATTCAGGCACTCAATGTGGACACATGGTATGCAAACATGTCAAGGTCAGTAAGGTCTCCTTCGTTTGATGCCATCACATTTTTGGTGCCAGCATCCTTGAACTCGAAATGTTTGCTGTCTGATCCTTCTCGAAACAAAAGTCTTAAAGGGGTATCACCTTCAGGTAAAAGTATGTGGCAAACCTTTTAGTCCTTGCAACATTTTCCTCCTCCTCTCCTGAAGGGGTGACTTCACTCCTCCACATACCTCCACTATGGTACGTCACCATTCATCGTGTGTGAACTGAACTGACTGTTGTTTGCCTATTGTACCAGAGGGCCTATCATGGACAGGACTAGGATCTGATCATACAGTTTAGCAGTAAATAGTTCACTTATCCACTGGGCCATCATTTTTGGGAGATGCGCGTCAGGGTAGGGATGAGGGAGGGAGGAAAGCCACATCACAAGAAAATCAGCTGTAAGTGACGGGATGATGAATTTTGGTGAAATTTAAGTCATCACATTGGGTGTCCGTAACATTACGCCAATGTGCTTTGTTAAATGATAATTGTCTTTAATCTACTGACTGGAGATCTGATTTTTATTTAAGACACAGGGTGGCACAGTGGCACAGTGGTTAGCACCGCAGCCTCACAGCTCCAGTGACCCGGGTTCAGTTCTGGGTACTGCCTGTGCGGAGTTTGCAAGTTCTCCTTGTGACCGCGTGGGTTTCCGCCGGGTGCTCCGGTTTCCTCCCACCGCCAAAGACTTGCAGGTTGATAGGTAAATTGGCTGTTGTAAATTGTCCCTAGTGTAGGTAGGTGGTAGGAGAATGGTAGGTAATATGGGATTAATGTAGGAGGGGATGTGGTAGGGAATATGGGATTAATGTAGGATTAGTATAAATGGGTGGTTGATGGTCGGCACAGACTTGTTGGGCTGAAGGGCCTGTTTCAGTGCTGTATCTCTCTATGACTCTAAGACATAGACATTTAAAAAAAAAGCTACAAGGATGACTTTGCTGGCAGCTTAGGATGGTCACCTAATTTGCAACACTTTATCCTACATTGTATAGGCTTGTGAGGCCGGAAATGAAATGTCTGCTCAGTCCCCAGCAAGAACCGAGACCCAGGGAATTTAAGGGAACTACCTGTTCTTTTTCTTTTAGCCAGAAGAAATACTGCTAACTGCTAAGTTTGGATTACTGAGTGACTGTCATATGACAAGCCCCTCCCTATCTGTGGTTTTATGCTCGTGTTTCTCTGCAGCAAAGGAGAAGCAACTGGACTCTGACATGTGCAGACCCTAAGTGGGGGTTCCTCTCTCTCTCCATTTCTGCTTGAAAGCTTTCAAATCCTGCCTGTTGGACTGACCACCTTTGCATAATCCAGCTATAATCAGAAACCCTGTTGCAGGAAATCATCCGCATTACTGTCTCCAAGAGACCCACCGAACCAGTCATTTGCCTCTTCAAACTAAAAGCCTCAGGATCACCGAATTCTGCTGGAAGCCTGTGGAATTACCAAACCCCACAGACTGTATACATTGTTTTCTATGGACTAACTCAGCCAATCTACCTTTCCCCACTTTGTAACCTGTGTGTGTGTTAACCTCAAGTGTGTGTGTGTGCGTGCGAGCAAAAGTTGGCGCACTGTTTATTATTTTTAATAGTTCATTTTAGGTACAATACAGTTAACCTCTTTCTTTATTAATGCAAGAAAACCTGTTTAATTACTTACTTGCTATGATTACAAGAAGAACCAATCAAACACCTACTGAATTGGCCAGTGCATCCACTTTAAGAAAGAATAAAACCTGTTGTGGTCAGAAAAGGGAAGGGAAAAGAGGGAAGCCCTTCAACCCCTCCTCACCTGGCCGTAACAGTAAAAATATGTGACCAGGGTTTTAACCAATTTTTAAAATATTCAATTGGTGATCGCTGGCAAGGCCAGCATTTATTGCCCAATCCCAGTTGTCCTTGAGAAGGTGGTGTTGAGCCTTTTTCTTAAACATTACTCAGACTAGCTGTCAATTCCAGTTGCTTATTAACTAATTGAATTTAATTCCACCAGCTGCCATGGTGGGATTTGAACTCATGTTTTCAGGGCATTAGTCTGGGCCTCTGAATTACTAGTTGTGACATTACCAGTTCTGTGACATTACCACTACACCAGTCTGTCGGGTGAAGGTACTCCTACCGTGCTATAAGTGCAAGGGTATTAACCCAGCAACAATGAAGGAATGGCCGATGTATGTCCAAGTCGGGATGATGTGTGACTTGGAGGTTCCTATGCATCTGCTGCCTTTATCCTTCTGGATGGTGAAGGTCACAGATTTGGGGGGTGATGCTGAAGAAGCCATAGCATGTTGCTGCAGTGTATCCTGTAGACACTGTACACCAGTGGATGGGGTGAATGTTTAGGCTAGTGGATGAAGTGCTGATTCAGCAGACTGCTTTGTCCTGGATGGCGTTAGTCATCTTGAATGTTGTTCCAGCTGTACTCATCCAAGAAAATGGAGCGTATTCCAGTATTCCGCCACACTCCTGCCTTATGGGTGGTGGAGAGGCTTTGGGGAGTCAGAAGGTGAGCCACTTGCCACAGAATCCATAGCAGTGTTCCTTTAATTCGGCATCGCAGTGGCAAAATTCTGTTTAAGAATACCGCTAATTGGAGCGAGTGATTTGAAGCAGTATGATTTCCCGTAACAAGTGTCCCAAACTTCTACACTTCCCCCATGCAACAGGATATGCTATCCCAATAAAAGTAGTAACTTTCATTATTATAGCACCTTTCACGACCTCGAGGTGTCCCAAAGCCAATGAAGTACTTTTTAAAGTGCAGTCACTGCTGTACACAGCTTTGCATTAAAAGTCCCAGATGCAGTGAGAATATCTGGAAGATCACGAGTTGCTCAAACCACTTCAATAACTAAGCTCATTCTGTTGAAATTGCGCTGTGCGGTTGTCAAATCTAATTGGGTGCATTTCTGGAGATTTCATCACATGGCCTTCAATTACACAACCCACATACCCCCACCATTGGTCAACTGACATGTCCAACCTCAACATGCATCGCCTTCCCCCACCAAGTAGAAATCCAACAGGATTTTAATTACCCAATAGGATGATGCTTGACTGTCAAACAGCCTTTGGATCTCGTCTCCAATGTTTTTATAACTAATAAATGTTCAGAGAAAAGGAAGAAAAAAAATTGTCCACTATTTATTTTAATGACCCTCTGCTTTTTGTCCTGGAGTTGCTCACACCCCTGTCCCCAGAACAATGCTGGAAAGCTGGCAACTCCAATTATGGATATGTTTTCAATGTTCCGCCAAATTGAGACGGAATCAGCTCAGTTGAAATGAATGGGTTAACGCTGTTGGGGAAAATAAGAGACAAAAGGAATTTCACACACAAACAGCTTAACGCTAATACTCAGCAGCAAACGTTTAACCCCTGGTGCCAATCAAGTTAAAGGGGCCTGGTAGATTAACACACCATTCATTTACATCAAGCTCTCCAATTATTAACCAATTTATCTGCGAATGCCTGAGACTGTGGGTCAAAAAAAAGTCAGAAGATTAACCCCGTTCATTACCCGTTGCACTGCTAGTTGAGTAATCTCCTGAAATTTGACAAGGTGTATGTTTTTTTTATATTAATACTGCATCTTATAATTGTTACCTTTGCAGTGTCAATTGATGGGGGAAAAATCTGTGGGCAGGAGTTAATTGAAGTTCGGCTTTTTTAATTGCCTCATTAACATGTTTGCCGTCCCTGACAATGTGCAGTGTATAATTGTCACCCTAGCCGCACAGATGTTTTTTATTATTATTTTAAAAAAGGAGTAATCTGCCTCTCACTCTGCTGTACGCCAACACAGTCTAGCATTCTTGCAATCCTGGGATTTAATTAACAACATACCATTCCCATTCAGTCATTAGAACCACGGATTATATGCTCAGCAATATTTGAAGGAAATTAATTTTGCAAACACATTTTATCATTTAACGTATAACCCTTTGGAGTATCGAAATTCGGTGAACTTGCAGAATAATTGATTAATTTTTTCTTAAGAGTGAGAGAGTGCTGTGAGCACATGGCACACAGTGCCTGGATGCCAGTCACATGCAGCTGGCGTGGGCATTTCCACAGGAGCGATGCAGTTTGTGCAGAAAAAAATCTGCAGGTTGGCATTTATTAAAAATGACAGCTGATCATTCCTTTCTCTACTCCCGCCCCCGTTCTACTCCCCCCCCCTCCCCTCCGAAGGAGCTGACTCATGCGGAGGCATTTCCGTTGTGCGAACGTCCAATGGTGACCGTCAAGCAGGTTATTTAACGGTCGGGGTATCGCAGCTGATCTATTCCGAGCCTGACACTCACCTTTCAGGGGAGGGGGAGGGGGGAATCCCGGGGTAACAATGGGAGCACTGCCTAATTTGAACGTCCTAGGGAGTTTGTTTGACAGGTAAGGTGAATTTGGCAAGAATCCAAAGTAGTGTTGCCAACTCTGGCTGTGTTCATGGAGGTTTTATCACATGACCTTCCACCTCCAATCACTGCGCCCTACCATCAGCTCATCTTCAATAATTTTATAGCTATTTAAATGCACTGTTTTATTTTAAATGCCCCTGGAATTTTTCTTCCGAAGTTGCTCTATCAGTTTCCAGGAGATTAACCTTTAATTCTTGGAGGGTCCAAGATAAGCTTGGCGGTTTTGGCAACCCTAATCCAAAGTAAAGGTTAGGCCTGATACAGGAGTGGAGAGGAACATGTTTTTCTGGAGAATGTGCTCTCGCTCCTTCAGAGTTAAGACGAGCGCAATTCTGGCTTTGCACTGCACTCTTCCAGCATCCACATGAAGCTGTACGACTTTACATCAACACTAAACTTCTAGGGGCCAATATTGCAAGTTCTTCTCACTGCTGGCAGGAAACCTCATCCATCAGCTGCAAAAATATCGCCCGTGTGTATTCCCAATGCACATGGTCAGCAATGCAGGACTCTCTAACCTGCACAGTCTTATAAAACTGACCTTTAGTACAAAAGCACTCATCAAAGGTAACAACAACTTGCAATTATGTAGCACCCTTTAACATAGTAAAACATCCCAAGACGCTGAAATTTAGTATTTGCGCAGTAAAATTTAGATATAAAAGTGTTGAGTCATTATTTTTGTCAACTTGTTGATAAATAGATGTATGACAATATACGTAATTGTTGCGGATTTGCAATGTTAAATCAAATCTGTGTTTGTCCTCTCAGGTGAATGAAAGCTTCCTGCAGTATTATTTCAAATGGGAGTTCTGCCCAGTGTCCTTGCCAATATTGGTTCCTCAACCCAGCATCATTTTTTAATGCCACATGTGGGAGCTTGCTGTGCGCCAATTGAGCACATTTCCTACACGCCTGAGTTTTACACTAACCCTTTTAATTGACAATTGAGATCTTTCGTTACGTTTTTTGGAACAAGGAATCTTCACTGTGATACGGTGGGACTGTAACTGATCTATTTTAAGGTCACAATTGGTGGCTGCAGCACATATTTTTATTGCTCAGTACATTGAAAGCTTTCTTTACTGTTGGGAGTTTGATCTGCTGTTTGCATGGTCAGAGAGAGTGAGAGTACAGCGATACATACAGAATGAGTTGTGATGCTTTGATTGGGCCATTTGTGTGAGGAGCTCTCCAAATTGGGAAATTTTGAAACTCAGATTTATGGACAAAAACAGTGAGATTGAACTCCAACCTATTTGGATGGTTTTATATTTGAGAGCGAAACTGCAAATTGGGAAATATTAATACAAAGAATATTTTGTACTGGCTGCTATCACGTTCATGCAAAATTAATTTTGCTGAAATATGCAGCAAATATGTAGACCATGGATATTTAAATTCATAATAAATTTAACTATACAGTCAGTAAAAATTCAGAACAAACTTAAATTCACAGTAATTTTAAATGATCTAATTGGGTGAAATATATCTTGTAGCAAACATTCCCCAATTTATATAGCACATCAAAATCCTGTCTTTGCCAATACACACCTGCAGGGCCTTTCTCCTCCTTACCTACTGTCTTTCGAATAAGATATTAAACCTCATCTACCCTCTGCCCTGTAAAAGATCCCATGGAACTATGTTGAAAAACAGTAGGGGAGTTCTCCCCGGTGTCCCGACCAATACTTATCCCTCAACCAACATCACTAAAACCAATTTACCTGGTCATTATCTCATTGCTGTTTGTGGGAGCTTGCTGTGTGCAAATTGGCTGCCACTTTCCCTACATTACAACACTGACTACACTTCAAAAGTACTTAATTGGCTGTATAGCACTTGGGACGTCCTGAGGATGTGAAAGATGCTATACAAATGCATTTCTTTTTTTCATCTTCCTTACTTACTTCTGCAATCCCCTCCCGCCTCTATCAGAACTCACACGCTCCACTCTCTTAGTATAAACTATGTCACTGCTTACTAACGGTAGCAGATACCTCAGCCAATCTGGAGTTATTTCTCAAAACCCTTCCCTCCAGCTCACGCCATATCTCTTCAGCTGCAAGATCTTCCTCAAAACCATCTGGCCTCGCCTTCAGATCACATCCCTGACTTTGCTCCCAATTCTTGCTCGCTGCTCAACATCTCCCTCCTCCAACCCTCTTCACCTTCCTCAAACTCACCGCAAAATGCCTTTGGACATTTTGCTTCATTCAAAAGGTGTTAAATGCTGTTCTCAGAGTTTTAGACCATAGTGCTCTCTCCAACTAAATAGGAGTTGATGAGCCTGTGTGTGTTGACAAGGTCTCACTACATGGCACATAGTGACTTGAGGCGGAGGCTTGCTTTGAGTGATGTCTCATTTTAAAATTTCATCCGAAAGACAGCACCTCCAGCAGTGCAGCACTCCCTCAGCACTGCAGTGGGAGAGTCAGCCCAAATTTTGTACTCGAGTCTCTGGAGTTGAATGAATTCCCCAGTGGTCCTTTTAAGACATAACCTGGCACAGGTTGTGGTAATACTGGCCTCAGTACCTCTGGGTTAGCAGAAGGGGGGTGGGGGGCAGGGAAAAAGACTCAGAGTTCCCAATCCTGGTTTGCTATTCAGTGATTCCTGCCAGAAAATGCATGAGAGCAGGATTGGCGTCCCATGGTCAAATAGCCTGCCTGCGTTGGTTCGCACACACTAGGAACAGTCATTTCTGAGGAATTGGAGACCGGCTGTAGCACCTGTGGAACTGAACCCCCATATGACAGATTAAAGCAAAAAGAAATGTTCTTTCCCGGCTCGGACTTCACCTCTTTAGAAGCAAGTGATAGAAATCAATCAAATGCCACGACAAGACTTCTTCAGCAGAGAGCTCATGTGCAGCTTGTGAGAGGTGTGTCTGCAGTCCAGGAGACAGAAAGCTGCCCCGCTGAGCTCAGTGATTTTCGAGTCACTTCCTTGGTTGTACAAGTACAACGGACAACCTGAGCTGACATGACTTCTCCTGTGAAGGAAACAGGCAGGGTCTGAACCACAGCTTGAGACCAGTGATTAAAACAGCATGGGGACTCGTCAATTAAGTGTGTAATGTTGTACCACAAGTAATTATTAGGGACAGTGATGCATTAGCAGTTATTACTTTGTGCTGTCATGCTTTCAGAGCTCAGGCTATGCACCAGGTTATTAACTCACCTCTCCATGCACTTTTCTGGTCAGTCTAAAGCAGTGGGACTCTCCATCTTTGACCTTGGGGTCAGAATGTAGCAAGAGTTGAACATATAAAGTGTTCTACTCAAGTGGTGAGTGAGCTTGGTTGGCAGTGATATGCAAAGGATGCTTTCTTCCTTCTACTCTTCCCGAATTAAACAATGTCTTTCCAGTGGGACTGATTGGATATCTTTTTCAAAGAGCCAGCACAGACACGACAGGCTGAATGGCCTCCTTCTGTGTTGTAGAAATCAAAAGATTCTATCAGAAAGGTTAGGTTGAGGCCAGTTTCCAGCCCTCAAGAATCCTGCCCTCTGTGAGAGAACACTTTGGGAGCACCCACGATCTACAAGTTCTGGCTTTCCCATTTTTAATTTCCCTACGTTTTTCTTTATCTCTCGGTCTCTCTGCCTCCTTTGTCTTTCGCTCCATATTCTCCCTCTTTGCCTTTTCTCAATTTCAGTCTCCTCTCTTTCTCTTATCTTTTCTCTCTCTCTGTCTTTTGTCTCTCCGGCTGCCCCATCTCCCTCTCTCGTGTATCCATTTTCCGTGTGTCAGGACAGGTAAGCACTTGGGCCACATCACGAGTGACAATTGAATAAGTTTTCAAAGAGCTGCACTGGCAAAATCAAAGGCCTGGGTAGTCCATTTATGATGGAATATTCCTTCAAGGGCATTCTCTGTAAAATGTATCAGGGCCGTGATCTGGAAACACAAGGGAATACTGGCATCCTATGACACGACCTTACCTTAGGATACCTTGCACTTGTTATTCCAGCCACTGATACATTGAGTCTCAAAGGGCCAGCAGCCCTGCCACTGTATCATCGCATCTGGATCCCTTGGTCTAACCTAGTGTGTGCAGCCAAGCTGGAGTGTTAACAGTGATAGGTTCAGTAGGCCTCTCTCTGTATGAAATGAAAGACTTGCAGTCATGCAGCACCTTGCATGACCTCTGGAGGTTCCAAAGTGCTTTAGCCAATGAAGTACTTTTTGAAGTGTTGTAAATTAGAAAACACAGCAGCTAATTAGCAAACTCCAACAAGCAGCAATGTGATAATAACCAAATATTCTGATTTTTAGTGGTGTTGGCTGAGAGGTAAATATTGATCAGGACATAAGGGATAACTTGCCTACACTTCTTTGAAATAATACCATGGGATCTTTTACATGCATCTGTGAGGACAGACAGGATCTCAGTTTAATGCCTGATCCCAAAGATGGCATCATCTGACATTGCAGCACTCCCTCAGTACTGCTCTGGAGCATCAGCCTGGAATTTGTGCTCAAGTCTCTGACAGGGGACTTGAACCCACAACCATCTAACTCAAGGGTGACAGTGCTATCAACTGAGCTACAGCTTCATTTTATGCCAATAAACCAAATCCCAGCAAGACCCAATGCCTTTGGGAAAAGAGAGGAGGAAATGGGGAGAATAAAAGGAATATAGGGATAAGTAATACAGGAATATTAGGGAATAGGCAAAGGCCATTCAGTCCCTCAGTCCTGCACCACTCTTCCATTAGGTTATGGCTGATCTGCACCACAACTCCATTTCTCGCCTTTGTTCCATATGCCCTACAACTCCCACCGAACAAAAATCTAGCTATCTCCGTCTTGAAAGCTCCAATTGTCCTCCAGCATCCACAGCCTTTGGAGAACAGAGTTCCACTCTATAAATTTGATGTAGTCACTGTCCCGTCACAGAGCTCACACAACCACGATGCAGAATGCAGGCACTAATGCTAATTGAAGCACCCGAACTGCCACGCTGATTGAGAGCAGCGAAGGCCAGAGATCAAGCCTAGAGCCTTGCTATTCAGTATAGGTCAGGATATTCACTGCCTTAACTGTCGGAGCCATCAGGGCAGCTAGGCAACAGTGCTTTGAAATATTCATCCTAGTGGTTAAGCTTTTATTTTTCTTTGGTTTCATTTTGAAGGCTGTGCCTGAAGCAGTAATGAAAATAATTACCTCCCATTTTCCGTCATTTTCATCTATTTTGTGGTAGAAATAACCACTTTTTTCTGACATCATGGTAAATTTGTGAAAAATCACCTCATAATTTTCTTGCAAAAATGCTCTACAGCCACCTGGTCGATGTATAATGTCTTTTTTGTTCTTTAGGAAAGGTCAGGTAGCGCTACTTTGAGAGACAGTCCATCCAATATTCACAACAAAGGTTATTCAGTACGTTCAACCCATTGTCCACTGAGAAGGATAGCACCCGCCATCGTTAAATCTAATGGTCTTTTCAATGGCTCCAAAGATTTTGCCTCCACTGTCCCTAATCAGGAGACTATTTGAGCTATTGATCATTGTTCGAGGCTGATAATGTGGTCAGAGACACTTGAAGCAGTGCAATTTAGTCACAGGAACACTATTATCAGGTAAGCCTGAGGCCTATTCTGTGCACGATGTGGACATAATCCAGAGCTTTGTGCACAAGTCTCATGGAGAGGACTAGTTAAACAAATGCTGGCTAAACATCCCTTTGAAATGGATGCTTCTAGGAATATCTGATTAGGAACTCACTTTTTGTCAGTTTGTATTGATATCCCTTTGTTCTACACCAACAAGTTGCATTTATATAGAGCCTGTAATGCTGTAAAACGTCCACAGGTGTGTAATCAAACAACATTTTGACACGGAGCCACATGAGGAAATATTAGGGCAGGTAACCAAAAGCTTGGTCAAAGATGTAGGTCTTAAAGGAAGAGGGAGAGATGGAGAGGTTTAAGGTGGGAAATCCAGCGCTTCAGGCCTAGACAGTTGAAAGCATGGCCGCAGGTAGTGGAGTGACGAAAATCGGGGATGCACATGAGGTCAGAATTGGATGAGCGCAAAGGGTTATAGGACTGGAGGAGGCTGCAGAGATAGGGAGGGATGAGGCTGTGAGGGATTTGGAAAGGGGGATGAGAATTTTAAAATTGAGGCATTGCTGGATCGGGAGCCAGTGGCCAGTGTAGGTCCGTGAGCGCAGGGGTGATCTGTGAATGGGACTTGGTGCGTGTTAGGATACGGGCAGCAGAGTTTTTGATGACCTCAGGTTTATGGAAGGTGCAAGGTGGGAGGCCAGCTATGCAATCATGATTTAACTTCAAATAGTGATAATCAGAGATAAGACTGCAAGCTATACTAGTCAGTCTTTCAGGATGTCACATGGAGAGGCAAGACCAATGCAACGTGCAGGTCAGACAGGGATAGAAGGCCAAGGGGTAATTGGGTCCATGTAGAGGAAGGGGGTTAGAGGGGTTTTGGATCAATTTATTACCCTACTTCTAATTCTATACCCCTTAACCTTGTCCAATAGTGTTTGTTCTCTGTGGTAACTTTCCATATACCAATTATTGCTTTTCTGCCTTTCACTTTATCTGCCATGTCTTCACGGAACACCAGCAACAATGACTTGTTTTAACCTAAGGACTTTAAATGTAGACAAAGCATCCCAAGACTCTTCACAGAGGTATAATCAGACAAAAATGGATGGTGAACCAAAGAAGGAGATAATAGAAGAGGTGACTAAAAGCTTGGTTAAAAAGGTTTTTTGTGCAACGAGTAGTTAGGATTTGGAATGCACTGCCTCAGTCCTCAAACACACATCCACTCTCAACAAAACCCTGAAAAATAGTTCCAAAGACCTCTGCCCATAGGCCCCATAGTGTGTTTCTAATCTCCTCCTTTATCCATGTTATTCTGAAGCTTGATGTAGTCTCCTTTTTAATGAAAAAAAACTTGCATTTATATTGCTCCTTTCATGACTACCAGACACCCCAAAATGCTTTACAGCCAATGACATACTTTTGAAATGTAGTCACTGTTGTAATGTAGGAAACGTGGCAGCCAATTTGGGCACAGCAAGCTCCCACAAACAGCAAAGTGATAAATAACCAGATAATCTGCCTTTGTGCTGTTGATTGGGAGATAGATATTAGACGGGACACCAGGGAGAACTCCCCTGCTCTTCTTTGAAGTGGTGCCATAGGATCTGCTACATCCACCCAAGAGGGCAGACAGGGCCTCAGTTTTGCATCTCATAAAAAAGACAGCACCTCTGACAGTGTAGCACTCCCTCAGTACTGCACTGGCGTGTCAGCCTAGATTTTTGTGCTCAAGTCTCTGGAGGGGGACTCAAATCCACAACTTACTGACTCAGAAGCAAGAGTGCTAGCAACTGAGCCATGGCTGCCACACAAGGTTACCTTGCAGCTATCAGAACAGGTCATAGAAATTTCCCGATAGCACTGGACAAGTGGGCTGCTCAGATGAATACAAGTTTTGAAGAAGCAGAGCGCTTTGATTTGCTTGTAGAATGACATGGAATCAACGGGAACCACTGTCGCTTTTGGGACAGAACTGATTCGTTCGCGTGTGTATGTGTTTTTTTTAAAGTATTGCAAAGAGAAATCAAGTCATTTTTTGTTAGGTTTTAAGATTGAATAACCTGACTTCTCCCCAAGATCATGGTGCAGCTATGAGAACAGGTAATAGAAAACCAACAAGCAACAAATCCCTCCCTCACATCAAATGTTAAGGCAGTTGTGGATTAGGACATTAATATCCAAAACAAGCATCTTTAATTCCAGTTAATTTCTTCCCAAGATTACTAAAATCATTACTGTCCCCATCCTTCCTCATACAATGTACAGATTTATACAACTCAAGTTTTAACAAACGTCCTGACTTACCTTGTCCCTTCTCCTGCCCTTTTCAGCCTTTGTTGTGTCTTTGGCTTTGGACACTCTGCTCTTGATAAGAAAAGGGCAAAGGCCTTTCAACCAAAAGCCCAATGGACACAACAGTAGTTTGCATTTATATAGCACCTTTAATGTAGTAAAACGTCCCAAGGGGCATCACAGAAGTAATTATCAAACAAAATTTAACTGTTACGACCAGGTGGGAAGGGGTCTAGGGGTTCCCTCTCAGTCTTTGCCTGGTTTCACTGTAACAGAGTTTAATATTAAAAACACTGTATTTTAGCTCCCCCTCAGTGAATCCTTGTTCACTGCTTTCCAATTGTAAGGCAAATAAATCAATCAAGACAGGTTTTCTTAGATTTAAACAAGAAAGATGGAAGTTTATTAATTTTAAACTCTAATCCGGTTAACAATTACAAATATGCGATGCGACCACGCTAGCATGCATATGCGATAAACACACACGCATATAGAGACAGAAAAAGTAGAAAAGAATAAAGGGGAAACGTTTGAGGCAATATCGGGATTATAATTACAGTCTTTTAAGTTCAATGTGGAGTCTTTGGTAGCCAGTAAGTCCTGTAATGCGTTAGGGCCCAGTGCATGCTTCAACTTGTTTTGATGTCGGGCGTCTTTTCTCTCTTGAGATTTAGGTGTCTTCCATGGGTCCGGTGGCTCGGGAGAAAGTGAGACAGAGCGACGAGCGAGAGACAGAGCGACGAGCGAGAGACAGACGAGAGGCTTCCGTGTTCCAGCTTCAGTTGCAAACTGCAGTCTGAATTCAAACTGCCCTGTATCTCATTCAAAAGCCTGGTTCAGCTGGTCAGTCATGCGTGGGGGGTGTAGGGCTGTCTCTTACCGACAAGATGTGGAACCATTGGCCAGACCAACCTCTGTGAATTGAATCAGTGAGCAATTATTTTGTCTCTCCAAGCACTGTCTTAGTATGCAAATGTTCTTCCACCCAAGTGTCTGGCGATCTTCAAACAAGTCATTTCTTCACTCCAGCAACTGTTTAAAATCAACGTTCATATGGCAAAATTAATATGCCTCATTCTCAGCAGGTGGGGGTCTGTATGACATAACACTGAGTTGCAGGAAGAATTAGGACAAGTGACTAAAAGTTTGGTCAAAGAGTTAAGTTTTAAGGAGCATCTTAAAGTAGGAAAGAGAGGTAGAGAGGCCAAGAGGTTTATGGAGGGAATTCCAGAGCTTAGGGCCAGGCAGTTGCAAGCCCTGGTGCCAATGGTGGAGTAAAAAATGTACAGACAAATACTCCCTTAGCCCCTTTCTCTAATACAGACAATGCTCAGACCAAGAAAACAGAATTCTTACTCAGTCAGAAAATGAGACACAAATGAATGTGAACTGATTGCACTGTTCAATTTTACAAGAAGTCATCAGACACCCTGTCATTATACAATGAGCACAGGCGGCGCGTTCACAAAAATTTGAAACTTAATTAAAACAAAATAAGAAACTAGACAAGAAAAATAAGGCAATCTAATGATGAAGAGATGAAGTAATAGATTATTAAATTTATCAATTGAGGGATTGTATTAAACTAACACCATTATAGTACTGTCAGCTTCCATATTACACTTTGGTATGTAAAATACAGCAATGCAGACTTAACAGAGTTGCTCAGAGCTTGCGATTCTAATGGAAATGGTTAGCAACGCAACATATTTTATTGTGTTAGAGGTGGCTCAGTTAATGGCATGTTCACCTCTGCAATTAGAAGCTGTGGATTCAAATCCCACTCCAAAAACCTGAGCACAAAAATCTGAGCTGCAGTCCAGTACAGTTTTGAAGGAGTGCTGCACTGCCTTTTGGATGCAATGTTAAACTGAGGTCCAATCTGCCCTCTCAGGTAAAGGATCCCATGGCACTACTTACAAAGAAGAGCAGGGGAGATAACCCTGGTGTCCTGACTAATGCATAAGAACTAGGAGCAGGAGTAGGCAATTCAGCCCCTCGAGCCTGCTCCGCCATTCAATACGATCATGGCTGATCTCACCTCGGCCTCAACGCCACTTTCCTGCCCATTCTCCATAACCCTTCAACCCATTACTAATTAAAAATCTGTCTATCTCCTCCTTAGATTTGCTCAATGTCCCGGCATCCACCACTCTGTGGGGTAGTGAATTCCACAGACTCACGAACCTTTGAGAGAGAAGTAATTTCTCCTCGTCTGTTTTAAATCTGCTACCCCTTATCCTAAAACTATGACCTCTTGTTCTAGATTGCCCCACCAGAGGAAACATCCTGTCTACGTCTACTTTGTCAATCCTCTTAATCATCTTATATACCTCAATGAGATCTCCTCTCATTCTTCTAAACTCTAGAGAGTAAAGGCCTAAACTGCTCAATCTCTCTTCATAAGACAAACCCCTCATCTCTGAAATCAATCTAGTGAACCTCCTCTGAACCAATGCAACTACATCCCTCCTCAAGTAAGGGGACTAAAACTGTACGCAATACTCCAGGTGCGGTCTCACTAATGCAACTTGTACAGTTGCAGCAACACTTCCCTACTTTTATATTCTATTCCTTTAGCAATAAATGCCAAAATTCCATTTGCCCTCCTTATTACCTGCTGTACCTGCATACTAGTTTTCTGCGGTTCATGCACGAGGACACCCAGATCTATCCCTCAATCAACATCGCAAAAACAGTTTATCTGGTCATTATCACATTATGGCTTTGGGACCTTTCTCTGTGTAAATTGGCTTCTGTATTTCCTATATTACAACAGTGACTACACTTTAATAGTAAATCATTGGCTCTGAAGTAAAGCATGGCTACCCGACCTGAACCCGACCAGACCCAACAACGTGTCGGGTTCGGGTCGGGTCTCTTTTCCGGGTCGGGCTGGGCGTGCGTACAGTGCTGCCTTGCTCGGGGAGGGAAGTAATCTTCAAAATTTGAACATTTAGCCAGGACGTCAAGGTGGGAAACGTGCTGCCGGAATGGAGGATCACAACATTTGGACAAGGTAAAGCACAATAACCAGGTCAGGTCAGACGCTCGGGTCCGGGTTGGATGTGGTCAGGTCGGGCCCAGGTCGGGTTTCAATTTCATATCCGAGCAGGCCTTCACTGTAAAGCTCTTTGGGATATCCTGACATAGTGAACACTGCCAGTCTTTTTTTTTCTTTATATTGGTTGGCAAAACATAGCGATGAGTGGCACAATAGGTTTTGACTCTGGCCTTTTGCCTCTGAAGACCGTGGGTTCCATTTCAGCCCAGAATGATGGGGTGGAAGTCTGCGGACTGTGAAGGTAATATCTGCAATGAGATTGGGTACTCCCAACCCAGTTTCTGATTGGGTACTCCCAACCCAGTTTCTGATTGGGTACTCCCAACCCAGTTTCTGATGGGCACCAGATTGAGAATCAGAGAGTCCAGAGTGGCCGGTGGAGGAGATGCTTAATGGTTACCCTGCTATAGGAGAGGATTTGGTTTTGTGGCTAAGGAACCTTTGCTACGAATCAAGCCATGTGATGTTGGGGCCTCAGGTTGCCAACTGTAGTTGGATGTGTTCCTGGAGGTTTCATCAAAGGACCTCCCACCTCCAACCGCTTTGACCAGTCCTTTTGTTCGCTTCTCCAGTATTTTTTTTAATTCATAATAAAAGCACTGTTCAAAGAAAATGAAAATCACATGATTCTTTTTAATGCCCCTCAGTTTTTTTTTGTTCAGGAGTTGCTCACAGTAGTGTTCAAAGAAACTAATCTGTAATTCCTGGAAATCCCAGGTCAATCCTGAAGGGTTGGCAACCCAATTGGGGCCTGAAATGGACAGTGTTCCTTTCTTCACTATTTATTTGCTGGCAAACCTGAATGACAAACCTGAGAAAGGATCAATAAATCCAAAGGGAAAGCATGCGCTGAAACCGAAAAATATTTTCAATGGAAATTACAACCTTTTATCCCAAACAGCGCACAAGCTTACCATGTAAATCTCGCACGAATGCACAGTGCTGTGCATATCAAAGGCTGATTGAACTGACTTACATTTTTAAAAAAGGAGAACATTGCCCACAATTTGGTACTGTCCATGATTTATGTGCCAGCCAGTTTGCCTCAGCATTCAACTTACCTTGTGATCGTATCACCAATGGCAGCTCTGTATCATGGAGCATGCCACAGCTTCCTGTGTTGGGAAAGGTTCCATTAAAGCTATTATATTATTCTCCAATATTTGTAGAATAACTTACGGTTGTAGAAACAATGTGTGGTTTAAACAAGATGTGGGACTCTACTGTTTACGAGAAAGGAAAACCAGGGAGCAAATGGAACCTGCTTAACTGACGGAGTCCTTGTCATCATGAATTATGCGGCCAATGTGCTTCCATTACCTGATTTCAGGAAAACCACCGAATCTCAGTATGTGTCCGCTCTTTAAAGCACAGTAGAAGCCCATATTTTCACAACAAGCCCAATAACCACAGCTTAACACATACCTCTCAATCTATGATGTGTTGAGTGGGTAGAATCCAGGTCTGGTGATTGACGCAGGAATATAAGTCAGCTGCTTTTGGTAGCTTGGGAGCCTGTGCTGTTGTTACTGGTGTTTCTGCTAATCGGTGACATTGGTTAATATCGTAGCCTCTAAATTAAATGAGGCATTTGGGAAATATGGCTGAATGGTGTCATGGACACTCTTTATTCCTCAACCAACATCAGATTATCTGGGCATTATCACATAGCTGTTTGTGGGAGTTTGCTGCTACACTTCAAAAAGTACTTAATTGGCTGTAAAGTGCTTTAGAATGTTCTGAAGTCGTGAAAAGCGCTATATAAATGCAAGTCTTTCTCTCTGAAAGACAATTGTCACTACATTTCTTCAAAGAAAGAACTTGCCCTCAAGCATGTCATCATGTCCAAAGGTAAATGCCAATGACACATTGTAGACAAATGTAGCAGCCATAAGAATGACAATGTACACACAGTAGGAGCGCTCAAACAGTAACCAAGTTAAATGATCAGTTAATCGGTTTTGGTGATATTGGTTGAGGGAGGAATATTAGGCAGCATGCCCAGAGTACTTCCTGCTCTCCTTTGAACAATGCCCTGGGTTTTTTTTTTTAACATCTACCTGAACAGGTAGATAGCACTTCAGTTCAATGTCTTGTCCAAGGGATGCAGCACTCCCCCCCACTCCTACACTGAAAATGACAGTCCAGGTCATGTGTTCAAGAACTGGAGCAAGGTTTGAACTCCCAATCTCCTAACTCCAAATGTAAGAGTGCTTACACTGAGCCAGGCCTGACAGGGCTCGTGGTTACACTGAGTGTTTCAGTGCTGGCAAATGGCAACCCATACCGATTAAAGCTCTCAACTGCAACAAATGCTTCAATCAGCTCTCGGAGTGTCAGCAAGCATACTGAAGCATTCATCATAGTCATAATACACAGATGTGAATCATTATGCAACAGTTAGCATAGCACTGTAGAATTAATGTAAAGGCCACCTAAGTTTACAAAGATTGCTCATTCTGTTTGAATAAACAGACCATGCACAGATGACACTAAGTTTAAATTGACTTGTCTTTACTGTGCAGTAGGACTGAGACAGAATGATTATGTGGTGTGGTTTTCCCCTACCCGTCTACTCCATCCCCTAACTCTGACCAAATGTTTAAAAACGTTGTAAAGCACGTTACATATGTTGCAGACTGGCACATTCCAAGGTCCAGGACTACGTGCTGAGGGACGCACTAAAGCTTGGGGCAGCTGCAGCAAAGGCTCAATGGGGAAAGACCACTGTGTAAGGTCCCCCCACCAAGCTGAACGGAGGGGCTGGATCCATGGAAAACCCCTTGAACTGTATTGGGAAAATTTTCATTTGCTGAAAAATGTATATGGCATGAAAAATGAAATGCAAGGGTTGTGAGGCAACTCACTCATGCATTGAAGGAAACTGGCCTCCTTTGCATGGTTTGTAATTTTTGACCTGGTGCTGTTTAGAACGGTTTTCTCATGTATTTTTTTTTTTACAGATTTTTATGAATAAAGTATATTTTGGAAATAAAAAAAGATATTCTATTTTAAACAGAATCACCCACTGATCATTTGTCATGTTATTTTAATAAATCCATTTCAGTTGCAAGTGTGTTTTGTGTAGAACTGATATGAATTGATTTCCAATTTTATTTTAAATCTACGGTGTTTCACAGTTACTATAAAATAAATTGGGGAAGGGTTGGAGGGGGTGGGGGCATTGCTGAGAATTAGACTGTACCCTGTCACCTCTGGGACCTGGTCGAAATTCATCTGAGGGCTGATGGGACGAGTGTCCGTTAACTTCTGTTAACTCTCACCTCCAAAAGGCTCCCATGACTACATAAATGTGACTCTTCTGTTTCTCCCACCAGCCTGAGATTGTCACCTGGTGCCAAATTATGGACAGCTTTATGAGTCCATTCCTGCGGATTTACATTTGATCGTAATAAAACCAATGTGCAGAGGAGACTTTCATTGTATTAGCCTAAGCTAGGTTCAAATCCATGTGCCAGAGCTGACTGGATATAATACTGGCCCAGGCACCACACTGAACCTCCTGAGCTCGAATATTTTTTGCTTATTGTTCCTGGGTTTTAACTGTTCTTTTGCTTCTCCCAGGAGCTTACATGGCTGGGGGATGAGGGAGAATGCAGAGGAGAGTGGGTAGGAAATGGCTGGTCATAGTGCTGCAGCCATCATATGTGAGGGCAGACTTGATGGGTCAGCTGGTCTTTTCCTGCCTGCAATTTTCTATGTTTAAAACTGCAAATTGATTTTTGGGCTTTTTTTTTGTTAACTTCTGAAAGAATGCACGGAGTCAACCATGCTCTCTTACATGTAATACTGGAGTCAGCATGGCCCAGATGGTAGCATCTTGCTGTTGGGTTAGAAGATTCTGTGTTGAAGCCCATTCCCAGGACCTTGAGCTCATAATCCAAGCTAACACTCCACTGAAGCACTGAGGGAGTACTGCATTGTCAGAGGTGCCGCCCTTGAAATGAAGCTGAGTTAACACATGATGGGATCTTCTAGCAGCTGACAGATTCCTTCAATCTGCTCAGTTAAGGCATTAGGTTCTTTTATTTTGTTACTGTTCTGTGCTGGGTTAAAACTGGTGTCACATCTCAATCAGCTGGCCAAATCACAGAGCCTTGATTAGTTAAGACCAATCTTAAGTGGTATATAATTATTTGTCACATTATTGACACAATAGTTGCAGCTATAAAAGAGTTTATTGATATTTTATTACATCAACAATTATTTACAATGAATACAGTCAAACTTTCTTCCTTGGAGAGAGAATATTGATCATGTTGTAAGAAACCATTGTCTAGAAGTCAACAGTCTGAATGTAAATGTGAGTTGTTTTACATTTAGACATATAGTAAGAAATACAGTACAGCCCACTGAATATAAACTTTGATAAGATTAGATCCCAGCAAAGATCATCTTTTTCATGTACAAAACCATTTTCATATTCACTGAAGTGTAGTTAAATTATGTAGGATCAATTCCAATTGAAGGTCATTTTATTTTAGATTCAAACAAAGGTTACTAGACTGGCCACGGGAAAAGGCATAGACGGTCTGAACAGGAGTTAGACTTCATGTTGGTACAGCATCTAGGAGATCTGGGAGTTTGTAGTGATGAGTTACTCCAGAACAGCTGGGCAAAGAAGCAGAAAAACTAGATCACATCTGAAATGATTGCAAGGTTTTCATGCACGACAGCGCTTGGTAATTTTATATTCAGTTGTACGCCACGTTTATCCCTGTCTCTGTCTGTATTGTCCACATTCCCCAATATCATGGTGGGTAAAGAAAGAGCAGATTCAACTTTACCCCTCCTCCTTTACCAATGGCGATGTCCTTCATTGTTTAGGTAACAGGAAAATGGCTTGTTAGAATGGAGAGGGGTAAAGGCAGTGTTTTTGTCTGACAGAGACGACCCATCTGGTGGCCCCAACTGGCAAAACACATCTTTTGCTGCTGGCTGAGTTAAGAAGAAAACCCATAGAATGTAAGATGCACCTTGGGTGGTACCACTAAAACGGGCAATAGCAAAATAGAGCCAGCTTTACAGCCTGATTTTCTGTTCCATTGAAGTGAACAAAGGCAGAGTGTAAAACAGGCTCCGATTCGCTATTGCTCAGTTTACGTTGGCTTCCAAGATGAATTTCACCCACTGTGAAATCTGGAAGAGGAGGAAAGGTCAACACTTGAGATGTGGGGTTAACCTCAAATGTCAAACTACCTTTCTCGTCCGGGTGCCGATTAGCCTTTCACTTCCTGTACCTATTTCTGAAGAAGGTGGTGTTGGTCTTGAACTCATGATACAACAAGATGAAGAATGCATCTTCACCACTACATTGGTTTGACAGTATTAAAATTATACCTTGTAACTTTATTATCTGAACTTTTAACACCTCAATATGAATTTGCTGCCTCCATTATTATGAAGGCTTTAACCTGTTGCAATAAGTGTGTCTATTGAAATAGCAGGCAGTGGAATTTTCATACAAATGGCATCAAGTGTTCAGGTGCTACCATCACACAATGGAATTTAAAGCCATCTTTGCTTTACCACTTAGTTGACATATGATTTTTTTTAGTGCCTTTCTTTTAGGTTTCCTTCCATGTTAGTCAACTGTCCCCAGCTGAGAGGGCAAATCCAACAAGAATCCAACCTCGACCAAGAGCTTTTAGCCACTAGGATGTTTGAAGAAGTAGCCTGGAGTGCCTCACAGATGTTCAGCCCTCTCAGTGAAGAGCTCTAATTCCATCAGGGGCCCTCACTTGGCCATCTGGATGAGATCTGTGGACGTGAGCCACTCCAGTGTTATTTGTCCACCAGTGTGTGGCATCATTGGGCCACCATATGCATTATGTACAACTTCGATAAACTAGGTTGCATCTCCAACTGTAATGTCAAGGTGGCTACCTTTTAACATGGTAAGCATCGCTTTGATCTTTACTTTTGTATATTTTAGAGAAATAGAGGAAACTTTTAATCCATGAAAACCCAGTGACAGCATTAACCACTTCCACAAACCAAGCAGAGCACCCCCATCCCAACCTCAGAGAAAAAAAGAACTCTCTTTTTCTGTACATTCCCAAGGTCAGCATGATGCATCCCATACTCTGCATTCGTAAGGCCTCACTGAGGATGTAGAAAGAGTGCTGCGAATTGTTGAATCAGAGGGGGTTTGTGCTCTTCTACTGATTCAGGTTCATTGGGAAGTGGATTAAGCTCAGTCCCAGAGCGGCTTCACACTTGAAAACACACGTATGAAATGTTAAGAACTGCCCAAACTCATTTCAGATAAGACCAGTGACAGCGCTGAGAGAAAGAAAGCTTTTGCTCGATCTGTATGGGCTGGATTTGAACTAGTGTCCCAGAAGTAATAGAATATTGTTCAAAGATCCCCAAAAATATGAAACGTGGAGACCTTTTGTCTTTCTTTCAGGTCAAGTGTACAAATAGCCCTTCTGATGGTGGTCTATGCATTGTACATTGAGGGGGAAAAGTACAGTTGTTGAACTTAATAAACACTGTATAGCTGCCTAGGGACAAACCCGCAGATTTATAAGCTGCTTGAATGGTGCAAATTAGATCATTCAGGCAATGTCGGTCAGGACACGATGCAACATAACCCAACAAATGATCAGGCCGAGGTTAAACATGGAGAAGCTTTACAACATCTGATTCCCCTTTGTAGCTAATGGTTGTCTGGCACACAAAGTGCTTTATAGCCCAGGGACTACGTAATAGGGCCATGAGCCAACCTAAATGCCAGGGAAGTTCACAAAGTTACAGCAACACCCCCAGAGAGATTCAATCAGCATTGGCACTGCTCCAGTTGGTGCCCATGACATGACACCTAACTGACAATTCAACCTCCCTTAGTTACCCCTGGCCTCTGTGTGAGGCTCCCTCTCCATTGGCCAGTATGTCTGTATTATACACTGAAACATGCAATCTGTATAGGAAAGCAAGAACATGCATCAATAAAGCACCCAAAGTGCTTTATATCAATGGATCACTTTTTGAAATGTATTCATTGTTGTTGCATAGGCAGCAATCTAGGAACAACCATGGCAACTGTGTGTTGTAAACTAAGGAGCAATGCCAGCAAAACAACACTTTAAGTGAAGAAATTGATCATCGTACAAGGACTTGTGACAGGTTAGTTAATGCATTGCACTTTATCTAATCTCCGTTAAGTCAATTTCCAGGACATGGTTGCCAGTTTAAATGTGACAGGGTTGTAGGCTATATAAAGATCTAGTGAGGTACTATCACGTCACCACTTGACGACACTGCTCAGTCCCACAAGGATGTTTCTTGGAGTGGTTGTCAAATCCTATCTTTTTACTGCACCTCTCCCTCTGCATTATTTTTACAATCACACTTTTTATTGTACCTTTTCTTCGCCAACCCCCACACTTTGGTCCTTGATAGGTTAAAATCCTGTTGTGTGACATCATTAGCAAAGACAACATAAAATTCCTTTATTTTAAAGAAAGCGCTAAACATTTTAAAGTAAGTGAGGTTCGCCCCTTTTGAATAGCGGGTAGGGGAATTTTCTAATTACATGAGCATAATTGCCCTTAATACCCCACCATGGTCTATCATCCTCCTGCACCATCACTACTTCACACTTCTAGATCTTGTTGGTGTCCTGCACTATAGGTCTAGGTCTTTGCCACTTGCTGCTCAGTGCCACATCGTGGGAAGTTGGTACAGCATTTTCAAAACAACCATCTATGTTAATAGATATAACAGCCTTAATGTGAAGAACATCCCAGAGAGGTTTAGCGAAAACGTACACCCAGCCAAGAAGGAAAAGAAGGGGATGAGCAAAAGCTTTGTGGATCAGAGAAGGGTTTTTATGTAGGGTTTCTGAAGGCGAGGGAAGGTGAAGCACAGAGATTAGGTAGGGGGATCCCAGAGGATAGAATCCATGCAGGTGAAGAATCTGTCACTATATTAATGCATTATTGTTTACTCTAGAAACATAGAAAATTTACAGCACAGGATGTCATTTGGCGCATCGTATCAGTGCCAGCGAAAAAAAAGAGCTCTCCAGCCTAATCCCACTTTCCAGCTCTTGGCCTGTAGGTTATGACACTTCAAGTGCATATCCATATGTTTTTTAAATGCGATGAGGGTTTCTGCCTTGACCACTCTTTCAGGCAGTGAGTTTAAGACCCTCACCCTCCAGGTGAAAAAAGTTCTCCTCAACACCCCTCTAAAATAATGGAGGGGAAGGGGATGGATGCAGATGTGCATTAGATCAGAGTTAAAGGAATGGCATGTACAGGGGAGAGGGGATATAAAGCTGGAGGAGCCTGCAATACGAGGTTAGAATGAAAATCATTTCAATTTGATGTAGTACAAGAAAGGGAAACCAGTACATTGATTTGTAAACAGCTCTAGATATCCTAATAATGGCAGGCGTTAGATGTAGTCCAGCATAATCTTTCAGAATGGAAAGTGCACTTAGTAACATTTCAGGTTTAGAAATGACGGCATTGTACGATCAAAAATCATATTGTTCAGCCAGCCAAGTGCGATAAACAGACAGCAACACCTGGCTTTATTATATATTATTGCAATTATATCAAAATAAAACAGAGTACACTAGCCAGGGGCTTTTATTATTTTCCTCCATGTTGCGATCAATGTGCTATTACACTGTCTGTACTGTTCTGTTAACTGTAGCATGTATTTTAAAATGGTCGTGACAGTATGTTATCTGCATTACTTTCAATTAAAATAATAAACATTTTAAAAATCAATAGGCCAGCAAACTGCTCTAGATTTGCTAGTTTTTGCACATCCCTTGTCTTTAGCACAGGTGAGCTGTGATCTTGTGACAAAATTGTGATCGCTTGTCCGTGAAACTTTTCTACGTTCCATTATATCTTCATGGAGGAGCTTGTGGTGCACAGGACCAAATGGCTGTCATTGGTATACACAGTACGTTGCAAAATTGAAGCATCTCTATAAAGCTCACAGAGGTTTGTCAATTTGGCTTTGCTTACCTTTTACTGCCCACAAGGAAAACTTCACATCTCTGGCAATGACATGACTGTTCATCATCACAACACCAAACAAAATAAAATCAAGGAACTGGCAGTTACTAGGCAACTGTTATCAATGCTATTACTTACAGGAAAGTCTTGACTTCCCTTTCCAGCATAGTACTGCAAAGACAAAGACTCCGGTACATGCAATAAATGACTGCACTCCTCCTCATCATCATCCAGGGCAATTTTTAATGATGTAGACCAATTACTGAGATATCTGAAGTCATTCACTGCAGCTGCAATGCATTCTCTTATTACACAGAATTTGCAGCAGAGAAGCAGGTCATTTGGCCCTACCAATCGCTGGTCCTGTCCCCAAAAGAAGTAGTAAAAATCAAAGCTGGAGGAACTGTGGTGGAAATGGAACAAGCTGACAAGAGAAATGGAAAGATTTTGGGCAAGATTCATGTCTGAATTCTGCAATGCCCATTGGAGAAGCAGTCTCCAAATTGATGATATGGCCCTTCGATTACCTCACAGTATAGAACTATTTGCCCAATGCCCTATAGTCTTATCATACGCAAAGAAATCACAAGACTATTCTCTCAATTACTATTTTAAATTATACTACTCTGTCCTTCTGACGACTCACAAAACTGCCAGTAACTTCAAAACAGCTCACTGTTTGCAAAGCCTCATTTTGACATGGGCTGTTGAGTAAGTGATGAATCAAACAGCTAAAATCCAAAAAAAGTATTCAAATTTCTTCTTGTGATTGACTGATCCAATTACTTTCTCGCTTATCTGCCATTTGCTCTATTGTGCTTAAACTGCCAATCATATTGTAAGTTGGACAAATTGCATCATTCAATGATCATAATCCTTCATAGAGGTGTCATTCAAAATCAGTGTTATTATTGAGGAGATCTTGGCTGAATCACAGGGATTGGTTGTAAAAAGCATGGAAGTAAAAGTGGGGTTGGATCTTGGCAACAATGATCTTGGGGCGATCACAGAGCTCAGCTGTTTGACGCTTCCTCCTCTTGCTGAATGATCCACAGGCCAGCGGGCTAGCTTAAGCCAGCTTTGTGAAGAGGCCATGAGCCTGACTGGTGTCTTACTGGAGGGCGAGAGATGCTGCAGTGCAGTGGTCAGAGAGCAGAGGGAAGTGGGTCTGCATCTCTAACTCCCCACATTTTGAATTTCTCAATTCGATCATGTCGCACAACAGCTGTCAAGTACGACCAGGCAATTCCGCACAGGCAGCATCATAGATGCATTTAAGGGGAAGCTAGATAAGTATACGAGGGAGAAAGGAACGGAGGGATATGTTGATCGGGAGAGACGAAATAAGGTGGGAGGAGGCGCGTGTGGAGCACAGACCGGTTGGATTGAAAGGCCTGTGTCTGTGCTGTAAAATTCAATGTAATTCTTAATAGGTCCCTTTGACTTGCTGGGTCAGCCCTGCCTGCTCATAGCATTTCCTTACCCTCTTTTTTTCTGGACTGCAACATAAGTGGAGAGAACGTCACTGAATCCCAACTTAGTCAACTTTCCTCAGCCAGAGAGGTTGTAATTGAAATACCGCAGGGAACATGGAGAAGCAAGTTTGATAAAGGCCATTGGTGAAGAGGAAACAAGTTTCCAAATGGGGCCTCAGGGCATGAGTGCCACCTGCCTAAACTCAGCATGTACTGTTGCATTCTCATGTATGTGACTCTCAGAGAAAGGAATAGGATATGTTGATGGGGTTAGATGAAGAAGGGTGGGAGGAGGCTTTTGGGAAGCAGAAACACTGGCATGGACCTGTTGGGCCAAATAGCCTGTGACAGACCACCCACTGCACGAGTAATTGCGGCTGTGCCGGGAAAAGGCCTGGAATTACCCAGTTAAAGGACCCAGTTGGTGGTGGGGCGGGAAGGCCCTCGCCACCGCTGCCAGCAGCCCACCCGATTCTATGCTCTCCCAGCCTTCAAACCTGTCACGGGGGACAACATAAAATTCCACCCTGGGGAGCATAGTTTCAGAATAAGGGATTGCCCATTTAAGACAGAGGTGAAAAATCTCTTCTGAGGGTCGTGAATCCTTGAGATTCTCTACCCCAGAAAGCTGTGGAGGCTCATTGTCTATCTCAGCCTTGAATATATTCAAATTCTTGCCCTTTAGGGGAGTCAAGGGTTGAGCAGAACAGGCAGGAAAGAGGAGTTGAGGCCAAGATCAGATCTGCTATGATCTTATTGAATGGCAAAGCAGGCTCAAGGGGCCGTATGGCCTACCCCTGCTCTTATTTTGTGTGTATGTATGTATGTTTCTGTGCTGTAAATACTTGTTAATAGTTTGTAATACTCCCACCCTTAAAAGGAAGGCAATTTGCACTCAGACAATACTCAATGGCAAAGGCCAAGTGAAGCTTTAGTAAAACTGTTTACAGAATGATATCTACAGTACAATGTCATCCTAGTTATGATCTTCCAGTTGATGATATTTATACAAAATACACAGCCTAGGTGCAGCTGCAGATTGGCAATGGGATATTTCTGGCAGACTTCCCAATGTTTTAATAACATTAATCCTTCAATTTAAATTTACTGATTTACAATCCTGCAGTGGGACAGCACAGCTGTACTCCGGAAGCCTCCTGTGCAAAATGGTAGTGTCCATGTGCGCTTTCCCCTCTTACATCGACTGCAAATCAAAGGATTAACATCAGATTTACAGGACACAAGTGATGTGTAAAATGAAATTAACATTTTTTTGAAAGCTTCTTGGCTCATATTTCATGACTTTCTATTCCTTTGTACAGGACTAGGTCCAAGTGATATAGAAAGTGCAGGCATAGAGTCAGACTAAGTAATGAAAACCCTGCAAAACAGACATGCAGCTCTGGCTACGTTTGTCATCGTTCTAACTCAGCTAAAGGGGATATACACATTTAAAAAGAATTTGTTTCAAATTTTACGGCCTCTTCCTTTTAGCCAATTTAACATTTTATATCAGAAAGCATTCCGAGAGGTCAGAACCCATAATAAACAGCAGCGAGGTCTTGTTCAGGTGATGTGTTACCGAACACTACTGATTAGATCTCTCCTCTTCCCCCATCCAAGCACATAACAACCAAATTGGATGAAGTGCGGGTATATGATAGGGCCATGGTTAAATAATTCCAACAAACTTGGGTAGAGAACCACATTGTATTTTTACACTGACTCAAGATTAACTCCTCCCAAGCAACAACTATATCGCAATTATACACAGAATATATAAATGCACAACTTAATGTAAGAGGCTTGCAAACTACTTGTAATTTTGTCAAGCTCGCCCTTCGAGGATTGAGTATCCTCTGCCACTTAAAAACAGTTTCAGAAACAATGATTTTCTATATAATATTTCACTGCTGACTATTCCCCAGCAGAACGATAGACATGGGATAGGGTGTATCGCATTTCTTAATTTGCCACAGAGAATTGGAAACTAGTTTGTTTTGTTCTATTTGAAGGCAGGAATGTTACTTCAGTTTGTGGGATCAACTGGAGCTTGGTCCATTGAGCCAGTCCTGTACCTACAATGCAGGAATCTGTAACAAAGACAGGCAATTGCTGGAGTCTTCAATCTCAGATAACGCAGGGGATTGCGAGAACGTTTTCTTCTACTGCTGATACAGAACAACATATACTGTACTCATTTGGATGACCTTGAAATGCTCATTGCATTCTCATTTTCTGCAGCTCTGTGTGCCAACTTGCACAGATCAAAAGCTGCATTTTCTGGATTTTGACTGATACCTCAGGTAGATATTGGGTGGTCTGGAAGCTGGGTCAAAAATGGTACAAGAGTTGGACAAGCAACAACACACAAAACACAATTAAGAGATCTGAAGTTATAGAAACATAGAAAAAAACGAGCAGGAGCAGGCCATTCGGCCCTTCAAGCCTGCTCCACCATTCAATACGATCATGGCTGATCATCCAAACTCAGTAACCTGTTCCCGCTTTCTCTCCATATCCCTTGATCCCTTTAGCCTCTAACTCTTTCTTGAATATATTTAATGATTTGGCCTCAACTGCTTTCCGTGTTAGAGAACTCCACAGGTTTACCACTCTCTGGGTGAAGAAATCTCTCTTCATCTCAGTCCTAAATGGCTTGCCACTTATCTTTAGACTGTGACCCCTGGTCCTGGACTCCCCCGCCATCGGGAACATCTTTCCTGCATCTGGTCTGTCCAGTCCTCATTCTTCTAAACTCTAGCAAATACAAGGCTAATTGACCCAATCTCACTTCATACGTCAGTTCTGCCATCCCAGGAATCAGTCTGGTGAACCTTCACTGCAGTCCCTCCATAGTAAGATCATCCTTCCTCAGATAAGGAGACCAAAACTACACGCAATACTCCAGATGTGGTCTCACCAAGGCCTTGTATAATTGCAGCAAGACATCCTTGCTCCTGTACTCGAATCTTCTCGCTATGAAGGCCAACATGCCATTTGCCTTCTTAACTGCCTGCTGCACCTGCATGCTTACTTTCAGCGACTGGTGCACAAGGACACCCAGGACTCGCTGCAACTCCCCCTTTCCCAATCTATCGCCGTTCAGATAATAATCTGCTTTCCTGTTTTTGCCACCAAAGTGGATAACTTCACATTTATCCACATTATACTGCATCTGCCATCTCACTCAACCTGTCCAAATCACACTGGAGCTTCTCTGCATCCTCCTCACAGCTCCCACTCCCACCCAGCTTTCTGTCATCTGCAAACTTGGATATATTACACTTAATTCCCTTATCTATATCATTAATATATATTGTGCATAGCTGGGGTCCTAGCACTGATCCCTGCAGTACCCCACTAGTCACTGCCTGTCACTCAGAAAAAGACCCTGTCTGTCAGCCAGTTCTCTATCCATGTCGGTACCTCATCCCCAATCCCATCTGCTTTAGTTTTGCACACTAATCTCTTATGTGGGACCTTATCGAAAGCCTTCTGAAATTCCAAATACACCACATCCACTGGTTCTCCCTTATCTATTCCACTAGTTACATCCTCTATTGGCCTCTTCCAATTACAGATCATGGTGACAGTTGCACTCGTAGCACAGTATTTACATATTTCAATTCTTGGGGGCATGGGGAGGTTGGTGGTTAGAGGCACCACAAATTCAATGACAAGGTCACAAAGTTCTAGGCCCTTAAATATGTTCTCAAATGGCTGTTGGCTGAATTAGGGTCTTTACATGATAGCTGGGGCTCTTGGGAGAGTGACTGTAATGTCTTGGCGTTACCACGCAGCAGCATGTTTACTAACATTCCATTCCCCTCCCCTCCCCCATCATTAAAACCAGTGGCAGCCAGGAGGTCCAGTGAAAGTTGAATATTAACTTGGCTAAAAAAAAAATTCTGACGGATTCAACTTCAGCTGCAGGAGCCAGTGGCTGCAGAGCCCCCAGAGGCAAAAGAGACGCAGTTTACCTGAACTGGATCACCTCCCCCCCCCCCCGTTCCGCCCAGTGATGCTTTGAGCAGAAAAATCAATGAGCAGTGGGTCCCTGTGAGGAAGCTGCTGTTGAGCAGAGAAAACCTGCCCATCTCAGTCGATGGAAGTTCTCAAGAGAGGAATGTTGAACAATAAGCAACCTTAATAAAAAGGTGGAAAACATGAGAGGTTTGCAATGAGCTTTTAACTCCTATTGATTGACCAGGTGAAATGATAACTCACTTTAAAGACAGGTTTTCCAGTTTCCACTTGTAACACTGAAATACAATTTTCATTTAATAAATATGTCCGATATTGTTCATGTTCTGTGATTGCCATTACCTATACTCTTTCATTCACTTTTCTGGTCCTATGTTAATGGTATTTTATTTTATTATTTTGTACCAAACGCAGGCTCTTCTTTACAGTAATTATTTCATTCTGATGATTTTCTCGCAGAGATCTCACATTACAGGGCTTGCATTTGCTGACAGTTCCACCCTTTGCCATATCAGTTGTGACTCAGTTGGTAGCACTCTTGCCTCTGAGTAAGGAAGTTGTGGGGTTGAAAACTAACTCCAGCACTGGAGGCAGATTTAGGCAGATATTTCAGTGCAGTAGTGAGGGACTGCTGCACTGTCAAAGATGGTGTCTTTCAGATGAGATGTTAAACTGAGGCCCTGTCTGCTCTCTCAGATGGATGTAAAAGATCCCATGGCACTATTCTGAAGAAGAGCAGGGGAGTTATCCTCGGTGTCTTGGCTAATATTTATCCCTCAACCAACATTACAGAAACAGATTATCTGGTCATTACCACATTGCTGTTTGCGGGATCTTGCTGTGTGCAAATTGGCGGCCGCGTTTCCTACATTGCAACAGTGACTACACTTCGAAAGCACTTAATTGGCTTTGAAGTACTCTGGGATGTCCTGTGATTTTGAAAGACGCTATATAAATGGAAGTCTTTCTTTTTTTCCTTTTTTTCTATATAAAGACATGACTTTCAACATTTGTGAAACTGACTCGAAATTGACAACTAAACTATCCAATCTACATCTTCAATTAACAGGAACGGAGAAAAAGCTAACAAGACAAGGATAAAACATTCACTTCAGCTGGTTGTCAAATGCCTGTAACTCAAATACCTCACTAACCCAAGCTAAATTTTAAAAGCATATAGTCTGACAGGATGCCCTCCAATTCCCTCCGCCCCAACAGCCTCGTCCTCTCACTAACATCAGGGATTATTTGGTTTTATGTACAGCTCTTAATATGGTAGTCAATTTCATCCGCATTGCATTAAAAGATGGCCCCCCTGGGAAGTGAGGTCGAGAGCTTGGCCTGTGAAACAATAATCCCTGTAATCCTGTTGTGTGTGGCAGAGTGAGCAAGAGGACCGCCAACACTGACCTATGTATATATTTTATATATATATTACATATATATAAGCAGGTGTATATATTTAATATATACACACACACACACACATACACACACACAAAGTATTCTCAATCCAAGTTAGTAAAAATATTCCGTTGCGTGACAGAAACAGAATTGCCACAACAAGTCATTCAGTAGTCTTCTAAGCTGTAAATACACCAAGGTGATGAGAAAATAGATGCGCTAGCTGAAAGGGAAATGGATGCTGCAGTTTTCCATCCTCCGCTGACTTCAGCTTGTTTAATGCCACAATGCCCAGCCACAAGGAAGTCTCTAACCTATCATGTACCTCCCAACAAGTCCGGCTGTCTTAATCATTTGCAATGGGAAGCAAATAGTCCTGTACTGACAACTGACTAAAACTTCAGCGTTTCCAAGAATTTTGTCACCTTTGCATCTAAGGCAAAACCCTCATTTATTGTTGTATAACAAGTTGTACAGATTTTAAAATGTATATATAAATATCTTACAGAGAGTCTATCTGTTTTTTCTTAACTTCAGAGGTGACTTTTATTTTTTTTAAAACTTGTGCTAGTCTAGATGCCTTTGAGGTGTCCATCGCAACTTAAACTCTGCAGATTTAAACCCTTCCTCCAATTCTGAGGCATTGTATTAATATTCTATTATTATTAGCTTAGAAATTATTCTCCATGAGATTAGCAGGAAGGGTTGCCAACCCTCCAGGATTGTCCTGGAGTCTCCAGGAATTAGCAATTGACAAGGTGGCAAGCAACAATGGGAGGGAAATCATTGAGGCATTGGAAAAAAAATTGTGGTTTTAACAGTTATGAAAATATTGGAGATGGGATAAAAAGGCTGTTTGACTGCGCAGGGTGATCGGAGATGGGAGGTCAAGTGATGAAACCTCCAGGAATATGTCCAATCAAAGTTGGCAACCCCATTAGCAGGCGATCGTTTAATGCATTTGCAAGACATTTCTCCTGTCCACCATTTAAACGCTGCCATGAACGCCACTTGCTTGAAATGGATAGGTGGCAGAGGAATGTTATGCTCAGTGTTCATCCACTGATCTCGCCCATTGTAACGTCTGGGTTATTATGTCTTAGGCAACCTCAGCGATGTGCACTTGGGGCTCCAGGGAGAGGGGTGGTATCCACTTTGACACGGGCAGTAGGAAACTGCCAGATCACCGCGTGAGAATATTCATCATCCCGTAGCAATCGCACTTTCACCTGCAGTGAAACTGCTACAGTTTTCTCCCCCACCCCACCCTTTCTGACTGAAACTAGGAAGTGACAGCATGAACTGCACTAACGCTCACCCCTTCCGAAACTGCCACTCAGGCTGAACCTTCACGTCAATTCAAAGCATTTATAGAAAAAAAAAATTAAAACAAGAACAAGCAAAAGATTGTGCAGATTTGTGGCTGCCTGCGTGGAGCATGGCGAAAGGAAGTTGCATTTAAAGGGGCCGTAAATGATTGAAAACTCCCAGAAGTCATCTAACTTCATCCTGCTCGAGTCTTGGCCTATGGGTGGAACGAAGGATTGCACCAACATAGATTCCATTTGAGAAAGGTTGTGTCTGGAGACCTCCATGGAGATACCTGTTGCTATATCTGGGTACTTTATATCAAACCCAAGCGGACCCAAGTCAGTGCTTCACAAGAAAATGAGAGTTCCCAGTCTCACAAAGCATTAATGGAGCATATCTGTCCCTCGAATAATTTGTGTTGACGGCAAGGTTTTTCAGAAAATGGAGTCTCTTCCGCGTGACCCATGTCAATCCCTTGCCGCCTCCATTTTGGTTTCAGTCACTTACATAAAAATTATTTCTTTTGTTCCCTTCTTCTTCGAGTGCTATGATGTGAGGAACAACAGGACGAGAGCTGTCGCTACAATGAACCAAGAAATCCTAAAGGTCGTGATCCCATTGTTATTGTGATACGGTTCGGGCGACTCATATATAGAATCATCTGGAAAACAAAGAATCAAAAAGTAATCATTTTGAGTGATGAAGCTGCACCCTTTTCTGTTTCCACATGAAGGCACCTTGCGAACTGTAATAACATAATGGAGCAAATTAAAGAGGAAGCTTTATACAGCGATTTAATCACATCTCAACGTTCTTCGCATGCAATGAACTACTTTGAAATGCAGTGGTTGCTGTTCCTGTAGGCCGTGCTGTAAAGGCGTCATTTCTTTCAACTGTTTTATGTTTTAAAGATACAGAGCCACTGGACTTGGAGATTCATGACCTTTGGTTGCAGGGTCTCCCCAAAATGGAATGAGGTTTGGTCGCTTTGGAGTGTTATTTGCTCGGTACTCAAGTGATGACATTGCATTCAGACAGGAAGGTCATGCGAACATAAGAAATAGAAGGTGAAGTAGGCCATTTGGCCCTTCGAGCCTGCTCCACCATTCAGCAAGATCAAGGCTGATCTCCTACCTCAACTCCACCTTCATACACTATCCCCATATTCCTTAATAGCCAAAAATCTTATCAATCTCTGTCTTGAATATTCTCAACGACTGAGCATCCACAGACCTCTGGGGTTAAGAATTCCAAAAACTCACAACTCTTGGAGTGAAGAAATTTCTCCTCATCTCACCTCTAAATGTGTGACCTATTATTCTGAGACTGCGACCCTGTGTTCTAGATTCCCCAGGCAGGGGAAACATTTTCTCAGCAGCTACCCTGTCAAGTCCTTTCAGAATTTTATATGTTTCAATTGGATCATCTCTCATTCTTCTAAAATCCAGGGAATATAAGCCTAGTCTACTCAATCTCTCCTGCTAGGATAATGCCCTCATCCCAGGAACCTGTGAACAGTCATAAACTGTACTGGAAAATTGCAGCCAGTGGTGAAACTGGGGAAGTCCAATGGCAATCTTTGAGAAAAGACTTACTTTATATGTGAGTCTTAAACTAAACACTTTTATAGAGAGTGTTTTATACTCATCAAGGTGATGGAGGTTAGTTGCTGCCAGATTTGGGCTCCCAATTTCAGCATCAAGCATTGTGCTGATGAAAGGTCACTATCCTGAAACGCTAACTCTGCTTCTCTCTCCACAGATGCTGCCAGACCTGCTGAGTATTTCCAGCATTTTTGGGGGGATTTATTTCAGCATCAAGCATAGCCAGGCTAGGTAAAGACACAAAGCAAATCTCCCTCTACTTGGCCCTAACAACGTGCCCCAACCACAGAAGAGTGCAATCAGTCTGACCGCATGTCACGCCAGCCATCCTGTGGAGATTCAAAGACAGGTGGGGCTCGAGGTCTATCACAGGTCAAGGTGAAGCAGGCAGCAAATGGTTGGAGGCCATATTAACTTCACTGCTGGTCCCTTGATTTTATTACTTATTATGAGAGAAACAAAATGCAGTCTCTGGACAAATCCAGCCCAGAGGTCCCTGGTTCCATCCCCAGTCTGTGCTGCTTTAGCTGCTCCCAGCCAGGCCACTAATAGCAAGATGCTAAACTTGGCCCTAGTTTTTGGTCAGCCATGTCTAGTACACACATAGACAGACCCGTCACCATGTCTGGGAGACTCTGGGCTGAGTGGTTGAGCCCAGACACAGGTTAGGAGTCTCTGTTTGCCCAAGGTGGGGCGAGTGGAGATTGTACTCTCCCCAGGGAGGTGTAACCTGCCTACTTAAGCCCGGGTAACAACATGCAGATTTGCAGAGTCAATGCTTGGGGACGCCTGAATGTGCGTTAACCGACTAAAACAGGGCATGTTTGCCAGCACAGACGCTATTGGTCCAGCTTCTGGCTACGTGTTGATCCTACCCATTGGGGTGTCAGCTTGTTAAGTTTGTCAGGAATTGAACCAGAAGAGGAGGGGGAAACCAGCTAAGGTTGCAGCTCGTAAACACTATCCAGTGACTCCTAGTACAATGTAGGACACTGAATGAGGACAGGATGGGTCTCAAGCATGATGCCTCCTACAGCTGAGAAGCCATCATTTACTGCCTAGGCTCACAGATAAAGAATGGCCGCTCAGACGTGCTGCCTGGGGTGAGGTGCCTTACCTTAGGAAAGATGCGAAGGCCACGGAGAGGGTGCAGAATAGATTCCCTAAGCTGAACTCCGGCATTTAGGTATGAGAAGAGTGTAGAGAAACTGGGGCTTTTTCAATAGAACAAAGAAGATTACAAGGCAATCTGGTAGAGGGGTGAAAAATATGAGAGATTTTGATAAAAGTAAATCAGGAGAAACTATTTCCATTTGGCCGGTGAGTTGGAGGGCTTCAATTTAAGGCCACCGCCACCTCCCCCCCACCCCACCCCGGCCACAAAAATGGACAGAGAGGTTAGGAGAAAGTTTTTGTTTACAAAAATGTTGTTCGGACATGACATATTTAACCAGAAGCAGCGGAGGGAGCAGAATTCATGATAGCTTTTATAAAGAAATATTTGGAAAATAAAATTTAAGAGGCCAGAAGAATGGAATTAAGGGGGGAGAACTCATTCAGAGAGCCAGCATAGGGCAATGGCCAGGCAGGGAAATGGGACTATAGGGACAGCACTTTGAGAGAGCTAGTACTGTCATGATCGGCTGAATGGCTTCTTTCTTGCTGCAAAAATTCTACCACTGTTAACCTCAACTTCTTTAAATGATAAGCTGCCTTGCACTGAGTGATGTAGCAACTAAAAGGAAAGACTGCACATTTGATATTTGGCATTTTTAAAAAAAAACCTCTGTCCCCAGTGACTGTGATGTGAAATGGAAACAGTGGGGTTTGAAGTGCTGGGGCTGACAAAGGCTAATAGACTCACTCTGTTTTCTTTATTCTACCGAGTCTCTGAAGTCTCCCCGATAAAAGTGCGTGTGAGGAAGGGGCATTCCGAGGAGCTTACTCCCAGCGGAGCTCCGACAGCGAATTTCAGCATGCTTGTGGAATTATGATGCCACCCATCACAGCAGCAGGAATCAGTACTGGGAATAAATAAGTCAGCGTTTGCTATGCATTAAGGGAACTTTGAAGAAAGGTCAAAAATTCCTGACATACTGCCCAGCAACCTCTCATTAACCAACATCACATGGAGGAAGCCCTTGGCTCAGTGGTCGCATTCGCACCTCTGAGTCAGTGGGTGCAGGGTTTAAACCTCGCTCCAGACACTGAGTAGAGCTTCCTGGCTTGATATCCAGTGGGATACTCACATCTGACGGCCCCTTCCCCATGATGTGGGCAGTGCAAGTCTTGCATATGCAAATAAGGGTCTTAAAGCCTGTTGGAGGTGGCCCCTTCTCCGTAAGGTTGGTTGACCCTGCATTCAGACAAACCCAGGTCTACATGCGACCACTGCAGCTGCCACAAAACAGGTGTGCTCCTCCCAGCTCCACATTAAATCACAAGTCGCTGACGGCCACAGATTGCTTCCCCCGCCATCATTTGCAACCTCGAGCCTCCTCCCCTCCCCAATTCCAGCCAATGCCACCTGCTGTGCTGATTGTCACCACCACCCACCCTCTTCCAATAGCACCCCTTCTAAATTGCACCCAACTCTCTCAGCCCCTTACCCGAGGGTCGCTACTGGCAACACAGCAACCTGATCTTCGGGGCTTCTTCTCCAGCGAACTGCCTGGCAATTTACAGTAAGTGTTCACAACTCGCCAGTTCGATGATAACGAGGCCCAATATTTGGTGCACCCTGGGCCAATTCATTCAGGTGTGAACAAATTTCCGCCCCCCCCCCCCTTCCCCCCACCCCCACAGTTATTCTGGCTACAGTGGTATCGCAGAGTGGCAGTGCACGGACCATTCCCTGGCGCTCCACATCAGGCAACTTCCCAATCACGGCTAAGCTGGACGTCTTCCGAATGGATGCCTCCACATGGAGGAAAAGAATATTGGAAGGGGCCGGTACCCTTACTGTGCGACACTGTTCTTGCATTAGCTGTGCCAACAAATTCCGCTTTGCAGTATTGCAATGAGTTGTCTGCTGGGATAGTCCATTCAATTGTAACAGTGGCATTAAGTGTAACCTGTTCCTGTCACAAATATGCACTCCTGTCTCTGGCTCTGCTACTATAGCGAGTGGCTGATAGCTGAAGAGGAGGAGTAGTTTTCTGTTGATGATTTCGAGGTTACGGGGCTGGGGAGTGGAATCAATCATCTGCAACTGAGTGAATTCCAGTCAGGGATGTTAAAATATAAACCACATAGCATCTTCCACTCCCCATAGCAACGTTGGATGAAAGCTATGGGTACAAAGGGGTTCCCTTTGGCTCAGTGTTACGAAGGTGGGAGCAATGTCACGTAATGCATTCTTGTCACTTGCATCTAATTATAAAACACTCGCCCATATTTGGGCAGGTGTGTTAAACGCCTATTGTTACGTCGGCTGGAAGTAGCAGGAGTGAGTGGACAGCAGGTGTAAACATCTCCCGAAGAATTTCCCAACATGCTACTCTCAAGTTATCCCCAGGAATTGGCGTAATTTGAACAGAAAATCTCAGCTATAGTCTTAGCCATCCACTAATGACTGTAGTGTGCAATTGAATAGTCTCCAGTACGGCTGGAGGGTGGTTGAGCTGATTAAAGAATCAGTCTTTTGGCTCCTACTTTAATAAGCTCTCTGCTCCCCTCTTCCAGTGAGGCACCCACTCAATCATTCACCTTCATCTCATTATCCAGTAAAAGTTAAATGTTATTAAAATGTCACTGGTTATTGATAACTCTCTGCAAGCATTTAACTAGTGAGCAAATTAGTGTCAGCTTCCTCAGTTCATAAGGCGTCATCAAGCAAGATTTCTAGAGCACTTTTCAATGTATAATGAGAGATTAGGTTCATGAAGTTTAACAATTACAGTAAGGTACATGTTAAAAATATTTATAATATGAAAAATGATTTTATACCAAACTTCTGGATTTAAAATAAGTCCCAAAGCTGTTTCAGGTTTTTATTTAGAACCCCAATTTTCTTGGTGACTCTTGTCTTTTTTGTGAGGTCAGAGGTCATTGTGAGCTTGGATGCAAGGACTTATGGGAGGCAACATCCTTGCCAGTCTCCAACTCTTGAGTCCGAGAATGGACGATTCCGAGTGTCAAGGAATTGTGGATTATGAAGTCGTAACAAATTTGCCATCTTTTGATTCAATTTAATTTTCATGTCGAGCTTCACGTTAACACAGTGAGAGCCAATTGAACTCGGTCATCAAATTAAGAGAGGCTTCTTGCATAAAACCGATTGGATTTCTCAGGGTTATAAAACTGGAGTACAAATGAAGGAAATGCCCATGTTTTAAAAAGTGTATTTTTAAAAATTATGTGCGGTCATGAATCTCCCTGTGGCGTTGCTCATTAGCCTAGGGTTATGATGTTTTCTTGGCTGCTAAAGTAGAACTGCCTTTAAGATGGGCTTGTCTCTTTAAGACCTCTGCTCAAGTGATTCTGGTGAGGAAGGGGTTCTCAGTCAGGGTACAGTACTTGCTTGTAAACTTGTGAAGCCAATTAAACCTCATTTGTAATTGCACCTACTTGTAAATTTCTGGCCCCAAGTGAAAGCCGAGCTGTAAAGGTCAGGGAAAAACCAGAGATAATCCTGCACAAAAAAAAACTGCCCAAAAGCCACCCGGAATGACTTTGCCCTTCAGTTACTCTCTCGCTATGGGGAAGCAAGCAGGGCCTTAGTGACTGCCTCATGAGCACCATTGTCAAGATCGGTAACTCAAATCTTAGGAAATCTGGGTTTTCTTTCTCTTTTTATGCTTTTGACACAAAGTATGAAAGTCTGAGTTATGGCAGACACAGATGCACATTTGATGCACTTCTACTGAAAAGGTCAAGCTGGTGAAATTGAATGCAGAGGGATGTGTGAAATGCAACGTGGCAGGAAGAAAGAAGAGAGGCAATATAAATGGGCCGTTCAATTTTAAAGGAATTGCAGCAAGGGAATGTTCTTCCCCTCTAGTGTCCCAGGGTGCTGAATTAAAGCTCACATTCCTTTCTGCTATTTTAATAAGTTTGTATCCAGCAGAATGCCAGAAATTAACAACAAAAAACATTGGAACTACACAGCAGGGGAGTGGGACTAGCTAAACTGTTCTTGCAGAGAGCCGACAGGGGCTCGATGGGCCGCATGGCCTCTTTCTGTGTTGGAACCATTCTATGATGCTAGGCCAGTCAGCATCTGAGAAGAGAAGAATGTAGGAGCAGAACCGCATACTGAAAGATAAAAGAGCACTGGAAAATGTCTTTTGCCTTACAGACCCTGACTGACCTGCTGTGCATTTACTTTTTTCACTTCAGATTCCAGGAATTCAGAATTTCTTCAGCCCAGATCATTCATTGTGTACAGTTACACCTTTTTTTTTTACAGGGCTATTAGACAGGGCTGTTAATGTTAATCTCTTACCAGCTGCAGAGTATCTGAGGCATTTATGAGCTTGAAAAAGAAAATCTCAACACTTTTACTGATACACATCAGAGCCTGTCTATTATGGTGCTGGCACATGACAGTGTGTTACTGCGTTGTTATACAGAGAGGGTTAGTCCTTCAGTTAAAGATGCATAAATAATCGAAAATAAAATTGTCTACTGTTAACAACTTGCATTTATATAGCACCTTTAATGCAGTAAAACCTCCCAAGGCACTTCACAGGAGTGTTATCAAACTGAGGTTGACATGGAGGCTATTCTCCTTTCTTAAAAGGGGAGGTGTCCAAACTGCAGCATACTCAGCCCCAAGTCCCAACTATTCAGCCCACAGAGGCCTCACAACTCAGCTTCTACCTGCACTAATATTACCCCCTGTTTCAAACACACAGGCCTGGAGTTGTGGAAAGGCCTGGTCTCCATACTGCTCACTCACTGGTGGGTCAGAAACTGGGCTGGGCTGAAGGCCAACACTGACGGCAAAGCAGTCCTCAGCTCAAAAAACAGGAGGCCCGGCACCATTTTAACACCCCTCTAGTTGTGAACACCAAGTCCCATTCGTCTGACAAGCTTCCAATATATGCAAATTCATGCAAAAGCATTAATTGACACTTTATACATGGCCTGCGGGGCTTCATGACCTGTGAACTAAGTGGTCCTCGAAGGAAAAGTGGCCTGACCAACTCTCGCATTTTTGTGTCTCTCTTGAAAACCTCAACTGAAGAGATTGGTTCTGCTAAGTCAAGTGCTCTACAGTGAAATAAAAGGCACTGCAGCGGGCAGCATCACTGCATCTACGAAAACCGTGGGCATGCAATGTGGGAGCTTCGCACCTCTAATGTGCCTAACTAATGTAGAATGTGGGAGTAGGGCGTAATCTGTAGGGGGCAGCTCCGTCTGATGATCAATGTGCAGACAGTAGTTTGGTCTTTCAATACTGTGCTCGATGCTCTGAAACTATTCCTTTCCAAACCAATTTTCTCCTTCCCTTCACCCTTCCCCCCCCACCACACCATTCTTCCAGAAGGTGCTGACTCTTACTGGGTGACTGAATAGCAATTAGCAGCAGGAGCCTCGACACTCCCTGGGCCGACTGTAGCACCTCTCCAGCAGCTTGGAGCTGAGATCAGCGGGCTAAGCTTACACCGGGGATTGAGGCCAGCATTCTCTGATCGGCACAGCTCAGTATCACACCATAAGGCTGTTTAGCCACAAAACCACCCAGGCAGCAGCCATAAAAAGTTTGCAGAGGGAGAACATGAACCGAGTTTAGAATTAAAGCCCGTGTAATATTATTGCTTAACGCAGTCGCATTAAATTCCTTTGGTCCAGTACTTTAACAGACCCGTGTAAGTTCAGCGACTAATGTTTCCATTCGACAGGAAGTGAAGAACTTGGTGCAAAGATGCTAAGCATTTGTCTGCTAATGTTGCACAATGATAGGCTTAAACCCCACTCTATTGTCTGCTAAAGGCAGTGGGCTGGACTTTACCAAGCTCATGACGTTGGACTCTGTGGTGGGGCTCCGGAATATGGGACTGGCAATGGCCCGCCACAGAGGCCGATGCCGTGAGTTGCCCGGCCCGATCCTCCTGGCAGTGGCGAGGCTCCGTGGCAGCCCTCCTGCCGCCGGGCGAGGGGAACAGCATTTCAATATTTAAATGAATAAAATGAATAAATTTAGATAAACTTTCATGAAATCTTCCGGGCTCACCATGATCTTTGGCGCAGCGGCCGGCACTCCCGTGCTTTCAATTCCCCGTCCGGGGAAAGCCGGCGTGACACTGACGGGGAGCGGGGAGGAGTTAAGATTTTCATTGCGGAGCGAGGGGGACGGGGTCAAATAAACAAAGCGGGTCGATGGTATGGTGGGAAGGGATGAACTTTAAACTTTGTGCATTTTGTGGGGGGTGGGGGGATGATCAGATTTAAAAGTTAAGTGTCTTGGTGGGGGAAAGGGCAAAGAGTTAATGTTATTGTTATTGGGGGGTGGAAAAGGGACATTAGAAATTTATTGGATAAATTTTGGTGGGATACTGCTTTAAAATTCAAATTGACTGGCGGGACTGGCTGCCCTTCAAAAATGGCAGCAGCGTCTGCAGGCAGACTGCGTCGGCTATTTAAATGAGCAGCCGCACGGATTTGGCTTCAATATATGTTGGAAGCAACTCCTGCCCTGAAACAGTGGGGGAGATAAGCATCCCCACATCACCCCTGAGCAGTGAATGCAAGAAATTCGGACATGGGGGGAATGCACACCCCTTGGAGCCCAGCTAATGTTCTGTCCATTAATGCAATGGGTGGAAAAATCTACCTGGTTCCCCTATGCGGCTGCACTCCTCACCACCCTCACACTGCCCCATAGAGTCTCATCAATGGTTAGAAGTCCCTTCGTCCCCCATACAGTCTCATCAATGGTTGGAAGGTCTGCACATCCCCCCATACCACCTGATTGAGAGTTAGTTTAGAACACCCTCATTCCACCATAGAGCCTGATCAAGGATTAGAAGGTCCTCACACCCCTCCATAAAGTCTCAGCAAGGGTTAGAGGGTCCTCACACTCCCCCACCCCCACCACAGCTTGACTGACGATTAAAGGGCTCTCACAGTCCCAAAGGATGTTGCCATGGCCTTGAATTTACGCTCTGCAATTATTAACATTTGGTTTGCAGTTTCTCTGCTTGTTATCCTGACCTGTTTATTGTAAAACGTTATCACCTCCATTCAAATAAGTAACAACAAGAACAGCGCACACCTAATATTCAGCTAATTTCAAGGCCAAGGTTGTTTTTTTCTTGCTTGATTTAGAATATTTAGTTGCACAAGACAGATGTTATGTCAATGGGTCTGATGTTGGCTGATACATAAAAAAATCAGAAATAAATTCTGAAATAAAACAACAATGAATTTGATATTTTAAAAAATGTGGCATCTTGAAATTTTACGAACAGCCAAACCTCATAACAATCGCAGAATACAATGGATACGCTTGGCAGACCAGCCTTATTGTATTCTACTATTAGAAATGGTTGGTTTGAGAAACAGCAAAAGATACCAAAATTCTTGCAAGTACAACCAGGATTATTACTATTTTCTCTAAGCCTTAAAGGAGATTTAGGAGCTAATGTCCCCTTGATGCTTAAATGTATTCCCGATCAAATAGTTTTGCCTCCTTTCCTTCCCCTCCCAGCACCCCCATTTTGTTTGCCATTTTATAATTTATATCCCACTATATATACACCACTTCTGAACTTTAAGCATGGGTATTACACAAACACTTAAGGTGTGCAATAACTCTGGGTGTAACATGCCAAGAAATGGATCAGAGTAAGATACAGCAAAAAGAGAGATGACAGAAAGGTGAGGCACTGTGATATTACTGACCTGAAGCTTCAACTGAACTGTTGTTTACATCGAAATCACCTTCATTCACCCCTACTGCTTCCATACAACTGTCTACGACAGAAATAGAAACAGTAGCTATGTGTCAGTGTGAGGGTGATTTTCAAAGCGTAGGGTTAGTGAGCAACAGAAAGGGATCCTGTTTCAAAGGCCCCCTTTTTGAAGAAAACTAGAGCCTTCAAAAGAAAGTTAGACATTAAGGGACAAATATTAAATGTTGCCAGTGGAATGGTAGAATTAATTATTGTCTACAGGAGCCTTTTTTAAAAATAAAGTTAGCAATTTTGCTTTGGCTTAGTGTTGAAGTCCTAAACCCAAGAAACTTGGCCGTAAGCTCTACACTGGGGCCGAAACAATACTGCTTTGCCCCGAACTGTGTCTTAAACTATACACCTTTCCCTGTAACTGAACCTTAAGCTAAATCCTCCCTGGAACTGGATCCTAAACTATATCCCTCCTCGAGAACTAGATCTTTATACTGTAGCCCTGCCCCGCAGGTTGGTCTTAAACTCTAGCCCTGCCCCTGGAACTGGGTCTTAAGCCATACCCATCCTGCTGGCACCAGGTTTTTCCTTTGGTAATACTGTTACAATACTGTTTAATCCTTGAATTTAACCTTAATGCAATATACAAAAACTTCTGGCCTTCATTTTGAGTTTAATGCTCTCCCTTCCCCAGCCCACAGCAGATGTGTTCAAGTTACGACCTACCTTCAGTTCAGCATCTATTGTCCAGGGTCTAGTCCTAACAACCATCCAATTAGGTCTTCATAATGATCGTTTCTTGACTGAGTCTCTTCAACCAACTCTTTGGCTTTTCTCAAACATCTCTACTGGGGGCTTATAAAATCCTCCTCAACTATCAATTGGTTTTCACGACCAAGCTTTGCCTAAAATAGCCTCTAACCTTTCCCTTGATGACACGCCCAGGGTCCATTAAGACTTCCCAAACCATAGATAATTTAACTAAGCTTTCATTATTTTAATTTGTTAGTTTTAGGCTTAACAGGACCCAGAATAAAAATTTGGAAGTGAAAATTGTTTTCTGACTCAATGCAGTCAAATTGACTCAGTTTAGGTCAGTTCAGTTTTCCGATCGGAATTAGGCTCATTCCTACGTGGTTATGCCATTCTCCAACCTATCTTTTTGGAAACTGATATAACACCTCAAGTTAAAGCTGCATTACTGGTCCCCAATAACAAGGTTCAGAGATTTACTTACCTCAGTTAACTGCTCAAAGCAGGCAATCAAATCAAATCATTTTGATGAGGCATCTTGTGTCCATCCCACTCTTTACCCATCCAAAGAACCATTTTAAAACAGAAGCGTTAAGGGCAATAAGAATGTCCTTGGCACATTGACCAATGCAGCTTTAAAATCAAGGTATATCAGCAAAGATGAAATAAAGTGGAAGAAAATGGCAGCAGAACAGTGAGGGAAGAAGAAGTTAGAACCCAGCAATTATTTTTTAGTGTTACAATATTGTTTCAACTTATTGATTTAGTAACATCAAGCATGCAGTCTTAAAGGAGCAATGTCAACCACAGATTTTAGGAAACACACTCAAGCACGCGTGACTTACTTGTTGGTCGGACATATACTTTTAACTTTAAGCAGGGCTTCCCAACAATATTAGGGTGAGGTGATGCTAGAAAAAACACAATGAGACACTGTTAGTGCTTCTCATATCTGTGTCAGGTAAAAAAGCTTCCTGACATTTGCATTGAATTTAGATTGACACTTCAGTGTAGTACTGAAGAATATGCTGCATTGTTGGTGATAAAGCATGGTTCGTCCATCTGCTCTGGTGGACATTATAAACCCCATAGTACTATTCATTATAGACCCTATAGCTCAATTCATTATGGACACCATAGCACAATTCATTATAGACCCTATAGCACTATTCATTATAGATCATATAGCACTATTCATTATAGACCTCATAGCTCAATTCATTATAGACCCCATAGCACTATTCATTATAGACCCTATAGCACTATTCATTATAGATCATATAGCACTATTCATTATAGACCTCATAGCTCAATTCATTATAGACCCCATAGCACTATTCATTATAGACCCTATAGCACTATTCATTATAGACCCTATAGCACTATTCATTATAGATCATATAGCACTATTCATTATAGACCTCATAGCTCAATTCATTATAGACCCCATAGCACTATTCATTATAGACCCTATAGCACTATTCATTATAGATCATATAGCACTATTCATTATAGACCCCATAGCACTATTCATTATAGACCCTATAGCACTATTCATTATAGACCTCATAGCTCAATTCATTATAGACCCCATAGCACTATTCATTATAGACCCTATAGCACTATTCATTATAGATCATATAGCACTATTCATTATAGACCCCATAGCACTATTCATTATAGACCCTATAGCACTATTCAGTATAGACCTCATAGCACTATTCATTATAGATCATATAGCACTATTCATTATAGACCCCATAGCACTATTCATTATAGATCATATAGCACTATTCATTATAGACCCCATAGCACTATTCATTATAGACCCTATAGCACTATTCATTATAGACCTCATAGCTCAATTCATTATGGTAGCACTATTCAGTATAGACCTCATAGCACAATTCATTATAGACCCTATAGCACTATTCATTATAGATCATATAGCACTATTCATTATAGACCTCATAGCTCAATTCATTATAGACCCCATAGCACTATTCATTATAGACCTCACAGCACTATTCATTATAGACCCTATAGCACTATTCATTATAGATCATATAGCACTATTCATTATAGACCTCATAGCTCAATTCATTATAGACCCCATAGCACTATTCATTATAGACCCCATAGCACTATTCATTATAGATCATATAGCACTATTCATTATAGACCTCATAGCTCAATTCATTATAGACCCCATAGCACTATTCATTATAGACCCCATAGCACTATTCATTATAGATCATATAGCACTATTCAGTATAGACCTCATAGCACTATTCATTATAGACCCTATAGCACTATTCATTATAGATCATATAGCACTATTCATTATAGACCTCATAGCTCAATTCATTATAGACCCCATAGCACTATTCATTATAGACCCCATAGCACTATTCATTATGGACCCCATAGCACTATTCATTATAGATCATATAGCACTATTCATTATAGACCTCATAGCTCAATTCATTATAGACCCCATAGCACTATTCATTATAGACCTCACAGCACTATTCACTATAGACCCCATAGCTCAATTCATTATGGACACCATAGCACAATTCATTATAGACCCCATAGCAGTATTCATTATAGATCATATAGCACAATTCATTATAGACCTCATAGCTCAATTCATTATGGACACCATAGCACAATTCATTATAGACCCTATAGCACTATTCATTATAGATCATATAGCACTATTCATTATAGACCTCATAGCTCAATTCATTATAGACCCCATAGCACTATTCATTATAGACCCCATAGCACTATTCATTATAGACCCCATAGCACTATTCATTATAGACCCCATAGCACTATTCATTATAGACCTCATAGCTCAATTCATTATAGACCCCATAGCACTATTCATTATGGACACCATAGCACAATTCATTATAGACCCCATAGCACTATTCATTATAGACCCCATAGCACTATTCATTATAGACCCCATAGCACTATTCATTATAGATCATATAGCACTATTCATTATAGACCCCATAGCTCAATTCATTATAGACCCCATAGCACTATTCATTATAGTCCCTATAGCACTATTCATTATAGACCCCATAGCACTATTCATTATAGACCCCATAGCACAATTCATTATAGATCATATAGCACTATTCATTATAGACCTCATAGCTCAATTCATTATAGACCCCATAGCACTATTCATTATAGACCCCATAGCACTATTCATTATAGACCCCATAGCACAATTCATTATAGATCATATAGCACTATTCATTATAGACCTCATAGCTCAATTCATTATAGACCCCATAGCACTATTCATTATAGATCTCATAGCTCAATTCATTATAGACCCCATAGCTCAATTCATTATAGACCCCATAGCACTATTCATTATAGTCCCTATAGCACTATTCATTATAGACCCCATAGCACTATTCATTATAGACCCCATAGCACAATTCATTATAGACCCCATAGCACTATTCATTATAGACCCCATAGCACAATTCATTATAGACCCCATAGCACTATTCATTATAGACCTCAGCACTATTCATTATAGACCCCATAGCTCAATTCATTATAGACCCTATAGCACTATTCATTATAGACCCTATAGCACTATTCATTATAGACCCCATAGCACTATTCATTATAGACCCCATAGCTCAATTCATTATAGACCTCAGCACTATTCATTATAGACCCCATAGCTCAATTCATTATAGACCCCATAGCACAATTCATTATAGACCCCATAGCTCAATTCATTATAGACCCTATAGCACTATTCATTATAGACCTCATAGCTCAATTCATTATAGACCCCATAGCACAATTCATTATAGACCCCATAGCTCAATTCATTATAGACCTCAGCACTATTCATTATAGACCCCATAGCTCAATTCATTATAGACCCTATAGCACTATTCATTATAGACCCTATAGCACTATTCATTATAGACCCCATAGCACAATTCATTATAGATCATATAGCACTATTCATTATAGACCTCATAGCTCAATTCATTATAGACCCCATAGCACTATTCATTATAGACCTCATAGCTCAATTCATTATAGACCCCATAGCACTATTCATTATAGACCCCATAGCACTATTCATTATAGACCTCATAGCTCAATTCATTATAGACCCCATAGCACTATTCATTATAGTCCCTATAGCACTATTCATTATAGACCCCATAGCACTATTCATTATAGACCCCATAGCACTATTCATTATAGATCATATAGCACTATTCATTATAGACCTCATAGCTCAATTCATTATAGACCCCATAGCACTATTCATTATAGACCTCATAGCTCAATTCATTATAGACCCCATAGCACTATTCATTATAGACCCCATAGCACTATTCATTATAGACCCCATAGCACTATTCATTATAGACCTCATAGCTCAATTCATTATAGACCCCATAGCACTATTCATTATAGACCCCATAGCACAATTCATTATAGACCCCATAGCTCAATTCATTATAGACCCCATAGCTCAATTCATTATAGACCCCATAGCTCAATTCATTATAGACCTCACAGCACTATTCATTATAGACCCCATAGCACTATTCATTATAGACCCCATAGCACAATTCATTATAGACCCCATAGCTCAATTCATTATAGACCTCAGCACTATTCATTATAGACCCCATAGCTCAATTCATTATAGACCCTATAGCACTATTCATTATAGACCCTATAGCACTATTCATTATAGACCCCATAGCTCAATTCATTATAGACCCTATAGCACTATTCATTATAGTCCCTATAGCACTATTCATTATAGACCCCATAGCTCAATTCATTATAGACCCTATAGCACTATTCATTATAGACCTCAGCACTATTCATTATAGACCCCATAGCACTATTCATTATAGACCCTATAGCACTATTCATTATAGACCTCAGCACTATTCATTATAGACCCCATAGCACTATTCATTATAGACCATATAGCACTATTCATTATAGACCCCATAGCTCAATTCATTATAGACCCTATAGCACTATTCATTATAGACCCTATAGCTCAATTCATTATAGACCCTATAGCACTATTCATTATAGTCCCTATAGCACTATTCATTATAGACCATATAGCACTATTCATTATAGACCCCATAGCTCAATTCATTATAGACCCTATAGCACTATTCATTATAGACCCTATAGCTCAATTCATTATAGACCCTATAGCACTATTCATTATAGACCCCATAGCACTATTCATTATAGACCTCAGCACTATTCATTATAGACCCCATAGCACTATTCATTATAGACCCCATAGCTCAATTCATTATAGACCCTATAGCACTATTCATTATAGACCCCATAGCACTATTCATTATAGACCCTATAGCACTATTCATTATAGACCTCAGCACTATTCATTATAGACCCCATAGCACTATTCATTATAGTCCCTATAGCACTATTCATTATAGACCCTATAGCACTATTCATTATAGACCCTATAGCACTATTCATTATAGACCCCATAGCACTATTCATTATAGACCCTATAGCTCAATTCATTATAGACCCCATAGCACTATTCATTATAGAGTTATACAGCACAGAAACAGGCCCTTCGGCCCATCGTGTCCATGCCAGCCATCAAGCACCTAACTATTCTAACCCCATTTTCCAGCACTTGGCCCGTAGCCTTGTATGTTATTTATAAATGTTAAAGTCTTGCTTTTGATGATCACATCCTAAGCTACATTTATTGTGCCCAATACTGATTGACATAATCAGCTACTCAGTGTCTTTACACATTATTTTCATCTTTTGAAAATGGCGGTGATTAAACTCCTCTTTAAAACATCCAATATGACCAATCCTTTCTCTCCGGCTCATGACCTATCTGTATCATCCTGTTTCTCTCTGAAGCCCTGGAGCACATTGCAATCTCATATTTGCTCATTTCAGGCTCGATGGGCTGAATAGCCTACTCCTGTTCCCATGTTCCCGCACCATTTGTTCAGGAACCTACAGTTTGTGTTCTTTCCACCACCAACACCAAGATGACAAAGTCATCAATAGATCCCATAGCACTATTTATTATAGACCCCATAGCACTATTCATTATAGACCTCAGCACTATTCATTATAGACCCCATAGCTCAATTCATTATAGACCCTATAGCACTATTCATTATCGACCCCATAGCACTATTCATTATAGATCATATAGCACTATTCATTATAGACCTCAGCACTATTCATTATAGACCCCATAGCTCAATTCATTATAGACCCTATAGCTCAATTCATTATAGACCCCATAGCACTATTCATTATAGATCATATAGCTCAATTCATTATAGACCCTATAGCTCAATTCATTATAGACCCTATAGCACTATTCATTATCGACCCCATAGCACTATTCATTATAGATCATATAGCACTATTCATTATAGACCTCAGCACTATTCATTATAGACCCCATAGCTCAATTCATTATAGACCCTATAGCTCAATTCATTATAGACCTCAGCACTATTCATTATCGACCCCATAGCTCAATTCATTATAGACCCTATAGCTCAATTCATTATAGACCCCATAGCACTATTCATTATAGACCCCATAGCACTATTCATTATAGATCATATAGCACTATTCATAATAGTTCCCATAGCTCTATTCATTATAGACGCCATAGCACTATTCATTATAGATTTTATAGCACGATTCATTACAGACCCCATTGCACTGTTCATGAAAGACCCTAATGCACTATTCATTATAGACCCCATAGCACTATTCATTATAGACCATATAGCACTATTCATTATAGACCCCATAGCTCAATTCATTATAGACCCTATAGCACTATTCATTATAGACCCCATAGCACTATTCATTATAGACCCTATAGCACTATTCATTATAGACCCCATAGCACTATTTATTATGGATACCATAGCACTATTCAATATAGACCCCATAGCAATACTCACTATAGATGTTATAGCACGATTCATTATAGACTCTAGATCATTATTCATTATAGATCCCATAGCACTATTCATTATAGACCCCATAGCTCTATTCATAATAGTTCCCATAGCTCTATTCATTATAGACGCCATAGCACTATTCATTATAGATTTTATAGCACGATTCATTACAGACCCCATTGCACTGTTCATGAAAGACCCTAATGCACTATTCATTATAGACCCCATAGCACTATTCAGTATAGACCCATAGCTCTATTCATTATAGACTCCATAGCACCATTCATTATAGGTCCCATAGCTCAATTAATTATAGACCCCATATCACTAATTATAGTCCCCAAAGTTCTATTCATTATAGATTCCATAGCACTATTCATTCTAGACCCCACAGCACTATTCATTCTAGACCCCACAGCACTATTAATTATAGACTCCATAGCACTATTCATTAGAGACCCCACTGCACAATTAATTATAGACCCCATACATAGCGCTATTCATTATAGATCCCATAGCACTACTGAATGAAGAGTAGAGAGTTTTCCTGGTGTCCTGGCCAATACTCTACATACCAACAAAAACAGATTAATTGGCCATTTCTGCACAGGGCTCCTTGTGGAATTGTGCTGTTCAGAAAATAGCTGCCTACAGAACAACAGTCACTTTACTTCACAGTTCATCCATTGTTTCTGAAGTGGCTTAAGGTGTTTCAGAGAATCTCAATAAAGAGTTACATGCAACTAAGTCCTTTGAAAAGGAAGGTCAATTCATTGAAGTTCATGCCTTTCCCAATGTGGCATCTGCTTTTATTCTGAAGAACCACAATGCTTTTGTGTCTACCACCTCGCTTGATAAATCATTCTAAACATTTCTTAGTCTTTGAGTAAGGAAGCTTTTGCTCGTATCTATTTGAAATTTACTTTACACTAATTTCCATTTATGTCCTCGGGTCCTATTTTCTTGTCTTACTTTGAAGTAATAATCTGGGTTTACCTTACTTATACCATTTAATATTTTATATAATTTGATGAGACATTCAACAGAACATCTCTTTTCAGAATAATTGCTTTAATAATAGAACCATTGAAATACTAGCTACGAAAGACTGGAGACGTAAGTGTAATTGGTTATATTTATTAAATATTTAACGTTCTAAATTACCCATTTTATAATTCCACTGGAATAGTTTCAAATAAAGAAACATTCTTCAATTTTCTCCTCTCCTGAAGGTCAAGCTTCAGATCCAGGATGCAGGCAGCTCTAACTCCTCAGAGCATTTCCGAGTGTCAATTCTTCAAGAGACAGAGAGTGTTGGCCCGCTGTGAGGGGCATCACAGTCTGATCCTTACTTGATCATTCATAAACACTTTCCAGTAAGGATTACTGGATACTGATGAGGAATAGAAGCTCTGAATAACTCATTGCCCTCACCAGTTTGTGGGATTTAAAGCTGATTTTTCTGCATTTAACTAATTCAGCAGTGGGTTTGGCAAGGGTGGGTGGAGGGGGGGTGGTGGAGGCGGGGGGAGAGTGGAGAGTCAGCACTGAATAGCAATTAGCAACAAGAGCCATGACCACTTCTGCCCATTATAGTTGGAAGTCTAAAATTCACCCACCATCATTCAATACCTCACTCACTCGGCACTTCTGGGTACTGCCTGTGTGGAGTTTGCAAGTTCTCCCTGTGTCTGCGTGGGTTTCCTCCAGGTGCTTCGGTTTCCTCCCACATGCCAAAAGACTTGCAGGTTGATAGGTAAATTGGCCATTATAAATTGCCCGTGGTATAGGTAGGTGGTAGGGAAATATAGGGACAGGTGGGGATGTGGTAGGAATATGGGATTAGTGTAGGATTAGTATAAATGGGTGGTTGATGGTCGGCACAGACTCGGTGGGCCGAAGGGCCTGTTTCAGTGCTGTACCTCTTAACTAAACTAAACTAAACTTCATCAGGACAGTTTTCTCCTCGACATCCTCACGATATTACCCTTGTGAATTCCACTTATGGGCACAAGATCTGAACGGCCAATGTTAACTTCTTGCTTGACTTTCACTGGTATTAGAAAGATTGTTCACCGGAACTCCAAATTTTCCTGGTGTATCCCTTGCCAATCCTACCCTGACAGTTCAAACAGCAACCTGCATTTATATAGCACCTTTAACATAGTAGAACATCCCAAGGCGCTTCACAGAGTGTTATCAAACAAAATTTGACACCAAGTCACATAAGAAGATATTAGAACTAATGAAAGAGATGGGTTTGAGTAGGATCCTAAAGATGGATAGAGGTACAGAGTTTTAGGGAGGGATATCTAGAGTTTATCTGTGAATGCTCTCAGTAAAGGTGGCAATGGGCAGTACAATCCTTCCTTCTGGACACAGTGTGGACAGTGTTGATGGTTTAAGAGAAGAAAAACTGGTTGTATTTTTGGACACCGATTTTAAGTGACAACAGGAGCCCGCATATAGGTCATGTAACAGTGACCTTGGAACCACTGAGATGAAACTTGACGTGTTGCATTCACAGTACCACAGTGTCATCATATATGGCTGAAAAGGGGTTAAAGCATTTTGAAATTCTAAAAGAAGTTTGCCCAGATGTCAATCTCTGGCTAAACCGTGTGCACTGGACCTCGACAGGGAAAAAAAAGGAAAAGGAACAAAGAATGGCCAGGGTGCGCTCACCCAGTGAGACGAGATGAATTTAGTTTTTGTCCTTCTTGCTCCTTTGTAGTCAGCTGGGATGTCTGTAAAACCAGGTCTGATAGACACACTCTTTGTCCAGAGATAAGAGTGTTGCTCTGTCTAGCTCTGGGATATGGCAATACAATGTAGCTAGATGGAAATTCAGGTTCATCTTACTGAATGAGGTCGAATGTCTTAAAGGTACATGGCTTTCAGAGGATGTTCAATGTGGGTAACACAATGGACAGATCACATCCGGACTTGTTTCGCTGTCACTCGCAGGAGCTCTTCTGCTCCCAGCGCAATATATCCATGAAGCTCACTTTGTTTCCTCTTTTGACCGGACTGGACAACCAGAGGGTCAAAGATCATTAGCCTTTCAAAGAGATGATGTTAATCTAAACTGAGACAGTTCAAATTCATTTGACTCCTGATTACATGGGGACACCCAATAGTTTTATATTTAGGAGCGAGTTGCATTAGTTCGGTCATTGCTCATCTCCATGACGTGAAATATAAGTCTTTAAAATAAAGCAGGTTAAGGTCTCCTTTAAAATAGCAGGACAAGGTATTTCTGAAGAATTAGGTAAGCATTTGTATTCTCATCTTTGAAGGATCTGATTTCAAGGCAATTGTACTTTCAAGATGCAGTAACAGTTAGTCAAACATTCAGCCCTAGTACACAGACTGCTGAGAGGTGACAGTGACACTATGGAATTCAGATTTTATCTGACTTAAGAAAATTACAATTTCGATCACATTGCATTCTAGGATGATTCTGCATGCCATTTCAGTAGGCTTTCTATCTATGTTCTTTATAGAATTTCACCCATCCCTCACTATCTTCTCCCATGCTCTCTTGAACTTGTGCACTCTTCTTGGGACACAGTTCCACAGGCACTGACTGCCCTCATCGACATGGGAGGTTGGAGGCTGATCGTTGGCAATCTATTTAACTATGGGGACATCACAGCTAAGCCCATCCTGACGTCAAGATATGCACATTTTTGAGCATGGGTTGACCAGATAACCATCAGGAGCAGGAACCACCGCTGAGCTTCCTTGCCCTAATCCAGAGGTATGAAGACCAGCTGAAGTGCCTCTTCAACCACTCCTGCTGAACTCAATACAGAACAGAGACCAGACCAGAGGTCCACTAGTGGCCATAAATATAAGATAGTCACTAATAAATCTGAAAATGAATTTAGGGAGAACCTTCTTTTACGCAGAGAGTGGTGAGAATGTACTGTGTACAGTTTTGATCCCCGTACCTTAAGGAAAGATATACTTGCCTTAGAGGGAGTGTAAGGAAGGTTCACTAGACTTATTCCAGGAATGAGGAGAGATTGAGTAGACTAGGCCTATATTCCGTAGACAGAAGAATGTGAGGTGATCTCATTGAAACACATAAAATTCTTAAGGGGTCTCACTGAGTAGATGCTTGGCGGATGTTTCCCCTGGCTGCAAAGCCTAGAACTAAGAGTCACAATCTCAGAATAAGCCAGTTAGGACTGAGATGAGGAGAAGTTTATTCACTCAAAGAGTTGTGAATCTTTGGAATTCTCCATCCCAGGGAGCTCTGGAGGCTCAGTTGTTGATTATGTCTAGACAGAGATCAATAGATTTTTGGATATGAAGGGAAACAAGAGATATGGGGATAGTGCTGGAAGATAGAGTTGATGGAGAAGATCAGGCATAATCTTACTAAATGGCGGAGCAGGCTCGAAGGTCTGAATGACCTACTTATACTCCTATTTCTTAGATTTTCATATGAAGTAGTTGAGGCAAATAGCACAGATACATTTAAGAGGAAAGCCAGATAAGTATATGCAGGAGAAAGGAACTGGATTATAGTGATAAGGTTAGATGAACTAAGGTAGGAAGAGGCTCATGTGGAGCATAAACACCAGCACAGACTAACTGGGCCAAATGGACTGTTTTTGCACTGTTCCATGTAATTCACAATCTCGATCATTCAGCACCAAGTTCAGTTTTATTTATGTTGCCTTTGAATTTTGATTGATTCCCCCAAACACCAGAACAAATTTGTATTAAAAATATTGGTGCAAAATTGATATTAAATAGCAGTTAACAAAAATTCGTATAAAATTTGCTTCTCCTGACAGCTGTTATTTCATTACAAAGCACAGGAACATGTGTCAATAAAACATTTAAATAGTGTTATTACTGCTAATGAATATTTTATACCAGATTGTTGCATATTTTTGTATATTAAGTTCCAGATGAGCAAACTGTTTGCCTCTTTAATGCCTGGTAATTAACAGCTCCATTGATGTGAGCCTTTATTTTGTTGAGAGATTTTTTTTTTCCAAAGTGCACAACTTTTCTGCAAATTGAATCATGATTTTTTTCTTTCATTTCAACACTCATGAAGATGAGGGATGTTTGTGCCGAACAACAGAGCTCCTCTCATTTCAGGCAACCCAGTTTCAGCATCAAGCAAACTCTTCCTGTGATGAATAGCACAGCCTGCTACAGAATAAAACTCCTTCAGTTCTGCCCTAATAACATGTCTCAACCCCAGCCTCCAAAGAGGACTGTTGACTGCACCCATATGACATGATTTCCTTTTCCCACTTCCACGATCTCATGCTCTCTCTGAGTGAGATTGGCAATTAGTTCGGAATCATGGACATTTTTAAGATAAGAACATAAGAAATAGGAGCAGGAGTAGGCCATTCGGCCCCTCCGAGCCTGCTCCATCACGCAATAAGATCATGGCTGATCTGATTGTGGCCTTAACTCCACTTTCCTGCCTGCCCCCCATAACCTTTGACTCCCTTGTCAATCAAAAATCTGTCTAACTCAGCCTTGAATATATTCAATGACTAAGCCTCCACTGCTTTCTGGGGGACAGAATTCCACAGACCAACGATCCTCTGAGAGAAGAAATTCCTCCTCCTTTATTCTTAAATGGGAGACCCCTTAATTTAGAACTGTGCCCCTAGTTCTAGATTCCTCCACGAGGGGAAACATCCTCTCAGAATTTACCGTCACGCCCCCTCAGAATCTTATATGTTTCAATAAGATCACCTCTCAATCTTCTAAACTAAAATGAGTATCGGCCCAAGTTGCTCAACCTTTCCTCATAAGGCAATCCCCGCCATCCCAGGAATTAGCCTAGTGAACCTTCTCTGAACTGCTTCCAATGCAAGTATGTCCCTCCTTAAACAAGGTGCCCAAAACTGTACACAGTACTCTAGATGTGGTCTCATCAATGCCCTGTACAGTTGCAGCAAGACTTCCCTACTTTTATACTCCATGCCCCTTGCAATAAATGCCAACATTCCACGCCTTCCTAATCACTTGCTGTACCTGTGTGTGATTCATGTACAAGGACACCCAGGTTCCTTTGTACCAGAGCATTCTGCAGTCTCTCTCCACGGAAATAATATTCTGCTTTTCTACTCTTCCTGCCAAAGTGGATAACCTCGTATTTTCCCACATTATATCCATCTGCAAAATTTTTGCCCACTCACTTAACTTATCTATACCCCTTTGCGAACTCTTTGTATCCTCCTCACAACTTGCTTTACTACCTATTTTCGTATTGTTACGACCAGGTGAGAAAGAGGTCTAGGGTTCCCTCTCAGCCTTCACCTGGTCTTACTGTAACAGGGTTTAATTTTTAAACACACCGCGTTTTTAGCTCCCCCTTGGTGAATCCTTGTTCACCGCTTTCCAATTATAAGGCAAAGAAACCAGCACACCAGGTTTTCTCAGGTTTAAAGAAGAAAAATTGAAATTTATTAAACCTAAACTCTAATTTGGTTAACGTCTACAGATACACGATGCACCCATGCTAGCATGCATAGGCGATACACACATGCAGATAGGGACAGAAAAGAACAGAAGAAATAAAGTGGAAAAGTTTGAGGCAATATCTGAAGAGTTTTTGTTATGGGTCTTCGAGCTCACTGTATAGTCCTTGATTGGAGGCAGATCTTGCTGTTCGTTGGGGCCCAGTATTCTTCTTAAACCCTGTTCGCTGTAGGAGACTTTTCTCTCTTGGAGTTCATGTGTTTTCAGTGGGTTTGGCGTTCCATGAGAAAGAGATGGGAGCAGACAGACAGACAGGAGATCTTCTTCAGTCCAGGAGCAGTCTGCTTTCTGACTTCAAATTCTCAGTTCAAACTCTAAGTCATGTGACTAACTGGTCTGACCATGTCTGTTTGTGGATTGAATTGGAGCAGGGAGTAGCTCCTTTGTCTGCAAGCACTGTCTGTTACTATGCAAAAATGTCTTTCCAGCCAGAGGCCTGGCAACCCCTTGTCACAGGCCTTCTCTGCTTCCCAGCAACAATTTGAAATTTAATGTCCATGTGGTGACATTAATGTGCCTCATTCTTGGCAGGTGGGGGCCTGCATAACAAAATAATCAGCAAATATGGCTCCAATACAATCGGTCCCTTCATCCAAGTCATTCATATAGATCGTAAATAGTTGAGGCCCTCGCACTGATCCCTGTGGCACTCCATTAGTTACAGTTTGCCAACCTGAAAATCCCAAATCTCTGTTTCCTGTTAGTTAGCCAGTCCTCTACCCATGCTAATAAATCACCCTCAACACCATGCGCTCTTATCTTGTACAGTAACATTTTATGTGCTGCAGGCCTATGTTACATTAGGAGCTGGACTGTGATCAGTCAAATTCAACAGACAGGCCCATTACATCCAGTTGTCAGTTGAGCATTGCATCCCCTCAGTCTATGTGGGATTTCAATCAGATCCTAGATCAGTATTTTTATTCATTTTCGGGAAGTCAGCATTGTGGCACGGCGATATTGCCCATCCCTAGTCGCTCAGAGAAGTCGGTGTGGTTGACTCTTAACTGCTTGCTGAAGTGGCCTAGTACGTTGCTCTGAAGAATACCGTACAGACCACAATGGTTCAAGAGAAAAGTCAACCACACTGATGTGGGACTGATATCGCATATCGGCCACACCAGGTAAGGTCAACAGGTTCCCTTCCCTAAAGGAAAGCCGTAAACCAATAATAATTTCCTTTTATTCCCATTCCAATTTATATTCCTCCTCTCTTGAAGGTGCAGAAGCTGGGGTGCCACTCCACAGGTGTTTGCTATATCCAGGTACCTGGCCAATGATAAACAGGGCCAAAGCAACCAATTTGTGCCAAGTAGTCGTAAATTGGCAGGTAGCGATTGCAGCAATGGTGTTGAATGCATCATTGCAAAGGTCATAGGTAATGGTCAAGTGTGTTACTGTCCCCTATTTATAGTCGTCTATTTTAGAATGTATTGACTTTGCTCAGCTGTTAGCATTTGCACATCTGAGGTTTGAGCCCCATACCGGAGCTTTTTGCACACTCTGCACTCATTCCAATGCAGTACTGGTAGAATGCTGCATTTTGGATGGGATGGTAAGCCAAGGTCCTATCTTCCTGCTCCCAGGAATATTAAAGATTCCATGACACTATTCAAAGGACCAGGGAATGTTCCTCTCTCAACTAATACTGGTATCAATTGATTCTAGACCTTGTCTTTGCCTTGATCCAGACATGGATACACAGCTGAATGCAAGAGCAGAGGTGAAAGTAATCCCTTCAGGTATCAGTAAAAGTGACCTTGAAACTCTCAGATTGTTGCAAAAACCCAACTGGTTCACTAATATTCTTTAGGGAAGGTAACCTGCTGTTCTTTAACATTACAGGGGCAAAATTCCTAATACCACCACAGGAATGTCACCAGCACAAAGGCTGCAGGGTACAAGGCAAAAGTCCACCAGCACCTTCTCGGGGTGGACAATAAATGCAGGTAGCTGGAATTACCCACATCCCAATGAAAAATGGAAATAAAAAAATTAACTAGTTGTTTCATCTCACTCCTGTTTTCTGCGGCAGAACGACTGGCACATTTTCCCAGGGTAAGAGTCAGTACTCTTCCAAGTAATTAACTGTGTGAAGTTCTTCGACACATTGAACTGAAAAAGAGCTGTAGAAATGCAAGTACAGAGATTGTTTGGCTGCTTATAGTGGTACCACAAGTTCCGACCCAAATGAAGATGATTGGACAATTGCCCTGTCAGTCATGTCCGGAGACTGCACTGCTCCAAGTGACTGGGATTGACTTTATGCACATCATTTGTGTGTAACTACCCTCCATACACTGAATTTTACTGTAGAAATAATCCTGCTGCACTCGGAAGACTAGATGCTCTAGTTTCAATCATGAGTTCGGAGACTCTGTAAATGAAAAACCACAAGTCCTGCCTCTAACTCATTGGTTGACAGGGTGATGTTAATATTCACTCTGGTTCTTTATTTGTTATTTACAGGTTCCATTTTCTCAAAAGTTATTGGTTTTGATATTGGCACGAGTAGGGCCCTACCAAATTCACAACCGTGAAAAATGCACCATGGACTGTAAAATCTCAGATCCTCCATGAAATCGGCCTTTTTCGAACTTTGCATTTTTTAGTGACTGACACAAGGCTCACCTTGCTGCTTGGTAAATGAGGAACAGCTTCCTGTACAGGTTTGAGAGAAGCAGTCTCAGTGTTAGCAGACAAGTGGGAATGCCAGAACGAGCAAACCAAAAACAGCCACAACCATTAAAGCAGGACAACGAGTGAAAGAATCTGGAAGCCAAATTCTGCGCGGTTAGTGGAATACTGCTTTGTACAAGCTGCAATGTTTCTTGGATCACACATGGCGGGCAACGGTTCAGCGCCACTTACAGTCTGAAAGCCATCACAGCAGAAAGAGAGCATCCGAGACTGAACTGCTGGAAAACAAACAAGCAAAAAAACAAGCAACGATGTCATCTCCTTTTAAGAAGTCGATAGAGATCTCAGAAAATCGGCAGTTGGTTATAATGGAACTTGTGGATGCTTTTACAAACGCCAACGGACCATTGGAAAAAACTGATCACCCAAAGCTGTGGTACTCATTCATGCAATGTGCAAAATGGTGGCTGCTTGCCAAGTGCAAATAAACTACGACAGGACTACCTAACAAAGCTTTTTTCACACATTGTGAGGAGATGAAGTCTCAGATTAAAGCATGTGAGTCCATTCTCACATTCAACCACTAACTTCAGGAAGTAAAGAATGTGACCTGTTTTTCGTCAGCTTTTTCCAATGGTTGTTGAGTGTACAATAAATGCCATTTGAAACCAGAAACCTCCCTTCTCTTTTTTCATGGTTTGTTGCGACACAGTGAAATTTGAAATTTAAATATGTGAAATCGTGAAATTCACGACTCTTAAAATGCCATGACCGTGAAATTTGTAAAATTTGACCGTGAATTTGGTACTGCCTTACCCATGAGTAATATAAGGAGAGGGGAACAAAGAGAGTGGGACTGAATCAGCCCATGTTGAGTAGATACAACTATTAACTATGGAGATGTCTCCATACCAGAATCAACGAAAACACAACTTCAGGAGCCTTCAATAGAAATACCATATATTAGCGACCAGTTTTATTTCTGTCCTAATTTTCAGTACAATTGTTTACGTGACCCTCCCAGACCCTGAAATACATACTGTGATCTTGTAACTTATCCTTTAAGAATAGTAATCAATAATGAAAAATTTCTGCTTAGTAATTGGTTTAGAATTAGTCTGAATGGTATTGTATCAAGAGATTAAGATTTCCTGATAAAGTACGTTGAAAGTGCAAACTCAACAGTAAAACCCAGGAGTCCCCCATCCCCTTGTTTATGTAAGTTCTCTGAAGGAGTGAATAGGGTGAAAGGCTTGTGGACCTTCAGCTTTCTGTCTTGCTGCGTTGGGTCACATTGTAAATAGCACAGACTAAGTTCTTGTGTAATTGTTGGCTCGACAGCTATCCAGAGGTTTGGGTGTAAGAGATGAGTGTGTAGACTGGAATAAATAGATGCCGGCAGAACTCAGTCCCATCAACGCTCACTCATTTTCATTTACAAATTTCAGCTCCCCTGACATATATCTCAGCCTTTTTTTTAAATTGAACCCCAAAAGTAATCAGTGGCATGCACCATAATGAACATTGAGGTCCATCCCAACACATCAAACAGCAAATGTTCAACTGAAGAAAGAGACAGTTTACATTTATATAGCGCCTTTTGACCTCTGGATGTGCCAAAGCGCTTTACATGCAAATAAATCATTTTTGTAATGTAGTCACTGCTGTAAGTGTAGGAAACGTGGCAGCCAATTTGCACACAGCAAGGTCCTGCAAACGGCAATGAGTCAATGACCTGGGAATCTGTTCTAATTATGTTGCCAAGTGGCCTGGCCAGAACTCCAGTGCTCCTCTGCAGAATCTTTTACATCCACTGGAAAGGGCAGACGGATCCTCGGTTTACCGAGAGTAATCGATGACATCTCTGACAGCATAGCACCTCTTCGGTATTGCACTGGCCTGTTGGCCAAGATTATATTCGCTTGTCACAAAGTCGGTGAGAAGTATTCCCATAAACTACAATTAAACTCCTGCAGGATAGTCATTGTTAATGATCAAAAAATATATCCAAAAAGGGCGGCACAGTGGTGCAGTGGTTAACACCACAGCCTCACAGCTCCAGCAACCCGGGTTCCGTTCTGGGTACTGCCTGTGTGGAGTTTGCAAGTTCTCCCTGTGACTGCGTGGGTTTCCGCCGGGTGCTCCGGTTTCCTCCCACATGCCAAAGACTTACAGGTTGATAGGTAAATTGGCTACTGTAAAAATTGCCCCTAGTGTAGGTAGGTGGTAGGAGAATTGATGGGAGAGGGAAAATGGGATTAATGTAGGATTAGTATAAATGGGTGGTTGATGGTTGGCGTGGACTCGGTGGGCCGAAGGGCCTGTTTCGGCGCTGTATCTCTCTATGGCTCTAAAAAGATCTGGAATGCACTGTCTGAGAGAGTGATGGAGGTATATTCAATTGTGGTTTTCAAAATTGGGTGATAATCTGAAGAGGAAAAAAATTTGTAGGGCTATGGGGAATGGGCAGGGGAGTGGGACTAGCTGAGTTGCTCTTGCAGAGACCTGGCACAGACATGAAGTGCCAAATGGCCTCCTTCTGTGCTGTAACTATTCTATATTCATTGGGAATTCTGGAAGAGGCGACAACTCCAACAGTGTGTGTGTAGAATGATTGTGTTGGCATTGTTAGTGAAGAGGTTCAGTACCTTGACATGGCGTTTAATGGTAGCCATCAACGCAGTCTCACTCTTACAAGTAAGCATAGCTGCTTAGATGAAGACTTCCTCTTTACACTATGCGCAATGAAATTGTATAACAGCAGTTTGCATTTAGATCACAGTTTTAACATAGGAAATCTTCCATAAATGCTTCACAGTGATGATTGAAGGTGTGGTCAAAGAGGTACGTTTCGAGGAGGCTGCTGAAAGGCATGAGAGAGGCAATGAGGTTAAAAAAAGAATATTCCAGAGTGTGGGCCCAAGTTTGGTAAGCACTCTGCGACTAAAGGAGAAGAGGTTGTTTTGGGGGGGGGGGGGGGGGGGGGTAGGGTTGAGAGTGAGATGCAAATGAGACCGGAATTGGAAGAAGGTGCAATCTGGTGTGTGGGGCTGGAGGAGGTTGCAGAGGTAGAGGAGAGGAAAAGTCAGGAAGGTATTTGGAAACAAAGACAGGGAATTTGAAAAGCACTTAAGGGACCAATGGAGATTGCAGAAGATGAGGGCGATGAGATGGTGCTGAATTCCCTCCCTAATTAAACCTTGTTGCCTCTTTCTCCTCCTTTAAGATGCGCCTTAAAACATCTTTCTTTGACCAAGCTTTTGGTCATCTGGCCTAATATCGCCTTATGTGGCTCGGTGTTAAATTTTTTTTGATGATGCTCCTGTGAAGTGCTTTGTGATGTTTTACTACATTGAAGGCGCTATATAAATGCAAGTTGTTGTTGTAGCTGTTGATAGGATGTTGGACAGAGAAGACTGTGTGCAACACTGAGAGAATGTGGGGAGGAGTTGGAGCCTGGAGGTCACAAAGGAAAAATCCATTCATTATGGACTGCCATATACAGTGCAGAGTGGAAACCTTACTTACTCCCTGGGGCTAAATGACTTTTACGATCTTCCTCACTCTTTACCTTATGAATCTCATACCTAACATCTTCCCAATATTGGCATCTCCGATGTTCCCTGATTCACAGTTTCTGCCGGATAGAAGCATGTTCCCAATAGGTTCGATTTGCAAACTCGATGATTAAAACTTAATTTGAATATTGCTTTCGAGATTAATTATTCTTATAATAATAACTAGCTCAGTATTTTGAGCTGGAAGACGGGATAGACAGCTCATTAAAGCACAGAGCAGCAAGGCAATGGTTTTAATCAGCTCAGCAGCCCCCTATCCCATCATAAGACATATTGGAACATCATGACCATTAGCAGATAGGTTGTAATGTAGCTATTGAACTGTGGCAGTACAGCTTGTACTAGGAATGCAGGCTATTACCATGCATTAACATTCATTTTCTCAGCAAACAGGATTACAAAGGCTCACTAACTTATCTGCTAATAAATTGCACATGATCATTCTGACTGTGAATGAGTCAAGGCAGTATGTCATATTAAGCTCAGCATAAAGTTATTTGCACAGTTCAAGTCAAATTGCTCTTAGTTCTAGAGATCTGCATTTACTTAATGTCTTTTTAGTGACAGGCAATTCACTTGGCCAGCATGTTTTCAGCACATTTGAAATATGATATTCGCAATAGTGCAGACTAGCACATTGAATAGTTGATGGGTGTAAATTAACCCCACAATTTCAAGCTGCCTCCCCTCAGCCTAAAAATGCTCCTACTCTTCTTGTGTATACCTACATTATTGTGCGACCGTCAAGTCCCTGGTTGCAATGGTTGGCAAAAGTGCAGTCTCCAGAAAATTAGGGCACCTCCATTGTACGCCTGGGACAGAAATAAGAAGCAGGCAGTAATAGGTCTCCTTAATGGGCCCCGTGATTAAGGCAAAGAAGGGGCTCTGATTTGCTTTAGAAAGTTGGAGTGCATTAAAGTTAAGTGGGGATAAATGTATTTCCATGGTGAAAACCAAACAGAGTTTCTGGTTTCATTAATTTAATAAACAGTTGCAAATTTAAGAAGAATGGTCCTGTGACTGTTTTAGTGAGTATGCAGACTTCAGAGAAAACTAATCATAAATCATGAGAAAGAAACAAGAATGAGCAAGGTGACAGCTGGGTTTATAGTGCAAAAAGATGTACATCAAAACTAATTACTCCATATTGACATTTTCACTGAGCGATGCAATATTAGTACGCTAAATGTTCTTTATACCATCTAGTTCATCTGGTCTAAAATATACAATGCAACAGTGTATATTTGACAACTTTAGAGCAATTCATTTTAATGCAACAAAGCACTATTAGACATAATGGGCTGTCGACATTTCTGTCTGCTAATTGACTATTGGACCAGTGATCCAGATCAAACTGTTGACTCCTCATAAAACTTGATATGTGTTATGCTTCAGAACTAATGCAGGGACGGTGCATGCCAAGTCGGATTGACTGTTTTTTGAAACTGAGTGATAGTCTGTCTGGATTGTGCTATGCAAGTTGTAATTGATTATCAGGGATGATTATTTTCAAAAGGTAAGAAATCACTGTCATGTTTTCAATTGTCACATCATGTCTTAACCCTTTGAGAACTGCACTTATTGTTATTATTAACGTGGCATGGTACAGCTTCCCCTCGATGGCTTCATTGGCAAATGCTCTGCTCAGTTTGGTACTGAGTCACAAAGAGTGGAGAAGCACCAGGTTCGTGTTGTGGTCTGTGTTGAGCTATACTATTTTGGTTGCAGCCACAGAATGGAGCCACAATTTGCCTCAGTGCCCTGGACTAAAGAAGGGAAAACATATTCTGGTTGTATATGTATGCGTGTGTGTGCATGTGTGTGTAGGTATGCATGTGTATGTATGCATGTTCATTTGTGTGTCCGTGTGTGTGCACATGCGTGCACGTGTTTGTGTGCAAATGTATGCATGTGTATGTATATGTGTACACGTGTATGCATGTGTGCATGTTTACGTGCCTATGTACGTGTAGGTTTGAATGTATGGCCTAGATTTAATGGGCCTTCCGAGGCAAGGAATGAGGCGGGAGGGGAGCACGGAGTATCACAATAGGTCGGCGGGGGTGAGGGGTTGCAGGCCCGTCGTCTCTCCGTCACCAAGTGATCTTCCCTGGGCAGCATAGGCCGTGGCAGCCTTCCCACCCAGAGGCTGACGGAGGCCCTTAAGTAGCCTATTAATGGACAACTAAGGGCCTGCTCCCACCGTCTCTAGGATCTTACCAGCAACATGGGGGGGCTTTCTTTGCCATGTGGGGAGGACGCCTTGCAACATGAGGCGCCCTCCCTGTGGGCTTGGGCGGGGCCTCCTCCATGGGCAATTTGTGGCCCACAGAAGACCCCACCGGGAAGAACTTTACCCACTGTGACCCCCTCCCCCTGGACATCATGACCACCCCCCATCCCCCTCACCGGGGCCTTCTGAACTGGCCCCGGCGACCCCGCCTTACCTACCTCTTATCTGTGGTTCCAGTGCTGGGCGTGGGTCCAAAGCCTCTACAGTACCGGCAGTGGCCACTGCTCCCGGTAGTGCTGCCGATAACGGCTGAGCTTCCAGCCCTCTGATTGGCCGGCAGATCATGGCGATGGGATCCCCATCTTTAAAGGGAAATTTAAACTGAAAAACACCATAGGATCACTCCAGGGGGCCGTGAAATACAGAGGCAGGGTTACCCCCGCCTTTTCAGCTAGGAGCCAGGAGCCCCAACTCCTACACAAAATCCAGCCGTATATGTTTGTGAGTGATATGTACTTGTGGGGACAGTTATGATGGTGCTTCTATATTTTTTGTTAAGTGTTTTTTTTTGAGGACTCGTATTTTAGAATTATGGGGATCGTTTTATTTGGGAAAACCAAAGGATTTCATGGATTTTCTTTTACTGGGGTCATTGAAAGGGCACTGAGAGGTCTTGTTTGAAAACAACATTTACTGGAAGGCACCTGTCTTCAGATAAATACCCAGCAGGGGCCTTTTGACTTGGGGAAATGTTTACAGAGAAGTTACAGGTCAAGATTTATAGGGAAGCTTGACTCTTGTGATATTGTTTGTAGTTTTGCTTTGGAAAGTGTGTTGGGGTGTGAACTGTTTTGAAGACAATTGGAGAAAATAAACCAAGAGAGCAGCCACCATCAGCATCCTCTTCCATCTCTTTGAGAACTTCCTGAGAATCAAATGTATGAAATAGAAAAATTAATGCTGCACTTCTCCAGAAAATCCTGCCAGAAACCCCTGTTGTCACATTTCTCCTGGAAAGCCTGCCAGATTGATCTTCAACATCGCCTGAAAGAACTATTCTAGAAAGATCCAAGCGACAGTCATCTACGTGTATTTGGGACTCCAAACCAAAAAGGGACAACTGACATCTTTCCATATCTTCTCTTCTTTCTTCAAGAATTAGCAAGTATTCGGCCAAAGTATTCTTTTTTGCCTTTTTTTTGTACAGAACTCTAAAGAGAAGATCTCTATTTTTTCAGTTAACTAGTGTGTGTGTGTGTGTGGGGGGGGGGGGGGGGCTAAGGTAAAAGGAAACTTTCATATTTAACTCTGTCTGTTAATGATTTTCTTCATTACTGGTTATGTCTTGTTTTACAATAAACTGATAATGTTGTTGTTTATTAAAGAAACCTCGTTGGTGTTTTTTATTCTAGGATAAAGAATAGAGTCTGTGATTGACTATGTCGGTAACTGTATAAACATTTAAATGTATGTAGTGACCTATGGAGAATTTATTTATTTATTTAGAGATACAGCACTGAAACAGGCCCTTCGGCCCACCGAGTCTGTGCCGACCATCGACCACCCATTTATACTAATCCTACACTAACCCTATATCCCTACCACATCTCAACCTGTCCCTATATTCCCCTACCACCTACCTATACTAGGGGCAATTTATAATGGCCAATTTACCTATCAACCTGCAAGTCTTTGGCTGTGGGAGGAAACCGGAGGACCCGGCAATAAACCCACGCAGACACAGGGAGAACTTGCAAACTCCACACAGGCAGTACCCAGAATTGAACCCGGGTCGCTGGAGCTGTGAGACTGCGGTGCTAACCACTGCGCCACTGTGCCGCCCACAATGGAACTAGAAAAGACAATGCACTCCTCCCACCTCAGTCGTAACAGGACATAAAACCGATCAGGCTCTACTATGATGTTCCCCATGGCTATTTTGTTTTACAACACCCACTGGCTAACCTCACACATAAAGGGTGCCATCTGAGGAGGCACTGCAGGGCAGCCCGCAACCCTGAAGCGCACCCAGGACAAGTATAGGAGGGAAAATAAGAGAAGAAAATCTCCATATCAAGAACAAAATAAATGACTTTATTTCTGCTGGAATTATTCATTAAAAACTGAAAACCTCTTAATTCTCTTCCTTGTGTCATGCAGGCCCCAAGCTGCCAAGAATGAGGCACACATTATTTCGCTACATGAACATTAAAACTTAAAATTGCTGCTGGGAAGAAAAGAGCCTATCACAAGGAATTGCCAGGCCCCTCGCCAGAAAGATTTTTTTGCAAGAGTAACAGACAGTACTTGAAACAAGACAAAGGGGCCACTCCCTGCTCCAATTTAATCCACAATGGACTTTTGATTACCAGACATTGAATGTGGAGAGGTTAGTATTCCAGGTTAACTGCTCAGATAGCTGAATACACAAACAGACGTGGGAAGACCAGTTTAGTCACATGACACATGTTGGCATTTTTTTGAATTTGAACTTGCCACAGGGAATTTGAACTCAAAGCTATTTGCTCCTGGACTGAAAAGATCTCTCTCCTGTCTGCTCCCATATCTTTCTCATGGAACTGAAGACCCATTGAAGACACATGAACCAAGAGAGGAAAGTCTCCTCCAGTGAACAAGGTTTAAGAAGAATACTGGACCAGAACGAAAAGCAAGACTACTAACAAAAGGACTACAGTGAGCTCGAAGCACAGTAAACAAGAAACTCCTCTGATATTGCCTCAAACCTCTACTTTATTTTTCTTCTGCTCTTTTCTGTCCCTATTTGCATGTGTGTATCGCGTGTGCATGCTAGCGTGGGGTGCGGTGTGTATCCGTAGACATTAACCGAATTAGAGTTTAAGGTTAAGTTTTAATAAATTTCACTTTTCTTTGTTAAACCCAAGTTTATGCTCATTTATTTGCCTTATAATTGGAAAGTGGTGAACAAGAATTCACAAGGGGGAGCTCAAAACACAGCGCGCTTAAAAATTAAACTCTGTTACAATAAGACCAGGTGAAGACAGTAAAAGACCCCGAGACACCTTTCTCACCTGGTCATAACATTTGATTTTTCAGCGGCAGTTTCTATTCAATCCAAGTTTGTGAACTAAGTGCAAAGAAACTATTTTTCTTCACAGGAGCTCATTTAAAAGTTTGTATCTCTATTTATTGATGTTAGGATTTATATGCAAAGCAGCCATCAAACCAGGTCTTACTCAACAGCCCTTGCAGACCTGAGACAGAGCTGAAGAAGAAATCGGATAATGAAATTCCAAGAGTATAGAATGCCTAATTGTGAAAGAGCATTTCATCTTTAAGATGTTAATATAGGAAAATTGGATTGGTCGAGGTTCTGACTGTCTCAGTCACTATCTCTCATCCCACATTCCCATTCATCTTGAGCTCCCTCATTGAACCACTTTGCCCAAAAAAACTCAAGCTCAGTCAATGGCAAACAATCTCATTTTCTAGATTCACCACATTTAAAGATAAAATATCCTTCCTTCTCAGAATACAACCATTGATGTGGATATTCTTATATCTACAACAACCAGTGACTAAAACCAAATGGGACGGACAATTTGCATATGAATCACACATCAATAATGGAGGCAGCAGACACAATCTCTTCAGAAAAGTATTGCTTCTGAATAATCTTCGCTTGTTGGAAGGGTGAGGAACAACAGATTCAACGTCTCATTAAGTTGGAGAGTGTCGGGGTTTCCAGCTAAGTTGTTTGACTCTTTCTTTTCCTGAGCATTTTCCTTGGCAATAACTAAAATCTTTCAGACAAATCACACTTAGAAGTGTTGTTTCGAAGAAAGGACATGTGGATTTTCAAAGATGGCAAACCTGAAGAGTTATTTGCATCTTTTTTTAAAAATATGCCTGCTTACATGGCCTACCAGTGTAAGTCAGTCCCTGTGTAGTTTAACAGGCCAGATCCTGCCTCAATTGGGGGGGCTAATTTCAGTGAACTGAGGAATGATTTGGCCCAGGTAAACTGGAGTCAAAGATTGGTAGGCAGAAATGTAATGGAGCTATGTGTGGCCTTTAAAGAGGTGATGGTTTAGGGACAGTCTAGGTACATTCCCAGAATAGGAAAGGGAAGGCAATCAAAGCCAGAACTTCCTAGATGGTAAAGGAGTTAGAGAGTCAGATGAAGAAGAAAAAGGGGCATATGACAGATTCCTGTTTGATAATACAAGGGAGAATCAGGCTGAATATAAAAAATAAAGAGGACAAATGAAAAATAAGAGGGGCAAAGATGCAAAATGAGAATAGATTGGCAGCTAACATAAAAGGGAATCCAAAAGGTCTTCTGTAGGCATGTTAACAGTAAAACAGTTGTTAGAGGTGCAGTGGGACCAATTGGGCACCAAACTGGAGATCGACTGGTGGAGGCAGAAGGAATCAGTGTTTATCAAGGAAGAGGACTTTGTCAAGAGCTGTGGTAAATGAGGAGGTTGCTGGGATACTGGATGAGATAAAAATAGAGGTGGAGATACTAGGAAGGTTGGCAATACTTAAATTGGATAAGTCACCAGGTCCAGATGAGATGCATCCTAGATTGCTGAGGGAAATAAGGGTAGAAATTGGGGAGGTGCTGGCGTTAATCTTCCAGTCCTCCTTAGATATGGGGGTGTTGCCAAAGGAGTGCAAAGGGGTGAAGGATAAACTTGGCGATTAAGGGCCAGTCAGTTTAACTTTGGTGATGTGGAAGCTTTTAGAAACAATAACCCAGAAGAAAATTAGCAGTCACTTGGACTAGCACGGACTAATAAAGGAGAACCAGTATGGATTTGCTAAGGGAAAATCATGTTTAACTAAAAAAAAGAAAGGAAGGCCTGGATTTAAATAGCGCCTGTGATGACCACCGGACATCTCAAAGCGCTTTACAGCTAATGTCACTGTTGTAATGCAGGAAATGCGGCAGCCAATTTGCACACAGCAAGCTCCCACAAACAGCAATGTGATAATGACCAGATAATCTGTTTTTTTTTTGTGATGTTGATCGAGGGATCAATATTGGCCAGGACACCAGGGAGAACTCCTCTGCTCTGCTTCAAAATAAAGCCATGGTGTCTTTTATATCCACCAGAACAGATGGGGCCTCAGTTTAACATCTCATCTGGAAAATGGCACCTCTGACAGTACAGCACTGCACTGGAGTGTCAGCCTTAATTTTTGAGCTTAAGCTCTAAAATGAGACTTGTATCCAAACCCAGCGACTCAGAGGCAAGAGTGATACCTCACAGCTGACACAAAACTGATTTGATTTTTATATAAGGTAACCGAGGGTGGATGAGGGCAGTGCAGTTAACGTTGTGTACATCAATTTTCAATAGGTGTTTGATAAGGTACCAAATATTTGGTTTGTTAGCAAAATTGAAACATATGGGATAAAAGGGCCAATATCATCATGAATACAAAATTGGCTTAGGATATAAAACGGAGAGCTTTGGTGAATGGCTGCTTCTCGGATTGTATTCTTTCTATCAGTCAAAAAATCTTGAAGTATTCAACTGGATAATGAAAATTGACTTCAATTGACTAATATTGATCATGAATATGCAGGCAAATGAGGAAAGGGCAAGGGATAGGGTCTAAATGGATAGCATGCTCAAACAACAGGCATTGGCAGAGTGGGCCAAATAGTTTCCTTCTGTGCCACATGACTCCATACAGAGGCATAAGCTGCCCAGTTAGGAGGATGTATCAACAAATCATGAGTGGAGATCTACCTGCCTGATGACTTTCCCATATCTTTATAACAAGTACATCTTTTGCAAGTAATTGTATGCTAAATAAAGCACTCTGGATCATTACAGCAACAGCTTCCAAACTTCATTCAGGAGTTTCTGGATAATCAAGAGCCTGGTTTATCTTTCTCCCTTCACTTAGATATAAAATGTTGATTTAGTTATCAATGATATTTGGATATTCCAGTTGAAACAGAATTACTTTTTCCTCTGTACAGCATGTGAAGAAGCTGTCTTACTATTTTCTACTGATGCTAGCCATTCTACAGTAAAGTGCCATCCTGAGATTGTTTCCATGTCAGGAGGGAGAGCTGCACTTCTGGGACCAGCAGCTGGATGGTGGTGGAAGAGGGCCAGGAGAGGCTGGCATGCTCCAGTGAGAACGCTGGCATCATCGAGCAGGATTCTTCTCTTAATTCCTACCATCCCACTCTTGACTGTTTCTGCTGTCGGGTTTTTTCACAGGTTAACAGTTTTCATTAACAATTCATTATCTCTGGCTGCATGCAGGAAGGATTAGTTCAAAATCTGAGTTTGGGATTGTGATTTTGTTCGCCAGCCAAGGAGGTCAGTAGGTATTCCTGTCCGAGGAGCTGCCGCAGAAGAAAGTTAGGTGAAGACAACTGGTCACTAAAGAGAAATGAAACTCATACTTTTAGAACTATAGTGTTTCTTTTAGCAGCATGAAGTTTGAGATGTTTACTTTCTAACCCAATGGTTTGGGATTTAAGCAGCAAGGCCCAGGCCTGCAATGTGACAGCTGCAAGTTCAAAGCTAGAATTTTTGGTGGGACATCACCAACTCATTGGCTGATAACAGTAGTGTCAGTGGATAACCTGAGTCTCATGCCTCCAATCCCCATGGCCCTGTTCCTCCTTATAAGCTGTTTATCTGTGACATCTCTCGGATCTGGCGAAAGACCTAAGATGTTAACCCTACCTTCCCCTCTCCGAAGATACTGCCTGACCTGCTCATGTGTTTCTAACATTTTCTGTTTTTATTTTAGGCCATTTTACAACATCAACAAACTTGGAGGCCGAAAAGTGGGAATGGGTTTGGTTCATTAGGAGATTTTTTTTCACTCAAAGGTTTATTGGCATTACTATATAAGTTATATAGTACTCATAGTGGCCTACTCCTGCTCCTATTTTCTATTATAGCTCTTGAGGCGAAAGGGATCAAAGGATATGGGGGGAAAGCGGGAACAGGTTACTGAGTTGGATGATCAGTCATGATCATGATGAGTGGCGGAGCAGGCTTGAGGGGCCGAGTGGCCCACTCCTGCTCCTATTTTCTATGTTTCTATTATTACCATAACAGGTACCGAGGTTAAGTGAATCACAATGTTTAAGAGAAGGACTAGAGTAAATGGGCATCGACATGGAGCTAGCACTGGTAAAGGGCTGAAATGTCAATGACTAGTTTATATTGTGGGATGGGAGCCACATAAGCTAGAAAATTTGGGAAGAAGTAGAACATCTTATCTAGGACTAAAGAGGGCAGATCATTTGACAAAACCTTTTCAAATTTGAATCAGCTATCAATGACTTAGAAGCTGAAAGAAAACGAAGGGGTTTAGACTGACCTTTGCTTTGTGTGATCTTCCTGGCATTAAAATGGGACAGCTTTGAGCAGTTAACATTCTCCAGCAACATTCTTTTTGCTCCAATTAAGATCACAGAATTTGTGAAGGGGAAGGCGAGGGAGAGAAGTTCGTTGTAAGCTTGAGGGCATCTCACCTTTCCAATTTACCTAACCTTCCAATTTAGCCAACCTGTTGACATTTCTCCTGGCCGTGGATCAGAGCTAGCTCTCTCCCTCATGGTCCTGCAGCCGCCACACAAAAATCAGCTAAACGGCACCAAGAGGATAATGTCAGGGATGCTTAAGTGCACTCCAACTGGCTCCTGCTGCTATCTCATATTGCCCCACCTGCCATTCACCATGATGCCATCGTGCTCCGTGAGATGGTAAAAGACAGGAGCAATACGCATTCGCGAAGACTTGAAAACTGACCAAGAAAGCACTTAAAACCACTCTGGTCATTTCGGGAAACAACAGCTAATATTCATGCAGCTGGTCACAACCCACTATCCAGATCGGTGGAATCATGGGACGGGTGTAGCATAAAAAAACAAACCCTCATCATTATTCCAACAGCAGAATTCCCTGGGTTTGATCTCCCTCAAAGACAGTGGACAGCACTCAACCGAATCCACACAGGGCACGGACGGTGTGGCCTCCTGCTGCATAAGTGAAAGATAAGGAATGACCCAAAGTGCGATAGTGACCATCAGTCCCAAACCATGGAGCACATCACATCAACCTGCCCAATAAAAGTAATGACAACATTTTCTATAGAAAAGGTTAACTTGCTACATGACTTGAAATTAAATTTTGACAAATTAAAAAAGGGGTCACAGGCTCAAATTAGCAGTCGGTCATTTTGGGGCTGATATCAGGAAATTCTTCTCCACGATACCTACACTAGGGGCAATTTACAACAGCCAATTTACCTATCAACCTGCAAGTCTTTGGCTGTGGGAGGAAACTGGAGCATCTGGCAGAAACCCATGCGGTCACAGGGAGAACTTGCAAACTCCGCACAGGCAGTCCCCAGAACTGAACCCGGGTCGCTGGAGCTGTGAGGCTGCGGTGCTAACCACTGCACCACTGTGCCGCCCACATCAATATGGATCCAACAGCCCTCCACATCTACATTAACTCGTGAACACACCAAGAAAAAGAAACAACCAGATTAGCTTTTCACATTTATTTCATTGCTGTTTGTGGGATCTTTCTGTGCAAAAATGGCTGCTGTGTTTCTCTGCATAACTGCAATTTAAAGCAATGCACTCTGAATTGCTTTACAATCTGCTATGTAAACACAAGTCTTTTGTTAATGTTCTGTAAATGCTTTACATAGGGAAAAAAAGACTTTGAAATAAATCACTGTGCTGCAAAGTATGCAAGAAACTTAATGCTGAAACCTATTAAATGAAGGCCACTCCTGACTGTTTAGGAAGCCTGGATTTTTTTTGAAAAGGACAGTTAGCAAGCTAGGCTCATTTTCTGCTCTGCTCTCTATTCAAGCCTCTTCAATAAAACTCCCACAAGACTAGTGTATATATCTTGTTCTTAACAATGTCAGAAGACAAGGAACACAATAAATCACATGTTATTTATGAAGAGCACTCATTGTAACACTAACAGACAGCTAGTCAGAATGCTGCTTTAGGTAAACAGTGGAATACTTATCATCAGCACACTGTGGGGTCGGGGATCATGTTCCTCACCTGGGGCCTTACAACAGAGGTACTTAAACTATCGTTACCATCTACAGGCCATTGTGGGATTTCATTTCACGTATTCAAAGAAGAAGGCGTGACAGGCTGATTTTGTTAAAGAGAAGACAGGACCAGCCGTAGATAAAACCAACTCTATCAGCACCAGAGGATTTTATTTGCATTTTCTCCGCAGCTGGTGATTTTCCAATATGGCTTCCCCAGTCCCCACGAATTTATAATGAGCTCAGGGCAATTCAACATCACTGGTGACAAATAGTGATGGCAAACTCACAAAGTGTCTCATTCCTAGCCCCTACTCTCAGCTTGGCACCCAGCCAAGCTGTTCCAGTACAGCTACAACACAGGCATCTACCTGACAATGTGGAAAATCGCCCAGGTATGTCCTATCCACAAAAAGCAGGACAAATCCAATCCGGCCAATTACCGCCCCATTGGTCTACCTTCAATCATCAGCAAAGTGACTGAAAGTGTCATTGACAGTCCTATCAAGCAGCACTTACTCAGCAATAACCAGCTCACCAATGCTAAATTTGTGTTCTGCCAGGGCCACTTGGCTCCAGACCTCATTACAGCCTTGGTCCAAACATGGATAAAAGTGCTGAATTTCATAGGTAAGGTGAGAATGATTGCCCCTGATAGCAAGGCAGCATTTGGCCTAGTGTGGCATCAAAGAGCCCTTGCAAAACTGAAGTCAATGGGAATCAGGGGAAACTCTCCTTTGGCTGGAGTCATACCTAGCACAAAGGAAGCCAATCATCTCAGCCCCAGGGCACTGCTGTAGGAGTTCCCCATTCCCATTAACTTCAGTTTTGCAAGGGCTCTTTGATGCCACACTAGGCCAAATGCTGCCTTGATATCAGGGGCAATCATTCTCATCTTACCTCTGAAATTCAGCACTTTTGTCCATGTTTGGACCAAGGCTGCAATGAGGTCTGGTGCCGTGGCCCTGGCAAAACCCAAATTGAGCATTGGTGAGCAGGTTATTGCTGAGTAAGTGCTGCTTGATAGGACTGTCAATGACACTTTCGTCACTTTGCTGATGATTGAAGGTAGACGAATGGGGCGGTAATTGGCCGGATTGGATTTGTCCTGATTTCGTGTCCAAGGCCCAAACATCTTAGCTGCTTCATCAGTGACCTTCCCTTCATCGTAAGGTCAGAAGTAGTGATGTTCATTGATGATTGCACAGTGCTCACTACCACTTGCAACTTCTCAATCACTTAAGCAATCCATGCTCACAAGCAGCAAGACCTGGACAACATCCAGGCTTGGCCTGATAAGTGATAAGTAACATTCACGCCACACAAGTGCCAATAACCATTGCCAACAGAAGAGAATCTAACTATCTCCCCTTAATGTTCAATGGCATTACCATCGCTGAATTCCCCCACTATCAACATCCTGGGTGTTACCAATAACCAGAAACTTAGCTGGACCAACCATATAAATACTGTGGCTACAAGAGCAGGTAAGAGGCTGGAAATTCTGCAGAGAGTAACTCACCTCCTGACTCCCCAAAGCCTGTCCACCATCCACAAGGCACAAGTCAGGAGTGTGATGGAATGCTCTCCATTTGCTTGGATGAGTGCAGCTCCAACAACATTCAAGAAGCTCAACATCATCAGGACGAAGCAGCCCACTTGATCGGTATCCCATCCACCACCTTAGACATTCACTCCCTCCACCGCCGATGCACAGTGGCAGCAGTATATACCATCTACAAGATGCACTTCAGCAACTCATCAAGGCTCCTTTGACAGCACCTTCCAAACCTGCGATCTCTACTACCTAGAAGGACAAGGGCAGCAGATGCATGGGAACACTACCTGCAAGTTCCCCTCCAAGTCACATACCATCCTGACTTGGAACTATATCGCCGTTCCTTCATTGTCATTGGGTCAAAAACCTAGAATCCCTTCCTAACAGCACTGTGGGTGTACGTACACCAGATGGACTACAGTGTCAAGAAGGCAGCTCTGCACCACTTCTCAAGGGCAATTAGCGATGGGCAATAAATGCTGGCCGTGCCAGCAATGTTCACATCCCATGAACAAATAAAAAAAATTCTCGCAATTGTCCAGGTAAAGTATTTCTGTCAAAATTGCCCCAATTGACAAAATACTTTCCAATGACATAAACCATTACAGACTGTGCAATGGTTGCTTTCCATCTTTCCACAAAACATGGAGATTCCCTCTCCATCTTTCTCCCTCTCTCTCATTTTCCAGCCTTCAGCTGTCTAGGCTCTAAGCTTTGGAATTCCATCCCTAAAACTCCTCGCCTCTCTACCTCCTTTAAGCTGCTCCTTAAAACCTACCTCTTAGACAAAGATTTTGGTCACCTATCCTAATGTCTCCTTATGTGGCTCGGTGTCAAATCCTGTTTGATATCACTCCTCTGAAGTGCCTTGAGACATTTTACTGCATTAAAGGTTCTATATAAATGCAAGTTGTTGTTGTTCATTGCATTGTAGCTGGGCTCAGGAATGAGAAGAGCTGATGGAAAGATATTTCGTGTTTTCCCTCTTGCATGGATGGAGTTGACTCATGCTGGAGGCCCAACTCCATGGGCACTGGGCAACTTCATTTAAATGACCATTCTTCACACAAGCCAGACAGTGAGAGTTAACTGGTCATGAGGTCAGGGGTGGGGCACAGGTGGGTCATCTCGCCCAAGCCGAATGCCGTCCTTGCCCAACATTCACACTGGCATTTCCATCAGGGGTCGCAGGACTAGGAGCTTTGGTTGAGGTATCTCCAACCCTAACTAATTGTAACCCCTGTGCTCACTGACCTACACTGGCTCCCTATTGAGCAATGCCTCATTTAAAAAATTCTTCTCCTACTTTTCAAATCCCGCCATTGCATCATCCCTCGTTATCTCTGTAACCTCCTCCTGCTCTGAAACCGTCTGCAGTATCTGCTCCTCCAATTCTGGTCTTTTGCACATCCCCGATTTTAACTGCTCCACCATTAGCAGCTGTGCCTTCAGCTGCCTCGGCCCTAAGCTCTAGCGCTATAGAAATGCAATTCACCATTGTTGTAACACCACAATCACTATCTGGCTCAGATTAGCTAACCCTCGAAAGACCATGGATTGAATTAAGACCTGCCTGCTCTGAGCAGCTCAGTTCCATATTGAAGCGTGCACTTACCTACACAGCCACTTTTGAAGAGACCGTTGAGAAGATTTAAAGAACACATCATTTGGCATTCGACCGTCAGCAGCGAATAAAGGACTGCTTTACATTTAAAGTCAATCAGGATAATATTGAAGCATTTGTTTGCCTCAATGGAGAATAGTAAACTAAAACACAGAATGTTAACTTTGGCAAATGTTTTCAGAAAACCAATGTGGCTTTGGACTTTAGAGGTTAATGGAATTTAGTTTCTGGAGGAAGGACAGATATTTTTTCTTTCTTGTGGTCTTGTTCTAATGAAACTTTCATGGAAGCCAAATAAGATGTAATTTCTCAAGTTTAGCCTGACTTGAATGCTAATTCTGACATTTAGTGTTAGACCTTTTATGAATTCATCAAGTCCAAAGCAAAGGATTTTATTACATTGACAGCTTCTGACTGGCTGCCATTGTTTTTATCTTGGTTTTTAACATATTGCCATTCTGATGTTCATCCTATGCCTCAACAATGTTTTTAAAAAAATTTTCTTCTGATTTACTTAAAGCATATTATTTTTTTGAAGATATGTTAATTTGCTTGCTCTTGTAAGGATAGCCTTTTTGGGATTGGGAGGCAAGGCTCTCCCAACTTGGGTTGTCAACCCTCCATGATTGTTCTGGCGTCTCCATGAATTAAAAATTCATTTCCAGGAAACTGCTGTGAGCAAGTCCAGGAGGAGCATCATAGGGGCATGAAAAATTGTCTTTTCATTTTCTGTGAACACTTTTATTAATTATAAATAATATTGTGTTCTGTCTGTGTGAAGGCTGTACACAGGCCTAAATCCTGTCTGTGTGAAACCTACAGGCAGGCCTATATTCTGTCTGCGTGAAGCCTGTACACAGGCCTAAATCTTATCTGTGTGAAGCCTGTACAGAGGCCTAAATCCTGTCTGTGTGAAGCCTGTACACAGGCCTAAATCCTGTCTGTCTGAAGCCTGTATACAGGCCTAAATCTTATCTGTATGAAGCCTGTACACAGGCCTAAATACTGTCTGCGTGAAGCGTGTACACACGACTAAATTTTGTCTGTGTGAAGCCTGTACACAGGCCTAAATCTTGTCTGCGTGAAGTCTGTACACAGGCCTAAATCATGTCTGTGGAGCCTGTACACAGACCTACATCCTGTCTGTGTGAAGCCTGTGTACAGGCCTACATCCTGTCTGTGTGAAGCCTGTGCACAGGCCTACATCCTGTCTGTGTGAAGTCTATATACAGGCCTACATCCAGTGTGCATGAAGCCTCTATACAGGCCTACCTACATACTCCCTATGTGCAGCATGGACTTAGAGTCCAATCCATATCTCAGTTCAGGGAGTTAAAGCAGTCATGAGGATAGAGGCCCTTAACCAAACCACTGCTGTTAAGAAAGTTAGTAACACTGAGTTTAGACATAGTTATAGAAAGGTTTACATTTATTCATCGGCTGAGATTTTGCAATCAGCGGCAAACGGACAGCACGTGGCGTTCATGATGCTTGCACTTGCCCACAGAATTTCTGTGGCCTTTTACCTTGTCATTTGCAGTTATCAGACAGTCAAAACAATGCAGTTCCCTCTACAGGGGATCTGGGATGTGTGGGAGAAGGTCAAGCAATAGTGTGTCTCCTCAACCAATCAGAGTGAAGAATTCTTACAGAGGCACATAGGGTCTAAACCAGGAAGTGTAAGTTAGAATATTTAATTCAATGTAAAATCATGTACAGAACATGAAATAAAGTGAGGGAATGAAAGATAGGATTAAGAGAGAGAAAAAATAGAAAAAGTAAAGAAAAATTATTTTAATTTCATAAAATCTTCAACAATAATTAAAATCTGAAGGAATGAGACTCTTGTAAAATTAAATTTTCAGTGCCAGAGTGGTTGTGTGATGGTATTAAGACTTAGCATACAATTAAAAATTCACTTACACCTGAATGCACCAGCCCTAACTTTTTCTGGTTTGTTTAGTGGATAACTGGTGGGTAAGTACTGCAACATCACATCTTTACGGATTTGAATGTTGAGTCTCTCGGTGATGTGGCAAAGCTTCTGGTGGAGTAGGCAACTCGGAGAGCAAGTTCCTGATTTCCCTGTTTAACAGCACGTTTGCAGATGCCAGAAGTTGCTGTCTGATTTACTCCTTAATAGCATTGAGCGCCGTTGGCCTCACTGTTATGCTGACTGCACAATCCTTGCCATAATGTCTTATCAAGACTCCCCAAAACATTTCAAAACACGTTGCATATAACAAAGTGCAGTGTATATAAGCAGACTGCCATTGTTATCATATTTTGCTGCTTGGGACACTTTCATAGTCTTCCTTTTATTCATTCAAACCTCAATTAAACTGTGTATAGCTGATGTTCTTCCTGGAATGCTACAATAAGATGATGGTTGAAGACTGACTACATGGAAAGAGGGGAGTATCAAAGGGAATTAACGACCATTTTGCTAAGTAGGGATTGTGCTGGGATCAGAAATTTTTCAAAAAGTTGAAGACTATATTTCTCGCTAATCCATTTAATCACCCAGCAATGCAACTCAGAAAAAACAATATGTGCTTTATACTCTCCTGAAGGATACTGGTGTTGCTGGGTGGTCTTTGGGAGTGGTTTGAGTTTAAGGCTCATCAGTTATATAATTGTCCAGTTATTTTTTACAGTTAATGTTCAAGACTAGGGGGCCATAATATAAGATAGTCACTAATAAATCCAATAAGGAATTCATCAGAAACTTCTTTACCCAGAGAGCAATTAGAATGGAGAACATGCTACCACATAGTGGTTCAGGCGAATAGCATATATGCCTTTAAAGGAAAGTTAGGTGAGTACATGAAGGAAAAGAAAGATATGCTGTTAGGGTAAGGTTGGGATCATAAAATAGTTGGGCCAAATGGTCTGTTTCTGTGCTGTAAATTCTATGTAATCCAGTACTTTATAGTCAAAGGTTTTGCTTGAAGCAAGAGGGAGTTAACACTGGATTAAAAGGTCTACAGTGTGGACTAAACAATGGATCAAGAAGTCAACAGAGTAGAGTGAACACTGGTTTATGTAGTCCACACCTTGGGAATGAAGACTACGTCAAAAGGTCTAGACAGTGGGAGGGAGCATTGGTTTATGAAGTCCACACAGTGGGAATGAATACTGGATTAAAAGGTCTAGACTGTGCGAGAGAAAAATGTGTCAAAAGACATCCACAGTGACAGTAAATATTGATTTAGAAGGTCTCCACAATGGAAGTTAACAGGAAGTGGTATGATACAATTGGAAATCAATGTTTGGATCAAATATGTTTTCTATCTGAAAGGTATTTACAGACTGTCGCAGACTTGATTCTGTTTCTATAATTTGTAGGTTCAGTTGCTCACAAGAGCCATGAGCTCAGTATCACTGAACCATACAGATTAACAGGCCTTTGGTTCAATCCCTGATTGGTGCAGTGTTAGGAGAGTAAAGCAGCCAAAGGTCCTGGTGCTAGGCCAATCACCATCTAGCAACCTATTGTCGGAAGCGTACAAGCATAGATGTCCAATGAAGCCACAATCAGGCTCAGCTGTGATGTCTTGACCAGTCTGATAGCCCTCCAGCCTTCATATAGTGGAGTAGAAGAGGACACCATGGAACAATATCCCATTAAGCATGTCCTAGCCCCACGATCTCTACTGTCAAGTAAAACAAGAGTACGAGCAGCAATATTATGGGGACATCAGCTCCAAGTTTCCTGTCAAGTCACAAACATCCTGACCTGGACATGTCTCTTCAGTGTCACTGGGTCCAAATCCTGGAATTCCCTGGCGAGCACACTCAGCACGAGGACTGCAGTGGTTTGAAGAGAAGGCCAATCACCACCTTCTCAGGGCAACTAAAGATGGGCAATAAATGCGGCTTTGCCAGTGTCATTCATATCCTGTGAACATGATTTTTTTTAAAGTAAGGGAATTAACAGCTGCAGTAGAAAAAAGAGCATGAGAATATTGCAGATGAGGAAAAATAAGACATGACTTAAATCGCTACAAAGTACAGTCCTGGAATGAATGAATGAGAGTGTATGTTGTACATGTGGGGGGGCGTGTGTTTGTATATTGTGTTTGTGTGTTGTGTTGTGTGTTTGTATATTGTGTTAGTGTGTTATGTTGTGTGTTTGTATATTGTGTTTGTGTGTTGTTTGTGTGTTGGTTCATTGTGTGGTGTGTTTATGCATTGTGTGCTGTGTTTGTTGTGTTTTAGTGGTATGTTTGTGTGGTGTGTTTGTGTATTGTGAGTTGCGTTTGTGAGTTGTGTTTGCGTGGTATATTTGTGTAGTGTGTTTGTACATTGTGTGTTGAGTTTGTGTGTTGTGTCACATGTGTGCACACCTCCCTCTTCCCCTCTCCAACTGAAGGTGCTGCCTCATGTTGTGGAACTGCTCCCTCAGACATCAGAGACCTTCCTGCACTATGTCCAAGTGGCCAATCTTCACTTGCAAACCGAAACAGTAAGTGTTGGCAGGATATTCAACCACGGAGAGCATCACAGCTCAGTCCAGTTCTGTTTTTCCCCTAAACATCTCCACATGCATTCTCTCCACAAGCTGTTGCTAGATAATTGCACTGGGAACACTTGCTGCTTCATTGTCTCTCTCTCTCTAGAACAGCAGCACAAGGCCATTTCAAGCAGGTGCCTCAGCTAACTCCACAGCCTCCTTTTAAAGTGACGATTTAATATTATACCAAAATGTGCCTTGAAGTTTATTCCATGAGTTGTTCAGACTAAAATCTACAATTCAAATGTCTGCTTTTTTCCCTATTGCCATAGCAATAAGTGCTTGCCCTCATGAATGCAAGATTACCTCTTTAAAATGTTGATGTGATATTGTACTTCTGTTGTAGCATATTTGACAGGCCCTGACTCCTCACTTTAATTTGCAGGCCTCTTTGTGTGTTATGACAATACTTAAATTTCTAGCTGATCGCGGCTGTTGCAACTAATGGCATAAATGACAACATTTGAAACTTAAATGTATGCGTCTAAGATTTGATTAACCACAAAGACAGAGGCACAGATGTAAAGATTGCCCTTAGGCAGTCAAGTTACCACTGAGGTGAAGTCAGAATTTAAGGAGTGCGTACGTTCAGTCACACCTCATGGTATCACTACGTCATATAATAGTTGTGTGCAAGATGATCTGATGTGGTTTCCCCTTCTCCCTTTCTGCTCTGAATTTGTCCTGTTTAACATCTGGAGCAAGTTCTGAGACTCTTGGAATGGGACGAGGGTCACTCTAGGGTTGCAAACCTTTCATGCTGTTCCTGAAGCCTGCAGGAATGAAAGATTAATCTCCTGGTCACTGCTGTGGGCAATTCCAGGAAAGAACTCATCAGCAAGGCTACCTTTCCCAAGCTTTACACTGGAAAACGAGAGGAGAAACAGAGTGAGGAAAAAGAGAAGCTGGAGAATTTTGAAATTTATAACCCGTTAATTTTTAAATCTTTAAACAGATTTATTGACTTTCCACAACTTAATCAACAAAGTTAGGAAAGAATTTTGTCTTTGAGTGGAATCGTTAATAATCATCCACTGGAGAGGCCCAGCATCGGGGAAGATTGCATTGGGACAACTGTCATGGCAGCTGCAGCCCCTACCCCATTCTCCCCCTCCCTCCTGCTTCCCAGTACACCACACCACATTCTCCCATTCCTCCCATTTCCCTCACACTCTCTCTCTCCTCAACCCATTCCTCCTTCCCCCTTAATCCCTTTGCCCACTTTCCTGTTCCCCATTCCTCACTCGCCCCCTCCGCCAATTCCTTCACTTCACCCCTCCCCAATTGCCCGACACACTCTTTCCTCCTTCCCTCACCTACGAACATATGAATTAGGTGCAGGAGTCGGCCGCTCGGCTTCTCAAGCCTGCTCTGCCATTCGATAAGATCATAACTGATCTGATTGTAACCTCAACTCCACATTCATGCCTACCCCCAATAACCTTTCACCTCCTTGCTTATCAAGAACCTATCTACCTCTGCCTTAAAAATATTCAAAGACTCTGCTTCCACGCCTTGGACGAGAATTCCAAAGACTCACGACCCTCTGAGAAAAAATTTCTCCTCATCTTTGTCTTAAATGGGTGACCCCTTAAACAGTGAACCCTAGTTCTAGATTCTCTCACAAGGGGAAACATCCTTTCTACATTCACCCTGTCAAGACCACTCAGGATCTTATATGTTTCAATCAAGTCACCTCTTACTCTTTTAAATTCCAGTGGATACAAGCCTAGCCTGTCTAATCTTTCCTTGAAAGACAATTCACTCATTCCAAGTATTAGTCTAGTAAACCTTCTCTGAACTGCTTCCAATGCATTTAAATCCTTCCTTAAATAAGGAGACCAGTACTGTACACAGTACTCCAGATGTGGTCTCACCAATGCCCTGTATAACTGAAGCATAACCTCCCCTCGCAATAAACGATAATATTCTATTAGATTTCCTAATTACTTGCTGTACCTGCGTACTAACATTTTGTGATTCATGCACTAGGAGATCCAGATCCATTTCCATCTCAGAGCTCTGCACTCTCACACCATTTCGATAATATGCTTCTTTTTTATTCTTCCTGTCAAAATGGACTATTTCACATTTTCCCACATTATACTCCATTTGCCAGATCTTTTCCCACTCACGTAACCGATCTATATCCCCTTTCTAGCCTCCTTATGTCCTCTTCACAACTTACTTCCCTACCTATCTTTGTGTCATCAGCAAATTTAGCAACCATGCCATCAGTACCTTCGTCCAAGTCATTCATATAAATTGTAAAATGTTGAGGTCCCAGCACTGATCCCTGTGGCACACCACTCATTACATCTTTCCAACCAGAAAATGACCCATTTATGCCTACTCTCTGTTTCCTGTTAGCTGGCCAATCTTCTATCCATGCCAATATGTTACCCCCTGCACCATGAGCTTTTATTTTTCGCAATGACCTTTGATGTGGCACCTTATCAAATGCCTTCTGGAAATCTAAGTACAATACATCCACCAGTTCCCCTTTATCCTCAGCACATGCTACTTCTTCGAAGAACTCCAATAAATTGGCAAAACCATGTTGACTCTGCCTGATTAACTTGAATTTTTCAAAGTGCCCTGCTATAACGTCTTTAATAATAGCTTCTAACATTTTCCCTAAGATGGATGTTAAGCTAACTGGCCTGTAGTTTCCTGCTTTCTGTCTCCCTCCCTTTTTGAATAAAGGAATTACATTTGTTATTTTCCAATCGAAAATCTTGCCTGAATCTAGGGAATTTTGGAAAATTAAAACCAACGCATCGACTATCTCACTAGCCACTTCTTTTAACACCCTAGGATGAAGTCTATCAGGAACGGGGAACTTGTCAGCCCGCAGTGCCAACATCTTATTCAGTACCACTTCCCTGGTGACTGTAATTTTTTTGAGTTCCTCCGTCCCTTCCATTTCCTGATTTACAGCTATTTCTGGGATGTTACTTGTATCCTCTATATTGAAGGCCGATGCAAAATACCTGTTCAATTCATCTGCCATCTCCTTATATTAATTCCCTCGACTCACTTTCAATAGGACCAGCCCCCACTTTGTTACCTCTTCTTTTTAAAATATCTATAGAAACTCTTACTATCTGTACTTTCCAACTCCCCCTCCCCAATCCCTCCTGACAAACCCACGCCCCAACTTCCACCTCCCTCCCTCCCCAACTTCACCCCCTCCCCCTTCCCAGCTTCCCTTCCCTCCCCACTTCACCCCTCCCCGTCCCCATGACACATCTTCCCCCTCACCTCCCCAACTCCCCTTGACAAACCCCCTCCCCCTCCCCAACTTCCCTTCCCTCCCCACTTCACCCCTCCTCCTCCCCACTTCTCATGACACACCCCCTCCCCCACCTTCCCCTTCCTATCCCACTCAGCCCCACCCCACTTACCCCCTCACCCCATTCACACACTCATCCCTCAGCCCCCTCTCCCTTCACCCTCTCACTTCATCCACCTTCCCCCTGTTCCCCCTCCCCCCTTATTATTCCCCCATTGCCCCTCATCAGTCCTCAGAACAGGAGGACCCAAGTGACTGAAGAATTTGATTGACTTGAGTACCTGCCTCAGTTCATTCTCCTCTCTCCCAGTGGGGAAAAAGAGCACTGTAACACAGCAGCAATCTGAAAATGCTCTGGCAACATTTGACAAACAAGTTAAAAATATTAATCAGCAGAGAGCTTTCAATTAATTTAAGCACTTTGGTTTCAAGAGAACCACTAACAAATTCAAAGATTAACCATCCCAACTGGTTCTTTTAATGATGAAATTGGTTTAAGACCCAGCTGAATTAGTGTTCGAGACGTTCCTAGATTACTAATAAGGGGGGAATAGATAATCAATAGTAATTATTACCAACATATCTGGAAAATCGAATGAATGCATGGATTTATGCTGTTTAATTGTTTTATTTGATCAATCTTTCATCCCACAAGCAAGACAGTCTCTTATCTTTTTATTTATTTTGGTTCTCAAGCTGAGTTTTGCGATAGATTTATAACAGTGCTGATGCCTGCCTCCGACAAGATTCTGATGGTACCTAGAGTGATTGTGCAGTCCCAACTACAAAGCCCTGTCTCACTCTAAATAAACAAAGAGTGGAAAAATGCCTCGCAAATGGAAATGTCCGCTGCTGAATGAGTAAGCCTCTAACTCCCCCTCTCCCTCCCCAATCCCTCTTGACAAACCCACTCCCCAAATTCCCATCCCTCCTCCACTTCACCCCTCCCTCTCCCCACAACATCCCTCCCTCTCCCCACAACACATCCCATCCCCCTCTCGCCCTGCCTCCCAACTCCACTCCATTTTGTCTTCTTTCTGTCTATCCTTCTCCCCCAATCTCTCATGCTGTGGTACAGTTCCACAGGCCCAGATAGTCTTCCAGTATCCTGCTCAAACAGCTATTACTCATTGTGGACGTCTAGACGTTTTGGGAAGGGTATTCGGCCAATGGGGCGGACAGAAACACACTGGAACCCAGCACAAAACATCCACTTAACCAACATCCACACAAATGGATACTCCGGCAGTGTAGCACTTAGGAAAAGGAAACCCGGGATGTCCTGGCAGCAACGCCCCCCCCCCCACCCTCCCATTCATGGCAAACCTCCCAACCACCCTCCCCCCTCCCATATACAGTGCAGTAGCCTTCCAGCATTCAATCTATACTCGCATGTCAAGAAAAGTCACTTGAGTGAAGTGCCAACGGACCCATACCCTAGAGAGGGTAGAAGTCAGTGCTTTCACACGGGGAGAAAAGAAAAGGGGTTGGGAGAATATTATCAGAAACTCATTTCAAATCTATCCACTGATTCTCTTTAGAATACTTCAAAAAATAGCTATGGATGAAGGCGGCTATTCAGCCCATCTCCCTCAACATTTCATTGGAGCCTATGGCGTTCCTGCCTCCTAAATGATGCCAGCATTTTTGCCTCCACTACACTATCTGGGCAGTGATCTGGGTCTTAATCACTCTTTGCATGCCAAAGTCCTTCCTGACCTCAGTAATTTGCCCTTTTTACCAGTTTTTACCTCTCTCCCACAGCCTATGGCTTGAAATAAGTTCAGTACGTTAACCTGCACATGTGGCGTATTTTCAGGATGTACTCACATATATAATAATACTCGTTTCCTGGTCGAAACTCAAAGCCCAGAGAAAATGGTGTGAAGAGCTGGAACTTCTCGGAGAACTTCAGTGGCCCGTTTGGCGTGCGCGGCCTATTGCACTCCCAACGTTTGAAGCCATTGTTCTTGTGGTCACAGCTTCTGTAGCCATCAAAATTCACCATGTAAAGAATGTAGCTCTCTGTCTTCTCCTCTGGCACGGCATCATCATAGTGGGGGCAGTAGATGTCAAGGTAGTCATTAATGCAGACATCGACTGTATAGTCACCTCTGTGAAACCTAAAATTCAGAAAGACAACTGCAATGAATTGAACGAAAAACTGCATAATTCTTAAAATAATGCTACTGGGATATCGATTCAGACCTCCCACTAGACTATCTACAGTGTCAGGTATGGTTCAGTGGGTTGCCTCTTAGTCAGATGGTCGTGGGTTCAATTCCCACTCCAGAGTCTTGAACACAAAATGTAAGTTGATGCTCCCATTGCAGTACTGAGGGAGTGCTGCACTATCAGAGGTGCTGTTTGGCACTGTTTCAAAGAGTAGGGGTGGTGTCCAATATTAATCAACCATCACAATTAAAACAGATTAGTGTGTCACTGCCATATTGCTCTTTGTGGGACCTTGCTGTGCACAGATTGGCTGCCAAGTCACCTACATTACAAAAGTCATATCACTTCAAAAAGTGCTTAATTCACTGTCAAGTGCTTTGTGACATCCTGATGTCATGAAAGTGCTATATAAATGCAAGTTCTTTCTTTCTCAAAGGCTTTACAGCATAGTGGGGCTGATTTTAAAACTACCAAGTTCCCACTTCAGGGGCTATGTCGGTGTTATTGGATTCCTAGGACAGTCCCAGCAGACTAGAGACTGCAGTACTACAATGTAAACGATTGCAATGCATTTTTTTTCAGTCGGTCTTTTATGAAACTGTTACGACCAGGTGAGAAACGTGTCTAGGGGTCCCTCTCAGCCTTCACCTGGTCTTACTGTAACAAGATTTAATTTTAAACACACTGTGTTTTGAGCTCCCCCTTGGTGAATCCTTGTTCACCACTTTCCAATTATAAGGCAAAGAAATGAGCAGAAACAGGCTTTCTTAGGTTTAAAGAAGAAAAGTGAAATTTATTAAACTTAAACTCTAATTCGGTTAACGCCTATGGATACACGCCGCGCCCCACGCTAGCATGCATATGTGATACGCACATGCAAATAGAGACAGAAAAGAGCAGAAGAAAAGATAAAGTGGAACAGTTTGAGGCAATCTCTGAGGAGGGTTTTTTTTGTTACTGTGCTTCGAGCTCGCTATAGAGTCCTTTTGTAGGTAGATCTTGCTTTTCGTTGGGGCCCAGTATTCTTCTTAAACCTTGTTCGCTGTAGGAGACTTTTCTCTTTTAGGGTTCGTGTATCATCAGTGAGTTTCAGTTCCGTGAGAAAGAGATGGGAGCGGACAGACAGGAGGCTGTGGCGAGCCAGCCACGAGAGGTCTTTTTAGTCCAGAGCAAACAGCTTTCTGATGGTTCAAACCACTGTGGAAAGTTCAAATTTTAAAAAAAACTCAGGTGGCCCAGCAGGTTAGTCATGTGACTAGCTGGTGTGACCACGTCCGTTTGTGTATTCGGCCATCTTAGCAGTTAACCAGGAATGCGAGCTCCTCCACCCTCAACATCTGGTAATCAAAAGTCCATTTGGATTATATTGGAGCAGGGAGTAGCCCCTTTGTCCTTTCCAAGTACTGTCTGTTAATATGCAAAAATGTCTCTCCAGCCAAGGATCCATTGTGTTTTTTTTTAACCAGTTCTTTCTTCACTCCAGTAACAGTTTAAAATTAATGTTCCTGTGGCAAAATTAATATTCTTCATTCTTGGCAGGTGGGGGCCTGCATGACGATACAGTATAATTAATTTGTGGTACCAGGAGTCTACATGTTGGTGACACCACATTGCAGATTAGGTTGTTGCACTCTTCACCCCTCTGAAAATACATTAAATACCCCAACTTGAAATGCAGACAGATTGCCACTTATGCATGGGATGCAACTGTCACTGGTAAGCCCAACATTTATTGCCCATCCCTAATTGTCCTTGACACAACTGAGTGGCTTTCTAAGCCATTCCTAAGGGTAGTTAAAAGTCAACCTATTGCTGTGGGTCTGGAGTCACATGGAGGCCAGATCTCCTTCCCTGAAGGGGATTTGAGAACCAGATGTGTTTTTAACAACAATCCAGTAGCTTTATAGTCACCATGCCAGATTTATTTAATTAACTGAATTTCCCAGCAGCCATGGTGGGATTATGAACTCCTATCATCAGTCCTAACCTCTAGATTACAAATCCAGTATCACAACCACTCTGCCACTGCAACCTCTTGTACGTGCTGGAGCAATGAGTTGGCCTTTGACCTCCAGGACCCTGGTTCAAATCTGGCCCAGACTGAGGGGTTGAACGCCTCCTCTTGTCTGCTGGCTTGAAAAGTCCTGTGCGGTAAGAGTTTGGTCAATCTCAATCCAGCTTCAAGTGAACACAGGTCTTCTGTACAACACTATCTCTACTGTGGTACTGGTTGGCAATCAGTGGGGACACAGGATGGCTGGTGTGGGAAGTGGACAAAAATGTCACATTGGTGTGGCAGGTTGGGGCTGAAGCATGTCTCTGGGTAGAAGAAAGGGACCGTTACTCTGCATCTTGCTGCACACTAACACTGGACATCTGAAGAGTTTCATTCTTTGTTAACATTCTTTGCTAGAGCCATTAGAAAAAGAGATGAACATGGAGCAGCAGCTTCGGGAATTCATGAGCTCATATCTAAGAGGGGGTTCTTAAAGAAAAGGAGAGAGTTTCAAACATCAAGTGAGCAGGTGTGTAATGAACAAAGGATCAGCCTCCAATGGTGAGCCAAGGCAGGGAGAAGCAATAATCTGGAGGCAGAGGATGTGCATCAGAACATATGGATGGAGAAGAATCCTCAAATAGTGTGGAGCTACAGGACTTCCATCTCTCCATTTTGTTCCTTCAAATATCAAAGCTTGGACACATACGTATTTCTTGTGGTTTGAGTTTTTCCCCTCCTAATGTTCTGCCCTCCTTATATGAACGCTCACCTGACAGAAACAATAAAGAAAAACTGTTTCCAATGACCGAAGGATCGGTAACCAGATTGCAAAGGAACCAGAACCAGAGGTAGAGATTCAATAGTAGCCTTCAAAAGGGAAAAGGATAAATACTTAAAGGAGAAAACATTGCAGGGATGCAGGGATACGGGAAAGAGCAGGGGGATGGAACTAAGTGGATTGCTCTTCAAAAGAGCTGCCACAGACTTGATGGGCTAAATAGCCTCCTTCTGTGCTGTACTATCCTATGATAGGTTATGAGATGAGGAATGGGATCCTGAGCTGGCCTTTTCCACACCTCCCTAACCGAGGGATGCTGAGGCCCACTGGCTAGCTGCTGCTCCAGTTGAGACAAGTGGATATTGCACAGGCAGTGATGCAACTTAATCTGTACAGCTAAGTAAACTGCACCAGACAAAGACATTCATTATGCATGTGTGTACCTGAACCCAGTAAGTTATTCAGAAAGCGTCCCTTGTGCTTTTAAAGGGCATGCACTATTTAGTAAAACTCCCCAGACACATGGTTAAGCACTCGTTCATTGAAGATTCTTCAGCTTTCCTGTTGGGACAACAGGTGATTGAAAAGATAGAAGTGACAATGTTAAATGAAAAAAGAGGCACAGGGTGAGTGGGGAGATTCAGGCAAGGTTACGCACACATTATTACATCATGCTCACATTCTAGTAGTACATATGGTTCCTTTAATAGTTTAATATCTACTAAGCATGGAGAGGAGAGCAGCATTTATATCTCTAGGAGCTCCTGAAATGGAAACTAGATCCCAGCGTAGTGCAGGTGTCGTGATTCACCAGCTCGGTTTCCTGTAGTTGCAAATGGCTCCAAGTTGCAAACTCAGGGCCCAGAGGTCACAAGGTGGCTATTTTTATCAAAGTCAATTAACAGGCACCAGATGTGATGGGTAACATCGGAAGTAAACTGACTGAATTGGAATAAATGACGTGACAGGAGTCTCTCGGTGTAGCCCAAAGACCAGGTGGAAATAGTGGGTGGGCACAGGAGCGGCAGCTGTGGGGTATGAACATGTTTTGTATCAAGCTCAATTAATTTCTTCCGATGGAACGCCCCAGCGCACAGTGCACAACAGGTCATTAGGGATTTCAGGTATGGAGTCTTAATGTATCACACTGATGCTTTTCCCAAAACAAAGAATTTGCAATCTGCTAACGTTAAAAGACAGCCGTCTTTATGACTGGTTGGCAAAACCTTTTCTCATTTGTTTCCAAACACATGGCCAGAGGATATAAATTATATGCAAATGCCTCATGCATAACTTGAATGACATTATCACTCTGCCTGCTTTTCTCCTTCGACCAGAGAAAACAGGTTTGTCAAATTTTCCTTAAAGGAAATTTTAAAAAGTGCTGTTATTCAGTTGAATTGAGGTGTTAAATGGTTATCAAGCATTTTATGTGCTAGCCCTGGCTTAGTTAGTAGCACTCTCAACTCTATGTCAGAAGGTTCAAGTTCCACTCTAGAGACTTGTGAATGTAACCCAGCCTAATACTTCAATGCAGTACGGAGGGATTGCTGCACTGCTGGAGGTACTGCCTTTTGGATGAGATGTTAAACCAAGGTCATGTCTTCCCTGTCAGATGGATGTAAAAGGTCCCAAAATACTATTTTGAAGAAGAGCAAGGAAGGCATCTCCTGGCCAATATTTATCCCTCAACCAATATCAGTGCTGTTTCTGGGCCCTTGCTCTGTGCAAATTGGCTGCCGTCTTTCCTACATTACAACTGTGTCTGCACATCATTGGCTGTAAAGTGCTTTGGATCATGCCGAGATTATAAAAGGCACAATATAAACAAACGCTAGCCTTGCTTTCCTTTCTTAAATCAATACAAGTACTTTGAGCTACTTTGCTCCTCAGGTCAAAAGTAATTTTTCTGAGTTACTTTATTTTCAACCTGGCAGTCAGAGAGAATTGCCAGCTCTTAATCAAAGTCACAGGGCCAACAACATGCAAATCCTAGAAGGTAAGAATTATTTTCTCACTGTATGGATCAGCAACTTAAAAGTGTTTCAATTTTCCACAATCTTTCTCTGCTTTCCTTTCAGGTTCCACACTTCTTTTTGTGAAGGGTGAATGTTATTTAAACATAAAAGAAAGTTTGGAGTCTGAATAAGCCATTCAACCCATCGAACCTGCCCATGTTTGTTCTCCATCAATCCCCTCACCCCATAAACGTTGATCCCTTACTTTGAGAAACAATAACGTTTTCCTACCCCACTCCCCTAAAAGAAAATCTACCGATGCTTTTGGTATCTTTCTAACCCTCAATCCACTTTCTCAAAACAATTCACCCGATTTCCTCTTAAAGGTCTTAAATTGGCTCCGAGTCAACTATGTTCTCTTTCTACTGCTAGCTTCAATTTTCTTTTAACTTTTGACTCTGGCCACAACTTAAGAAAGAATTCTGAGGTGACAAATTCCACCTCTCCCTTATCTGAACTGAAGCTTACACAACCCGTACATTGTTCAACCACTGTTGGGTGGGTGACGGCAGCACCTGGTGGGGCCCTTGAACATACAGGTTCCACCCCTGGCCTTTGTTGCATTAGCTTCTTTCAGTTAGATTGGTGTAATGAGAAACTTTTTATGTTGGCTGATGCAACATAAATGACAAGCGTGGAGTTCAGTTGTTGAAGATCTCAAATAGGTTTATTAAACAGCTAACAAGTATATACAGTGCAAAGCTATCTATTTACAGGATTTGCATCTTGGTGTTGCAGTTACAGAGTGACTCTAGCATGTAGTCACATGATTACATACTGGTACTTGGCTCATTAGCATACTAAGATCTTCAAGGTACATTACTCTTCAAGGCAATCACCTGACAATTGGCAGTGATGAGGGACTACAATTAGATTCAGCATTCCTGACCTAAGGGAAGGGGCAAAGCATATTCAGTTCCCATGTTTGATCACCATCCACTGTATGTGTGTCAGGATGGGCCTTGGCTGTGATATCCCCACATCTCTGATTTTCATCATTGGTGTGAGACCGCTCCCGTCCTGACCTACCTGGGTCCAGCGCCATTCCTAGGCCTCGGTTGGGTGGTCCACCAGCAGCAGCCACTGCCTCCACAGTGGCACTGCTCAGTAAAAGAACTACCGGCCTCTGATTAGGCAGCAGCTCTCAGAGGCTGGGACTTCTGTCGCTGGGGTCCTTGAACCTATGGAAGGCCCACTGCTGTTCAGTTAAATGCCTAATTGGCACTTGATTCGGCAGGCCTCCCACAGAAGGGATAACGTGGGGTTCTCCCTGGCGCTTTTGCTGGAGGTCAAGACCCCCATCACCTGGATAAAATCTCAGCCTCTATCACCTCCTCTTTCAAGATGCTCCTTAAAACCTACCGGTTTGGCCAAGCTGTTGTAATATCTCTTTACATGGCTCGGTGTCAAATTTTGTTCGAAGACATCCCTGTGAAGAGCGTTGGGATGTTTTACTATGTTGAATGCACTATATAAATGCATGTTGTCCCACGTAGTCAAATAGTCTACTGACACTGCATGGAGATTATCCACTTGAATGCACTGCCACAGGAGGCAGCCTGAGCCAGTACCTTCAAGAGGGCAAGTAAGAAAACGGATAGGGAGTTAAAAAAAAACACTAGCCTGTCTGTATCAGATCTGCCATTGCAAAGCAATTCTAACATTGTGGTTAACTGGGCAAGTGTTACATTACTGAATAAACAAAGGCACTAAACCACTGAAACCAGTGGTTACATGGTCATTTGCAAAGGCATTACAGCAAACCACAGGGAAAAAATGGGTTTGAAGCATTAGCCGTCAACAAATAGTCATGCCAAACTATCATCCAACAGTTCAATGCTGCATCCTCTAATGGGAACTGGATGTGTTTAAACCCACTCTGAAAATGGTCGACTCCTTTATAGTAATTGGCATTGTTTAAATAATGAGATCGGAGCCTGATTATGCCATGAGAACCCAACCTGCAATTTTACTTGAAGGCTTGAGTGATGGAGCAGTGACAACTGCCCTCGACCCCAGGCCAGACCTATCGGGAGGGGGGGAATCTAAAAGAGGCCCAGGCAGGTAAGCCCTTTAGGATTTTTTTTTTTTAGGTGCCCTTGTGGACCAGGAGGAACAGCGGTGATCCTCCAGCCCCACATTTTGGCCTCGTTTGCCTTGGGTCTCCCTTTCCATGGGCTACACCCCCACCCCTGGTTTCCTCTACCCTGATTAAGTACAGAGGCTCCCTTCAACTCTCTCGCCATCACTTTTTCGACTGCCGGGCATTGATCTCACGGGTTCCCAGCTGTGGCCTCCTGCTGCTGAATTCTCAATCCCACCCACAGGCTGAGTATGCGATCCAGCTAGTCCTCCATGTCCCTGGACCTTTGCGCACTTTACCTGCCTCTCCCTCTTTAAAATCAGGGCCACGTTGAGGAGGACAAGGCTGGAAGTAGGAGAACACATCAAAATGTAGTCAGGGCTATTTAGGAGGCTCCATTTCTTGTGGGTTACATGTTGGGAAACTCCCCTGCCACATGGAGTCCTGCCCTACAGTCCTTTTCTCAGCTTGGCCTCAGAAGGACCAGAAAGAGACGAGCAACTGTTGAGCCGCCACCTTCTTCACAGCTGAGAGAAGGTGGGCTTCAGTGCAGTAGAACAAATCTTTTCCCACCCATGCCCTCACATGAGGAAGCACTGCCCCTCCCTTAGGGTGGCCAACCCTCCAAAATTGCCCTGGAACTAAAAACTAACTTCCCAGACCTTGCGGTGAGCAACTCCAGGAGAAATCATGGTCAGAGAGATGGGGTGGGGGTCGGGCATCAAGAAATTGTGCTTCTTCTAATTTTATTTGGGGACATCTGGTTATTAGTTATGCAAGTATTAGAGCTGGGACAAATGGCTACTTGACAGATGGTCTGGAACCATCCAATCAGATAATGAGAAGCCACCTCCCAATTGTCGTGGGGAGGCGGGGAGCTGCAAGGATAGGCGAGTTGAGTGAGCAATTTCGGGAGTGTGGAGTGGTTGGAAGTGAGAGGTCATATGATCAAACCACTCCGAGTACGTCCAACCACAGCTGGCGATCCTACCCACCAAGAGCTGGTGAGATGATTAATACAGAGCAGATTAAAAAAGGATTTAATTTGCAAAGAAGCACGACTCTCCCATAATTCATTCATCCACACAAATATTACATCAAGGAAGACTGGCAACAACAAAAACATAATTGGATTACAGGATCAACCAGGCACCCCAAACAGCTGTCAGATTTTCCAACAAGAAAAAAAGAACGCAAGCTAAAGCAGTTAATTCCCTCCGTGTAGCAATGACATCCTGCTCTTTGACTTAGGTAACGCAAAGTGTTTCTCTAAAACACGAATCTATTTAGTCTGCTATGGTACAGCTATTTACCAAATGAACAGTGTATTTTCCGCTAGAGTAAAAAGGTGTTCTGATCCAGCAGGGAAGGCATTCTCGGCTTTAGGGTTCTTTATCCAAGTCAGTGCTTTTAATCAGACTGAAGGAAGCAGAGGTTGATCCTTGGCTGTGTAACTCTGTGCTAGAACATGAAAGCAGCTGTTAGTACTCTTGCCTCTGAGTCACAAGATTCTGGGTTCCAGCCCCATTCCAGGGCTTGAGAAAAAAATCAAGGCTGACACTCCAGTGCAGTACTGCTAGAGTGCTGCACTGTTAGAGGTGCTGTCTTTCAGATGAAATGTTAAACCGAGGTCCCATCTGCTTGCTTGGGTGGATGCAAAAGATCCCACAGCACTATTTTGAAGACGAGCAGGGGAGTTATCCCCTGATGTAAAAACAAAAAGTGTTGGAAAATACTCAGCAGGTGTGCCAGCATCTGTGGAGAGAGGAGCAAAGTTAACGTTTCAGGTCAGTGACCTGCTGTTCAGAACAGTTCTGATGAAAGGTCACTGACCTGAAACGCTAACTTTGCTCCTCTCTCCACAGATGCTGCCAGACCTGCTGAGTATTTTTCAGCACTTTTTGTTTTTATTTCAGATTTCCAGCATCTGCAGTATTTTGCTTTTATTTCAGAGTTATCCCTGATCTCCTGGTCAATGTTTATCCCTCATTCAACATCACAAAAAGAATAGATTTGTTGGTTGTTATCATGTTGCAGTTTGCAGGAGCTTGCTGTGTGCCAATTGGTTGCCACGTTTCCTGCATTACAATCGTAATTACGCTTCAAAAAGTGCTTCATTGGCTGGGAAGCGCTTTGAGACGTCCGGTGGTTGTGAAAAGCGCTATATAAATGCAAGTCTTTTTTTTAACTTCAGGGTTTGCTGGAGAAGGAATTATTGATAATGAGCTAGCAACTATACCGAGGAGGTTCGGGTGATGAAGTAGCCAGGGCCCACCACCTCTTTGGTTCTGATGAAAGGTCACAGATCTGAAACGTTAACTCTGCTTCTCTTTCCACAGACGCTGCCAGAACTGATGAGTATTTCCAGCAATTTCTGTTTTTATTCCACCCTCTCTTTGCCTCTTCCACTTGGTACGCATAACTCCAAGTGCCTCTGCGTCTCTAATTCACATTGTGCCCGGCCATGGGATGCTGAAAGTCAGGATTCAATGTTGCTTCTTATGCTTTCTCTCTGATTTCCTTCTCCCCACCATTGGTGGCCTTGCTTCCAGCTGCCTTGGCGCAAGCTCTGAAATTTCCTCCCTAAACCTCTCTTTCCTCCTTTCAGATACTCCTTAAAATCTACCTCCTTGAACCAGTTTTTGCTCACCTGTCCTAATATCTCCCTTTGTGGCTGAGTGTCAATTTCTGACTGGTAACACTCCTGTAAAGAGCCTTGGGATGTTATACTGCCTTAAAGGTGCTATATAAATGCAAGCTGTTGTTTTAGCTACCTTCCTTCTGCTGGGGTTGCAGCAAAGGACACTACGGCAATGCTAATGGGAGGGGAGGGTAGTCTTAGCTCCCATGCAATTATTGAAAGGGCCCATGAAACAGAACTATTGACCCCAGAGATATATTTCCCCTTTTCCAATGGGGGAAGTGGCTGGCCTCCATTTGGCAACTGCCCACAATTTGATGACTGAAATCAGCAGCTGAGTGTGTAGGAACGCCCAAATATCCAGGTCACGTAACTCCACGATCCAACACCCCTGAGAATGGTGGCAAGTGAGACAGACATTGATTGGAATGTTGACCCAGGATGTCAATGCTGGACTAAAACTAAGCAGGAGCTCTATTCCTGAAGCATCACATTACAACAAAAGCAAAAATAAAAGTGGCTCCAAACATCTTTTCTCTCACTTTTCTCTCTCATTTTCTCTTTTTCCTCCAGACACATAGAGCACAAAAGCAAAGAAGTTATGCTAAATCTTTACAAATGACTGGACATGCCTCAGATAGAGTTTTGTGTCCAATTCTGGGGCACCGCACTATAGGAAGGATGTGAAGGCATAAGGGAAGGCCTTTGAAGCCAATCAGTTGTACAAACAAATGCTGCTTTCAAAGCATACCCTGAGAACACAGATTCCCTCCACAGATAAATTCACTATATGGTGAATTAATGAATCCCATGCTCGAAAGTTCAGAAATAGGGCTGCGGTACGATGGCCAATTCTCCAACGAGTACTCTCTCTCCCTGACTGTGGTTTCCTGCTGGGAGTGAGGGATCACCTCGATTCTAAAGTTTTATTCTGGGGGTTTGATAATGTTTTTCCTCATAGATGGGCCATTTACTTGTTGGGATACCATCCCATGTAGGATTGGGAACCTGCCCAGGGACTGACTAAGGCAGTAATTCTGCACAATTCTTATTGCCTTTTCCCGACCCCCGGTCGCCTGTTTGAAAGCAAAAGCATCTCCTGCAATTACTGCCTTAATCCATACACATGTGGTTTCTCAATCCTGTGGCAGGTTGCCTGAGATTGCTATCTTAAGATGCATCAAAGTGTTTTGCAGAATAAATGGAATGCAGCAACAACTGCCAAATACCACAGCCATTCCACATGAGCAAGGTCCCACAAACAGCTATGATGGGCAACTATTTGATCTGTTTTTTTAGTGGTAATGGTATGGGAGTCAATCTTGACCAGGGCGACTCATTCTTCATAGGGTGCCATGAAACCTTTAACCTCCACCTATACAAGTGGTTTAATATCACATCTGGAGAGTAGCAGCAAGACAATGCAGCACTCCCTCAGTACTGCACTGGGGCGCAAGCCTGAATTAATGGGTCAGTTTATCCCAAATGTGCCATCCCAGCTGGGAGCTATGACCTACTGGCGGCATAAATTTACAATTTATATCAATGACTTGGATGAAGGGACCGAAGGTATGGTTGCTAAATTTGCTGATGACACAAAGATAGGTAGGAAAGTAAGTTGTGAACAGGACATAAGGAGGCTACAAAGGAATATAGATAGGTTAAGTGAGTGGGCAAAGATTTGGCAAATGGAGCATAATGTGGGAAAATATGAAATGGTCCATTTTGGTAGGAAGAATAAAAAAGAAGCATATTATCTAAATAGTAAGAGATGCAGAGGGATCTGGGTCTCCCAGTGCATGAATCACAAAATGCAGGGACAGCACGTAATTAGGAAAGCTAATAGAATGTTAACATTTATTGCGAGGGGAACTGAATAAAAAGTAAAGAGTTTATGCTTCAGTTATACAGGGTATTGGTGAGACCACATCTAGAATACTGTGTACAGTATTTGTCCCTTTATTTAAGGAAGGATGTAAGTGCATTGGAAGCAGTTCAGAGAAGGTTTACTAGACTAATACCTGGAATGGGCGGGTTGTCTTATGAGGAAAGATGGGACAGGCTAGGCATGTATCCGCTGGAGTTTAGAACAGTAAGAGGCAACTTGATTGAAACATATAAGATCCTGAGGGATCTTGACAGGGTGGATGTGGAAAGGAATTTTCCCCTTGTGGGAGAATCTAGAACTAGGGGTCACTGTTTAAAAATAAGGGGTCGCCCATTTAAGACAGAGATGAGGAAAAATTCTTTCAGAGGGTCGTGAGTCTTTGGAACTCTCTTCCTCAAAAGGCAGTGGAAGCAGAGTCTTTGAATATTTTTAAGGCAGAGGTAGATAGATTCTTGATAAGCAAGGGGGTGAAAGGTTATCGGGGGTAGGCTGGAATGTGGAGTTGAGGTTACAATCAGATCAACCATGATCTTGTTGAATGATGGAGCAGGCTCAAGGGGCCGAGTGGCCTACTCCTGCTCCTAATTCGTATGTTCACACGTTTGTATAAATCAGATGCTGGAAATCTGAAATAAAGAACAAAGAACAAAGAAAATTACAGCACAGGAACAGGCCCTTCAGCCCTCCAAGCCTACGCCGATCCAAATCCTCTATCTAAACCTGTCGCCTATTTTCTAAGGGTCTGTATCTCTTTACTTCCTGCCCATTCATGTATCTGTCTAGATACATCTTAAAGATGCTATCGTGCCCGCGTCTACCACCTCCGCTGGCAACGCGTTCCAGGCACCCACCACCCTCTGCGTAAAGAACTTTCCACGCATATCCCCCCTAAACTTTTCCCCTTTCACTTTGAACTCGTGTCCCCTAATAATTGAATCCCCCACTCTGGGAATAAGAACAGAAATTGCTGGAAATACTCAACAGGTCTGGCAGCATCCGTGGAGACAGAAACAGAGTTAATGTTTCAGGTCTGTGACCTTTGCTTTCTCTGTTGTACTATTCTATGAATCTATGCTCCACTCAATGTTCCATTCATCGTGAATGGAAAAGCTGGGAGCATGGTGTCAGTTTTTTTAAAATACATACTGCTGACGAGAGCAAAGGTTCAAAAGACGTGCTCAAATAACGGTGCCTGAATCAAACCCACAAGCTTTGACTCAGTTACTAGTTATGGTACTGGTCCCCCAAACTACAAATCCTACTGTAGTGAGTGAGGAGGTTGAATTCATTAAATCTGATAATGGACTATCGCCAAATAAAATAAGTATGAAAGCTGCTGAGTTATCATTAAAACTCAACTAATTCACTAGTGGCCGTAACAGAAGGAAACCTACCACCCGCATCCAGTCTGACCTGCATGTGACTCCAGTCTAAACTATGTGCTTGACTCTTAAATACCCTCTGACAATGTGATGAGGGACTTCAGTTATGTGGATAGATTGCAGAAGCTGGGATTGGTCCCCTTAGAGAAGAGAAGGTTCAGAGGAGGTAGATGTGTTCAAAATCATGAGGGGTCTGGACAGAGTAGAGAGAGAGAAACTGTTCCCAATGGTGGAAGGGTCGAGAACCAGAGGACATCGATTTAAGGTGATTGGCAAAAGAACCAGAGACGACATGAGGAAAAACATTTTTACGCAGCGAGTGGTTTGGATCTAGTACGCACTGCCTGTGAGTGTGGTGGTGGCAGATTCAATCATGGCTTTCAAAGGGAATTGGAGAATTATCTGAAAAGAAAAAGTTTGCAAGGCTATGGGGAAAAGACAGGGGAGTGGGTCTAGCTGAGCTGCTCTTGCAGAGAGCCGGTACGGACACGACGGCCTGATGGGCCTCCTTCTGTACTGTTACCATTCTATGATTCTATGGCCTAGCAAGCAAGTACTGTGATGAAGAAGCTTCACCACCCTCTCAGGCTGACTTGGAACGGGCAAGAAACCTGGCGCTGCCAGTGTCGCCCATGTCCTTAGAATAAGTAAAGGAAGAGAGATTAAGGGCTGGATTCTGTAGGAGCAGCAGTGGGCGCGGAACATGGCAGCTGTCCCTCACAGGACCCGCGCTGCTGCACCACTGCGATTAAGCAGCGAGCGACCACTTTACATATTGACGGTGACCACCTCCCCACAAACTTGTGGCGGCGGCGGTCTCGGTGATGCCGTGAACGGCATCACCTGACTCGTGACCAGGTTCTGGCGCCATCTTTAAAAGGCTGTCAGCCCTGCAAACAAAATGCAGAGTTGCCTCTGTCCCCCCCCCCCATCCATAAAATAATGCAGAGTTGCCCCCACTCCTGCCCCACCATGTAGACACCGAATGCAGAGTTGCCCCCTTCCCCCGCCACCCCATCTATGCTCAAAATGCAGCGGTGACCCCTTCCCTCCTCTGTGGTGCCAGCTTCTCCTGGATGGGACAGCGAAGGAGCAAGTGCCGCATGTCGTTCTGAAGATCAGGAACGGATGGGAAGATCGTGGCGGATGACATGGTAATGTATGCAGAGAGGTATTTTCAATATTCTTACTAGGATCTTGTCACCGCCATGAAGCTTCCCAACCGCCGGGAAGATCGGGCCCGGCAATCCCGGCATGGGGTTCCGTGGTGGCCGCTGCCACTCCGATTCTCCGGCCACCTCCCTCCGCCATGAAACCCGACGTCGGGCTGAGAACAAAATCCAGCCCTAAATGTGCCAATCTTGTCTTGCTGGAACATTCACCTCACAGGCCAGCCTCTCCAACCTCAGACACATGCTAACAAAACAACTATCAATAAATTTCACCTCAGCAGCAATCAGTAATTAGCACAAAGTAAGGGCTGAACCATTGTATCATTACGGTGTTTGACTCTGTTTTATATTGTTGAAACAAGGCACACAGTTAAACAGCTGAAATGAAATTTCCGACTGAGGACAGCTGTGTGGAGTGTTTCTCCACCAGGATTCCCTGGCCTCCCGTGAGTATTGCCTGGTCTTTGATAAATATATGCTGAGACAATTATAAAACACTTTACAATCCCCGGATAGTGCCACCTTAATTAGTCAATAAAAGAAAACAATCATTATTAACAGGGATATTCATAGCTCTTTCCTATGGGTTAACGTCTGCATGCCATCCATTGATTGGACTGTGGCCATTTTTATTATTCTACTGGGTGGACCTGCTTTAATGAGATGAAGTCCAGCTATTCTGTGTACAACACGAGATTTGCACATTCCACTTACACACCTTTGCCAGTTGATCTGCACCTGGACCTGACTAACCCTGGGACCGGGAAGTGGAAGACAGCCAGGCTGAGACTCTGCGGACTGCTTGCCTTTATCCTGAGCTCTGACTTGCACCCGAGCTACTGTTGAACAGGAGCGTGCAATGACTACCGGCTGACTGGAAGTTTTCCGTGACTGTGGCACCTTTTATATGACTTACTCCGAAAATGCTGCTTTAATTTGTTGTTGATGCTATGTTGTTTTGCCAATATTGGGTTGGTGGGCCCACTCACCCGCGCTGAATGTTTAAGCTGGGTTGGTGGGGGGGGGGGCTGGTGAATGGGAGTGGTGGGCGGTAATTTTCACTTTGCAAAATTAGTGGGAGTGGGTCAGCTGCTCATTGACTTTCATGGAAAAGAAAAAAAATTGGGTGACTTGAACAACGGGCAGGGGATCTGTTACACTCGCTTTCCGCCTGTGAACACTGGCCCCATAGTGGCCTTCCCGATGGTAAATCTCCATCGAATTGGATGTTGTCCGTTGTCACAAACCACCTTGACCATTTTGAAACAGGCTCTTGGCTCTCAAGGTGGGTGTTAAAAATGGGAAACAGACTGATGTTTTCCCCAATTATTAAAAAAAGTCACCCATTTTCATTTTATCCTCTTTTATTGTGTTGTAAATCCTCCAAATAAATATAAAAAACAGAGTATGAACAGAGTGGCCCAGTTCCCGGCTTGTGACAATATTAGTAGCTGGCGGCGTATGAGTGATGCTGAGGGATCTTCTTCCCTGACCATTAGCTTGACTCGGTTAGTAGCCCTCTTTGCTCTGTCATGACTACGGCTTTAAGGCCTCTCTCTGCACTTAAGCACATAATCTAGGCTGACACTACATTAAACCAGGGAATCTTTAACGTTCTAACGAGAGATCATCGACCTGCGACATTAACCCTGTTTCTCTCTCCACGGTTGCTGACAAACCCTGCTGAGTATTTCCAACAGTTTCTGTCTTCATTTCAGATTTCCATCATCCACAGTATTTTGCTCATGATCTTTAATGTCTGCCTGTTCAGGTGAATGTTAAAGATCCCACTGCATGATACAGAGAAGTTCTTCCAGTGTCTTCAATAACATCCCTTCCTCGCCAACGCACCAAAAGGAATTTAAATGATAATTATTTTGTTTGTGGGACCTTGCTGGGCACATTTGGCTGCTGTGCTCGCTACATGACAATGCTGACGACAATTCAGAAGCAAATAATTGGATGCGAGCCCTCTGGGACATCCTGAGGACATGACATAAATGTGAATTCTTTCTTCTTTTCCTGCCCGCAATGCTGCCAGTCCCCTCCTTTGGGAGGCTGCTGCTTTGATGCTTTTGCAAAGATGGCTGAGATCAAGAATTCCCCAGGTGAGAAAATCCCAGAAGCAAGGCTCACTCTCCAATGCTCCACAACAGAAGGAGGGAGGACATGAAGGACACATTAAAGAGTGTCTTCTTTCAATGCATTGAACTCCACTCTTTCTTTAATGTTGCACAGTTATCCTCTTAAAGACATTGCCTATGATTAAAAGCTACTTCAAATGAACAGTGTGGATTTCAGTAACTACAGCAAGCAATACTTCATTAACTATCCAGTCTGCAAATAAAGCAAATATAAATTAAAGTCAGCATATTAAGTTTGGGGGGGGCGGGTTGTCTTTTTTTTATATAAACGAGGGAAAACAAAATAATAAATAAGTGAGAACAAATAATTCAAGCAATTCATCTAGTTACAATTTGACAGCAATCCACTTGAAAACAGAGATACTCTTCCCTCTAACAGCTTAATTTAAAGGTGTCTCTCTTTTAAGGTTGAAATATCCAATAAGACCATTCAATTCTTGTTCCTGATCTTTCAGTTGGGCATCAGAAGAGCTAAACTATCTAAATGGGGTAATAGATCTTCTGTTGACATGGATAGGGGCATTTCAAATGTGTTTGTGATGATTTTGGTATTTCTGCCATAAACCTGTCTCCAGTTTCACTGGAAAAACTGAACTCAAGAAAGCCTCACAAACATGTTTATAGCAAAGGTAGGTCTTCCAATTGGTGAAATTCTTGGAAAAGCATTCAGGCTCAATTGTGGAAGTCGCTGGGTCACAATCCTGGTACTCCCTACTTTACAACATTGTGGGAGTACTTTCCCCACATGGTCTGCAGCGGTTCAAGCACAAGGTTCACACCATCTTCTTAAGGGCAACTAAGGTTGGGCAATAAATGCTGGCCTCACCACATTGACATCCCAAAGAATGCATTTTTTAAAATCATGCAAGATTCCTGTTGGAGGGTGGCTGGCTTCTGCGAAATGGAACTGCTTCTGGGTGTCCAATTCACATTGTGCCTGGCTGTGAGGTGCCAGTGGAGGCAGGATTCGGGGCGGCTACCTTCCTTCAGCAGGAGATGGCAAGGGAATGCTACTGGGAGAGAGGGCAGTCCCAAAAATAAAATTTGGGGTGGGGAAAGGCAGAATCCTCCTATTACCCTACTAGACAACCCAAAAGACAACCACATGCCGAGTTGAAGGGATATCAGCAACAATTCAATTATTTGGAACTGAGGAGGAGGAGACAGAGGCATAACCAGGCTGAAAGAATGTGGACACATATCTCCCTCCCCTCCCCTCCCCAACACCCCTCCCTGCACCCCCCACCCCCCCACCCAGTCCAATGCTTGCATCTATCCAGTCGTCTTCAGAAGGTGCCCCGAGGTGAATGAGATCCATTCTGATGTAACAGTTGCATGTTGACTCTTACATCAAGTGCAAATGAGCAGTCAGCTAGACATCATTAGCTCATTTAAGTCCCACTGATCCATGAGGTATCCGATGTACACAGCGCACTTAGGATAACTACGACTACAACAATAATTTGCATTCGTGTAGTGCATTTCATGCAGTAAAACATCCGAAGGTGCTTCACAGGAGCATTATCAAACAAAATTGGACACAAGCCATGTAAGGAGATATTGGGATAGCTGAACAAAAGGTTGGTGAAAGAGGTAGGTTTCAATGAGCATTGTAAAGAAGGAGAGAGAAGTAGAGGCAGAGAAGTTTAGGGAGAGAATTCCAGAGCATTTCGCCTAGGCAACTGAAGACATGGCCACCGACGGTGGAGTGATTAAAATCAGGGAGCAGCACAAAGATCTCGGAGGGATGTGGGGCTGCAGGAAGTTACACAAGTAGGAAGGGGCAAAGCCATGGAGGGATTTGAAACAGGGATGAAAATAAGGATCACATCTATAGAAATTAAGCTGAAGAGTAATGTGTATGCGCTTACATATGAAGGAGTGTTACTTATGTGGAATTATGGTAGTTCAACAAGAGAGTATACTGCCCTGACTGACCTTTCAAAATGACTTACTTTCCTTTTTCTGAAGAAATGTATTCTTTCTGTCTGAGGCAAACACTCTGAGAAAATACATGTCTTGTTTCTGACCCTTAACCAGCCAACTCCTACCCTGCAACTGAAAAAAAAAAGAAACATTTCCAGGAATTTCAATGGAAGCCAAACATGAATAAGACACGCCTCAAGTTCCTGTTAGCCTTTTGGGTCAGCTCCTTTACTTACAAGCAACTGTCTTTCCATTCAACAGTAACTTTTAACCCAGAGAGGTCCTTGGCAGGTGAAGATACAGACGTCTGCACACTGAGTGATGCCGGGGTTTGTTACCCCAAGGGGGCGAGTAGGCCTCTGCTGAACCACAGCTCATTTTCGCAGGGCTGTCTGCCCGTGAACCTTGACTAGGAAAATACTGAAAGACATCTTTTTCCACAATAAAGTCTACAGTCCAGCTGGCAAACGACATCCCACTCACTTTCAAACAATATGTCATTGGTAGATATTTTCTTGGTAATAAATCAATTCCAGCTGGCTAATGATTGAGCAATTATTTACAAAGCAGTTTTTCCTCATGGGCATTACTTGCACGTACCTGTAATTGTCTGTCTGTCTGCCTATACAGGCCTAGCGTTTCCGCAGTTCAACTTGCCGGAAATCAGCCAAACCAGCATAAAAGATTGAGAAAATTTAAGCACAAGTTGTGTCGAGTGTAAACCGAGTTTCCCGCAATCTTTTGTGCTGGTTTAAAAAAAGCATTATGCTAGAAGCCAACCCCGCCCACAAAACTGGCCACATCCCTAGATCGGCCAAATGCGCCCATTTGCAACCATTTGAGAAGGCTCTTAAAATTAAGCTGCTTTTCCTAAATATTGAAAAATATTTATTTTATCGAGAAACTAGTGTATACCAATGAAACCAGTAAATGATTCAGTATAGTTTTGGTAAAGTCATTTTTAGTGATTCAAAACTCACAAATGGTGAACTGGATACTGATTAAAAATGCTTATTTTTTGTGATAAACCCATTTTCAGCGGCATTAATAAAGCTGCACCAGGTTACCGCTCTTAAATACATCAATAAATATTTTTCAATTCAAGGAAAGAAATTAAACAATTTAATTCTATTATGCAGCCAATGGAAAACTTTAAATATGTGATTATGCAAATAGAACTTGCGCAGAAACCTGAACTATAACTTCACTTTGGAAAATTAAGGCACAATTCGTGCTCAGATTGTCGATGGGGCCCAAGGCAGAAACTCTATCAAATCTACTTACAGGTCAGCCCAGACAGCTGAAAGCTAGGTTTACTGGATGGAAAAGTGACAGCAGCACATCCGCTGTTTCTCAAACTGTGTGGCTGGTGGCAAGATTTCGCATCAGCAATGTAAAGTTAGAAGGCCGCTCTAGAGTCTGTACAAATATGACGTTAAGAGAGTTTGGACCTGGAGTTAGGGTTGCCAACTCTGATTGGGCCTATTCCTGGAGATTTCATCACATGACCTCCTGCCTCCAACAATCCCGCCATTGGTCACCTGACACGTCCATCCTCACAGTGCCCTCCTTCCCTCACCAATTGGAAAGCAATCATGTTCTTAATTACCTAACTGCCTGATACTTGACGATCAGCCTTCTTAGTCTATCTCCAATTTTTATTACTAATAAATGTTCAATCAAAATGAAAAGAATTGCACATAGTTTCAAAGAATGTTTCTATGATCTTTCTCCCCGGTTTAAAGGCCAGCTCGGGTCTGCAAATGAAACCCGACCCGAGCCTGACAGAACCACATCCGACCCAGACTGACTGCATTCATTTTTTCCTGCGCCCGACCTGACCATCAGTTAACCTACCTTTCGTTTTTCACTTTGTTACTTATCTGCACCAGCTTAAAAAGACTGTAACAAAACCCCCTTTCAAATCCAAAAAGTACAATAACATTGGAGCCACGTACCGGAGGTGATGATAGAGTGTGTCCGACCCGGCCCAACCCAACCCGAGCCCAAATGCCGGACCCGGAAATGCGACCTGACCCGAACCCAACACATGTCGTCGGGTCCCGTCGGGTTCGGGTCAGGTAGCCATGCTCTACCCTGGTTGCCCCTAATAATATCCCGGAGATTAATCTTTCATGCCTGGAGACCGGAAGACAATCCTCAAAAGGTGGCAACACTGCATGGAACCCAAGCACTAATTGCCACTAAGTTGACAGTCTCAAACAGGAGGACACTGTAATAACAACAACAACAAATGTTTATACAGTGTCTTTAATCTAATAAAATGTTCAAAGGTGCTTCACAGGAGTATTATAAAACAAAGTATGACACCGAGCCACACAGGAGACATGAGACCAGATGACCAAAAGCTTGGTCAAAGAGGAGAAAAGCGAGGTGGAGAGGAGGCGAGGTATAGGGAGGGTATTTGAGAGCGTGAGGCCTAGGCAACTGAAGGCACAGCCACCAATGGTGTAGTGATTAAAATTGGGGATGCTCAAGAGGCCAGAATTCAAGGAGTGCAGATATCTCAGAGGGTTTTGGGGCTGAAGGAGATTGTAGAGATTCGGAGGGGTGAGGCCAAGGAGGGATTTGTAAATAAGCATGAGACTTTTAAAATCAAGACGTTGCTTTACTGGGAGCCAACGTAGGAAGTGGACAAGTGTCCCGCTGTAGAAATGTTCTTCTGAGTTTGGGGGTGAGCTACCTTGTAGAGGAAGCTTTACTTTTCCATTCAATCCAATGTTTTACTGTCCTGAGAGTGCTCAATGTTGAGCTTGGGTGCCTGAAATGGAACAATTTTTCATTCGCCAACTGCAACACCCCTCACTTTGATAAGTACTAAATTTACCAAGACGATGGGAAAGGGCATTAAAAAAATATTGTGTCTTTATTTTCTTTGAACAATTTTATTACTTCTAAAAATATTGGCGATGGGTAAAAAAAATCTGTTTGACTGACAGTCAGGAATCATCCAATCAGGTAATGAGGAGTCTGCCCACTTTCCAATTGGACCTAGGAAGGCGGGACACCATGAGGACAGACGTATCAGATGACCAATGGCGAGAGCTGGGGGCAGAGCGATGGGGAGGCAGGAGGTCATGTGATGAAACCTCCGGAAATGCATCCAATCACAGTTGGCAACCTTACACCCTACCCCATATCCATCAGATAGAATACCAAGGATTCTACTGATACAGCGATGCACTCAGCACTGAACAGCACAGCTCATTAGCAGTGATGCTAAAGTGAACTGACACAGAGACGGAATTGTTGCTCCCGTCATCCTGCACTGCACACCAGGCCGCTGCCTCCATCTGCCCCCTATTCATACCCATCATTTCATTTTAATTAGCAGTGCACTCGCTCTGCGCAATGTGAGGGCTGCTCAATCACTTGGGACCACCTGCAGTCCTTATGGCCTGCCTGATACTAAGGCACATTAATAGTGGAAAAAGGAAGCTGGATTCAACCCAAAACAGCTGAAATCTGACCTTCCTTTGGCTCGATGAATGCGACTCCAGCAACGAACAGGCCCAACGTACTGATTGATGCATTCAACCTCCTTCCCCCAGGTTGTTGCTACCCACACCTCAGGCTAACTGCTATTCCTGGCAAATACACCCTGCTCCCATGGCCAGTCCACTATTCTATTCCTCTCCTGGAGGCTTAGGCTTGCACTGACCAAGTGGCCATATTTTGCAAGGGAGACCAGGCTATATTCACCTGATGTCCACAAATGCACACAGGTCACTGGATAGGTATCAGGAATGAGATCCCTTACTGCTTTCCCCCCACCCTTACCTTAGCAGAGGGGTACTGAAGCTAATTGTACTGTGCCAGCCTCTAGTAGGCTGAGACCAGCTGACTTAACAGACCAGAGACTGAGCCTGCCACCTTTCTGATCTGTACTGCAGCACATTGCATTTATATTTTGTAGGTCATAGGGGTTTCTTCACAGTCAATGCACCAATCAGCCTGGGTGGATTTTTATTCTCCTCTCCCTGAAGGCGTTGTTTCTTTGGTGGGAGTATAAAAGACAACAAGCATTGTGGGATTAACAACCTGCTGATTATTAATTTATGAGGACTTAGATAGTGAATGTCAGCAGGCTATTTGACTATACAGAGCATCACAGTCTGATTCTGTCCTCATCTGGTGCCCATGTATATCATAACCCTGTTCCCTAGTCACTGACTCCATCCCTCTCCTTGGCAACTGTATGAGGCTGACAACCTCGGTGTCATATCTGATCCCGAGATGTGCTTTTTCCACATATCCACTGCAACCTTAAGATGGCCGACTTCCACCTCCGTAACAATGCTCAATTCCGCTCCTGCCCCAGTTCATCTTCTGTTGAAACCCTCATCCATGCCTCTGTTATCTCTAGACTTGACTACTCCAAAGTACTTCTGGTTGGCCTCCCATGTTCTACCCTCCATAAACTTGAGGTCCTCCAAAACCCTGCTGCCCGCATCCTAACTCGTATTACGTCCTGTCACCCTGACCTACACTGGCTCCTTGTTAAGTAAATTAGTTAACTTGATTGAAATATATAAGATCCAGAGGGGTCTTGACAGGGTGGATGTAGAAAGGATGTTTCCCTTGTGGGGGAATCTAGAACCAATAGTCACTGTTCAAAAATAAGGGATCGCCCATTTAAGACAAAGATGAGGAGAAATTTTTTCTCTGAGGGTCATGAGTCTTTGCTTCCACCACCTTTTGAGGAAGAGAATTCCAAAGTGTTTATTTTTAAGGCAGAGGTAGATAAATTCTTGATAAGCAAGGGGGTGAAAGGTTATTGGAGGTAGGTGGAAATGTGAAGTAATCAGTTCAGCCATGAACTTATTGAATGGCGGAGCAGGCTCGAGGGGCCTACTCCTGCTCCTAATTTGTATGTTAAAGCCTCAACTTAAAATTCTCATCTTGTTTTCAAATCCCTCCATGGCCTTGACTGTCCCTCGCTCGGTAATCTCCTGCAGCCTCACAACCCACCAAGGTATCAGTGCTCCTCCAATTCTGGCCTCTAGTACATCCCTGATTTTAATTGTTCCACCATTGGTGGCCATTCCTTCAGCTGCCTAGGCCTAAGCTCTGGAATTCCCTCCCTAAACCTCTCTGTCTCACTACTTGACAATGCTCCCTAATAACTACCTCTTTAACTAAGCTTTTGATCAATCTGCCCTATTGTCTCTTAGTGTGCCAAGCCTTGTTTTATAATGCTCCAGTGAAGCCCATGACCCATTATGACATTAAAGGTACTATATAAATATAAGTTGTTGTTGTCATTCTATGTGAACATCCAGCAGGAATGGAAATCTTGATGGGCTTTTCCTTCCCTAATTCTTGAGTGCTCAGTAGAGTTATAGTGCGCTCGGTGTCAGCAGTGGCTCACTTCTTGCCTCTGAATTAAAAAGGTCATGGGTTCAAACTTCACTTCAAAGACTTAAACACCAAATTTAGAATGAAATTTCAGTATTTCAGTCTGGTACTGAACTATCGAACATAGTGGGGGGAATTTTATGCTCTTCCCCCCCCCCCCGGCGGGTTTGGAGGCAGGGAGAGTATAAAATTGACTGGGATGGTGACTGGGATTGGGGGGCGGCGGGTGTTGGTTCTGCCACCATCCTGCCTCCGCCAAATTTTAGCTCGGGGTAGGAAGGCCTATGAACAGCCTTTCCGCCCCGCTGCCAATTGAGATGGCTACTTAAGGGCCTCTTCCCACCTCCACCTCAATTTAATGGAGGACGGAGGGCCCAGATGCCGCCAGGTAAGGCCTGCCAGCCTCCTAGCGGGGTCGGGTGGGGGATCCCTCCTTTGGGGGCAATCCATGGTCCCCGGAGGGCCCCACTGGTGGCAATCGCCACCCCCCATGGGAAGACCCCCCCACTCTCACCAACACCTCTCTCACCCCGTCACGGGGCCTGCCTGGCTGGCCTCGGCAACACCATCCCCATTTACTTCTCCCGGCGGGGTCTCCTCTCTTCGTACTGCAGGGCCTCCTGCAGTACTGGCAGTGGCCACTGCTCCCAGTGATGCTTTCAGTACTGTGGCCAGAAGCTCTGGAGGAAGGAGCTCGATGGAGGGTCTAGGCACGGTCTCCCTCACCCTTCAGCCCACCACCGGGACCCCCATCACCAGAATAAAATTCAGCCCCTTATGTCCACATTTATAATGAGAGCTGCCCATGTAAACTTGTCACCCTGTAATTATGTCCTCCTGCCAGTGGAGGTGCTGTAGTGGCTCAATTTTGTGTCTCTTGGCTCCTCTGCTTGAAACTCTACAATAACTCTACTTCTGTGGTTTTCATCTGCCAAAATAATATAAATTCATAGCATTATTTAAAAATAAGGTCAAAATATAATGAACTTAAAATGAGGACTGAATTACATCTGCGTGGCTTGGTCTAATCACCATCTGCCCTCGAAATCCACTTCATCTGAAAATTGCACCTAGTGTTGTCTCCCCATGTGGGGCACCGAGAGAGATTGATTAGTTTGAAAATATATAAGCAGGCATCGAGTTGGGTAGTTGTTGAAACAGAAACATTACACTACTCATCTAGATTTGATCCTCCAAGACTTCATTATGGCACTCGCACTCTACATAATCAAGAATAGCACATTCTTAGTTCTCCGAGACACTTCAGCTCAGTGCAACATTTGATCAACCCGCACTGCCTGGGGTTTAGAAAACAATTACATCTCCACTGACAAATAAAGCTGCAGGTTATACATCATTCGAAGGCATAAAACCCTAGTCATCAGATGATTAGTTGCTGGTCTACAGTACGAATCGTCATGAAGAGAATGTAGCGTTTAAAGCTTTATTTTCTCCGTGGCACAGGTAAATCAGATTAAAGCTGATCCATGTTGCACTGTGTTTTGTAAATTAGATGGATTAGGCTTGTATTCCGTTCAGAAAGAAAAAAAAGAAAGACTTGCATTTATATAGGACATCCTAACGTGCTTTACAGCACGTGTAGTCGCTGTTGTAATATAGGAAGCGCAGCAGCCAATTTACACACAGCAAGCTCCCACAAACAGCAATGTGCTAATGACCAAATAATCTGTTTTAGTAATGTTGACTCAGAGATAAACATTGGTCAGGACACCAGGGATAAATCTCCTGCTCTTCCTGAAAAGAGCGCCATGGGATCTTTTACATCCACCTAAGAGGGCAGACGACACCTTGGTTTAACCTTTCATCCAAAAGATGGCACATCTGACAGTGCAGCACTCCTCAGTTCCTGCATTACAACAATGAATGCACTTCAAAAGTACTTCACTGGCTGTAAAGCACTTTGGGACATCCTGAGGTCATGAAAGGCGTCACACAAATGCAAGTCTTTCTTTCAATACTGAGCTGGAGTGGCAGACTAGATTTTGTTCTCAAGTCTCTGGCGTGAAACGTGAACCCATGACTTTCTGACTCAGGGGCAAGCATGCTACCCACTGAGCCCCAACTGAAACCTATATAATGAGTAGGACATGATTAAAAAGAAAATTGTTGTATGTATAAGGCCCTTTATCACTTTATTAAAACATCTCAAAGTGTTTCTCAAAGTTAATTACCTTTATAGGTGCAGTGAATACTGTTATGTGGGTAAAAAGCAACTTCCGTTATGTGTCAAGCAAGGCCAAAAAAAATTGGGATGTGCAACGACGTACTTAGTAAATGCAATAGATTAGGATAGAATGGAAATGAACATTTCTTTCAGAGATTTTTGTTCCTTCCCTCGCAATAGAAGGTTGGGGGTGGAATCTGATCAATGTATTCAAAATGTTAGAAGAATTCGGCAAGGTAGAGAAAGGGAAACTGCTCTGATGGAAGAAATAACAATGAGGGGGCATCATCTTAAAATGAGAGCCATTTACAAGAGACACACATTTTCACACAAGGTAGAATTCACTCCCCCAAAGAGCTTGGACAATTGGAGCTTTCTCGATTGAGATCGATAGATTTTAGTTATGGAAGGATATCAAGGAATATGGAGCTATAGCTGGTAAATGGAGTTGAGGTACATCAGCCATGAATGGCAGAACAGGTCTGAAGGGGCTGAATGGTGGACTTCTGTTGCTATGCTCCCCAATCCTTTTGCATGTCTTGCTGGATACAGTTCCATGGGCAACCCCCCTACCCGCCAACAGTGAAGTGGCTATTCATGCATGTATCTGAACATTGAACATCAGCAATATGTTCAACTGTTGTTGACTAGACAAAGCTGGGCGGTTGGGGGGAGGGGGAGCATCAAAGCCAGGCCCAATTCCACCCCACTCAACAACCCCAGAAGCACTTTCAAAGATGCATCACTGAACAGAGATTACGAGCAGGAACCTGGCTGATATCAATCGCGTGGCAGATGCAGGTTTCCGCTTTTAGTCACGCTTTCATTTGGTGCAATTCAACACTTCAGGTAAATGGCTTGTGACTGAAAATATCACACTTGGGATTTATCCAAGCCAATATTAAACATATTACAGCACTTGAGGATACTCTTGATGACCAACATCTTGTACAAGGAGACAGGAACACCCATCTTAACATAACCCACCCGCCGAAAACAGGGCCCGCTTTATATTTTACGCTCCATTGACCTCAAATTGCAAAGTTGGGTGGGGTGCACAACTCACCTGATTTGTGCCAGGCGTGATCCAGTTCCGACTGGGGATCCAGGATATTGCCTATAGAAGGTGTCAGCCCTACTGGGACTTTACCACCAGCTCACTTCACTGTTCAATGGATCCTCTTTGTTACCATGTGCAAGGGCTGCTTGGTACCAGGCAACTCTTGTTTTTATACACCATTTTATTTCTGTGTAGAATATTTTTATAACGGGAGCACAAGAGCTAATACAAAGACAAATTCACCTAACATGTTTAGAAACCCCTTAAAAAAAAAACAATTGTATCCCATGAGCAAAAGATTTGCAGAATCAAACTCCTCCCAAGAAATCCAATGAGACATTTTAGTTCAGCAACTGAGGGAAAACACGAGTAAAAATAACTCTCCAGACTCACCTGACAGATGCACTCTTGCCCCTGAATCAAAGGTTGTGGGATCGAGTCCCACTCAGGCAAAAGGCATAATTTAGGCTGTCACGTCACTGCAGTACTGAGATCCTTTGAATGAGATGTTAAACCAAGGCCCTGTCTGTCTGTTGAAATATTGTTAAAAAAACTCAAGGCGCTATTCCCAAAGTAAGGATCTAGTGTCCTGGCCAACATTCCTTCCTCCGACATATGCCAACCAGAAATAGATAAAATGAGATGATACGGTAGCATAGTGATTATGTTATTGGACTAGTAATCCTGAGGCCAGGACTAATGATCTGGTAACATGAGTTCAAATCCCACCATGGCAGCTGGGGAATTTAAATTTCATTAATGAGATCAACCTGGAATAAAAAGCTAGCATTAGTAATGGTGACAATGAAACTACCTTCTTGTTATAAAAACCCATCTGGTTTACTAATGTCCTTTCGGGAAGGAAATCTGCTGTTCTTACCTGGTCTGGCCTATATTGGACTCCAGACCCTCAGCAATGTGGATGACTCTTAACAGCCCTCTGAAATGGTCTAGCAAGCTGCTCAGCTGTATTCAAGAGGGTGGCTCACCACCACCTTCTGAAGGGCAATTAGGGATGGGCAATAAATGCTGGCCTTCCCAACAACGCCCACATCCCATGAATTAATAATAAAAAAGAAATGGTCATTACATCTTGCTTCATCCCAAATGGCTGCTATCCTTGCATGCGATCAGTCATTGCATTTCGCCTTGCACCAATATTAATCCCTCAGCCAACATCATGTAATTACCTGCTTCGTTTCCCACTTTGGACTAGTATTTCAAAAGCACTTCATTGGCTGTAAAGTGCTGTGGGATCTGCAGAGGGTATGAAAGGCACTATGTAAAGGCAAGTTAGGGGCGTTCTGGAGCTGTAATGCCCGCAGTTTACTAGAAGATGTCAGTCACTCCTGGCTGCAAATTGATCATGTTGTTCTCGATAAGGAAATTATACCCGACTAAAATTTGTGTTTGTTAGTCCGAGTAAATTAGCTAATCTGACAGTGAAGCAAGATAAACAAAGGTGTGGCAAAGCAGTAAAGGGGTCTACAGAGCTATATGAAATGAATATTTAATTTTCCCATCATTGGGCCAACACAGCCAACGAGGAAGAAAAACACAATGTAGTCGATTCTGTTAAACTGTGAAACTAATGAGAGTTTTGTTAGAGGAAAGCAAAATATTGTAAATTTTACAGAGAATGTACAGCATAAAAACAGGCATTTCGCCCATTGGTCTAGGCAAGAATTTATTAACTTCAATTTTTTAAAATTTTGATTTACTTTTTATGTTGGTTGCAGTTTCTTTGCACTGATTATTTTCCACTAATAAGCCTCAGTTGCAAGTGAAAAATATTGTACATGAGCTAGCCTGGTCAGCCTCCTATCTCATATCAGCTGTAAATCTGAGCTCATCCAAAACTCGGCTGTCATGGAGTCATAGAGTTATATAGCACAGAAACAGGCCCTTCGGCCCATTGTGTCTGTGCCAGCCATCAAGCACCTATCTATTCTAATCCCATCTTCCAGCACTTGGTCCGTAGCCTTGTATGCTATGGCGTTTCAAGTGCTCATTTAAATACTTCTTAAATGTTGTGAGGGTTCCTGCCTCTACCACCTCTTCAGGCAGTGTGTTCCAGATTCCAACCACCCTCTGGATGAAAAAAAAATTCCTCAAATCCCCTCTAAACCTCCGACCCCTTACCTTAAATCTATGCCCCCTGGTTATTGACCCCTCCGCTAAGGGAAAAAGTTTCTTCCTATCTATCCTATCAATGCCCCTCATAATTTTGTATACCTTAATCAGGTCCCCACCTCAGACTTCTCTGCTCTAAGGAAAACAACCCTAGCCTATCCAGTCTCTCTTCATAGCTGAAATGCTCCAGCCCAGGCAACATCCTGGTGAATCTCCTCTGCACCCTCTCCATTGCAATCACACCCTTCCTATAGTGTGGTGCTCAGAACCGCACACAGTACTCCAGCTGTGGCCTAACTAGCGTTTTATACAGCTCCATCATAACCTCCCTGCTCTTATATTCTACGCCTCGGCTAATAAAGGCACATATCCCATATGCTGTCTGTATCCTAACTCACATCAAGTCCCGTTCATCCATCACCCCTGTGTCCAATGACCTACATTGGTTCCTGGTTCGACAATGCTTTGATTTAAAAATTCTTAGCCTTGTTTTTATCCCTTCATGAATTCAGGTAGTCAGCAGTCTGGTTCTGGAGCAATACTTCCAGAAATTTCTAAAATGAAAACTTTGCATCTGAAGTCTAAATATTTCAAATAGACGCCCATTTTCCCCCAATGGTTTCTGAAGTTATGGCATGGAGCCATCAGTTATTAATATTACCAAAGCATTCAACCAAGCATCATATAAATGTTTACAGTTCAACAGGTCACCCTGTCCTACAGACACTGCAGGGGAGGCGGTGGTGTAGTGGTAATATCATTGGACTACTAATCTAGAGCCCAGGCTAATGCTCTAGGGACATGGGCATCGAATCCCACCATGCTAGATGGTGAAATTTGAATTCAATTAATAAATCTGGAATTAAAAGCTAGTCTAATGCTGCCCATGAAACCATTGTCGTTAAAAACCCATCTGGTTCACTAATGCCCTTTAGGGAAGGAAATCTGCCATCCTTACCTGGTCTGGCCTACATGTGACTCCAGATCCACAGCAATGTGGTTGACTCTTAAAAATGCCCTCTGAAATGGCCCAGCAAGCCAATCAGTTGTCAAGGGCAATTAGGATGGCCAACAAATGCTGGCCCGGCCAGCGACACCCACATCCGACAAAAAAACAAATTAAAAAAAAAACTTATAATAGTTCTCGACTACTTGGAAAGGTTACCCTACCAAGGATGCTTACTGCCCCACTGACCTGCATGTCTCATCTTCATTTACTCACAGACAAGCTGCAATAACTCATTGTGTGCTTTTCAAATAATGTGCTTCTCAGAAATACTTCTTTTGTTTGCTGGACATAGTTGTGAATTGCAGGTGGGGGGGGGGGGGGGAGGGGCGGGGGGGAACAGGAGGAGGTGCCCCTCCTGTTAGAACTCTCATTCTGTATGAAAAGGTTATGCTGGATATGATTGCGCCAGAGAACATAAATGCAGTTGGCCAGGGTGAACACAGAAGTCTCCCTGAAGAGTAGAGCCAGTTTCATCCTTACCCTGTTTCTTTTCCTGTTTCTTGTCCTCCACTCCCTCTCTCTGTTTCTTATGTAGACATTGCATCAACACGCCATAGCACATACTAGATTTTTGGTAGGCAAGGATTTTAAGGGTTAGGGAACCAATACAGGTAGATGGAGTTAAGATACAGATCAGCCATGATCTGACTGAATGGTGGAACAAGCTCGAGGGGTTGAACAGTCTATTCCTGTTCCTATGGAGTAGCTGTGCAAACTTTGGGTTGGATTTTAAGCGGCGGGTGAAAAAAAAAGCAGCCCGCGTGCCGCCGAGCCGCCACAATCTAACGCGTGGCAGCTCATTTAAATACCCTGCTGGGTCTGGCCCGCTCCCCCCGCCCCCCCCCCCAATGACGTGGAGGGGATGAGCTGTCCAACGCGACAATGGCATCAGCCGCCTATGCATAGGCGCTAACGCCATTTTTAAAGGTCAGCCAGCCCTGTTGTTTAATTTAAATTTTTTAAATTATAGCCCCCCCCACTGTTGCAATAAAAATTCTATCGCCCCTTTCCCACCCCAATAACAATAAGTATTTGCCCCTCCCCCCAAAACACTTACCTTTGAAATATGACCTTCCCCCACCCATACTGTACAAAGTTTAAAGTTCAACCCTTCCCACCATCCCCTACACTCACGATGATTATTTGACCCTGTCCCCACACGCCCTGCACTAAAAGTCTTAACTCCACCTCCAGCCCACCAGTGTCACACCTGCTTTCCCCTGTTGGGGAAGCGAAGGCATGGGAGTGCTGGCTGCTACACTGAAGCTCGCGGTAGGCCCGGAAGATCCCAGATAAGTTTATTTAAATGTATTCATAGTGCTCATTTCAATATGCAAAGCTGAGTCCCGTCGCCCAGCAGTGGGGGAACCAACACGGAGCCTCGCCGCCGCTGGGAAGGTCGGGCCAGGCCCTCCTGGCGTCGGACCCCGTGGCGGGCATCTGCCAGAACGATCTTCTGGCCCCCCCTCCGCCACAGAGCTCAACATCGGGAGCTCTGTAAAATCCAGGCCTCTGTTTCGGAGGGTATTTTTTGGTCACAATTCTTATGCATTCTTCTGTTTCTATAGGTGTCCCTGAAAGAACTACAGGAATGAGTGGCTGGGTGGAGGACTGCACTTCTGAGTCATCATCACTCACTCTAGCTGTGATAAGGACCAACAGATGTATGTCCATGACAGAGGATACCCGTAGACAGTGTGAGCTGGGAGAGCAGGAATAGACGGTGGAGGTCGATAAGAAGCAGGAACCAGGCAGAGGAGGAATAGGAATTTGCTAGCTCGTGTTCTTCATCTGAAAATCCCTGGGGTGGACTTCACACCTCCTTCTTTCGAAAGGATACTGTTTGAGCAACGACTCTTTCTCCAATCGTTGGAGAGTGCGCCAAGCACCCCGCAAGGTCTGGCCACATCTGTGATGTGTAGGCTTCTCCACACTGCAGTCGACCGTGAAATGTGCGGTGACTCTACAGTCACCTGCAACACAGCCCATATCGGCTGAGGTCCTAAGCCCAGTCAGTTATCTCTCCGGAATGCTCAGACTGCTGCCACAGCGGGTTTGGGTTCTGAAAACGCAACAGGTATCTGTGTCCAGCTTCAGCCCACCTCGCGATGGGGATGGAGAGATCTCTGATGAGGGACTTCACCGATCTCACATGCCACTCTCTGGCCCACTTCGAAGCAGACATGTGAGCATTAAGGGGCAGTGGCTGGCAGCGAGGGCACAGCTGGTTTAGGCGCAGATGAGGCTGCTGTCTCTCAGGACAAGTCCATGCCCTGCCAATCTGCCAACCTCAAAGAGGTTGGAAGGGTGTGGGATAAGAGTACATGACATTAGCACAGCAAGGCAGTTGGAGTTAAGGTGCATTGTTAGGCCAATACAGAGGAGTGATGTTCTGCGTCAAGTGTATTTTATACTTGATCTGGATGCACTTAATGCTGTCACAAGGCGCAAGAGGTAGAAAGTGTTCCCTTTCCCTAGCAATCACACTGCGAAGTTTAACAAGCACAAAAATTCACCAAATTAAAAGGAAAGCATTTCCCACACCAAATAACACTCTTAATAGTCTCTCTGAATTACGATCCAGGTATCTTTAGAACACATGATTTGACACAGCGGCAGACCAGAATATCACATGTACTGGCTACAAGAAAACATCCATCAACATCTTGTAATATTACCATTGAGACTCAAAATGCTTTGAAATTTTAGCGAGGAACGGTTAAAAGCAAAGAAAGGTAGGGACTGGATGGAACAGCTGATAGTGGGTTAGAGCATTATCCTTTCACCCTTGTGGTCTAGGTTGAATGCTGCCCACGTATTGTCGAAGGTACTTACACTTTGTGAAGAGTTCATTGTGAAATGAATTTGGGAACCCAATCCTAGTCACCAAATGACAAGAGCTTAGAGCATGAAATTCCCATTGAAATTCAACACTAGTTGTCCTGAATTGCCAGTCTTCTGTGATGTGCCTTAGAATGACTAAAAACCATTCAGCCCACCTAGCTCACACAATCACTTAGCTCCATCTGCCCACTCAGGTGGATGTAAAAGATCCCATAACACTATTCAAAGAAGAGCAGCAGAGTTCTCCCTGGTGTCCTGGTCAATATTTATTGCTCAACCAACATTATTAAAACAGATTATCTGGTCATTGTCACATTGCTGTTTGTGGAAGCTTGCTGTGAACAAACTGACTGTTGCATTTCCTACATTACAATTGTGATTACAAAAGTACTTCATTGGCTGTAAAGCACTTTGGGATATCCTGAGGTCATGAAAGGGGCTATACAAATGCAATTCTTTCTTTCTAAGTATAGAAAGTACTGAGGTCATTTTCATCTCCTTCCTGCCTCAACACGAAGGCCCTGTTTTTCCTGAATTTGTCAACTATATTCAAAATATGGGATGGGAGTTTATTCCATAAATTGGCCACGTCCAGGTATGAAATAGTCCTTAAGTTCCTTACCTTGCAAATATTCTCATCCTTGTTTTCAACTCTCTCCATGGCCTCGCCCCGCCCCCCTCTCAACCTCTTTAATCTCCTCCAGCCCCCCCAGCCTCCGAGCTCTCTGCGCTCCTTTAACTCTGGCCTCTTAAGCATCCCTGATTTTAATCCCTCCACCATTGGTGGCCGCACCTTTAGTTGACTAGGCCCTAAGCTCTGGAATACCCTCCATTCACCTCTCTGCCTCGCTTTCCTCCTTTAAGACACTCTTAAAACTTATTTCTTTGACTAAGCTTTGGGTCATCTAACCTAATATCTCTTTATGTTGCTCAGTGTCATATTTTGTTTTTTAATGCACCTGTGGAGCGCCATGGGACATTTTATAATATTAAAAGTGCTATACAAATATAAGTTGTTGTTGTAGAGATATATCTCCCATTAGCCTCTTTTCATAATTCTTTATCTGAAGTTCATTTAAGACCTTATTCCAGCCTAACTGCCCTGCTTTGAACCCTTTCCAAAGTGTTTTTATAAGTACTGGCCTTAATAATGTAAGGCAGTAAGGTTTAATGGAACATCAGTAATATTGTGAGAGTACTGAGTGGCATAAGGGTAGTGATTGCCCACAAGGGAATGGTGCAGTCTTCATTCAAAACTAAGGATGAGGTCCACTGTCTGGATATTGTAGTTGTGAGATATTGTAGTCAACTGCCAGCACATCTAAACAAGTGTGCGTGTCAGTGGATGGCAGTGGAAACATGTTGCATTGGAAAAACAACATGCTTGAAAGGTAATCAGCGGAAAGGGATTTTATTTTAATTGGGAAACCACTGCGAGAGGCTAAGGCCCTTGGTGCAGAACACCAGCAAAGGTGAAGAAAGTAAAGAAAGGAAGGAACTTGCATTTATTTAGCACCCTTCGTGACGTTATGATGTGCCAAAGCATTTTAGAGTCAGTGAAGTACTTTTGAAGGGTGGTCACTGATGTAATGGGAAGTGATTGGCTAAAACAAGCTTGTGTTTGCAAAGCCTTAAAATTGTGAGAGGATTGAGAGAGATAAGGTCCTGGGAAAGAATGGCCAGATTTTTATCTGGGCAACGGGGGTCTCGACCACCGGTTGAAGCACCGGTGAGAGCCCCGTGTCACCTCCTCTCAGGAAGGCCCGCCGCATTACATGCCAATTAAGCACTTAAGGGGACAGTGGCAGGCCTTCCCCATGATTAAGGATCCTGGTAACGGAAGTCCTGCCTACTGAGACCCGAGGCGGTGGCTGCCGCCAATACTAGACTCACCGGAAGCGTTAGACCCAGGCGACAGGTGAGTCACGGTGGGCGGGGTCTCGCAGGGTTGGGGGGGGTGCGTGTAGGGGGGATCGGCAGCAAGGGCGGGGTGGTGACTCTGAGCAGGACCCTCCATTCCCGATATGGGGTCCCTCGATCAGGTACTAAATGCTTTTTAGTAGCATTTAGGGACCACCCTGCCCCCCACTTCCCCCACGCCGGAGCCGGCAAGCAACCCACATGGGCCTTCCCATCCCAGACTTAATTTGGATGGAGACGGGAGGGTGGCGGGATCCCCCCATCCCCCCTTGTCACCATCCTGCCCAATTATATGATTGCCCCGCCTCCAAAGTCACCCGGGGGAGCATAAAATTCCCCCCAATATGTGGGAAACAAATGCATCTGACCAACATATACAGTGCTCAAATGTAACATTTTCCCTTGCACATGTGAACGAAGGCACTCCTGAAAGATGTTAAAATACTGATTGTAAAATCGGTGTAACATTTATGTTGGAAATGGCCGCAGAAACGATCAAAAATTAAATCTACATAAGGGTACAATGATTCACTGAATATTTAATGAATTATTCATATTACAGTAGTCAATTATTAATGGTGTATTCACATTTCTCTCTTTCTCTGTCTTTGGACATTTCCTATCACTTTCCGGACAGTACATGACATTTCACAAGTCCATGCTGGTACTGTCACACGCTTGACTGCAATTCCACAAGATTGCACTCCACACATCATCAGCGCAGTTGAAATGTTGAGGGATTGTCATGTGTTGCTTTGAGATAGTCCAATAAGACAGGTAAATGTCAGCACTAAGGTGCAATCACATTTATGATGGATGGCTTAACCCCTTCCATCTAAAACTACCCAGGACTTATAGACCATCTCTTAGAATGTAATACCAGAGTGCAGGACCCCCTATTGCTGCATCATATTGGAATGTGCACCTGATGATTGTTTTGCATTTCAGCCTTTATGAGATGAGCAGATTGCCCATCTAAAAAATGCAAAAACCCTCACTGAAAGTCAATAACTACAAACACCGAGATATGTGATACAAATGTATAATCGTAAATAAAACTTTTCCAATGATTTTATCCCAACAGGTGAATATTCACCTTGGATTTCAATGACTATTCGTACTAGTACACATCAATGCACATCAACAGCAGATTAGGTAGTCAATATTTGCCTGAGATTGAGACTTCACTCTGCGGGCCTCATGTAAGTGGCAGTTTCATTCAGTTGGCAGCACTCTTGTGTTCTCGAGTCATAAAACATGTGGATTCAAAGTCCTGTTTCTAGGAATTGAGCGTATAATTTATATGGACTTCCCAGTTCAGTACTGAGGGAGTGCTGCATTGTCAGAGGTGTCACCTTTCGGGTAAGACATGACAAACAGAGGCCCTGTCTGCCTGGTTAGATGGACATGGAAGATCCCACGGCACTATTCAAAGAAGACTTGGCTTGCAATTCCTCAAGTTTCGAAGATTAAGGGGTGATTGAATTGAAACGATTTCTTCTGGTAAGAGAGTCCAGAATTAAGGAGGCATAATCTTAAAATTAGAGCTAGGCTGTTCAGGGCTGATGTCAGGAAGCACTACTTCACACGAAAGGTAGTGTAAATCTAGAACACTCTCCCCCAATGGCTGTTGAAGCTGGGGATTGATTGAAAATTTCAAAACTGATATTGATAGATTTTTTTGGCAAGGGTATTATTGGATATGGAACCAAGGTGGGTAGATGGAGTTAAGATACAGATCAGTCATGATCTAATTGAATAGTGCAGCAGGCTGGAGGGCTGAATGGCCTACTCCTGTTCCAATGCTCTCCTTGTGTCCTAGCCAACATTCCTCCCACAAACAAAACTCACCAAAAAAAAAATTAACTTCATTCATCTCACTGGTTTGTGAGATCTCATTAAGTGGAGCAGTGATTCGACTTCAAGAGTAATTAATCTGTTGTGAACAGCTTTAAAGCATCCTCTTTCTTTCTCTAAGTAAACTGTCAGTACCATTTCGACACACTATATTCAGCATCCACGCACATTCACATCAACAGCCCTAGGACTGTATAAAATACATATCTATATTTATGTTTAAAATTGAAATGAGATATGCAGGAAGTGCATGCACGCTACCCAATACACTTTAGATGTCACATGCCACCTAATGCAATTTTCTGCGTCACACTTCAAGAAAAAAAGCTGAAAGTAGCAAACACTTATTTGCAATGCAGAGAGAAATTCCCCAGCAAAATTAAACACCAAAGGAGAACACACATCAGTTTTAGCCGCAGAATAATACACTGTATGTTACTGGGTATGATGCTCCAATTTTTATATAACTGTGTATTCTGCACCTCACTGTATCACTGCAAAGGGAGATATTTCTATGGTTCTAAGAGCCATAGAAGTTTATAGTGCAGAGCCTATTCAGTGCATTGTGTCCGTTCAGACTTTGCAGTAGATCAATCTTGTTGCCCTGCCCTCTCTCCATAGTCCTGTATCTGCTTCTGCTTCAAATATTTATCCACTTTTCCTTTAAAAGAGGAAGTGGTCTCTACCTCAACAAGATCTGCTAACTTATATAAAACTTTTGAGATACGATCACACTTCAAGAGCTGGATTTTATATAAGCGGCGGGGGTCCCAACGCTCGGCTAGAAAGGCGAGGGGAACCCCGCCTCAGCCATTCTGGAGGACCCCGGCCACATTCTACAATGCTCGCAGCCCCGGGTTCCCATCTCCAAGAGCTGTCGGCCAATCAGAGGGCCAGCAGGAGCGGTGGCCAATGCCGGAACTGCAGTAGGTCCAGAGTGACGGTAAGTGGGGTGGGCTCGCCGGGGCCAGTCAGATAGACCCTGGTGAGGAGTGGGGGTGATGGTGGTTGTTGGCGCAGGGGCACGCTTTGCTGTCGGACACTCTGCATGGGCCACAGATTGCCCAAGCAGGCGGCACCCCGCACCCCCCCACCCCCCACTCCAGCCCACAGGGAGGCCACTTGGTGTTATTGGGCAGCCTCCCCACATGATGGAGGTTCCCCTGCTGCTGGTAAAATACCAGCAGTGGCAGGAAGAGACCCTTAAGTGGCCATTAATTAACTACTAAAGGGCCTCAATTGGCCTTTGGGGCCTTCCCTGCCCCTGACAAAATTGAATGGCATCAGAAAGGTGATGGGCACTCCACCCACCACCCCCACCCGCTTCCCACACCATTTTATGGGCCCCCACACCACCCTGCCCATCCCTAGAGAGCTGATTAAATTCGGCCCCAAGTGTCACACTTTGACACATATGCAAATTTCAGTGTTAGACTTAACTAAAAGTCAGAAAACCAGTCAATTTCTGCTGGGGTCACAGGAACCTCTGCAACTCTATGACTCTATGTCCCAGGGCGATGCACATGATAAGATGAAGGGTACACTGTTTGACCTCAACAAGCTTAAGCTTGCCATTTTACATCAATAACACCTTAAAATGCTAGTCCAGGGTAGATGCAGCATTCATTATCAATTTAGTGAATGTAACATGGTATAATGCTCCCATTCTTCGAAAATAGCATAAACTCTAAATAATCATGAGTGCAATATCTGATGGATTGTATATATCAAATATAAATCCACACATGTATTACCTCACAACAGAACTTACAGACTCTTCCAGCATTGTGACGTTTAGTGAGGTAGTCCTGCAAATCAATTTCCGTTTTAGGCTGAATTGGAAATGGCAGAGTGGGTGGCGGGGAGCGGAAATATTTGATTCGCCAGCATTGAGATCCCTCACATTGATGGGTAAAGCAGTTCAGCTACACTCTCATGAACTAAGGATCATAAAGACAGGAAAATATCACTGGAGGTAATTTTCAATGGAGTGGAAATTGAGCTGGTTCTACAATAGGTGCACGATTACTGCCCAGTCGATGAAGTTGAAAATAACCTCCCATCCAGTTCACCTCATTGTCAAACTTTAAGCTGATCATTTTTCCTCTCGATAAATTCACATCCCTCTTCTCCTTGTTAAATCAGGAATCTGCTTGTTCCCTTTTGAATGCTTCAACTGCACCAGTATTTACTTTCTTAAGTTAGGCTTAACCTGTGACTTCATTACAGCCTACCCTGCTGTGGCACAAATTCCTCTTTTCATATACCGTTATCCTCCTTCACTATTGATGTTACTGTTCCACCAGTCAATCATGGAGAGAGATATTTGAACAACTGTTGATCACAGATAGCAGTCGCTCTGTTTAAGACCCATTCTCATCAATGAGCAGTGCTGCTTTTCATGATTAAGTGTTATCTGGAAGACTTTATGCCAATACTTCTCAAGAGAATGCCATGGAGCCACAGTGACAGCTCAAACTATTTTCAGCATTACTACAGTGCAGTTACAATATCAACTGGAATGAACCAGAGCGCTAATTTGGAAGGCCAATCTGAGCCGATACATTGCTTCAGATTCTTGAGTTCTACTACTTGTGAGGGTTAGTGAGGAGCAAGAATGCCCAGGGGAATCTAGGACTAAGCAGGCATAATCTAAAAGTAAGAGTCAGACCTTTTAGGAGTGAAATTAGGAAACAATTCTTCATGCAAAGGGTGCTATAGAAGTTTGGAACTCTCTTCTGCAAATGGCAATTGATGCAAGATCAATTAAATCTAAGATTTATACAATTTTGTTAACCAAAGCTATTAAGGGATATGGGGCAAAGGCAGGTGGGTATATGGAGTTATCTATCAGCCTTGATCTCATCGAATGATGGAACAGGCTTGAGGGGTGAATGGCCTCTTCCTGTTCCTATGTTCAATGACCGCCAAGTTCAAATCCTGAAGTCAATACATTGGCACCCCTATTGTTTGGCCTTTGTGTATCCCTGATTTTAATTGCTCCACTGCTGGCAGCCTGGGCCCCAAACCTCTCCATCTCTCTACCTCCCTCTTCTCCTTTAAGATCCTCCATCGTTGAATATATTTAAGGCTGGGATAGAGAGATTTTTGGTCTCTCAGGGAATCAAGGGGCATGACGAGCAGACATACGTTGTCCAGGCCTCGCTGCCATAGAGCAAGGTTACTGAGGACACAGGCTTGATACACTCGGTCTTTTGTGTTCCGTGTCAGTGCGCCATTTTCCCACACTCTCTTGGCCAGTCTGTTTAGTAGCGGACCTCAACTAACATCACCAAAAGCAGATTATCGGGTCATCATCACGCTGCTGTTTCTGGGAGATTGCTGTGCACAACTGGCTGCCCCGTTTCCTACATTACAACACTTCAAAAATACTTTATTCACTTTGGGATGTCCTGAGCGTATGAAAGGCACTATATAAATACAAGCCTTTTTAACCACAGGATTAGATAAAATCCCTTAGCTTTCACCAAATGGAAAGCAATGGGTGGATGTTGGTCAAACATAAAGCATTAAAATGCACATTTTATTATACATTGCTTTCCAAATCTCTCCTCACCTTCAAAAGCCTTCACAAATCATAATTCATCTGCTAGACATTGTATCACCTCATCTAACTCAATTTCCAATTCCTACTCTGCAATGAAGCAAGACTTTTGGATATTTTATGTCAAACATGCCATGTCAATGCAATTTGTTGCTGCTGTTATCACTGTTGCCTAATAAGTCAATGCCATAATGACGTTCAGTTCAAATTAGTTGATTTCATCTCCCTCCTACCCAGCCCCCACCCCCCATGATATCATCTTATATACAGAAATTATAAAAAGTGAATAGCAATGAGATTGGCCAGATATTCACATTCAGTTTTCCTCCCCCTACCACCCATCACAGCAGATTGACCCAAATGTGCAGATCTTACTTTTCTCATATTTCCGTCTGCCATTTCATGAATGGAAAAAAAACTTTACTTGCCGAGAACAGCACGGAGCCTGTCGCCGTCAGTGGCGGGCCTCCGCCGTACCGATCCTCAGTGCCCCCCCACAACAACCCCCCCCCCCCCCACCGCCACCATTCCCGACGGCAGAGGGGCTTTAAAATCCAGCCCATTAAGGCAGCATCTTAGAAAAAGTCTGAAATGTGGATGCCAATAGATCCACACTCTAATCTGGCTATTGTCCAACATGTCTTGAGAGCAGTCCAAGTTTATGCATCTGCATTTCAATCTTTGCCTGATCTTTGCACCGACTCGATATTTGTCAACGGAGTGTCTGCACGGTGTTAAGATCTGCAGGAGTAACTTTACGTCCTGGATACTAGACACCAGAGGTTACCACCCCAACAACAATCATGGTCCATCTCCAACTCTGAAGTAACTATAATTGGGGAGACATTTCATCTTAATGAAATCTGACAGAATGTCTGGAATTCTCCATTATTGGTTTGAAACATTTCTGAGAATGTGATTTTGTTAGACCATTTATTGTAGAGGATGAGAAAAAAAAAATCAGGTTTTAGATCTTTAACTGCAGAAGAAAAAGGCATTCACCTGTTTTATTTTGTCAAAGCAGAAACTTCTTCAATAGTTTTGCACAAATATGTTTTACAACCGTCTATGAGACTGAATATGCCAGCTTGTTTAAAAACAGGAATTATCATTCCTGCACGATGCCTGGCAACATATGGTCCTCAAAGGCAGATGAGCCAAAAGCCATCAATTAGCCTGAACAGTTTTTAGCATCGACCTACCCCCCAGTAAGAACACAGTGATTATTCAGAATTTTAGCTGTGAGAGAAGATTGGATAGATTTGGCATTGTTTTCTTTGGAACAGAAGAAGCTGAGGGGAGATTTAATTAAGGTGCATGAGGGGAAGGACCTATTTTCCTTAGCAGAGAGGTCAATAACTAGGAGGCATAGGATTGAAAGTAATTGGCAGCAGGATTAGAGGGGAGTTGAGGAGAATTTTCTTCATCCAGAGGGTGGTGGGGGTCTGGAACCCTCACTGCATTCAAAAAATACTTGGATATGCACTCGAAGTGCCATAACCTACAGGGATGTGGACCAAGAGCTGGAAACTGGGATTAGGCTGGCAAACTCTTTCTTGGCTGGCACAGACACAATGGGATGGAGGCAGGGAACAGGAACCGAGTCTGGTTTTGGGTCAGAAGCCTGCCTCCTCTGGGAAGCTGATTCAGATTGCAATTTCAAATGGGTAAGTCCTTAATTGGTATGGAGATGAGTTTCCTTTCCACTTAGAGACAGTGGCACTGGGCCAGATCAAATGTGAGGCTCATGTAGATTTCCATGGCAGCCATCGCTGAGGCTGCTGATTGTCCTGAGGGAGAGATCTACCTTCCACAGTACCAGAGGGAAATGAGATGTCACAGGGGAGCTTGAGGGCTGGCACGAGGGGCAGGGAAGACCCTTGCTTCATTGATGCCCACCCGGATCTACTGTTGCAGGCCATGAGGGAAAGAAGTGAGGTCCTCTTCCCAGAAGGTGGCAGAAGGAACAGACCTGGTCATGCAGCAGGGGAACCTCTCTGTTCAGTGTTATTCCTCTCCACCCATTCTTCCTCCTCTCTCACCTCCTGCTTCTTCCCCAATAAGCTGTCTCCTTCCAGGGCCTCACTGGCCTCAAGGTCCACACCTCTCTGGACGGCCATGTTACGCAGAGCACAGCAGACCACCACAATGACAGAGATCCTTGCAGGAGGGTATTGGAGGGAACCACCTGACCAATCCTGGAACTGGAATTGCATCTTCAGAAACCCAATGGCCTGCTCAATGGCTGCCCTGCTGAGCAGGTGACATTAGTTGTTTTGCCTCTGTATCTCTGTCTGGGCTCCCGTCGAGGGGTCAAGAGCCATCTCTTCAAGGGATTTCGCTTGTCCCCCTGGATCCATCCATGCACTTTGGGGGATGGAGTGAAGTACTGAGGCAGTCTGGGCTGGCGGAGGATGAAGCAGCCATGGCAGCTGCCAGGAAATTGAGCGCCCACATGGAGGAAGCTCTTGTTGTGGTTGCAGACCAGTTGGATGTTAAGGAAGTGGAAGTCCTTCCTGTTAATGGATCTCACTGACTGGTCACTGGGTGCCTTGATGGCCACATGGGTGCAAGCGATGCTGCCCTGCACCTGGGGGAATCCAGTGATGGAGGCTGAACCCAATGCCCTCTGTGCATGCGCAGGCCCATCAGTGTCAAAGCGGGTGTAATCCCCACCCTCCTGAAAAAGGCATCTGTGACTTGCCTGATGAGCTGCCGACCACGAGATGCAACCTAGGTCCACAGCTGATCCCTGGAACGACCCGGCTGCGTAGAAATTTAGGGCGATGGAGACCTTGACAACTGCAGATAGGGGACTGCCATCGGGGCCACGAGACCTCAGGTCATTGTTGATCAGAGCACACAGGACTGAGACCACTTGCCTGGATAGGCACAGACTCCTACAGCACTGTTGCTCTGTCACTTGCAGGTAGCTGACTCTTGGGCTGTGCACCCGATGTCTTGGGTAGCGCCTTCATCCCCTTGCAGCCTCCCGCTGTGCTCCTCTGACCTCCTGCTTTCCAGGAGGTTGCATCCAATGCAACTCATCCTGGCTGCTCCATCCCATGTCTGAGTTGTTTGTTCCCATCTGAACTCCCTCAGCTGAGCTTTGTGTGTTGAGCAGGTCTTCCCCTGCCAAACCACAGCTGCCCAAGTGATGCCAGTGACCTCACATCCCTCTCCAGTCTCTTGCCGCTCATCACTGAGAAAAGCTGCAGCAATGGCCACTCTGAGGCACGCTTGAAGCAGCTGAGCTTTTTGTTTCGGCCTCTGCAGTCTTTTGATCAGCCCTTCCCGTAGCCCTCACAGCCCCCCGCTTTGTCCACATCTTGAACACCCTGTCGTGTTTTCCCCCACCCCCCCCAACCCATGGCATCCTCCACACTCCCAGTCTTTAAAAATGAAAAACTGCGACTGACAAACCTGTTAATGAGCTTTTCAATGACCTCAACAGGCAATTAATTAGAAGCATGCACCCAATCCTTTCCCTTGCTGCTAGCGTCTCTTTAGAAATGGCATCACATTCTGGAGGCGGCGGGTCCCTGTGTCGACCTCCATGAACGCAATATTCAAATCATGCTCCCCTCTGTACCTGTGCTCAGCAGGCTTTAAAAATCCGGCCCAATGGGTTGAATGGCCTTCTCCTGTGCTGTAAATTTTCTTTGTTTCTGTGTTTCTATGATGAACTATCTCATTACTTTGCTAGCTCTTTGCTGAATATTTAGCATGCCCTGACATACAATTAGTATTACCTGCTTGTTTTGTGCAGCAGTTTACAACAGTCGTGACATTAAAAAAAAATAGCCAGGGTAAATTATTCACAGCAAACCGAGGCACTGTGGAGGTTGATGCAGTCCATGCTGTGTGCACTGAGGAGCTTCTCAGCAGCTTCTCCAGTTACAATCATCAACGAAGCCGCACCCGCTATTAACATCTTCAAGTACATGAAACCCAATCTCTAGCTTCTGGCTGATGGTACAACCACCAACAATGGCCTACCTGTTGTTAACATACACTTGCAAACCAAAACACCAGCAGTAAAATAAAGAGGTACAATGGGCCGTTGAATGTTATCAAAGCGGGATAAGCCATAAGGCAGTAAAATGAATTGAGAAGCATGGCCTCTCTTTCAAATAACATGGGAAGGAGAACTGGGATCCAGTAATGCCCTACAGTAACACATCAAGTAGGGGTATCACATTTTCAGGAGTATGAATTGAGATGTATTTGGATGTACAAACCGTGAGTTAAACTCTCCAGAGATTAATCCAGAGGGCCAAGAGAGGTAGAGAGTCGGAGAGGTTCAGGGACTGGATTCCTGAGCTTACGGCCTAGGCAGCTGAAGGCACGGCCACCAATGGTGGAGAAACTAAAATCGGAGATTCTCAAGAATCCAGAATTAGATGAGCACAGATATCTCAGAGGGTTATGGAGATGGAGGAGATCACAGAGACAGGGAGGGGCAAGACTATACAAGGATTTGAAAACAAGAATGAGAAATTTAAAATCGAGGTGTTTCTTGACTAGGAACCAGGGAAAAGCCAAGAGATGTGACATCTTCCAGAGGCAGCTGTAGAGTATTGGACTCAATAAACATACACATAGACTTACATAGAATTTTACAGCGCAGAAACAGGGCATTCGGGCCAACAGATCTACGTCGGTGTTTATGCTCCACATGTGCCTCCTCCCACCCTTCTTCATCTAACTCCATCAACATATCCTATTCTTTTCCCCCTCGTGTATTTATCTAGCTTCCCCTTAATTGTATCGCTGCCATTCCAATTGGTAGCGGGTTACACATTCCCACCACTCTCTGACTGGGATTTTATCTTGGCAACAGGGGTCTCATCCACTGGCTGAATGCCAGTGAGAGCCCCAAGTCACCTCCTCTGGGGAAGGCCCGTCGAATTAAATGCCAATTAGGCACTTGAGTGGACAATGGTGGGCTTTCCCCAGGATTAAGGACCCCGGTGACAGAAGTCCCGCCCTCTGAGAGCAACCCATCAATCAGAGGCCAGCAGCTCTTTAACTGAGCAGCACCACTGCAAAGGCGGTGGCTGCTCCCAGTACTGAACTCACCAGAGACGCTGGAACCAGGCCACAGGTTAGTCAGGATGGGAGGGGTTCCACAGGGTGGGGATGGGGGTCGGGGGAAGGGTGTGTAGGGAGCTTGGCGGTGGCTCTCAGCGCCGCCCCCACTCCCCCTTCCCGATGCCGGGTCGCTCGATCAGGCACTAAGTGCCTTTAATAACTGGCTAATGCCGGCAGTGGCATAAGGCTCTTAACTGGACACTAAGTGCCCACTTAAGGGCCTCAATTGGTGACTGGGTGGGTAGGCCATTCACAGGCGTTTCTGCCCTGGACTTAATTTAGGTGGCGGGGTAGCCACCACCATCCCACCTGATTATATACTCTCCCCCCTCCAAAGTTGTCATGGGGAGAGCATAAAATTCCCCCCTCTGAGTAAAAAAGTTTCTCCTGAATTCCTTATTGGATTTATTTGCGACTACCTTATATCTAGGTTTGGACTCCTCCAAAAGTGGAAACATCATACTACATCTCTCATATCAAACCCTTTCATAATTTTAAAGACCTCTATTAGGTCACTTCCCAATCTTCTCTTTTCTGGAGCCACAGCCTCTTCAGTCTTTCCTGACAGTTGTATCCTCTTAGTTCTGGTATCAATTGTTTTTGCACTTTCTCTAGTCCTTCTGTATCCTTTTTGTAATATGGAAACCAGCACTGTGCACAGTACTCCCCAAGTGTAATCAAAGTTCTATATAATTTTAACATAGCTTCTCTAGGTAGACAGAGATCCTGCACTGAACAGGCGTGGCCACTTCCATACCTTGTGAACCTGTTACAATCTTTCGAAGACTCGCTTCAGAGACTGGTCCCTTCCAACAACTGTTTAGTATTGGCTAGTTAGATGTAATTGGGACAATTTGATCAGAAGACTGGTTTCAATGCCACTCAGGTACTTCAACTAGCAGTTTCATTTTGTTATGAAGGTGTCTGGACTGGTAGCAATGAAGCAGGGTCTAGGGTTTGCATTGTGTGGTCAAGAGGTCCTTATGCTGACAGCAACCCAATTCCAGCCTGCCTTCGTGTAATGAGTTCTGGCGTTGCAAAGCGTGGATGTGCAGTATAGGCATTCCAGCCAGAGGGAAACCAACAGCAGCCCTGTGGTGTACTAGTTAAAGCAGCATTTACGCTTAGCCTCATACGAGGTTGCAATCATTTCAGATTAGGATGGTCTCCCGCTGACTTTACACTCACCGCTGCCCCCATTCAGTTAATGTGGTCCTGGGAGGTATTAAATTACCATCCTTAGACAGTGCCAAAGCTTCCCTTCACTACCTAAAACAACGGGAGATTTATATTAGTCATTTACACGCATCTGATGTGAATCCATTGATGTGCAGCAAATCTGTAAATTTGCAGCACTTCCAAAGCAATCATATATACAAAACCACAAACATGAATTTGACATTTAAAATACGAAAGAATTTTCTTCCTTTGTGCTAATTTTCTCCTCTTGAGCCACCCCTTGAAGCTTCAGCTTTTTGCTACAGTACGTACAGTTCCACCGGTGTCAGGAGCCCTCCATTAACTTGGCTGAATGGCCATGCTGAATGGTCACTCCAGTTTGATCCAATACGGTGAGAACTAATGGGCGAGCAGATCCTACAACGACTCATAGCCAAGCCCATGTCTGTCCGCATCCAACATACTTTCCAAAAAGATTCACTGCTCATTCAATGTGACCCAGAACAGAAACTCTTCATGATTTTACCACTCTTCAGCTTAGAAAGACAGAATTTACATTTATATAGTGCCTTTCAAGTCCCGAAGTGCTCTGCAGCCAATTAAGTACTTTTTGAAGCCAGCAGCGCTGGCTATCTCTCGATTTGAGGATGGTGTCTACTCAAGGTTACTGGTTTCTGCCATGGGTCTTCATGTGACTGAACAGGCCGATTCTTGACCCGCAGATCTTTGGACACATGGGGCAGGACGTCCCATGAGCTAGTGGGATCCGGACAGCAGGATTTGCTTCCTTTACTTTCCTTCTCTGCCGCTGCTCTGCCTCATCATTAATCACTGAAGTGCAGCCACTGTTGTAGGAAACACTTGAGCTCAGTAAGCTCCTACAAACAGCAATGTGATAATGACCAGATAATCTGTTTTTAGTGATGTTGGTTAAAAGATAAATATTGAGCAGGACACCGGGGGGATCAAATAGTGACATGGGATCTTTGAGAGGGCAGAAAGGGCCTAGGTTTAGAGTTTCACCCAAAAGACAGCACTTCTGACAATGCAGCACTCACTCAATACTGCACCAAACTGTCAGCCTAGAAGCTGTGCTCTAATCACCAGAATGGGGCTTGAACCCACAGCCCATTGACTCAGAGGCAAGAATTTGATCATTGAACCACGGATGATGCTACAAAGGAAATGCTACGAACAAAGAAGCAAAGAAACCCCTATAGTCACAGCCTCATACGCTGCCATCACTAAGATCAGCACAGTCAGAGTAGGCTGCGTATCAAACTGACACCTCATGCCCATATGGCTCAGTGGATAGCGGAAGCTTTCTCTTAACTAGAGGGCTGACAGATTATTCAGGTTGATTTCAGGAAAATCTGCATTTTCGCAATACGTATTTATAATACATAGGCAAGGACTCCAAAATTCCATGTGGCAAACTGCATCGGATTTCTGCAGACCTGAATCCTACACAATTTTCAGGATTAGCTTATTTAAATATCCACGGGCAATTCTCTGGCACAGATCCTGTGCAAAATGGAAGTACTGCGCTGCAGGTGCTTGGAAATCAGTGTGCATAAAATCATCCAGCACAGAAGGAGTCCATTCAGTCCATCCTGCCTGTGCTGGTTTTACGAAAGAGTTATCCAGTTAGATCCACTCCCCAGCCCTTTCCCCAGAGCCCTGCAAATATTTCCCCTTCAAGTATCTATCCAATTTCCATTTGAAAGTTATTATTGCACCTGCTTTCACCATCCTTTCAGGCAGTGCGTTCCAGATCATAATAAAAAGAATTCTCAGCTCATCTCTGGTTCTTTTGCTACTTACCTTAAAGCTGTTTGCTCAGCTTACCAAACCTCCCAATGGAAACAGCTTCTCCTTATTTACTCTATCAAAACCCTTCATGATTTTGAATGCCTCCGTCAAATCTCCCCTTAACCTTCTCTGCACTAAACAGAACAACCCTAGCTTCTCTGGTCTCTCCACAGAACAAGTCCCTCACCCGATGCCATTCTCGTAAATATCCTCTGCAACCTTAAACCAATTTGGCTGAAGATTTCAGCAGGTAAATAAGAAATTACTTGACAGAGGGAGCGCATTGTCATGTAGCTGCACTGGATGGCTCATGTGTGTTTTTGTCCCATTTTTCAGTAATGACTTCCACTGGAGGATCTGCTACACAGACAGCCAAAGAAGAGACAACATCAGGAGAAAGAGGAGACCAAGAAGAGTTCACTGTCTCCTAAAGGGCATTCAGCAAAGGAGGCAAAAGGTTGGGTGTGTAGGAAGGTGGCACTGGCACTGTGCCAACTCATACCTCCCAGACGAGTGCCACAAGAAGCTCAATGACCTGACAATGGCATACAAGGTAACACATCAGTCTTTATTCCTTTTCTTCCTAGGCATCTACACCTCTTCACCCTCTGAAATTAAGAGTTGCACAACTAACCCTTCATGCTGTGCTCTGGTAAAGGGGGTACTAACTCGGGATCTTACGGTCTGTGCCATCATCTCCTCTACTAGCAATTATTTTCATATGGGACCTTAAAATCCCTTCTTCCACTTTAACAGGTTGATGCCATCAAATCTCATGTCAGCTGTCATAACATAATTCAGGAAGACAGCCTGGTCATCACTTACGTCACACAATCGCGTTGCAAGAAAAAGCTTTTACACAAAGTGACAGGGTATTGAAAGGGGCATCCCGACTTTAAAGAATTCAGGTCCTCGAGAAGCATGCCATGAAGTAGATGGGAAGGCTCCAGCTGTGGAAGATGGTGAGGTTGGTGGCACAGTGCTAGTGCCAGGTTAGTGGGTCCCACCCAATGTGTCCACATACCTGTAGCCTCCATTCACAATTCCTCAGATAATGAAATTACAACACTCACCTGCAGAGGGAGTTGCACACATGTTTCCTAGGTATGTTAATTCTAGCATAATTGTGTTCTAAAAGTGCAGTGAGTAGCTTAGGCCCAAGGAAACTCCAGTGTACAAGTGGTGCAGCCTCTGTAAAGACTACAGTTTTCATTAGACCGCTTGGGGCAGCAATGGGAGACTCCAGAAATACTTTCCTCAACCACATTGCATACTTTTCCATTCAGGATATCTCCCACTCTCCTCTGAAGTGCCTCTTGCCAGAACAGTCATGGGCTAATTGTGCCCACCTTCACAGGGCAGCATCTCAGTAAAGGGCTGTCGACTTTTCCTGCAGGATGTGGAAAACAGACTCCTGGGTGTGCCAGTCTGCTAGCTATTAATAAGCTTTGTTGCCTGGAGGAAGGTAGCCTTGACACTCACCGCCAATGTCTTCTGCCAGCCTGCCTTATTCTCCTCACCTCCACCGCAAGAGCGGCACAGAAAGATACGCCCATTGGGAATACCCTATCATCTCCACAGTTCTTCTGTGTATGTGGGAGGCCAAGGGGCTGGATGCTAAAAACGTAAGGGTGGGTTGACAATGTAACAACCTGCGGGTTAAGTACAAAATTGTGAAAAATTGGTTGGAAACCGCACCCACTCCCCCACACACCACCCTCCCACCCCCCCCACCTCCACCCTCGCCAGACAAAATCTGAGGATTTTTCCAAGCCCTCAAACTCGCCACTTCCATCTGGATCAGATGATGGGGGAGCAGCTGTGCCCTTTCATATGACTCAAACTTCCCTAGAGTGTAGTAGTGATTTGATAGCAGAAAATTCCCAGGTCCTGCACCAGTGGCGCTTCTATGCAGATGAGACCTGAGGGGCTTGGGCAAGCAGATCACCAAGGCTGCCAAGAAGATTCAGGAAATGCACATCCAGCACATTAACAAGTTAGATTTATATAGCGCCTTTAATGTAGTAAAATGTCCCAAGGCGCTTCATGGAAGCGTAATCAGACAAAACAGACAAAGCTAAAATGTTCTTGCAGCAAGCTAGCATGGCCTCGACAGGCCGAATGGCCTCCTTCTATGCTGTAATCTATGATTCTTTTATTCTACTTGACAATGGAACTTAATGAGCAAAATATACTAGACACAAGCTTCCTCAATTCTTTTTAGCGCAATAACGGCCCAGTACCAGTTTAAGTCGTTATGATCCCAAGGAAATTCGGAGCTATTGTGTGACTTTGATATTCTGCTTGGCAACAGACCACTTCCTGTTTGTGATTGAGTAGTATTAAGCAGCGAGAAGTGCATCCACTTTGAATGTAAGCTGTCTTAACTGGAAACAAATATTCTAAAGATATTATTGTATAATGGTGCCCTATCCTACAATGCATTACCACAGGCGAGAAAATTGAAACAGTTCAAAATGGTTCTTTGAAGTCTTATTTACTTAAAATGCAAATATTTGCTGTTAAAATGAATACAAGATTGAATCAGACAACTACTCATTCTCTTTCACCCTGCCTCGCTCATTATAAATCTCTTTGTACATACCTTATGTCATCTGTAATGTCCTTTTTTTGTATTAGTTTGCTGGCTACATCGGTGCCAGCAAGTCTATTCAAAGTATGTTTGAAATTTTGATATAAATTTGAAATAAATGAATTCTACCCTTCAAGCTCTACTACTCAAATTTAGAACAAAAAAATTAATTGAACAATGGCAGTCGACTGATATAACCCTAATGATATAATGCAGGCTGAACTGTTCATCCAGTGGATTTGTCATTCAGTCCTTCTCATTTTGTTCATGGCCCTATTGTAAATCATTATTTGCTTTTTACATTATCTATTATGTCTAATAGGTAATGCCTGTATTTCCTATTACATTTTGTGTTCTTTAGTTCCACTAATACTTTCATTGTGTCTTCTCCAAGGAGACCCACAGGATCTGAGGCGAACTGCTTCAGCAGCCTGCCTTGGTTAAATTAATGTATTAAATCTTTCTGTTTCTTTTTTTTAATTGAGAAGACACCAGTAAGATTAGATTAGATTAGATACAGCACTGAAACAGGCCCTTCGGCCCACCGAGTCTGAGCCGACCATCAACCACCCAGTTATACTAATCCTACACTAATCCCATATTCCTACCAAACATCCCCACCTGTCCCCATATTTCCCTACCACCTACCTATACTAGTGACAATTTATAACGGCCAATTTACCTACCAACCTGCAAGTCTTTTGGCTTGTGGGAGGAAACCAGAGCACCCGGAGAAAACCCACGCAGACACAGGGAGAACTTGCAAACTCCACAAAGGCAGTGCCTGGAATCGAACCCGGGTCGCTGGAGCTGTGAGGCTGCAGTGCTAACCACTGCGCCACTGTGCCGCCCAGTAAGGCTGAAAGAAAAGGATCGGGAAGAAAATGAGGTAAATCAAGACGTTCTGTGTGACGTGGCACCAAATTTAGACTTTTAAAGGCCTTGAGAAGGACAAGACTGAGGGACTGCATCCAGCGCTAGATCCCAATTTTTGAAAGTTTAATGGTCTTGCAACCTGCAAGAAATACCTTCCAACTCATGGACACTGTTATCTCATTGTTATATAGCCAATCATTCCCTCAATATTGCAACTCTGATTTTGAGGGAGGAGAGTGGCTGGAAAAAGAAACATATTAGAACCAACTTTGATACAATCCTACATTACAATAGTGACTACACTAGAAAGGACTTTATTGACTGTTAAGTGCTTTGGGATGTCTTGAAGTCATCAAAGGCACGATTTAAATTCTTTTTTAAAACTTAAACTGGGTGTTCTGGCATGACTGTGACCACTTTTATAATGTCCTCTGGCCACTGGTCTCCTGCAGACAGCAGCCACATTAAGTCAAACTTGACAAGAATGACTTCAGAATTGCAGCAAGACTCATTTTTCACTGGGTTGCCCTGGGGTTCTGTTGTTCTGGGGCTGGTAAACCTCTCACTGTGGTGGCAGAATTACTTTATGACACTGGCGTTGGTGCGCAGGCATCATCACCCACCAACATTCCGCCTTCACGGTCACGTTGGCGCCCTAACTCTGCAAGGCATTATGGGTAACCCTGCATATGCGCAGAACTGGGGACCAGAGAGTCTGTTCACAAGAAGACTGGCTGCACATTACCAAACCAATGTAAGAAAGGGGCTGTAATAGAGCCAAGACCCGGACTACAATGTAAAAACAGCTCACAGGACCTGAGCAAATGAAATGACGGAATCAGAAAGTCAGATACACCTCGTTCACTCTCAATGGATTGTACAAATTTTACAGAGTCATGGACTGGACACTTTCATCACTTGTAATCTGATTAACAACTTTTGCTCTTTATTTGCATGCCATTTATGAGGATAGAACAGATACAGATGACATTTCTCCCTCTCTATCCTTTTGAATCAAGTACACTAAACTAATAATGTCATTATCAATAAACTGTTAACCAAATCATGAATGCTGGCATCACAATGCACTCTCTTCAATCTATTTCACCTTCTGAGGACGTGACTAGGTATAAGTAAAACGTCAAGCAAGATAAAAGTCTGTGGAATTTCTTCCCAACTCCCAAAGATAATTGAGAGAAGTTCCAGGATTCCAATCTAATATTACAGTCAACATTATTTAACACTGACTTGTTGCATTGCCAAGGTTCCAAAGAGACAGGAGCCACAATGTTCTTTAAATTGTTTTAAATGTCTTAATCCGCTAACCTTCAATCATTTTCTTCATGAGATATTCACAAAATGGGTTTGGGCCTGGAAGTCTACCCAACCGTGTTCATCAGAGGGAGACCAGCTGGATGCAGAGTTTATTACTATAGGGATGAGGGAACCAAGGAAAGAATCCAGCTTAGACCACTGTTGTCCATTTCTATTACTAGCGGAAGTGCTGCATTACCCAATACCTAGGAGCTATTGGTTGGAAATTCAGGTGTGTTTTGGGTGGGCAGCAGGGAGAACAGGGTGCAGGGAGCAATCCATGTGCCCGAATAGTGAGACACAGGTGTGAGGCTCCCCCCACCCCTGACATTGGGCCTTGGGCCTTATTTACATTGAGTTGACATTGAACTGCCAAGAAAAGCCTAAAGGAAAAAGGACAGTCTAAAGCAGGCAGGGCAATCTAAAGGAGAAAGGACTGATGAAAGGAAGATGCAAAATCTAAAGGAAAGAAGATCTCAAGGAGATGAGGAGCTCTAAATATCTTAAGAACAAGTAATATTATAAAGCAGGAGATGTCGTCTAAAGTATGAGTTGGGTCTAAAAAAGGGTGGTCTCGAGGTCAGGGTTGGTTGAAAGGAAAAAAGGGGCAAACTAAAAGATGGGGCAGTCTAAAGAATGAGCGGAGGCCTAAAGGAAGAGGAGGGGCCGTCTCAAGAACTAGAAACAGTCTAAAGGATAATGGAGTTCTAAAGAAGGCGAGGGTGGTTAGAGAAGGGGTAATTTAAAGGGGCCAGGATGATCTAAAAAGATAGGCAATCTACAGGGGCTGAAGGGAAGAAATCAAAAATGTGTTTTTTATTGAAAGAAAGCAACATAAATTGAGATTTTGAATTTGTGTGATCGTGCAGAATTCTTACTGTAAGAATAATCGATTATCACAGCCTGATAGAATGCAGACTGCTCATGGCTCCTTCACTAATAGAGAACTAATCATATAAAGCATCCTTTGTGCACTGAGCCCCTTGGTGTCTTGCTTCAAAAGGCAACGCAATAGGGAGGCGGGTTTCACAAGTTAAATAAATACTTTGAAATGTTTTCATAAAATGTTTTCATGCAACAAAAAAAAACTAGGAATCCTACATAAACACTGAGAAGCAGGAGGCACTACAGCATCAGATACAGGAGTCACGGGGGAGATGTGAAGGAATAAAACTACCCACACTCCAGTCTTATATTACAGGAAACTGAAATGAATGTCATCCTGTCTCAATTAAAGGACGAGAAGAATCTTTCTGAGGTTGAATATTTGGGCAATCTCTGGGGGTCATTATCTACAGAGACCATTTGAGAGGTGAAAATATTTCAGAATTTTGATAAATCATTATAAACAAACTCCATGAGGATCACAGGCCCTGTTTTGTACTTTATTTCATATTTGAGTTGGGAGGGCATAATTTTTGAAAAGTCAACAATAATTTAGGGACATAATTGATTCAATTTTATTGATATGTCTGATACTTTACGTGGCAGCTTGACTCAGTTGGAAGCTGTCACTCAGAGTGAAATGGTTTGGGTTCAAGCTCTACCTCAGGACCTATGTTCCTAATCAAGGCTTCCATTCCAGTGTCGCATTACCATAAGAATCTATAGAGCTGGGACCTTCCTCAGGGATCCTCCTGGCTAGCCAGTGTAACTACAGCAGAAGGTCAGTGGAAACCCCATTTACAGAGCAATGTGGAGTTTCCCCCGAAGGCAATGGTGACCAGTCAACAAGGAAACTAATGGAATTGAAGTTTATAGCAGTCAAGGAGGCTACGTGCGCTGATTCCTTGCAATCCAAAACTAATCCAAAACTAATCTCACAGCTCTATCTGTCCCCATAGCTCTGCATCTTCCTCTGCTTCAAATATCGATCCACTTTAACCTTAAAACATGCAATGGTCTCTACCACAACCACCTCCTAGAACCAAACATTCCTCACATCAAAGAAATGTACCTCGCTCCTCAGAACTATATGCCAGCCTTGGCTCAGTGGCAGTTCTCTTGTCCCTGATTTTAAAAGGGCAAAGGTTCAAGCCCCACTTGACTTGAGCATGAAATTGTGGCCGAGACTAAAATGTGATACTGAGGGAGTGTGGCACTGCCACCAGGTGCTGTCTTTTGGATGGGACATTAAACTGGGGCCCCATCTGCCCTCTCAGGTGGTTGTAAAAGTCCCATGGCACTATTCGAAGTAGAATTCTCCCAGTGCTCTGGCCAACAATTATCCTTCATCCAACATTATCAAAAGCAGGTTATTTACCTAGTTGCTACGCGTTGAGGCCTTGCTGTGCGCTAATTAGCTGCCATGTTTCCCTACAACAGTGAGTACACTTCAAAAATACTGCAATGACTGTGAAGTGCTTTGGGGTGTCCTTTGTTTCTCACTATCTTAGTGCCCATATAAAATTAATAGCTCCTTTTCAAAGGAAATACTCATTCTCTATTAAAATTCTTCACAACCCTTCTGTACTGAGAGAGTCCCACCTTGTTGGAGATGCCATCTTTTGAATAAGACATTTCTTTAATCCTTTCATGGGATGTGGGCATCATAGGCAAGGTTAGCATTTGTTGCCCATCCCTAACTGCCCTGGACAACTGAGAGGCTTGTTAGGCTATTTCAGAGAGCAGTGAAGAGTCAACTACATTGTTTTGGGTCTGGAGTCACATGTAAGCCAGGCCAAGTAAGGGCAGCAGATTTCCTTCCCTGAAGGACATTAGTGAACCAGATGGGATTTTATAACAATTGATGATAGCTTCATAACACCATGTCTGGGACCAGCTTTCAATGCCAGATTTTTGTTTTAGTTAATTGACTTTAAACTCCACCAGCTGCCATGCGGGGCTTTGAACCCATGTCCCCTGGCCCTCTGGATTACAAGCTCAGTGACATTACCACTATGGCACCATTGCCCCCTGATACCAACCTGCTGCCCCAGAAGTTCAGGTTTAGATAAAAGAACTTGAGGCACTATTTGGAGATGAGCAGGGTTCTCCTGATAGCCTGGTCAACATTCCTCCCTCACCCAACACCACCAAAAGCAGATTAACTGGTCATTCATCTCATTGCTTCATACAAAGTCCCTGCCACATTTGCTTCACAACAACAGGAAGTACACATGAAAGTAACAAACTAACTTTGGGTTATTTCTGAGAGATATGGTCAGGCACATTATGAACACAAGTCTTCATATCTTCCTTTCTACTTGTACCCCCATTGTGCATTGAAAAGTACAGAAATCATAACAAATAGGATGTATTTTTTTTATTTTATTTATTTATTTAGAGATACAGCACTGAAACAGGCCCTTCAGCCCACCGAGTCTGTGCTGACCATCAACCACCCATTTATACTAATCCTACATTAACCCCATGTTCTCTACCACATCCCCACCATTCTCCTACTGCCTACCTACACTAGAGGCAATTTATAATGGCCAATTTACCTATCAACCTGCAAGTCTTTTGGCTTGTGGGAGGAAACCGGAGCACCCGGAGGAAACCCACGCAGACACAGGGAGGACTTGCAAACTCCACACAGGCAGTACCCAGAACTGAACCCGGGTCGCTGGAGCTGTGAGGCTGCGGTGCTAACCACTGCGCCACTGTGCCGCTCATTATTGCCGATGCTTTTAATATATTCGGTGGTCAGATTTCACACCTTTATGGTCAGGACTTGTTGAATGTGAAGCTGAAGCAAAAATCTAAACATTTTATTTTAAAGGCAACAGGCACTAAAAATCTACCCAATAACTCAGTGAATCAATGTTATGTCAGTGGTTCTGAGTCATACAGACCAGGACAGCCCCATATTCATCCTGTGTTATGTGCTGATTTAGCTTGATCTCACCACGATAGGAATTGCTACAATTGGTCTTAATCCTCCTGAGTTAAGTAGGAGGAGGGAAAAAATCAGCCAATCCAGTTCCCATTTAGTTAAGGCCTTCCAGTTGATACTGCCATTACTTCACTATTTTCATCCCTCCTGATTGCAATTATCATCCATTCTCCCTCACCACCATAACAATCCTGACCAGCTTCTTACCCTTGGCACTTTCTTTTCTGATTGTGACCTGCCAATCGTTAACACCAGGCTTGCCTTTTTGTGATTTAATCAATCATTCCACCATTACCACCTTGCAGTCCGCATGCTACTGTCTGCTCTTTTACATTGGTGCCCTGCTGCATTTTAGCCCTGTTCATTTTTGCCGCACCCCTCTTTGATTTCAAGGGGGCCCAGTCACTGTTTCTCTTCCCTATCCCCAACCCCAACATCCAAATTTTAGATTCAGAAATATTACTAGAGGGTCACAGTCTCAGGATAAGCCATTTAGGACTGAGATGAGGAGCAACTTCTTCATGCGGATGGTTGCACATTTTAGGAATTCTCTACCCCAGAGGACTGTAGATGCTCAATCATTGAGTATATACAAGACTGAGATCGATAGTTTTTTGGGCAAGGGAATCAAGGAATATGGGGATCGGGCAGGAAACTGGAGGTGATGTCAAAGTTCATGATCTTATTGAATGGCAAAGCAGGCTCAAGGGGTCATTTGGCCTACTCCTGTTTCTTATGACCTAGCCTCTCAACAGTTACACAGTGAATTCACATTTGTTTCACAGTGCCAGCCAAGTCACAATCTCAGGTGAATGCTGCAGTTTTCTCTTCATATCAGGTGTAGACACAAACACTCTCCCCTCTTCCTGGCTTGTCTGCATTTGTGAAATGAGAGATATGAATCTGTTTGGGTTAAAGTCCAAAACGGGATATGTCACGTGCTGCAGGATTTTAGCCCGATGTTATTCTTGTGTCATCAAGCCCCAAAAATGTGTGTGACTATTTTCAGTGGATTTGAGAAAGGACAAGTCCTGTAATTAACAATTAGAAATGATTCGTTGTTCATGCTCTCTCCCAGATGGAGCAGTATTTGAGCTGCTTATTGCCTGCTGTGGATGTAACATGGGGGCCACAATTGGAGGCTCATTAGAGGAGATTGAGTCTGATTCTCTGTATAGTTCTTCAGTGAAACAAGGGCTACATTGTGAATATGAACAGATTGCCTTTCAATCAAATTGATTTCAGTCATTCACACCATCCCTTCAACTGGCTCCAATTGGGGTTAATCAGTCACTACATTCTACTGTAACTGTGGAGGGACAATCAATCTGGAACCATTCACTTCTCACAGCAGTTTATATGCAGAAAAAGGGCATAAAAGGGAGAACGAAACTGATTGGTATTGGCTGCTGTTCTGAAGACGCATCGCCCTTCACTGTCACATTGTCTTTTACTGAAAAGCTTTTGGTCTGGGAGCTCGGTCCTGACTGAGGTGAAATTATGATGTGAAGTTTGCTTTTGTTAAAAGTCTTAGAAGCCTGCATTGAACTACAATATGTTCTTTTATTCCCTGTAATGGCTGCAACTGGAGAGATGGACTCAGAGTTGTCATGTCCCCCATATCTGTAAGTGTGTTGTGTGGCCAGATCACCTGCCACTGGTAGTAGGAAGAGCAGGTTTGGTCTCAGCTGGAAGAAGTGCAGCCCATATTAGCCATGTTGGTACCCAGTAGCCTGACTGCACATCATGTTTGCGAGCTGATGTAATGTTGCAGCATGGTGAGCGGGGGAGGTCATATCCAATTTTGTTGAAGCAAATTCCTTATGATTTAGAACTAAATAGTCTTATTTTCATATATGTTAAACACACACACAGCTTGACCACTTGATGTTATTATCAGCAACCAAACACAATCTCTGAGTATCTATGGATTTCACCTGTTTCTCCCACATGCATCTGTAGCTCTTTATCCACATGTGCATTTTTGTGTTTTACACTCACTCTGTCTGTGCTTTTCTCTTTCCTCTTCTTGCTCTACATCTGTTTATCCTCTTTCTATCGATAGTTTTCTCTTTCTCTTCCGCTGTGATTTCCACATTATCTGCATTTTGTCCTTTGTCCCTCACTGTTGTTTCTATCTGTATTTTCTTCTTTACCTCACTCTTTCTGGGTTGTTTTCTCAATCTGTCTCTCTCTTCACCCTCCTGTGGGTATGTGGTTTTCTCTTTATATGTGTTTTTTCTTACTCTCTCTCCCTGTATGTATCCATGGTTTCTCTCTCCAAGTCAATCTCTATGCACCTGCCACTCTCCAGTCCCTCTGTCTCTCCTGTATGTCTGTCTAATAGGTTGTATAACGATTATAACTGGATCGCTCTAAAAGCGAACACTTTGCTTACAGCAACAAATTAGAGTCAGAGTAATATATCACCAAAACAGGCCCTTCGGCCCAACGAGTCCGTGCCGACCATCAATCACCCATTTATATATTAATCCTACATTAATCCCATTTTCCCTCACATCCCCACCTTCCATCAATTCTCCTACCACCTACCTACACTCGGGGCATTTTTTTTTTACAGTGGCCAATTTACCTATCAACCTGAAAGTCTTTGGCTGTGGGAGGAAACCGAAGCACCCGGAGGAAACCCGCACGGTCACAGGATGAACTTGAAAACTCCGCACAAGCAGTACCCAGAACCGAACCCGGGTTGCTGGAGCTGCAAGGCTACGGTGCTAGCCAGTGCACCACTGTGCTGCCCTACATTGATCCGACAAGCATGGTCCATGAAAAAAATTTGATGGTGAAAAGTTTGGTATGAAGTCAAGATTGGTCTGAAACTGAATGGAATTCTATCAGCACTAAATATGAGCTTTGTAATTAACAAAAGTACATGAATAACTGACTCTTTCATAGATTGCTCATTTATTAAGCCCTGTCCAATTTAAAACAGCCGCATTCCTATGAACAGGTTAAATTGTAACCGATGTATTACAGATTTTATCAACACTTCAAACTAGGCTCTTGCCATTTACCTGGGAGAAGACTGTTTGTATTTTCGTTGTTTTGTTTCTTTCTGCTTTTCCTTTTTTGCTTGGTGTAGGAATTGACGTTTATACTCCTAACATTGCTCGCCTCTGGCGGTAAACATTGGAATCAGCAAGCAGTTTTGTTCATGTGACCTGCTGACCCACTCTAAACGGGAGCTTATTGGCAACCAGTGAGACAGAATAGTGAGGAATACCATCAGCAGACTTTCAAACTGTCACTATACAGAAGTTTCAACTTCCTAATCCCGTGTCATTTGTGAGTTCTAACATTATAAGAAGTACAAACTAATTTCGAAATGTTAAATTTCACCGTTTTTGTACACAAATTCACACACAAAAAAAGCAAATGTGCGCCTGGATGCAAATGACAACTTGTTTTTCATTTATTATGAAATATATAATTTTTCACTTTTTAAAGTTTTATTTAAAAACTTATTTTGGGCATTAGAAATTTCAGTTACTGAGAAAAAAAATGCAGTTGATTGGTTTACTTCTCTTTTTTATTTTATCTCGTTAGATTAATTGTTTTCCTATGTCCTTTGTAGGTTCTTATTGGCAATTTTCTCACCTTGCTTTCGATTCGTATCTTCCATACTTTTTCAATTCTGATGCTGCTGTTTTGCTTTCAGCCAATCAATGAAGCATGACAGCAAACTTGACATAGGGTTTCCCATTATAAATGTTGACTTGGGATATTCACATTCTAAATAGTGGCATGCAAAGCATTGCTTAAAACTTGTGACACAGCAAGTAAGGGTAATTTGTGCAGGAATTGCATGCTGTGTGAAAAATGTTCAATACATTACAGATGGCTAGAGATATATTACAGACAGATTTAGATATTATGGATGAATATATATATAAAATATATATATATATATATATATTATATATATATATATATAAAATCTCTTTCATCCCAACAAGTAAAGAGACAGGATAGTGAGAGGGGAAAGGCCACAAAGTCCTGCTGTGGGCAAGAGGAAGGATAAATCAGAAGGGAATATCACTGTCATCACAGTCCTCCCACCAGTCACAAAGCCAAAGAGGCAGATGTGGAGCTCATCGACCCTTCCAATGGAGAGGCATGAAATCCAGTGAGACCTAAAGATACATTGATGTGAAAGCATATCCTTCATCGAAGCCTGTGTACCATTAAAATAAAACAACTTGTGCAGGAGAAAATAAATAACCCAGGTCACAAAGACTGAGCAGCAGCGCACTCCTCCTGTTCTGAGTTTACAGGCTGGATGATTCAAAGCAAAAATCAGGCTCAGTAAATATAAAATCTTATTGATTGTGGACTGAAGGTTTAGAAACTAAAGATAGGTTAATGCCACCCAGAGGCATGATGTACAAACCTGTGTGGAGAGACATCAAAGTCAGTTTTTTGCTATTGAAGTCAGATTTTATTGGAGGGGAAAGGGCAAGGCAAAGCTGTAAATCATTTAAATCTGTTGAGTTATGTTTATTTTCAATGATGAAATTTGTCCGTGTTAAAATCAGACATTTTAATGCCGGAAAAAAAATCAGAATTTTTTTGTATAGATACAGTGAAGTCAGTCTGTTTGATGGTATGGTGCTTGTAGGTGGGACATATTGAAATTTTCCCACTTGTTGACATGGTTCTGTATATACTGGGAGTGAAATGCATTTGTAGCTTGAAGCAATCTTTGGGCTGCTTGGGCTGAATGGCCCGTTTTCATGCTCCAGCTTAGGTTTGGTTCTTGGGGCTCGTGGGAGGGGAGGAGATGCTGGCAGGTAGCTTATTTGCCATCCTTCAGCTCAGCTACATTCCCTTCCCGGGAGGTGGTTGGCGACTGGGGGGAGGGGACGGCTGGTGTTACAGTAGATTCTAGACTACATGGTACTCCTCCATTTGAGGGTGGAGGCTGTTTCACTCAGGTATTAAGTCAAGGACTGCCTTGAGTTTTCTGCTTTCTGTAGCCTGTTCACCAAGTCCAGCATGGGTAAGCACAGGGTTAACAACCTTAATTCAACCTCTAGGAGGATCTTGTCCCAATCCAACATTGATATTGCTAGTTCCCACAACAATCACTCCATGACTGTAGGCTACAGAAATTTATCAACTGTTTTGTGCTGATAAGGGACCGTCCAAATACCTTTCAATAAGGACCTTGCAAATGTAAGCTACAAGTGTCAGCTTGAGGGACTGCTGCACTGCCAAAGATGGCTTCTCAAGTGGACAGCATAGATCCTATGACACTATTTTGAAGAGCAGGGAAGTTCTCCCCAGTGTCCTGACCAATATTTATCCCTCAATTAACATCACTAAAAAACAGATTATCTGGTCATTTATCACATTGTTGTTTGTGAGATCTTACTGTGCGCATTTTGGCTGCCATGATTCCTACATTAAAACAGTGACTATACTTCAAAAGTCCTCAGTACCTTGCTCTATGGCAGCGAGGCCTGGACAACGTGTGTCAGCCAAGAGCGACGTCTCAATTCATTCCATCTTCGCTGCCTCCAGAGAATACTTGGCATCAGGTGGCAGGACCGTATCTCCAACACAAAAGTCCTCGAGGCGGCCAACATCCCCAGCTTATACACACTACTGAGTCAGCGGCGCTTGAGTTGGCTTGGCCATGTGAGCCGCATGGAAGATGGCAGGATCCCCAAAGACACATTGTACAGCGAGCTCGCCACTGGTATCAGACCCACCGGCCATCCATGGCTCCACTTTAAAGACGTCTGCAAACGCGACATGAAGTCCTGTGACATTGATCACATGTCATGGGAGTCAGTTGCCAGCGTTCGCCAGAGCTGGCGGGCAGCCATAAAGGCAGGGCTAAAGTGTGGCGAGTCGAAGAGACTTAGCAGTTGGCAGGAAAAAAGACAGAGGTACAAGGGGAGAGCCAACTGTGTAACAGCCCCGACAAACAAATTTTTCTGCAGCACCTGTGGAAGAGCCTGTCACTCTAGAATTGGCCTTTATAGCCACTCCAGGCGCTGCTCAACACACCACTGACCACCTCCAGGCGCTTACCCATTGTCTCTCGAGATAAGGAGGCCAAAGAAGAAGATACTTCAAAAGTACTTTATTGACTCTAAAGTACTTTGAGATGTCCTGAGATCATACAAGGCACTATATAAATGTAAATCTTTCTTTCTTCTGTAAAACAGACATTTATTTCACTTCACTGAACAATGACAAAACGTAGAATTGTAAAATGTGCTGTTTTTCACAGTTCAAGTGGACATATTGGAACATTCCACCCACACACCTACCCTTACACTTCATGGAATACCTAGTGACAACTCAGTATATCTTTTTTTTAAATTAAAAGGCTGACCTGCAATCAGAGCTTGTGGCAGCTCAGAGGGTGTTATGAGGTGCACATTACTGCTATTTTTATACTGTAGTTTCTGGTCTGATGCCAACAGCTACAGAACCAGTTCTAGCCAGACAGTGCTCTGCTTCTGTATCAAAATCTCATGGTCAGGAGAGAGCTCTGCGTATTAGTGTTACCAGTACTGCCCCAACCATTAAGTTTTGAGAGGTAGATTTTACGACAACGTGCTCCTCTTTCAGATTGTCACCCACTGGTAACATCCATTGTTTTAAGAGTGTGGACTTATCTGTCCAAATTCTTCAAGCCGTAGAAGTTTACCAGCACAGAAGGAGGCCATTCGGCCCATCGTGCCTGTCCTGTGCAATTCAAAAACCTTACTCCACTGCCCTGCTTTTCCTCTGGGTCCTCTATCCTCCAATGCTTCAAATAGTTGCCTCTATTAGATTTTCCTACGAAAACTGTTCATAATTTTAAAAACCTCTATTCCACTTCTGTAAAGCACCTTGCGATGTTTTTCTGTTTTAAATGTGCTTTTGTACATCTGCTCTCGATCTTCTCTGTTCCAGTGGAAATAATCCCAGTATCTCAATTCTCTCCTCATAAATAAAGCTTCATCATTCTTGTTATCATCACGGATTGTCTATGCTGTACACGCCATGGTTTCAACGTCCCTTCTATAAGGACATGACCAAAACTGCAAACTGCAAAACTCTGTGGTGTATAAAGTGTTCAGTGGGGTGGGTCAAAGGATCCCCTGAGAAATGTTGTTAACCACATTTCTATATAGTTTAGGGCTCAGATTTGTGCATGCAGTTTTCTGCCAAAATGACGGTCACCGTGCGTTGCAACCCCCTCCAGCCCTTACAACCCTGCACTTTTTCAATTCTGGCCTCTTGCGCATCCCCAATTTTCATTGCTCCACCACTGGCGGCTGTGCCTTCAGGTGCCTTGGCTCCAAACTCTGAAATTGTATTCCTGAATCTTGCTCCTCCTTTAAGATGGTCCTTAAAACCTCCCTTTTTGACTAAGCTTTTGGTCATTTGTCCTAATCTTGAGGCTCAGTGCCAAGCTTTGCTTGGTAATTGCTCCTGCGAAGCGCCATGCAACATTTTACTACATTAAGTGTACTAAATAAATGTAAGTTGTTGTTGTCAGAGGAGGACTGGGTGAGGAAGGAAAGTAGAGGATAAAATCAAGACCAGGCTGGTCTCACTTCAGAAAGTGAAGCTGTGGTACAAGCCTAAGTGCAGACTGCCATCTAAACCAGAGAATGGCATGCAGTGAGGTAAACCAGTAATGTTGGCGAAGAGAAAGAAACTCGAAAGCTGGGCAAATCTATTGTATTTTTTTCCTTAGAAGAATGAAGACATTTTGATCTTCGATTACTTATTTCTTCTGAAAGCTTCTCCACTTTAAAACAAAGACTAATGACGCCACTTGAGAGTTTGGGCCCCAGCCGAAAGAAGGCACCAAAGGTGGTAGATGGTTAAAATGTAAAGATAGCTGGTTGAGTATTCGTAGCTACTCTTGAGGACAGTGTCCCATTGTGCTGCGTTTTCAAGCTGATTATGACCACGATCACAAGCTGACAAGGACCCAGTGATAATTTCACTCAATGCTTAAGTGGCCTCCATAAAGCTGCCTACCAGTTCGTAAGATTCCACTCAGCCTTGCTGTGTTCAAGTAGGAGTAGGACTCCCTCGAATAGTTTTAATCAAGTTAACTGTCAATTTTACATGTCCTTCCACATGATGCTGCAAGTTTCACCCTAGGTAGTAATGTGAAGTTTTCAACATTTAGATACTTGTCTATTAAAATGAAATTGAAAACTTTAGTGCCTGTGGGTCTGCATAAATACAGAACTGTGCAGCTCAAGTAGTTAATTTGACCACGACACTACAATCTCTGTCTTCTTTGTCCTAGCTGCCAACTTATAAAATTTAGTTGTTCAAACTTCCCCCCACCTCTTTCAACAGGAATTGACCCATGTAGGAGTCTGGATTCATGTGCACTCTTTTTCCTCCGGTACCATCTTTTAGGTTTGACAATGGGTATTGTTTGCAATATGAAAATGTAAGCCAGATGTTGGAGTAGGTTATGGACACTTACCTTTCATCTCTGGTCAAGGATCCAGACTCTTCCATGTGCTTGATTTTCAATCTGGGGTTGGAACCCGATGCCCGTATAATTTCCTAGTTCCGAGCCTGCGTCGCTCATGTGACGCCATCTGCACATGCAGATGCGCTAATTGTGCCGGACGCAAGTTCGGCGTCCACTTAGTGACGCTGACTTCTGCCAGGAGGCGGGTGCTGCCTGCTGAGCACAATCCTTAAAGGCAGATGGCAGCCATGACGTTGTCTGTCGCTGCCCTTCGGAATTGAGGAGGCAGGACATCGGAGGGCCAGTAGCCTCACGGCACAGAGAAGTGACCGAGCGGCCAATTAAAAGGTACCGCACCCAATCTGAGTAAAAACGCCTTATTGCCAAAAGTTTTTCATCAGAGAAAACAGTGCTTGATAGCTCCCCACATTGCATCTGACAGCTGTGCACTAAGGTGTACCAGGCTGGTCAGGTTTGGCAATCTGCGAGTTGAAAATAGTCTTCTGGCCCTCCCCAGTCCATTAACAAGCTCCTCAAGGAGCTCCTCAAGGAGCACAAAAGTGACTACACCCCACCCTCACTTTGAAAATACAGTGCGTCTCAGAGGGATCGGGACAATGTCACGCCATCCAGGAGCACTATTTTAAAAGCATGCCTGCTCCTGCTCTCACCCCCACAGGCCATTGAAAATCCAGCCTCATCTTTCTACTGATTGAGGCAAGCTTGGCCATCCAATTCCAAAAAACATTACGGGCTGAAGGCATAAAACTGTTCTTAATTTGGCACTAAATTTTCAATCTCTCTCGAGGGGCTACAGGATGGAGTAGGTGTTGGTTTTCTGAGGCTGATATGAGGGCCTTTACTCTGAAACTGGGCTTCTTGATTCTGACACTAAAAGCACTATTCCCCATCAGTTTGACGAATACAAAGATTCTCGCATGGTTTGTATTGAGCACTGAGGGAGTGCGGCACTGCTGGAGGTGCTATCTTTTAGATGCGCTGTTCAACCAAGGCCTTGTCTGCCCTTCCAGGTGAATGCAAATGATCCCACGGTACTATTTTGAAGAGGAGCAGGGGAGTCCTCCTGTCCAATATTTATCGCTCAATCAGTATCACTAAAGAAAACAGATTATCTGGTCTTATTGCTGTTTGTGGGAGCTTGACGTGTGAAAATTGGATGCTCCATTTCCCTACTTTACAAAAGTGACTACACTTCAATTACTTATAAATGCAAGTCTTTCTTTCTTTTATGTAAATAGGATGAGGCCCAAAATATATCATAGTTTTCTTAGGTTTACACAGAACACAGCAGTGACACACAAACTGTGAAATAGGTACAGTTTGTAAAACAAGTGTTGATTTTATGGATGAGCACCCTTATATCATAAGTCATCCGCAATAGGCTTCTGTTGACATATTGAGGGTGATTAAATTACTGTACTAGAGATGTGATATACTGCACCACTGACAGCTCTGAAAGCATCTTATTTGTGCTGCTGGACTTAATATGAAACAGTACAGAGACAACGCTGTTCATCTGACACAAGGATTGCAGGCACAGGCTAACGCTATATGTTCCCTCTGCTGCATTACATAAGATCTTTGCTTTAAGGCTATTCTTGAGAGCTACCATAACGGCTCATTGAATAAATGCATTGTTGCTACGGTGCTGAGCTTCAACAGAAGGATATAATGTCTGGCCCAGTCTGTGCCAAGTTAACCAAATTGTAACTCATTCTAAAATAAAATCGAGAAATAAACATTCACGCCTTCACCGAGGTTCAATGAGGTGGTAGTGGTACAATCTATAAGTGGCTCTGCAGAAACTTGCCAAGGCTTCAGTGACAGCAACTCACAAATTCGTGACCTCCACTGCCTAGGACAAGGGCATCAGGTGCATGGGAACACCAGCACCTCCAGGTTCCCCTCCAAGTCACAAGCTATCCTGACTTGGACATATATTGCTGTCCCTTCACTGTCACTGGGTCAAAACCCTGAAACCTCCTACCTAACAGCACTTTGGAAGTACTTTCACCGCACGGACTGCGGCGGTTGCAGCTCACCACCACCTTCTCAAGAGCAACTAGGGATGGGCAATAAATGCTGGCCTTGCCAGCAATGCCCACATCCCATTACCGAATAATTGAAAAGAAACTGAAAAGCTGGTATCAGTAAAAGTGACCATGATGCTGTTCTATTGTTGTTAAAAACACAACTGGTTCATTCATATCTTGTAGGGAAGAAAATTCTGACTCGGTCTGGCTTATATGGGACTCCAGTCCCACACCAATGTGGTTGATTCTTAACTACCCTTTAAAGCAGTTTAGCAAGCCAGTCAGTGGTATCAAAACCCTTACCAATAGTCCAGGTCCAAGATTCACTAATACCTTATCAGAGCAACTAGGGATAGGCATTAATTTGAAAAAGACCCAGCTGGGTTGCAGTGTGAGAACTACATTGTTCTCCTGGGCTAAAAGGTTGAAGAAAAATCAGCAAGAGTTAAGAACATAGGAACATAAGAAATAGGAGCAAGAGTAGACCATATGGCCTAACAAGCCTGCTCCGCCATTCAATTTTTTTTAATTTGTTCTTGCGATGTGGACATCATTGGCTAGGCCAGCATTTATTGCCCATCCCTAATTGCCCTTGAGAAGGTGGTAGTGAGCTGCCTTCTTGAACTGCTGCAGTTCTTGGGATGTAGGTACACCAACAGTGCTGTTAGGAAGGGAATTTCAGGATTTTGACCCAGCAATGGTGAAGGAACAGTGATATAGTTCGAAGTCAGGATGGTGTGTGACTTGGAGGGGAACTTGCAGGTGGTGGTGTTCCCCTGCATCTGCTGCCCTTGTCCTTCTAGTTGGTAGAGCTCACAGGTTTGGAAGGTGCTGTCGAAGGAGCATTGGTGAGTTGCTGCAGTTCATCTTGTAGATGGTACACACTGCTGCCACTGTGCGTCGGTGGTGGAGGTAGTGAATGTTGAAGGTGGTGGATGGGGTGCCAATCAAGTGGGCTGCTTTGTCCTGGAAGTTGTCGAGCACCTTGTGTTGTTGGAGCTGCGCCCATCCAGACAAGTGGCTGGTAACTATGATCCAGCGATCTCTGCGTGCATGTGAGATGTGGGGTGAACCATGATGTACCCTACACTGCTGATCAAATAACCTGTCAACAGTTATTACTAAGACTTGGACTTGAAAAATGGTTACTTGGATTAAGTAATGCATGGCTGTCGAGCTTGATGAAGCCACACTTAGCACTTAAAGGGATAGGGGAGCGAGAGGGAGGAAAACAAAGGGAAATGAACTATTCTCGGGAGAGATACAGATTGGGGATGCCAGCGGGATCTTCATGGTGGTGGACAGGCCGAAGACTGGCAGGTGCCTGGAGGTGGTTTGCTGGCAGCAGGTCAGGGGTCTCACAAGGCTTGTTTTAGCTCCTCCCAACCAGAGGCACAGGCATCAGTGGGCCTCTGAGAAAGGTTTCTACATTTTTAAAAATAGTCACAGTTATGGCCATCACATGGAGGCTTTTCCCCTCCTCAATCTGGCAACTGTGGCCACAGTTTATTTGAAAATGCAGAACCCTCTTCAGAGGATACCTCAAGATGGAGGCACCCTCACGGTCCCCCTCCTACAGAGGCAGGACCAACCTCTGCCGGTGGGACTGCCATCCTTTAAGGCTGCAGGCCCCCTAATTGACCCTGTAGCCTCAGGGTCCCACCCGCCTCCTGGAAGACCACGCGAGTGTGTTGCGACCCAGAAATGGTCCTGGCCTGCGATTATTTTGAAGTATGTTAAAATTTGTGGATTGTCTTTCAAACCCCCATGGATAAAAATGTTTTACCAAGGACTATTGGATATATCAGCAGCATCCTAAAAACAAAGGCTTTGACTAGAAGTTCACCTAAACTCCCACTGAGAATAGTTGTGGCCTGTGCAAATTAGTATTGAAATTTAGTGAAAGCCATTGCTGTTTAGTTGATGGCCCCCCACCCCGACCCCCGACCCCCGACCCCGACCCCGACATGGCTGGCTCCCCAGCTGTGATAGTTTGTATTCTGAATGGCTTCCTGATCAGCTAGCCTTGTTCCTTATTCTAACTGATCACCCAAATTAATCAGAAATTAATCAGCATTGAATGACGATGCATAGATAACCAATCTGAAAGATTATTCCATGCTCATGTGGGGGTGCAACAACCAACTGCCAATGGTTGGACTTAATCTACCACTTTTGGCTTAATCATGTGCCATAGTTTTCCTTGAGGACCCAAAGTCAGAAGAATGAGGCCAGATTAAACTGCTTCCATTTATATCTGTTCACAGGGAATTCAATGTTGACAACAGTCCCATTCTTGACGAGCCTATAAGCAAGGGTTTGTTAGTGCTATTGGAGGTACCAAGAATCTCCTCGGCACTTCCTAGAGTTTTTGTTTTATTCATTTGGGGGAATGTGGGCGTCGCTGGCTATGCCAGCATTTTTGCCCATCCCTTATTCATTTTTATTTTTTTCATTTAGATATACAGCACTGAAACAGGCCCTTCGGCCCACCGAGTCTGTGCCGACCATCAACCACCCATTTATACTAATCCTACATTAACCCCATATTCCCTACCACATCCCCACAATTCCCCTACCACCTACCTATACTAGGGGCAATTTATAATGGCCAATTTACCTATCAACCTGCAAGTCTTTGGCTGTGGGAGGAAACTGGAGCACCCGGTGAAAACCCATGCGGTCACAGGGAGAACTTGCAAACTCCGCACTGGGAGTACCCAGAATCGAACCCAGGTCACTGGAGCTGTGAGGCTACGGTGCTAACCACTGCGCCACTGTGTATTGCCCTTGAACTGAGCAGCTTGCTAGGCCATTTCAGAGGGCATTTAAGAGTCAACCACATTGCTGTGGGTCTGGAGTCGCATGTAGGCCAGACCAGGTAAGGACGGCAGATTTCCATCCCTAAATGACATTAGTAAACCAGATGGGTTTTTACAACAATCGACAATGGTTTCATGATCACCACTAGCCTAGCTTTTTAATTCCAGATTTTTTATTAATTGACTTCAAATTCCACCGTGGTGGGATTTGATCCCATGTCTACAGAGCATTAGCGTGGGGCTTTGGGTTACTAGGCTGGAGACATTACCCCTATGCCACTGCCTTCCTAGAGTGCTGGTGACAGCAACAATAAGCAGCTACCACTGATGATTAAATTGTGCCCACCATTTCAGGTACTGCCATGGGTGGGCTGACCAGAGTGACTAAAAGATCAGCAATGCACATTTATCCAATTACCGAGCTGTACGGAACCTCCCCTGAAATAACAATCCACAAGCTCGCAAGTTAAACTTGGTTATATATTTGTAAAGGAAAAAAACTGCAGGGCTATTGGAAAAGAATAGGGGAGTGGGCATAATTGGATAGATTTTCCAAAGAACCGGCAAAGGCACGTGTGGCCAAATGACCTCCTTCTGTGCTATATGATTCAATGAATTTTACACTACCTGTGCATGTGCGAGACTTATGCCCACAGTGTTGTTTGCTAGTTGCATACTTGGAGTCTGAGCTGAGTGCACAGGTGAATCTTGTATATGTTAGGTCACTTGTTGCTATTGAATCCATTCCGTAGACCAATAAGACAGCTTTGCCAGTAACGGGGGTGTTCCAGAATAATTTAAAATGGGTACTGAACTGCAAAGCTGAAGTTCGTATGAATCTAGAACCATCTCCAACCAGGATAAATCTTACAATATGATCTCCCAACACTGCTGGCATTCATAGTGTAGATGCAATCTCAGTGCAAGATAGGTTTCAGTCTTTCATTTGATGTCACATTTCTACACAAGAAACCATTGATGTGATGAGATAGTTGGGGGGAGGGGGGGGGGGTGGGGAGGAGGTGACCACCATACTCTCTGACCAACCTCACCCCACCTCCCCATACCCCAATCTGAATGGATACCCAAATATTGATTCTTTAAAAATAAATCGTAACACAATAGGTAGAAATATAAATAAAAAGCAAGGAAATCGAAGAGCTCAAAAATTGAGTTTTTTTGATATGAGGGAGGCCAACGAAAATTTACAATAATGTCCTTTATCTCAGCTTTCAACAGATGCACGGTATCTTCATGCTGATAACTGCTTCCGGGATTAAGCAGGAGCCGGTGAAGCCTGGCAGTGGCAGGGTTAAAGCTCAGACAGTGTCTGTTGATGGAGATGAATGAAGTGTCCTGCAGGGCTCTCCTGAGGAATGTATTAGCTGACAATTTACTACCAGAAGCAGTGATGCAGTCTGTCAGCTACCATTAGCCTATAGATCCAGCCTAATTGGACACTTTATTAAAGGTGCTTCATCTTGGAGGCTCACCATTTGATGATGGGGGAGGGGGAGGGGGAGGGGGGAGAAAAAAGTCCCGTTGCTTTAACAAGATATAAACTGGATTTGCAGTGTGTTAGGACTATCCCTGCAAGTACAGTTTGTCCACGAAATCTGGAAGTCAGCTTTGCAATATTAAATAACTGTGTGAATTATGCTATAAATATTTATCATTGGGAAGATCACTTTTGAGAAGGAATTTCAGAAATGGCTGCTGCCATTGCTCCCAGTTGCTTTCTGGAACCTTCATCTTGGAACTGGCACCAACCTGAAATATTCTTACACTAATTGTTTATTAGCATTTGATAAGACTGTCTAACATTGAGAGGAACATTCCTGTGCGCAGACCAGAAAGTTCAAAGAAAATGAATTAACTGTGCTCTGCAGGGGAAGGTCATTGGGAAAATGATCGCTCTTGACAACGGGAATGAATAATTATGAACTTATAAAAAAAAAACGATCACAGATGGGTTTCAGACCCTAACCTCATAAATCAAGATAAAATGAACAGCAGTTAGAGCAGATTACATTTGTTTCTCATACCATGTGTCTCATCACCTACATTAGATTTTTCTGCTCTCTTTGGTGCCCTTGCCCCCATTTACACCAGAGAAATGCATTCTAATTTGTCTTGGGTTTTACTTTTCAATAAAAAGTGCCCCAAAGGAAGTCTCCCTAGTGCTTTCAGTTGGTGGAAGCAGTGTGTAACTTGAGCCACATAGAAACACATGAAAATGACAAACAGGAAAAGACCAGATGGTCCCATCATGCCTGCCCTACACTCATGATGGCTAAAGCACCATGACTGGACACTTCCTGCCCCATCCCACGCAATCTCCTGGGAGAGGCAAAAAAAATTTGGGCCAGTCAGGGAGAAAAATACTCTGGAGAATTCCTCACCAGAATGACCCAAGTTCTTTGTCTCTTCTGAATTAGCTCACCTCCAGCAAAATCTGGTCAGATGCTTGACTACAGGGGCCCTTAAAGCCCAGTCCTCGACTCGCACAGTTCCCATGTTCTCTAGCAGGAAAGAACAACTAGCAGAGCAAACCTTGGGCTTTTTCCCCTCCTTAACCCAGTGGTGCTGGGACTGAATGCCCTTTACTATTGTCCCAGTTGCGATTGACTAATCTAGCACAATCTAGGGTTCAAAACTGATCAGTGTGGTGTGGCTGTTCACTGTTGTTTATATTCGACCCAGAGCTGCCTTTCTGAGAGAGTGATCTGAGAATAGCACCATTATTAGGTCCTGTTGTTCACGTAAAGAGCACACCATATCATGTAGGTGGTTATCTCACCAGGAAAATGTCGAGGAAAACAAAGAACTTGCATTTATAGAAGTGCTTCATCACATCTCTCAGAAACATGCTGAAACGCCTCAGATGCAGTAAATCACATTGTACAGTGAACGTTTAGTTGGACAATGTAGCAGCCAATTTGCACAGTTAAAGTCCATCAACTGGAGTGAAATGAATGACCATTTTTTTCCGGTGGAATGTTGACCAGGACGCTGGAGGAATTCATCGCTCTTTCACAAATAGTGCTTTGGGATCTTTATCGTCCATCTGAAACAGTAGATGTGGCCTTAGTTTACCATTAATCTGAAGGACAGCATCCCTGACAGTGCAGCACTGCCTCAGGACTGCACTGCAGCATCAGCCGAGATGGCCTGCTTAGATGTTGGAGTGGAGCTGCTAACTAAGAGCTGTGAGGATTAGCAGTTGAGCTAACCAGTCATTTATTCTCTCAATATTTATGCTGAATTGACATTTTAGTCTTGTTACTGCCTCCTCCAAGGGTGAATTGGTGAGTAGAGCTGGCAATACATACCTGCCATGGAACTGTGCTACAATCTAAGGTAAACCACAATGCTTCTTTCTCCAGGATCATCATACACTTATTCTAAATCATTATGGCATTGAAATGTGAATCAATTCTCCTCTCAATCTGAAGCAAAAGCACTTCTCTCACTGCATTCCACCTCCTTTGCACTCCACCACCACCGTATGCCACTTGCCTACCCTACTCCACTCTCCCCTACCCCTCACTCCATTTTGGTCTTATCCTGTTCAACTTCTCCACACTACACCACCCCTCACTCCATTCCATCCAGTCCACTGTCCTACTGCATTACACCCATGCCCTACCCAATGACACCCCAACCCATTCCATCCAACACCCCACTACCACATGCTATTCCACCTTTTCTGGGTAAAGGCATCTCCTGTCTAGATCAAGTAGATATGTCAATCCAATTATTTCAATCTCTGCTCTGTGATATTTGTGTGAAAACCTGCCATTGAATACGGTTTAGGATGGAAAACATGGCGATGGAGTTTCTCATCTTTGTCATCAAGAAGGGGTGAACTCAGGAAGAGCAAAAACACAAATTGAGTGACCCTGAAATATTCCGTGGAGCAGAAGTTAATTTATCAGATGGTTATTAAAATCACTGTGAAATCAGGCCCATTAGTCACATCAGTGTAAAAGTCACACGTGTAGCGAAAAAATATCATCAGCCATCTGGTGCAGTCACTCTTGCCACTGAGTTAGAAGGTTTGGGTTCAAGCCCCACTCCAGAGACTTGCGCACATAATCAAGGTGGACACTCTAGTGCAGTACTGAAGGAGAAGTGCTATCTTTTGGATGAGACCTTAAACTGAGGCCCCATCTGCCCTCTCAGGTGAATGTAAAAGATTCTGTGGCACTATTCAAGGAAAAACAGAGGAGTTCTCCCCTTTGTCCAGGCCAATATATATCCCTCAGCCAATGTCTAAAACAGATGATAATCAATTATGGCATAGGAGGTGGCTATTCAGCCCACTGAATCCATGGCGGTCATTTCTCATGTTGCTGCTTGTGGGAGCTTGCTGTGAGCAAATTGGCTGCTGCGTTTCCTATACTACAAACAGTGACGACACTTCAAAAGTACTGCATTGGCTGGAATAGGTTTTAGGACGTCTTGAGGTGAAAGACGCTGTATGAGGGCAAGTCTTTCTTTTCGGGTGGGGTATTGAACTGAAGTTCTGTCTGGTCAGAGGATCGCTAATGATCCCATTGCACTACTACTTGAAGAGGGGCAGGGAATTCCGCTCACTGTCCTGTGGAGTAATCCTCCCTCAACAAATACCAATAAAAACAATTGAACTTGTCGGCCATTTGATTGCTGATCAGGAAACACTTCTGGTACCAAATAGCTACCACACAATAGCATTGGCTGTGCTCCAAACACATGTCATCACAGTGCTTTCAACACAATCAGACATTTTGATGTGATGAGATATTAAAATAAATTGCTTAGATCAGCGTAAATTGCATAACATCTCAATTATAAAAATCGATGTGGATAGCTCATTGAGAAATCTGGGTGAAAGACCAAAGCCCAGAGTGCCTGGAGATACCATCAAGGTTGAAAAGAGCAAAAGAAGACAAGATCAATGAAGAAATAATGATTAGATGATGCCAATTTTGGGTTTCAAAAGGTTGCATTGGGATAAACTGAGGGAAGAACTTGAGGTCTTGGGAAAGAAGGAGTTAGAGTTGGCACGATTTATATACTGCAAACTTGCTGGTGTTTGATGGAAACAGGGGTGAACAGGAAGCAAATGCTGCTTCCGTTTCAGCCACCATAAATTTCAATCTACCACTCAACACCTTAAATTCACCCATACAATTTTACTGGTGAAGTTCAGAGCCCAAAACCTCATCCCTAATGGTCAGTCTTCATTTATCATCATGCTCATTGGCCTCAATGTGATTCTGGTTGGCACTGTTGGCATTGAACCGGGTAAGTGACTCTAATGTTAATTTATTTTTTGGACTTTAAAGGTGGTTTTGTTACAGTTATTTTAAGCTTGTGCAGGTAAGGAACAAAGTGAAAAACGGATCGGGTTGGGTCAGACGTGGGAAAAAAAATGGAACGACTTGAATCGGGCCAGGCTCGGGGTCGGATGTGGTTCTGTCGGGCTCGGGTCGGGTCTCATTTGCAGACCTGAGTAGGCGTTTAATCCAAAACTACCAAGTTCACTTCAATTTGTGGAATTTGATTGAACCGAGCCAAAGTTGAGCCTTTGTTGGCTCACATTCTTTATTTTTAAATGTGTGCTGGGATTCGCAGATATAAGTGGCCTTTATCCAATTATTTTTGCGTCCAATATAAAGACGGTATCAATGAAAGACTCAAGATGGATCAAAATGGAGGCCGTTCAATGTGAATTGAACCAAACTTTGCTCACTCCCATCTTCAATCACTTTGCCTGCAGGAGCATTCCTGCACCAAATTAAGGTATTATTTTTTTATTTAGAGATATAGCACTGAAACAGGCCCACCGAGTCTGTGCCGACCAACAACCACCCATTTAAACTAACCCTACAGTAATCCCATATTCCCTACCACCTACCTACACTAGGGGCAATTTACAATGACCAATTTACCTATCAACGTGCAAGTCTTGGCTGTGGGAGGAAACCCACGCAGATACAGGGAGAACTTGCAAACTCCACACAGGCAGTACCCAGAACTGAACCCGGGTCGCTGGAGCTGTGAGGCTGCGGTGCTAACCACTGTGCCACTGTGCCACCCTATCTTGTGACTTCTTACTACTTTCCTCTTTATACAGAATTAACTGGTCTCAGCCCAGATTACACAACTTGACTCAGTGCTATGGGGCTAGGGAAGTATTTCCACTCAGTCAAGGGGAAGATTGAGCTTGTAATCAGGCACCACTCCTGCCCATGACAGAACAACCTGCTGACACTCGCTGTCTGGGCCAGTGCTGGATCTCACTGTGAGTCAGCAGCCTCCTTCAGGGCAGAAGGTGTGATCTTTCAGCCCGCTACTGCCTTGCAAACCTATGAACAATCCTACTTGGCAAACATCCCTCATGGAAATTGGCAGCTGTTCTGAAGCATGGGTGCCTTGCCAAAGAAAAGGAGGGCCTCCTTTGATGGCTGACAAACAGTCATCAGTTATTGCAAGAGTTAAATCATTCGGGTCTTGCTCTCCTGCCACTTTGCAATGGTTCTAGGAAAAGATGCAGTGTAGAGTGTAGGTAAATCAGATGCAATTTGTATCACTTCCATTTCTATTGGATCTAACCTGCAGCATAAACAGACTATTTGATTAATGAAAGCCAGGAATACAGTCCAGCAAACTAATGCAGTACGCGCCTGATAATCAGACCAGCTTTAATGCAGCTCTTCAACCTGATGTAAAAACATATTACATTTTACTGTGGTACTTTGAACTGTCAGAACAAGATTTCCTCTCCAGCTCCTTCACAGACTGTCATTTGTGAAGCTAATAGACGGACCGCAATGCCAAGCAATGGAGTAATAACATGGAAGGAGGCAGCTGCAAAATGCAAATTATTTCTGCAACCTGTTTGAATCAGAGAATCTGACAGCACCGTTTGATAGATTTCAGTCTGCTAAGACTGGGGAACGAAATTTTTCAATTTATGTCATTTCCCTCAGCAGTATTTCCTCGTCACTTCAGCCCCTGTGTAACTGCGACCCCTGCCAAACGGTTTTGACCATCTGCTGGGGTACACATCCACAGGGACTGGATGCCCTCTGAGAGCATGCCCAAGCTATCATCTTCACGCAAGGGCATAGACAATGAGTAAGCCCTATTAGAAAGCCTAGTAACGGTGGCCGGACCTGCCCTCGACCTACTTTCAGTGCACTTTCCAGCAGGAATATCAATCGGAGGTCCGAGACAATCAGGAGTGAGAACGCAGTCTGATGTTTCTTCTGCTTCCTATTCCAGGGCTGCTGAACCCAATAGCATCGCGTGCAACTGCTGCCTTGACAGAGATCAACTGACTGAACAGGGACTGGGACCTGCTGGTCTGAAAGAGATTAATTGACTAAAGATGCACTAGGATCTGCTGGTCTGGCTCATTTCCAGATTTACCAATAAGCCACCAGGGAGGGGTAGAGGCAGGGGGATTTATTTTAGCAGAAATTCCATAACTTAATATGCACTTCCTTCACGGACAGCTTTATCAGTGCTTCAGATGATGCTTGTCACTCTCAATGTACAGATTGTGGCAGGTTGCAGGGTCCAAATTGAGCTTAACTGCACAAATTTGGGTCACTGCATCGGATCCAGACTGTTGCGTGCTCTGATTTAGAAGCAACATTTAGATCCCCTGTACCTGTCTAATTTACTAAGATTGCCTCTGGGATAACCTGTGAAAAACTGAAGGCTATGCTGGCAGCTTGTGATTAAACTGCTCCTGGAATTGTTGAATCACAAATCTTTCATGCTTACTTTTTCTCTTTATTTGTTCCTTCTTAGGAAACAGAGTATCGGAGTCTGTCCACGATTTCAAAAAAAACAATTGCCAGAGACGATCAGAGAAACGGATTTTGACATTTCAGGTCGATGACCCTTCATCACAAAAATCTCCACGGATGCTGCCAGACCTGCTGAGTATTTCCAGCATTTTCTGATTTTATTTCAGATTTCTAGCATCTGCAGTATTTTGCTTTTGTCAGAGAGACGATCGGCCTACATCAATGAAGTGTTAATCCACAGCTGTGCCAAGCCAACTCTACAGGGAGGTATATCATGCCCTGGGCTGGAGACTGTAACGAGCTCAGCCGTCCTCACTGGGGAATAAGTAAAGCCTGCACGATTACTGAAGCAAAGTGTCACTGAATCCACACTATCAACATTTTGGCCACAGCAACTTTCGTTTGGATGCCTCGGTTTTCAGTCCCATCCCTACCAAAATTATTTGCTTTATGAAACCATACTAACTTTTATTCAATTTTTTCATTCCTTCTTGTACTTTAAAGAACTCAAAAACAAGTTCAATATAAGAACATTATTGGTATATTATTGCAGTGCAACACAGTGAACCTGGCTTCAGCTATTAAGAGATTGCACAGGGATATATTTCCTACTGCCAGTTCGTAAAGTGACAAACCATCTGACTCTGAAACTATCTTAACTGGCTACAATTTAGGTATCTATGAATTAGCTTGAAAGTGAATGATCTAACTGTCTTCAAGGTTTCTTCTTGCTGAGATTTACACCTAAACTGTGACAGTCATAAGCCAGTGGATCGCACTGTTGTCTCTGAGTCACAAGATTGAGGGTTCAAGTCCCACTGCAGAGACTTAAGCACCTAATTCAGACTGCCAGTCCAGTGCAGTACTAAGAGAGTGCTGTAGTTCTGGAGGTGCTGTCTTCCGGAGGAGACGTTAAACTGAGGTCCTGCCTGACCTCTCAGGTGGATGTAAAAGATCCCATAGCGCTATTCTGGCCAATATTTGTCACTCAATTAACATCACAAAAACCGATCATCTGGTCATTATCACATGGCTGTTTGTGGGAGCTTGCTGTGTGCAAATTGGCTGCTGTATTTCCTGCAACAGCAACTGCATTTCAAAAGTATTCATTGGCTGTAAAGCACTTTGGGATGTAATGAAACGTGCTACATAAAAACTGCAACAAAAGCAAAATGCTGAGTCATAGAGTTATACAGCACAGAAGCAGGCCCCTCAGCCCATCGTGTCTGTGCCAGCCATCAAGCACCTAGCTATTCTAATCCCATTTTCCAGCACTTGGCCCGTAGCCTTGTGTGCTATGGCTTTTCAAGTGCTCATCTAAGTACTTGTTAAATGTTGTGAGGGTTCCTGCCTCTACTACCTCTTCAGGGTGAAAATCTGAAATAAAAACAAAAAGTGCTGGGAATACTCAGCAAGTCTGGCAGCATCTGTGAAGAGAGGAAACAGAGTTAACGTTTCAAATCTGTGACCTTCCATCAGAACAGCATAGAAAGATTGCTTTAGTGTTGGGCTGAATGGCCTGTTTTTGTGCTGTAAAAATTTTGTAAAGTTCTTTCTTTCTAGTCTTTAGCCTTTGAGTTGGAGTGTGGCTTTCATGCTCCTGCCTGATAGAAGCTCTCATGTGTGGCATCCCTTTGAAAATGAAGTACATTACAAATCAAGCACTGGGATTCCTTTCTAGAGGGACAGAATAAAAAAGCAGAGAAGTTATGTTAACCTTGTATTGAACCTTGGTTAGACCACACTTAGGTTATCCTGCATAGTTCTGGTCTCCATATTATAAAAGAATATAGAGGTGCAAAAAAGATTCACAAGGACGATACCTGAGAACATCTGAGAAGTTATACCCAACAGGAAAGACAAAAAAGGGTTGTTTTCTCTTGAAAAGAGAAGGCTGCGGGGTTACCTGACAGTGGACGTTAAAAATTATGAAGATGTTTGATCAGGTAGATGTAGAGATGTTTTCACTTGTGGAGCGACCAAAACGAGCGGCTATAAATAGAAGACTATAAATAAAAGCTAATGAATTCAATAAGGAATTCAGGAGAAATTTTGTGACAAGAAAGTGGTTAGAATGTGGAATTCGCTACCACTAGTAGTTGAAGCTAATAGTATAGATGCGTTTAAGGGGAAGCTAGATGATCAAATGAGGGTGATAAGAAGACGGATTTTCTGATAGGGTTAGATGAAGAGGAGGTGGTGTGGAGCATAAATGCTGACATAGAGCAGTTGGGCTGAATGGCCTGTTACTGTGCTGTAGGCTTCATGCAATTCTACAATAAATCTCTGGACTTTATTTTAAAATCTTTTTCCATTTTATCGCTGTATTACCATGTACTCCTCCATCAGTTTAAAGAGAATTAACAGGTCAGTTGGGTAACCCTCTTGAAAAACTTTACAAAAATCCTGGAGAGCAGCAGATGTGTGGCATCGTGTTTTGTGGAAAACCACTGTACAGTTGCAGAAAGCTACAAGAGACAGCATCACCTCAGCAAAAACCGTGAGGGGTAAGGGACTAGAGGGAGATGTCGTGAGAAAATAAAGTAATGCAATGACTGCTGCAAGGACAGTACAGGGACAGTGTAAGAAATGAAAGGTAGTGGGGGACACAGCACAAAGTCAAAGCGCTGCAGGAGTGAGAGATGACAGGGCGGCAATATGAAGTGTGAGCATTGTGGAGTTAGCGTGAGGAGTGACAGACGGGGGAAGCCAGTGTGAGGAGTGGGAAATGGGGAGAGGATCAGCACAAGAACTGAGAAATGACAAGAAGCTAATATTCAAAATGTAGTGTGGTGTGCCTGTATGAAAAGGGAGAGATGCAGGAGGTAGTGTACAGAGTCGGAAATGGAGGAGATGGTGTGACGAGTGAGAGATGGTATTAAGTCATCACGAAAACAAGTGTTTCTTGCAGAATAAATACCCGTGGATTGAGGTTGCACTGTGCAATATTCATAATGAGCCATTTCTAAGTCAGTATGAAATTCCTTTGTCTTCTTTTTAACAAAGGCATTGACCCATTTATTTTAGCATCTAATTATTAGCGTTAATCCTCCAAACAGCCTAGCCTGCAAATTAAGAAGATAAAAACCATCATTCCAATTTACGGTATTACCTATGTTCCACTTGACAATATAAAACACTTCTGTGTGGTGTTGCCTGAACTAACGAATGTAATGAACTTTAACAGGGATTTAATAGAATGTCTTTATAAATTTACTTTACCCACTAGACAAAACTCCAACGTAACTATCATTGGTGTCAGCCACGGCTCAGCTGCAGTGCTCTCGACTCTAAGCTAGAGACTCAAGCACACAATCTAGGCTGACACCCCAGTGCTGTGCTGAGGGAATGCTGCCCTGTCAGGGGTGCTGCCTTTCAGGTGAGATGTTACACCGAGGCCCCATTTGCCCTCGCAGGTGGGTACCAAAGATCCCTTGGCAATATTCGGGGAGGTCTCCACAGTGTCCTGGCCAATACTTATCCTTCAACGAACAGCATAAAAAAAAACTATCTGGTCATTATCTCATTGCTGTTTGCAGGAGCTTGCTGGGCACAAATTGGCTGCTGTGTTTACAACATTACAACAGTGACTACATTTCAAATAATACTTCATTGGTTGTAAAGCACTTTGGGATGGTCATGAAAGGTGCTATATAAATGCAAGTCTTTCTTTTTTTATATGGCGACTTCCAGAGAACAGCTCAGGAAACAACATGTGAGCAAACTGGTTAAAGGTGTCAATGGTGAGATTAACCTCTTGAGGAAAGGGACATGCTGTCCTTGGGAGGACAGAGTGGGCTGCACAGTAATATCAAAACCAGGTAGACAGAGCAAATCTGCTGTGGTCTCAGCAACACAATCTGTGAGCACCTCATGATTGACATCTTCAGGCACACAGTTGTAGTATCCACTTTTCCAGAAGAAGCTGTAAGAAGTTGGTTCCCCTGCGTTACTAAACAAGCTGCTGAATCAAAACAGTGTCCTCAATTCTGAAAGAGGGATGTTTGTTTTTTTAAGTTTGCGTCCTAATGCGGGACCTTAAAAGCCTTTAGGAGACTTTCTTTTATGACACTGCTCTAATGAGTCTTGCTATCTGCAAATAGAGATTGGTTTGATACAGGCCATTTCCGACTGTGAATGATCTGATTCAAACAAAGCCCACTTTTCTCGAGCTCAACTCGGTCAGATTTTCAGACGGACAAATGAAGATTAAAGAGTGTAGCTTGAAAACGCATCTCCCAAGGAAAGACAGAACATAATAAAGATCCCCCGCCCCCATCCAAAAAAAAACTGGGTCTCCGCCTCAACACATTAATGCAGAAAACAAGGGGTTAGATGTCTACAGAAAATCCCTTGAAATACTTAACTCACTAATTGGTGTGCACTTCAGAAACTGCAATTTAAACTGCTTTGGTTGAATTAGATCAAAGACCATTAAGTTTAAGAAAGGATTCTGGGCAGAGTAAGAAAGGCTGCTTCCATCCTGCTGCTCTGCTTTTTCATGCAGCCAAGTCCCAATTGTTTGCCAGCCCCAGCTGTGAGGCTTTCCTTGTAATGTGAGGTCAAGGCCTTGACTGCTCTGTGCACTGCAAGACCCCCAGACTTCCAGTTATTTTCAGTATGCGGCTTCTCCATTGGGCATGGCCTTCCCAACAAGCTGTTCCTCCCTTCACGCCTCCACTGCCCCCCAGATATTCACATTCCAATGCTCCTGTAGCTCTTGAGGATCTGCTGACTGACAGATGCAACAGGGCCCTTTTAACCTTCCAAGTCTTCACACTGCAGTTTACCCCTGCTGTTTCACACAACAAACACACACAAAATAATTTAAAAACAAATTCATATTCATGATTCAGTGGCATCGCCAGGGGAAAATATAAATTGGTTCTCCAATTCCTCCCAACTCTCCCCTTCCCCACCAAATTATGTCTTTTAGCCCTCCAAATTTTGCCCGCATTCTGTTGACTCCTGCTGAGGTATAACATCGCCAGCCGCCCTCTAATACTTGGCTTACGAGGGTGTTTGTTCTTCAATGATAAGCTCAGACAGTGAGACGGCTGTTCAACTGTAGGGAGGGGTCATTACAGCTAAACCTGATCTGATCTTCGTCTGACAGCCAAGTTCTCAAGCAGGAGCAACTAGGTAGCAATTACGAGCAAGAACCTAGGAATATATTTCTTCTCCCTGCTTTTAGGATCAGCTGAAACTCCCCACCATCCCGTCCCATACTGCCAGCCTGCCTGATGACAACCAGCTCAATCTCACCACCACCATTTCTCAATCCCGCCGCTGTCACTAAATTGTCAGACGCATGCTTGACTTCCAATACTGGTCAAGGCAGTGGGTTTTAAGTAGAGTCTTAAGAGGTGGCGAACAAGGGAAGAGGTGGAGAGCCAAATAGGTTTGGGGAGCGGATTTCAGAGCTTAGGGTCTGGACGGCTGAAGGCACAGCTACCAAAGGCGGGGTTATGGAAATGGGCAGTCCACAGAAGGTCAGAGTTGGAGGAACACAGAGTTCTCAGAGGGTTGCAGGACTGGAGAAGGTTATAGAGATAGGGAGGCCACAGAGAGATTTGAGAGTCACTGTAGGTCAGCAAGCAGATGGGTGAATGGAACTTGGTACACGTTAGGATATGGCAGGAGAGTTTTGGATGAGCTCAGGTTTACAGAGGGTGGAAGATGGGAGGTCAGCCAGGAGTGTGTTGGAATAGTCAGGTCTGATGGTAACAAAAGCATCAATGAGGGTTTCAGCAGATCGGTTGAGGCAGGGGCGGAGACAGGCGATGTTACAGAAGTGGAAGTCGGTGATCTTTGTGGTGGAATCCAAAATCAGAGGACAGGACAGAGAGGAGAGATTATGGCTCAAATTGTTACATCTGCCTTGCCACTGATGAAAATTCAATGATAACCTAATGCTTCAGAGAAAGAAAAAGACTTGCATTTATATAGCACCTTTCACAACCACAGGACATCCCAAAGTGCTTTGCAGCCAATGAAGTACTTTTGAAATGTAGTCACTGTTGTAATGTAGGAAACACGGCAACCAATTTGCACTCAGCAAACTCCCACAAACAGCAATGTGGTAACGACCAGATAATCTATTTTTGTGATGTTGATTGAGGAATAAATATTGGCCAGCACACCAGGGATAACTCCCCTGATTTTCTTCAAAATAGTGCCATGGGATCTTTTACAACCACGAGAGAGCAGGGGGGGGCCTCAGTTTAAAGTCTCATTTGAAAGACAGCACCTCCAACAGTGTAGCACTCCCTCAGTACTTCACTGGAGAGTCAGCCTAGATTTTTGAACCCGCAACCTTCTGACTCAGAGGCAAGAGTGCTACCATCTGAGCCACAAAAAATAGACTTTTACTTTAAAGTAAAAATGAAGAAATTCCCAGAAGCCTAGATTCCCAGAAGAACTGGCTCAAATCTAAAGGGGTGACAACTCTAAACTGGATAGGATTAGGGAAGGACGATCATTGTTCAATGCAATATTCATAAATCTGATGATCAATACAAATATTTATTCATTTTGATTTGCTCTTTTTGTCCTACTCCAGTCTTGATCTGATTTCTCCAGTGTCGAAATGATGATTGCAAACAAGCAAATGACACAAACCCAGGGTGCAAGTTAATGGTGTTTAGAGTAGGATGATGTCTGTTTAGAGATCACTAGGCATTCTTTGAAGCTTCAGTAATCAGAGTGATTTCTTTTTCACCACTTTTTTTTTTCATTTAATTTGGTACTTGATCCTGCAAAAATAAATACATTTTTAATGCTCCCTTCAACCATTCGCTCCACTTGAGAGAATATTCATGCAGATAAATTAACTTGTACAAATTAAAGCTGCTTTTATAATGGGTTTAGTGTCCTACCTCCTCGCATACAGGACTCACCTAAAACATTAGGAAGAGGAGTAGACCATTCAGTCCCTCGAGCCTGTTATGCCATTCAATTATATCATGGCTGCTCTTCTCCACAACTCCATTTGCCCATGTTTGTTCCCTATCCCTCGATACCCTAACCAAATAAAAATCTATCAATCTCAATCTTGAACACTCCAATCGTCCCCAGCCTTTTGGGGGAAGAGAATTTCAGATTTCTCCTACTCTATGTGTAAAAGTGCTTCCTAATTTCCCTCCTCAATGGCCTGGTGGGCTACCTGTTCTTTTTTGAACCAAGTCTTCTGGACAACCGGTCTGAGTCAATCTGGCACATTGCACGTAGTGTTGTCACCAGCTGTGCAAAATCCATGTGATCTCAACAATATAAAGGCAGCTTATGTGGGTCTCTGGCCTCAATTTTAGAAATGATGGGCTTGTCATGATACAGTGTGGTTAACAGCCGATGGGCATTCTCATGAGATTTCTTAGTCTGTTATCTCAGAGGTTAATTTTTTGAACAAATGGGCAACAGCCTTAGGCTCGGCTAAGAATAGCTGGCAGAAGAATTCTACATCAGCTCATTAAGCACTGATACACTGCTATCACGCGGCATAATTTCACGACCTGGGAGGCTTTCAACACAGCATTTGTGAAAAACCTATAACTCAGCCAAACACCCCAAGAGGTGCTTCCCATGGCGAGGAGGTGGGTAATCAGATCCATAATGTTTGTGTTGAACATCAGCTCAGTAGTGTGGTTCGTCAGCTCATCATTTCTGCTAATTACATGCCCCCCCACCCACTTTCCAATTCCTCCACTGGCCATGCAGTCCACAGTTTGACCGTCTTTCCTACATGGTGTGAAAATAGTCGCACCCGGATACTGGATCTGTGGAGGGAGAGAGCAGAAGCAGAAAAAGAGGAATAAACGTGCAAATCTTTTCAACTGTGCCTTTCTCTGGCTCGAGGAGTGGGGGTGGGGAGTACATGCACTACTTTTTGTTGGCTGAGCCATACAACAGCAACAATTTGCATTTATATACCGCCTTTAACATAACAAAATGTCCCAAGGTGCTTCACAGGGGTGTAATCAAACACAATTTGACACCAAGATACACAAGTAGATATTGGGGCAGATGACCAAAAGCTTGGTCAAAGTGGTAAGTTTTAAGTAGCATCTTCAAGGAGGAGAGAGGTGTTGAGTTTCGAGATGGGAAATCCAGAGCTTAGGGCCTAGACAATTGAAGGCATGGCCACCAATGATGGAGCGATTAAAATCTGGGACGCACAAGAGGCCAGCATTGGAGGAGCACAGAGATTTCAGAGCGTTGTAGAGCAGTTGGAGGCTACAGAGCACGAAGAGCAGAGTCCATGCAAGGATTTGAAAACAAGGATGGGAATTTTAAAATTTGGGTTAGAATCTGAGCCCTGTTCCCAGGTAGTAGGGAGCACATGTATAGATACAGCAAACTATCACTGAGTTAGATGCATTAAGAAAGGGAAGTGAGGCCAGCTGAGTTGAACAAGTGACATTTTAGCATTTGTATGTTCTTCCTTTCCCCTCTATTTTCTCCCTTCTTCTCCCAACACATGCTGGGACACCTTTTCACATGTGCCTGCCATCCTCCAGTACCTCTTGTGCACCTGCTACCCTCTGGTACCCCTCGTGTGCCCGCCATATTAGAGTAGCTACCATGTACCCTCTGGTACCTCTAGTGCACCAATACAGCCTGTATGCCCGCTGCTCCCCAGAAACTCCCTTGTGCCCACTCCGGTACATTCAACGTGCCCGTTGCCCTAGGGTACATCGGCATGTCAGTCATCCTTCAGTTCCTCGGCCAAATGGCCACTCTTCTGGTAAGAGCTTGATAGTGAGCTTCAAACAGCTACTGGACTGTGGAGCTGTATCACAGCCTAGTCCAGCCAAACCACCTCTTCGCCCAAGATCCACTTTCTAGCAGGGATCACAAGTCAGCAGTGGCCAACGTGCTCTCCCTTGCCCTAGGGTGCTGAGGCCAATAACTATTTAGTCAGGGAGCTAGCCAGAGTAAAGTAGCAGTGCAATGTGGAAATCAGAACTAGCAAGTAGGCCATCAAGGGCCACTGAAACCTCTTTTCTAAGTGACACAGGTGACATTTAAAGCAGCAATACAGTTCAGGAGAACAAGTGGTAATAAGTCTTTGAGCAGATCACTGCTTTGAACGCTGTGTAATGTCAGAGTGAATTCCCTCATCTTCTCCTAATGCAATCCTTACAAAGCCTCAAATACTTCCTCAAAACCTTTGGGTAAGTATGCACTTGACGTTGCCACATCTATTTTACCTCAAAACTGCTCTCGTTAAATCAAAGATTTACCAGCCCATTGACTTTTACTGCAGCGGTTACTGAGATCCAAACAGTCTACTGCATCAGCAGTAATATAGTACGGCCATTAACAAGTGCTTCTTAAAGTGTAGCAGTACATTAGTTATGAGTGGCTAAGGCCACTGTGTGTAAAGGGCTACAAATTCTGTAAAAGGCGACTGTATTTCTTCACCTGTCTGCGAGGTCTTATGTTTCGTTACAGGTTGAAGTAGTTCTGCCTCCGTCTGGTTGCTGGTGCCCTATTATACCAGAGATGCCAGCGCACTGCCAACAATGGACAGGCAGCTGCCAACGTGCAAGGCAGTGTTACTACATTAAAGGCGCTATAGAAATGCAAGTTGTTGTTGCTAAAGTCACAACTCGCAACTTTATTTTCCGACCACTGAGGGAATTTGATATCTGACAGCAAGCGAGAAATGGCAGGATCTCTACAACTGGTTTCTGGGAAGGCGACAGACCCGCCAAAGGTCCCAACCTTGATCGAAGCTTGATGATCACATGATGAATACAACGAAGACAATTTGCATTTATATAATGCCTTTAAAGTGGTAAAACATCCCAAGGTGATGCAAATGAGGAAGAAACTTCAGATCATCTCACCCCGTCCATTCAGAAAAAGAAAGCATCATAGTGGTTCCAGTGGTCTTTTAAAAGACCCCAAGGCTTTTGCTTTTCTTGACCCTACCTTTGCTGGAAAGTGCAAGTGCATGGGCAGCAGGTGGGCGCAGGACTGGGCTCAAGGTCGACTAACTTGCTAACGCTCCCTATCTAGGCTCGTGCATGAAAATCAGCCATGTGGACATGTGGGAGAACCTACCCTAACAAGCCACAGAAGCTTCAGCCGTGGGGGGGAGGGTGGGTATGAAGGAATAAACCAACAGCTAATGTTAAAAGCAGCAATAGCCATACAAAAGCTCAATACCCAGCAAAAAACTCTGTCGTCACTCAAAATCACATCAACTCTGCCCCTCTTTCTTTCTTTCTTTCTTTGGCCTCCTTGTCTCGAGAGACAATGGGTAAGCGCCTAGAGGTGGTCAGTGGTGTCAGTCGCTGTGAGGCAACTATGGAGTGACCTCTCCATGGCGCATGCCTGGGCGAATGTATGGAGGTTGAGAGTTGCCCAAGCGTCAAAACCCCCCTCTCGGCCTTTCTGGTGGGGTCCAAAGGAGTGCAGAGCACGACGTTTGGCACCGGTATGGCTGCAGGAACTGCCGGAAACATGCCAAAGGTGACACATGACCGCCTACGGGGTTCCACTCCGGATTTTCTGTTAGGGTTTACTCCCTTAGCCGTGGTCTCTCCCGAGACGCCCACAAGGCAGCTGATTTGGATTGCCCTTTTAAGACAGAGATGAGGAGAAATTTTTTCTCTGAGGGTTGTGCGACTTTGGAGCACTCTACCTCAGAAGGTGGTGGAGGCAGGGTCATTGAATAATTTTAAGGTGGGGGTAGATAGATTCTTGTTAGGCAAGGGAATCAAAGGTTATCGTGGGTAGATGGGAGTGTGGAATTCCAGACACACACACATCAGCCATGATCTTCTTGAAAGGCGGAGCAGGCTAGAGGGGTCGAATGGCCTACTTCTCATAATTCGTGTTCGTATGTTTGTATCATGGGATATCTCTCCCTGCTGCACAAACTCCTTAGCATTAAATGTGGCCATTTCTTTTGTTCCTAGCACTGTAGAGGAAAACAGAAGAGTACAAGAAAACCTGTTTGTTTACCCTTCCACAATTTAGAGGTCAATTTTCCCTCCCGTTTTCCAAATTTCCCGTTTGTCTGGCAGTTCAGATCCCAGACAAGCCCCCAATTGGTTACGGCCACCTGGTGAGGGTGGTTTGCACTGTTCAACTCCCACCTGACTGCAGCAAGTATTTTTTGGTTATGAGGGTATAACCCTAACTTGTTTTATTTGTCAAATGAACAGCCCCTCTTTACAGATGCTTTAAAGATGACAGTGCCAGGGATGGTAGCAGACCCAGCTTCATAAACGTGTTAACGACTGCTGCATAAAACCCTTTCTCCAAAAGCTACTGAAGAGGGTAGCAGCACCAAGTCTTCTACCTAGTGATTTTTGAGTTCTGTAATAAAGCATTCACTTAATACTCAAAGCCAGCTTAGTTCTCCTTACTGTAACCTTTGTGTGTACAGTCCATTTACAGTCTTCACTCAGTTACTTAATCCAAATCATCTGATGATTGTAATTTATTGAGGTACTAAATTCCCTTTTTGCTATGATATTTACATTTCTTAACTCGAATAATTGGACTTTTTTTAAGTGCAAAATTGGCTTCGAATTATCAGGAGTAGATAGTGTTTCTCAACGGGATTTATGTCATTCGAAGCAATTTAAGAAATAAGTGCAAAGGGTTTTGAAAGCTGAAACTTTTCGAATTGCCTTAGCTCTAGTGGGTGTTCCATTCCAGAAAGCCAGCTCGGTGAAAGATAGTACTGGAGCCAATCTTTACTCAGTCTAACATCTATTTACACAGTGAAACATGACAAGCATACATCTCCTAATTCCACCACACCACAGTTTCAGTAAGTATCTCTTTATATGTGCTCCAGTGAAACACCAATTAATGCCCTCCACATTGATAAAATGAAATACAATTGGTATGCCATTAATAGTGAGGTTGGTGCCCTGTGCTGGCTCTCCCATAATTAATTACATTGCTAGGTTGATTGCCTTATCCTGACCATAAGGGCTCACACCATGTTCCCCCAGGGAGTTCTGCTCTGAGGCAGTATAGGTCAGAGAATCAGGACCACAATGTTGTTTAGGCTCATCTCTGGCCCAAATTCCTTTCCAACATGGCATCTCTGCTGGGAGTGTAGGAATGCAGAATTAGCCCTAAAGACCCACAGCATGATAGACATTGAGAAGATGGGCTGAATTTTATCAGCCCTCTAAGGATGGCTGGGAGGAGTGGATGCCTGGAAAATGGGAAGGGAAGGCAGGGGGGTGGGGGGGGGTGGGGGGTGGTAAAGTATCCGTCGCCTTCCCGATGCCATTGAATTTTGTTGGGGCAGGGAAGGCCTTCCCGTCCAAGGGCCAATTGAGACCCTTAAGTGGCCAATTAATGACCAGTAGCTGGTGGCAGTCCCGCCACAGGGGAAGGTTGCCCAGTAATACCAGGCAGCCTCCCTGGTGGCTGGTGTGGGCAGGAGGGCCCTCCTGCTCAGGCAATCTGTGGCACACCGAGGGCCCTCAGTAAAGGTCACCTTCGTGCCAACACCGCCCCGCTGCCCATAACAACCACCCCTTAACCACCCCTCACTGGGGCCTGCCTGACTGACCTCAGCGAGCCTGTCCCACTTTTCTCCTGTCTGAGGCTCCAATCACTGCTCCTGGTCCAGGGCCTCCTGCCATTCCAGCAGTGGCACCACCCTCGGATTGTCCGGCAGCTCTTGGAGGTGGAACATCTGTCTTTAAAGGAACAGGGACCCCGGCACTGGGCTGTTAACTGCCTGAATGCAGTAAATGCAGCTGGGGTCCCCCAAACACCCCACCTTTCTTCCTTTTTTCCTTTTCTTCCTTTTTTTTGCATTCCTTTTTACATTTTTTGCATTTATTTCATTTCATCTTAGTTTGTTCAGTTTGCTTACCCACTGTTTTTTTCAGGTTGTTTTTCTTCAGGTTTGCACTTGCTGATGTTCTATATTCAGTATATTCACACCTAATCTGTACTAATGCTTTGTCTTTCAAAACACCATTAACATATTGTTTGCCTTTGCTCTGTGACCTTTTGGTCAGCTATGTGGCCTGGTCCAATCTGCACCTTCTCCTTTGTTATCTCTTGCCCAACCCCCACCTCACTTGTTTATAATCTGTGACTTTTCTAATATTTGTCAGTTCCGAAGAAGGGTCACTGACCCGAAACGTTAACTCTGCTTCTCTTTCCACAGATGCTGCCAGACCTGCTGAGTGAATCCAGCATTTCTTGTTTTTGTTTCAGATTTCCAGCATCCGCAGTATTTTGCTTTTATTTTACCCCACCTTTCTTGGCCGGCGTCGGGCCCCACTTGGCCTGCATAAAATCCAGGCTGATATTTCCCCATGTGGGGCAGTCCAAAATGAGGGGTCATAAATATAAGATACTTACTAATAAATCTGATAAGGAATTTCAGAGAAATTAATTTACTCAGAGAGCAGAGCTACCATATGGAGTAGCTGAGGTGAATTGCATAGAGGCATTTACAGGGCAAACATATGCAGCAGTAAGGAGACGGTACCTATTGTATCTATCAGACAAGTGTTACTTGAGTTGTAGAAATAAATTGAATTTTAGTCTCAGTTCGGGTTTTAGTCTTATTTTGAAAATTCGAAGAAAGTTTAATCCCAACTTTCATCCAGTCCCTTGCTCCCAAATATTACTCATGTTCTTGTTACAATCTTGGAAAAACAATTTAATCAAAGGAAAGTAATTTTTACTTTACATATTTTCATTCCTGTCTCCAGAATCTGAAAATTCTGAAATTGGAGAAATAATAAGCTAGGATTTAAGAATGTAGACTGCACTCACTCATTTCAGTGCCAAGCATCTCGTTCCAGCCATCGATTACTGATCACTGGCATTTTTACTTATTCTCATCTCTTTATCATGAGTTACAGCCATTGTTTAGTATTATGAATTTATATGAACATAGGAACATTAGGAATAGGAAGAGACCATTCAGCCCCCCAAAGCTTGCTCCGCCATTCAATTCCATGGCTAACTTGCACCTCAACCCCATTTATCCACCTTTGCTCCATATCGTTTTGTAAGAAATTCAATTCAAGTTTTAGTTTAAATTATGAAAATATAACAATTATAATCAACATGCCATCGTCCTCCTCATTTGAGTCAACTAAAATAACAACTGATAGGGACACAGAAAATGGACTTGGCTCGATTCAACAAAAACTTCAATTAAGAATAATAAAGTTGACGAAAGGCTCTGGATTCATCACAGCCAGGACACCTAGAAGGTGAGTTTAATGAGGCAAAGATTTGGCTTTGGGAGGGGACGAGTCCCTCCCTTCCGGTGAAGCAAAGATCCCAGCATGCTCACTCAGGTACGGCACAGATCGACGGGGCAGTGGTCACAGCACCTATGGAAGTATCTGCAGAATGGATTACGTTACCACTCTGAACCGAGAGAGGGCTTAGGCAGTACAAGTTGACAGGGGAGCCAGGACATAAGGAATTGGGCTGGAGGAAGAGGTGGGGAGGTGAGAATAGAAACATCACACGAAGTAAGAAAATACTTGACATTCATAACAAGAATGAAGACTTCAGGAATCTGAAAGCTGCATTCAGCTAGTTTTCCATTGTTTCTAGTTTAGGGTCTGTATTTTTTTTAGTTCCTTTGCTTCTAATGCCTCTAGAAATGTAACAAAGTCATTACTGCAGTAAAAGCCCCTCGGTTTCCTTTTCTCTCCTCCACTTCTGATTTGTACCAGAATTACGTAACCAGCTACTTGGAGACTGCCACTATCTCATGTAGGCAGCTAGCCCTCCCAACATGAGCCTAAACTCTGGGTGTCAAGAGGCTATTCGATCATTGACACCACTCTTGAGCTCCATCCTGTTCTCAACTGGTGTCTATGCACAGCACATTCCATCAGCGGTCACTGGATAACAGGTAGGAGCTGATTGACCCCTCTCGCTAGCCCAGTTGGCCAGCTAAATCACTTTAGACTGCTCACTCAGCCCAGATCTACTCACTCAGTGCAGGACCAGGCATCAAATTTGGGATCTTCCTGTACTATATGGCTCATCTGCATATTGGACCAAGGAGCCATTGCCTAGTGACCAAATTGACTCACCTTCGAAAATCAGCCAATTGCAGTAGAACTGCCCTTTTTCAAAAAATGCCATCCCTCCTTTAGGGGACATTGCACAGATATGACTGGTCCAAAGGTAATCTCCGCTCACTGTAATCACGGAGAAAAGTCCCAAAAATACGGCAACATTACAGGCATTGCAACATTCCCTCCTCATCCATAAAACCACAAAATGTCAGCCCTGGCTCAATGGGTAGCACTCTTGCCTCTGATCCCAAAGGTTGTGGGTTTAAGCCCAACTTTGGAGCCTTGAGCACATACTGTAAGTTAGCACTATGGTGCAGTACTGAGGGAGTGCTGTACTGTGGTGGTGTTGTCTCTCACATGCGATGTTAAGCAGAGGTTCTATCTAACTTCAAGTTGATGTAAAAGATTCCATGGCACTATTGAACCTCTTCTGGTCCTTCAGCCAACATTTAAAACAGATGAATAAAAAAAGCAATGAAATAAATGATCATCATGGTAAGTAAACATTGCTGGCAAGGCAGAATTTATTCCCTATTCCCAGGTGGTGGTGAGCCGCCTTCTTGAACCACTGATTAGCAGTTTGGTACAACTGAGTGGCTTGCCGGGCCACTTCAGAGGGTAGTTAAGAGTCAAGCACATTGCTGTGGGTCTGGAGTCACATATAGGCCAGGCCAGGTAAGGATGGCAGATTTCTTTCTCTAAAGGGCTTAAGTGATACAGGTGAGTCTTCACAACAATTCGCTAGTTTCATGGTCACCATTCCTGATGCTAGCTTTTTATTCCAAATTTATTTAATTAACTGAAGTTAAATTCCTCCAGCTGCTGTGGTGGGATTTGAACTCAAATCTCTGGACCATTAATCCAGGCCTCTGGATAGTAAGTCCAGTAACATAACTACTATGCAACTGTATCCATAATGCCATCTGTGGGAGCTTGCTGTTATGTTTATGCCAGGTGACTGGATATATTAGATATATCTGATTTATCTCAGAGCAATGCAGATATTAAATCACCACCAGGTTTATTTACAGCACTTTAAAATATCCCAGCACTTACAACATCTCAGTACAATGTCTTCTCAGAACAGTCCGTGTTTAGTAGAACATTCTAGTCCTGTCTCTTTTTAGTTTCAGCTTCAAACTCTTAAGCTCCACCCATAGGCTTAAGCAATCAAACACAGTGAACACATAAGTAGCCAGACTAATACAATCAAACCCAGATCAAACACTACACTTGTTATGCACAAATTGGCTTCCACGCATAACACTTCTAAATTAGTTAATTGGTTGTAAAGTGCTTTGGGACGTCCTGAGGTTGTGAAAGACACTATATAAATGCAAGATCTTGCTTTTCTTTTTCACTGGAAGGAGCAGTACCAGCTAGTCGATGACAGTCATTATTTTCCCTCTAAGTTTTCTTAATTAAAAATCTACAAAGGAATAAATGAAGATAATAATATCAGCTCAGTCATTTTGTCTTTCACAAAAGTTATTAGAATTTTATTGCAACAATCCATCACCTCAGGCCAAGTACAGAGAGGTCACTGGCTGGTGGCACTAAACTTTAACAGGCAGGCCTTGCATCAGCAAGCAGATGATTAGGCCCAGAGGGGGAGGGGAGGAGATGAGCAGGGATCCTGAGGGGATGGGGCGGGGGAGGAAGACACCAACAATAAAACAGCAAAACAACTGCTCTAAACAGGAAAAAATATGCTAAGAGGAACAATTAACCTTGCATTCAGAATATTTTAGATCCACTGTGTAAAGTATAGCTGCCCTCATGCAGAAAACCAGTAACAAGCTCTATTAAGAAAAGAAATCATGAATTATATTCTACAGTTGATTCCTTATGAAGGGAACAGGATGAAAAATGACTTATTGCCTTATTCCTTCATCCATTTACAGTCAGACTCCTAAGGATCAGTTAACCTATTGAAAGGACAGTCACTTGCTTGATTTCCCTGAGGGGATAACATTTTATTCTCGACACTGAAACCACCATTTCATGTAAAAAAAAAATCCTATTAGTCGATGTACATGTAAGATAATAGAGAGGATTAAAAAAATACAGAGCTCGTTTTCCTCTGGTTGACCTGTCGTACTGAACTCTGAGGTATCTGAAGTTTAAAATGTCCCATTTCCATGTTTTCTTCAGCTAATATGGAACAGAATAGAACAGAAGCTTATGTAAATGGCACAATGATTGGCTGTTTATGAATAAATAGTCTTGGAAAGATTCATTATAGAGGTATGAAGATGTGGGTGAACATGACAGAACTTGACAGATGGGTGGAGGTGTAGGAAAGGAGGAAAAATTAATCAGGCACACTCCGTGTGGTCAACTCAAGAGTGAGGCCTAGCAACAGGCTACAAGCTATCCTGAGGAATAACAAGCAGCACAGGAAGAACAACATTTTATACTCCACATTAGAACAGAAATGACTCCTTAATATTACGCAGTTCAAAGTGCTCTCTCTCCAAGCACAACTCAACTCTGAAACAGCAAAGTCTCTAATTATACTTTTGGGGGCTTTTTCACATCTTGGGCTGAATTTTAACGTTGGGCATCATGGCGAGGGGGCCTGTAGAATACTTGTGGGAGCGGCTTGCTGCGACCCCCGACGTTGAGAAGGTCCCGCCGCATTTTACCGCAGGTGGTGAGGCCTTCATTTGCATATTCTAATGAATGCAAATTAATGGTAAATAGCTCACCTAGACTGGGCAGCAGTCCCACACTGATATTACAGCCGCCCGCCGCAACTTGCGCACTTTTGGAACTCCTTCGGAGTTCCGGGGCGAGACACTGGTGGGGAGGGGGGAGGACTGAAATTATCAGGGTGGGGAAGAGTGGGGAAAACATTTTTTGTTTGCTGTGGGGATGATGGGAAGGGGTTGAAGGGCAAATGTGACTAGGTTGTGGTGGGGGGGGGGGGGGGGGAGAAGTTCAGGAAGGGAGTAAAATTAATGTTTGTCATATTGGCCAATAAAAAAACCACTGGGGAGTTGGGAAAGGGCCTCCAGCTTTTAACTATTTATAAAAGAAATGAACAATAGTATCTCTTTAAAAATTAGAATTTTTGCTAAGGGCTTGAAGCCCTTTAAAAATGACACCAGTGCCTGCACAGTGGCGCTGGACACTATTACTGGGGACGGAGCGGCCGCCCCTTCTACATCATCGGGGGCAGCCGCTCTGCACCCTCCATTTAAAACGAGCCCCCGCGCGGAATATTGCGGGGGCTCAGCGGCCGCGCTTGCACGCCTGAAGGCTGCTAACTTCAAAGTGTGCCACCGCGATTTGCAGTGTGCTAATAAAATTCATCCCCTCATGTGGACATAGTACAATGCCTTTGCACATCCACCATATTGGGGCTGGTACAGATTTTCCGCTCGACCGAGCCTAGAATGATACAGCACAGAACATGGCCATTCAGTCCAGTGTGCGTCTGCTTGCTCTTTGCAAGAGCTATCCAATTATTCCTCTTCCCCTGCCTTTCCCTAAAGCCCTGCAAATTTTCCCCTTCAATTATTTTGAGAGTTACTGTGAATTTGCTTCCATCACCCTCTTAAGCAGTTCATTCCAGTTCGTAACTACATCAAAATAATTCTCATCTCGTCTTTGCTTCCTTTGATTCTGGCTTTTCTTACCTGCTTCCATTTTGGATCATTCTACTTAACCTTGACACCTTTCTATCTCTCTCCCCTTCCTCAAAAACCTTTTCAAATAATCAGGCAACTCACTCTCAGCTACACTTAATGGAACTCTGCAGAGTCAATGAGAGTAGGATTGACTGAGACCTAACACAGAAGGTCACAGGCCTCCACCTCACCCAACGACTGAGGAGTAACAAGAGACACAGAGAGGGAGATGTGCATCTCATTTCTGTCTGTATGTCTGTCTCTATTGATTCGGAGTTAGATGAGTACGTTCTGAATGAGGTAAGTTGGTACAGTGGAACCCAGTTCCCATTGACTAAAAGTCCACAAACAAAAGAGTTACCCAACATTCAGGACTGATTGGCCCCAAACTGGCTACTTCATCAAGAAGAGATCACAAGCATGGCTGGTTGGGGGATGGAAATGGGGCACTGGTATGGTAGGGTACATACTTATAAGGTGGGTCCTGTGGTTAACACTGCAACACTGACATCCTTCATCTAAATTAAAGCAAAGGAGAAAGAAGGATTTGCATTTATATAGCACCTTTCACAGCCTCAGGACGTCCCAAAGTGCTTTACAGCCGATGAAGCACTTTTGAAGTGTAATCACTGTTGTAATGTAGGAAATACAGCAGCCAATTTACCGTCGGCAAGCTCCCAAAAACAACAATGTGATAAATAACCAGATAATCTGCTTTTGTGATGTTGCTTGAGGGATAAATATTGGCCAGGATGTTGGGAATAATTCCCCTGCTCTTCTTTGAAATATTGCCCTGGGATCTTTTACAGACACCCAAGAAGGCAGACGGCGCTTCGGTTTAACGTCTCATCTGAAAGACGGGAAACAAAAATCACCCTCCCATCAAACCAATAAAAAAGCAATTAAAGAACATGCCTTCTGTTTTGCAGAGGTTAAGAGACAATCCTGTTTTTTTAAGAAAAAAATAACACTTAAAACATTCAAAATATAATGTCAACCTCAGCTGAAATGTCTCTAAACCAATAATGAAACAGACACATATTTAGTGAAGTTCAATATTTTAATCAAATTATTCATGTATCAGAAGCAGCGTTTTATGTTCACGACTCCCTCCCTCTCACCCCTGAAGTGTTAGTATCTGACAAGGGTTTGGTTGTGTACAATTTTGGTCTCCTTACCTAAGGAAGGATATACTTGTCATAGAGGGAGTGCAACAAAGGTTCACCAGACTGATTCCTGGGATGGCAGGATTGTCCTATGAGGTGAAATTGAGGAGACTGTCCCTTAATTCTCTTGAATTTAGAAGAATGAGAGGTGATCTCATTGAAGCATACAAAATTCTTACAGGGCTCAACAGGGTAGATGCAGGAAGAATGGTTCCCCTGGCTGGGGGGCAGGGGGGTGTGTCTAGAACCAAAGGACACAGTCTCAGAATAAGAGGTAGGCAATTTAGGACTGAGATGAGGAGGAATTTCTTCACTCAGAAGGTGGTGAATCTTTGGAAGTCGCTATCCCAGAAGACTGTGGAGGCTCAGTCATTGAGTATGTTCAAGACAGAGATCGACAGATTTCTAGATATTAAAGATATCAAAGGATATGGGGATAGTAAGGGAAAATGGGGTTAAGGTAGATCAGCCGCGATCTAGTTGAATGGCGGAGCAGGCTCGAGCGGCTGAACAACCTATTCCTGTTCCGATTGCTTATGTTACAAATGATTTTGTTGCTTTTTTTTTCAAATGAGAAGTAATTTTGTGAAATTGAGGATTCTCAGATGTGTAACTTTTTACGTATTTTGGATTTTTTCTTTGAGAAAGGGCCACAGTTCGTGACAACAGCAAGGTTGAATAAAGTCGAAGAATGACCATTTATTTGGGGCCTCATCACATCCTCAGGATTTCCCACTGCTTTTCAGGTGCTGATTTTGTTGTGTTGTAGGCAAATACAGCAATCAAAGAGCAAACAGCAAGTTCCCCACAAATCATCAATGAGCTGAAAGGTCAGTTAATTGGTAATTAGAGTAAAAACAAACTGCAGATGGAAATCGGAAACAAAAACAGAAAGAGCTAAAACATACGGGATTGATGGGCAGGAAAAGACAAGCTGGTTATCAAGCCTGCTCCACATTCATGATAGCCAGACCACTGAGTCTAAATACTTCTGAATTCAGTGTTAAAGATATGGAAATAAAGGGAAAGGTGGGGCAGGATTTTGTGTCTTGGGTCGGGACGCTGATGTCAACATCACATGTGTGTCCCGGCCCCACACGGTGTTGGGCACGGTCACCTGACAGTGATTTTGGCTGAGTTGGCCAATTAGTGGCCAGAAGCCACGCTTGCCGTCCAATTAAGGTAGGTGGGGATAGCAGCCTCAATGGCTGCCTAGAGTACTGGCTCCCCCCAGGACTGCCGCCGGATGGCTGCCTCTAGGGAGAGACGGTGGCGTAGTGGTAATGTCACTGAACTAGAAATCCAGAGGCCAAGGCTAATGCCCTAGGGACATAGGTTGAAATCCCACCATGGCAGCAGGTGGAGTTAAAATTCAATTAGTTAATTTTTAAAAATCTGGAATGAAAGCTCATCTCAGTAATGGTGCCATGAAACTATCATAGATTGTTTTAAAAACCCATCTGGTTCACTAATGTCCTTCGGGAAGGAAATCTACTATCTTTACCTGGTCTGGCCTACATGTGACTCCAGATCCACAGCAATGTGGTTGACTCTTAACTGCCTTCTGAAATGGCCTAGCAAGCCACTCAGTTGTCAAGGGCAATTAGGGATGGGCAACAAATGCTGGCCTTGCCAGCGACACCCACATCCCATGAAAGAATTTTAAAAAGCTCCCGACGCTGTGGGGGGGCACTTATAGGCTGACTGGAAAATTCCAGTCGGCCTCTGATAATTGGCCTTTAACTCACCTTGATCGCCAATCTGCTGCCTGCGCTACACTCTTTGTCTCTGTCAGAAGGCTGTGGCTTCGAAGCACAACTCCAGAGACCTGTGCACACAATCTAGACAGACACTAGTGCGGTATAAAAGGGAGTATTGCCCTCTTATAGATGATGTCCTTGAGAATACATTTTAAAGGACCTGTCCTTTCAGATGCACTTAAAGACCCCATTTCAAGAAGAGCGGGGGGAGGGGGGTGGGGGTGTTCTCCTGGATCTTAGCCAATATCCATCTATCAACAAAATCACGAAATAGATTATCTGGGTATTTATCTTGTTGCCGCTTGCGAGACCTTGCTGTGCACCAATTGGCTGCATTACACCAGAGACAACACTTCAAAAATCTTTCATTGGCTGTGAAGCATTTTTGGACGCCCAGAGGTTGTGAAAGGCACTTTATAGAAACAGCAACATCAACTTGCATTTATGTAGTGCCTTTAACATGGTAAAACATCCCAAGCGCTTCAGAAGAGCATTATCAAACAAACTTTAACCCTGAGCAACAAAAGGGGATATGAGGACAGGTGACCAAAAGCTTGTTCAAACAAGTAGGTATTAGGGCATCTGAAAGGAGGAAAGAGGTAGAGACACTAAAGGGCACTATTTATTTCTCTTCTAACTTGAGGTGATGAATAATGTGGGTCATATATTGGTGCCGCATTGAAGGACGCTGACTCAATTGGGATTTTTTTTCTATAGGTTATTGGTACCAATAATCTAGGTAATCCTAGTGAACCCATAAACCAATGTGGAAAAACATGGGAGGGAAGTATGATGGGAGTGATTAACCAAGGTGTCATCAATCTACCTCTCACCTAAACCCCAAAGACTCCCTCTACATGTTAACCTTGCAGTGCTTTGCCTTTGCTCACGATGTACACGATACAACCTTGTGGGAATGCAGACAAGCTTGTGATGTGTAAATGATGCAAGTGTAAATTCACAGGGATTTTGTTAATTATTAATCAAATAGCGTATCTGAATAATCCTCACACTCCTGCATATCATTACGACTTTAAATCATTAGCGATTAACACTTCCGCCACCAGGTAGGCAGAAAGGTTTACCTCGCCAAAGAAAATAAACCCTATTTCTTGAGGGCAGCGAGTGGTACAACATGTCTAAACTACAATCCCGTTAACTCTGGAGTGCAGGTCCACTCCAACAGAGGCGAACAGGAGGAGTGTTCCAGAATCTGATCGCTCTTCAGTGCCTGAAGTAAAATTACTTCAGGCAGTTTTGATTTGATTCCCTAATGGGTAGGGATTCACAGTGAGAAACTGTTCCCAGATTTGATGCTAATCGGGTCTAATTTAGCAATCTCCGAGAGGCCATGAGGACAACAAGTGTGGGAAATGGATAATCTAGTCAAACCTCCTTACTGCAAACGCAGGGGGTCCACAGCAATGTTCTTCTTACTGAGGTATTGTTCTCACCAAGGTTTGTGCTCCTCTTTCCTGGATGTAATTCAGCTTCAGTCAGAATCAGATAACATGTACCTTATAATGACAGATCTATAATAATAAACGGTTGCAATGAGGTTCAAATGTCTCGACCCAGCGCAATTGGAGAAGGGGGAGCTTTGAGCATCTGGTTCGAGAGAGAGATTCTCATAGCAACACACGTGGGCTCTGAGTAGCATTTTATTTGCTCGCCTTTTCTACCTATCTCAGTTTTACCCCCTCCTCTCCTGAAAGAACCATCTTATGCCTCATTGTGATGCCACAGGTAACGGACACGAGAGCCTACCTCAGCCGAATGCTCAATTCTTGGCAGTGAGTTTTATAAGGGAATGCCAGCAGGCCAGTCAACTGCAGAGAGCATCACAGCTCAGCAGAATCCCATTCTAAGCACATGTTCACAGTGTACGGCAAGTGATCAGGGGTGGGAATCCCTGGCTGATTTTTCCACTCCATAGCCATGGGGTACTGAGGCCAATAATAGCACCCACTTTACTGCTGCCCTGGCTGAGATCAGATAACTTGGAACAGGTGTGGAGGGAATCAAATCTGGGAGCCTCCCAGTCAAACACTTAACACCATCAACGGGCAAAGAGCAGCAGCAAGTGGTCTCTTGCCTTGATGAGCATTTCTATGAAGGTGCATTTGGAACAAACAAAAGAAGTCACATCCAAAGCAGATTACAAGCCAGCAATTGGTCCATAAAACACCTTCACCATTTGCATATCATCGTCTGCTTGCAGTATAACAATGTCAGCTTTGTGAACTGCTGGTCAAAATCAAACTTCATAGTCTAGTCCGCAGCGACATTGTCACTGTGCAAGATGATACCAACAGGACTGGTTACGTAAAAGGGGTCATTAACTAATGGTGCCTGTATCCATGCTTCCATCAGTCTGCCATGTAAATTAACAAAATATACAGGAGGCAGCTTGTTTCCTGGTGCTCCACTGCCAGAAATACTTGCCATTATCACACTCTAACCTTGGATCTGAGGATATAGACAATCAATTGATGCCACATACCCCGAGTTAGTAAGAGGTTTAATTCCCCTCAGATGCTATTTTTAGTGTACTGGTTTGTGCACTTGCATTAAGGTCTTGCCTTTATCTGGGAGCATCTCATTACCTCTCTTTATACAATGTGTCAAAGCACATCAACTACAATGAATTACTCTGAAGTGCAGTGACTGTTGTTATGTAGGCAAACACAATAGCAATACAGCAATGAGATGCAGCTACTCTAAACGAGGAATTCTGGTCAGGACAGTTCTCTACTTTTTCGATCGGAGGATCCTTGACGGACAGGAGTGGTGGGGAATGGGCATGGGGGCGTCGGGTTTGTGTGCTGGGGAGGGTATTTAATATCTCATCCAAAGGGTGACATATCCCACAATGGAATATTCCCCGAGTCCTGCATTCAAGCATCAGCCCAGATGAAGTCCTGGCGTGGAGTTTCAACCCGCCTCCTCCTGATCTAAAGACACAGAGGGCAAATTTGACTTTGTGCAATCGTGTAAAACAGCTGACAGCAAACTGGCAGCCCGCTTATATCCCTTCGTTTTTACTGTCATAGGAAATATAAGTCATGCTTCACCTATACAAAGCCCTGGTTTGGCCACACCTGGAGCACTGTGAGCAGTTCTGGGCACCACACCTTAGCAATGGTATATTTGCCTTGGAGGGAGTGCAACGTAGGTTTACCAGAATGACACCTGGACTCCAAGGGTTAAATTATGAGGAGAGATTACACAAACTCGTGTTGTATTCCCTGGAAATTAGAAGGTTAAGGGGTGATTTGATCAAAGTTTTCAGGATATTAAAGGGAACTGATGAGATGAATACAGAAAAATTATTTCCGCTGATTTGGGAGTCTAGGACTAGGGACATAGTCTAATAATTAGAGCCAGGCCTTTCAGGAGTGAAATTAGGAAACACTTCTACACATAAAGGGTAGCAGAAGTTTGGAACTCTCTCTGCAAATGACCATTGATGTATGATCAGTTGATAGTTTTAAATCTCAGATTGATAGATTTTTAACCAATGGGATGTGGGTCAAAGGCGGGTTTATAGACTTAGGTCATAGACCAGCCATGACCTCATTGAATGGCGAAACATCCTCAAGGGGCTCCTGTCGAAATAGTGGACCGAGGAACAGCAATAAAAACAGAAAACACAAGAAAGACTCAGCAGGCCAGTCAGCAGCTGTGATGACACGCCGGTAGGGTTAAGGTTTCAGTTTGTCAACCTTTTATCAGAAGGACTGCAACAGAACAAGTTAAGGGTTCACACTATAATCTTTGCACAGAGTTTCCTTGAGGCTAATCGGTTAATAACGATGTTTAAAAAAAGGCAGGAATTTAAAGCAAATGCTTTGAACGGTCTGCTAAAAATATCCAAGGAAATTAAATCTTTTAATTGCTATCATATTTATCATCTAGTCACCTACGTCACACTAGCTTTGCCATTGAGATTCCTCTGATTGCACTGGTTCAGGAAGTCTCTTCAAATTGTGCTCATTTTCTTCGGCAAACAGGCCCTTGTAGTCACACTTAAAAAAATTATGCTGAATCATTACTTCACAGGCGTCAAACTAAATATTTTGCAATATGATTTTTTTAAAGTAATTTTCATAAATCAGCTCATTCCTTTGGAGGACTGCACTCCCCTATTAAAATGCTTATTTTTGGTGACAAACCCATTTTCAGATGATTAATAAAAAAAGAACACTCTTAAATACATCAAGGATTTATTTTTAATGCAGAAAAATAAGAAAGTAACAATTATATTCTATTACCCTGCCCAATTGCCTCTGATTCATTGAAGGTTTTGTGTTTGTGATTATGCAAAGGAATTTTAGCAGAAACTTGAAGTGTAACCTAACCAGTGCAATTTCCCAATTGCACACAAAGCAGAAACTCTACCCCAATGCTTTTTCAGGAAAGTTTTCAAAAACAAACGATGGGTTAGAATTTCCAAACTCATGCTGCCGGCACAGTGATTTGAGATCTGGGAACGTTTGTCGGGATATCGGGCACCGAGGTTAGCGAGTAGGCCTGGTCAATTACTTCACTGACACCCAGGCTGATATTCTGATTAATGTCCCAGCTTGGCTTATCTCTATGACGGGAGAGCAAACACATTAAATCTACCAACAAATTATAAAAAGTAGCCAATGCAAGGCAGTGAGTGTAAAACAAATAATTCAGTTGACATCTATAAACAGCAAGAGAACAGAAATGCTCCATTTAACTTCTGTTTCATTGCCAAACACCCATAATATTATAAAAGCAAAATACTGCGGATGCTGGAAATCTGAAATAAAAACAAGAAATGCTGGAACCACTCAGCAGATCTGGCAGCATCTGTGGAAAGAGAAGCAGAGTTAACGTTTTGGGTCAGTTCCGATGAAGGGTCACTGACCCGAAACGTTAACTCTGCTTCTCTTTCGACAGATGCTGCCAGACCTGCTGAGTGGATCCAGCATTTCTTGTTTTTAACCCATAATATTATATCGAGGTGCTAGTAGTGTTGGAATTTCATTCCAATCCCAATACCAGACAATTGCTTAAATGAGCCCTAAATACCAAATCAGTTGAGGAACATGATGACCAGCTAAGAATAGGTCATCAGGAATGTATGATTTTATAGGTCAGGCTGTTGGTCAGACTGCTGGCTGCAACAAGGAGCAGGTCCCTGCATTTTCATTTCTAGAAATCGGGACTCCATATTTCCCAGCACAGCCCACTAGCACGACTCACCCTCCCTAACTCCAACCTTCCGCAGCCCTTAAACATCCAAGATCACCGCGTTCCAATTCTAGCCTCTTGTGATTCTATTTTATTCAATGTATAGAGATCAATTTATAGAGAGAGGCGCAAATGTCTGAAGTAAGGTTAACTCAACAGCCTGGATTATATAGCAACTAAGAACATGTGGGTTACCCAGGGATCAGTATGTGGATCCCTGCTTTTCTTGATTAATATTAATGACCTAGACTTGGGTACACTTTCAAAATTTGCAGATGACACAAAACAGTGGAAGTATTGTGAACTATGAGAAGGATAGTGATAAACTTCAGAAAGAACATAGACAGGCTGGTAGAATGGGCAGACACATAGCAGATGAATTTAATGCAGAGAATTGTGAAGTGATTCATGTAAGTAAGAAGAACAAGGAGGTAATTAATAAAATAAAGGGGATGCAGGAGCAGAGGGACCTGGGGGTATATGTACACAAATCATTGAAGGTGGCAGAGAAGGTTGAGAAAGCGGTTAACAAAGTATATGGGATCCTGGGCTTTATAAATAGAGGCATAGAGTACAACAGAAAGGAAGTTATGATAAACCTGTTTAAGACATCGGTTCAGTCTCAACTGGAGTATTGTGTTCAGTTCTGGGCACTACACTGTAGGAAGGATGTGAAGGTGTTGGAGAGGGTACAGAAAAGATTCACGAGAATGTTTCCTGGGATGAGGACCTTCAGTGCATGGATAGATTGGAGAAGCTGGGACTGTTCTCCTTGGAGAACAGAAGAGGAGATTTGACAGAGATGCTCAAAATCATGAGGGTCGGGACAGAGTAGATAGAGACAAACTGTTCTCATTGGCAGAAGGATTGAGAACCAGAGGACACCTATTTAAGGGGATTGGCAAAAGAAGCAACGGCGACATGGGGAAAACCCTTTTATTATGCAGTGAGTGATTAGAATCTGGAATACACTGCCTGAGTATGTGATGGAAGTCAATTCAACCATGGCTTTCAAAAGGGAATTGGATAATTTTCTGAAAAGAAAAAATTTGCAGCGTAACAGGGAAAAGGCATGGGAGTGGAACGAAGTGAGCTGCTTGTGCAGAGAGTTGGTACGAACACAATGGGCCGAATAGTCTCCTATGCTGCAGCCATTCTCTGATTCTATATGGCCTTCAGGAAAGTTAGAGCTATTCACAATTCAATAAAACAAAATAATCATATTTTTCTGAGGTATTTCTCTAAGGAACCGGCGTTTCATTACCAGATATTCTGAAAACTAGTTTGCATCATGACAATTTTGAATTGTCGTAAAGAATCTTTTGTACGAATAGATAGGAAGGGATGCAAAAAGCACCCACAGCAAAAAAAATCCTATCTCAGTGCTGTCACCAGACCTATTCAGCATAATAGTTTCTTTGGCTGTTAATGGGATTGAAACTGGTGGAAATTGATTTACCCTCCATTATTGCCATTAGTATCAGTTTGCTCACAGCCAAAATATGGATACAAGGAGGAAAGCAGGACAAATACAGAAAAAAGAAAGTCTCATTAAGGGCTTGTTAACGACTGTGAAGGCCTCATTAAAGGTCCATGTCAGGACACATATTTTACAGCAGATTTAAACAAAAAAAAATGTGCCCTGAAATCCCACTCAGAATGAGTCAGTGAGGCACAGGAGAGGCAGGATCTGAATGAATCAGCACAATATTTCCAAAAGTAAATTGTACAGGCTGGGTCAAAACCCTGGTTCTTCCTCCCTATCAATGTGGGTGTGCCTTTCCTGCACAGCCTGCAGAGATTCAAGAAGGCAACTCACCACCACCTCCTCAAGGGCGATTAGAGATGGGCAATAAATACTAGTCTTGCCAGCAATACCCACATCTCATGAAAGAATAGAAAAAAGGCAATTTATTCACTCTACAAAATGGATGATGCAGCCATTGTTCACGAGAACCCAGCAGAGAAGGCAGCAGAAATTGCAGAGGATGCACCACTCAAAATAAAGCTACTCCAGCAGTCTTTCTTCTTCTTTGGCCTCCTTGTCTCGAGAGACAATGGGTAAGCACCTAGAGGTGGACAGCGGTTTATGGAGCAGCGCCTGGAGTGGCTATAAAGGCCAATACTAGAGTGCCAAACTCTTCCACAGGTGCTGCAGATGAAATTGGCTGTCGGGGCTGTTACATAGTTGGCTCTTTCCTTGCGCTTCAGTCTTTTTTCCCGCCAGCTACTAAGTCTCTTCGACTCACCACTCTTTAGCCCCACCTTTATGGCTGCCCGCCAGCTCTGGCGATCACTGGCAACTGACTCCCACGACTTGTGGTCAATGTCACAGGACTTCATGTCGTGCTTGCAGACGTCTTTAAAGCAGAGTCATGGATGGCCGGTGGGTCTGATACCAGTGAGGGGCTCGCTGTACAATGCGTCCCTGGGGATCCTGCCATCTTCCATTGGGCTCACATGGCCAAGCCATCTCAAGTGCCGCTGGCTCAGTAGGGTGTATATGCTGGGGATGTTGGCTGCCTCGAGGACTTCTGTGTTGGAGATACGGTCCTGCCACCTGATGCCAAGGGTTCTCCAGAGGCAGCGAAGATGGAATGAATTGAGACGTCGCTTTTGGCTGACATACGTTGTCCAGGCCTCGCTGCCATAGAGCAAGATACTGAGGACACAGGCTTGAAACACTCGGACTTTTGTGTTTTGTGTCAGTGCGCCATTTTCCCACACTCTCTTGGCCAGTCTGGACAGAGCAGCGGACGCCTTTCCCATGCACTTGTTGATTTCTGCATCAAGAGACAGGTTACTGGTGATAGTTGAGCCTAGGTAGGTGAACTCTTGAACCACTTCCAGAGCGTAGTCGCTGATATTGATGGATGGAGCATTTCTGACCTCCTGTCCTATGATGTTCGTTTTCTTGAGGCTGATGGTTAGGCCAAATTCGTTGCAGGCAGCCGCAACCCTGTCGATGAGTCTCTGCAGACACTCATCTGTGTGAGATGTTAATGCAGCATCGTCAGCAAAGAGGAGTTCCCTGATGACGACTTTCCGTACTTTGGTCTTCGCTCTAAGACGGGCAAGGTTGAACAACCTGCCATTTGATCTTGTGTGGAGGAAAATTCCTTCTTCTGAAGACTTGAACGCATGTGAGAGCAGCAGTGAGATGAAGATCCCAAACAGTGTAGGTGCGAGAACACAGCCCTGTTTCACGCCACTCAGGATAGGAAAGGGGTCTGATGAGGCACCATTATGCTGAATTGTGCTTTTCATATCGTCATGGAATGAGGTGATGATACTTAGTAGCTTTGGTGGGCATCCGATCTTTGCTAGTAGTCTGAAGAGACCACGTCTGCTGACGAGGTCAAAGGCTTTGGTGAGATCTATGAAAGCAACGTAGAGGGGCATCTGTTGTTGGCGGCATTTCTCCTGTAGCTTCAGCAGTGAATCTGTAGTTACACAGTAATGGTTTCAGATAGGGGAAGACCTTTATTTCATTTAGTCCACCTATCCATAGTATTCTCTTAGTGCATTTCTAATAACCTGGAATACCCATTTGTTGACAAAAACCTGTCTAATTTCTTCTTGAAACCCAAGAAAGTTTCTTCTTTTACCACTCCTGCTGGTAATCTGTTCCACATACTTATTGCCCTTTTACTAAAAAAATTCCTCTTGCATTTATTTTCTTTTGTTGCTCTTAATTTGGACACAACAGGAAGGTTCACTTCTATCTATGTCAGCTGTGGTCAGTTGGTAGCCCTCTTGCCTCTGATTCAGAAGATTCAGGCTGCAAGTCCCACTCCAAGACTTGAGTACAGAAGTCTAAGCTGATGCTCCAGTACGGTACTGAGAGAGTGCTGCACTGCCAGAGGTGTCGTCTTTTCGATGGAATGTTAAACTGAGGCCCTGCCTGTCTTCTCAGGCGGATGTGAAAGATCCCATGGCACTCATTTGAAGAGCAGGGGAGTTATATCTGGTGTCTTGGCCAATGTTAGACCCTCAATCAACATCACAAAAACAGATTATCTGATTATCACATAATCTGTTTGTGGGACCTTGCTGTGTACAAACTAGCTGCCGCATTTCCTACAATACAACAGTGACTACACTTCTAAAGTACTTCATTGGCTGTAAAGCACTTTGAGACATCCGGTGGTCATGAAAGGTGCTATATAAATGCAAGTCTTCCGTTTTTCCTTTAGTCTCCAGTTTGTCCAAACCTTTCATAATTTTATGCACTGCTATTATACCCTCTCAGTTTTCTCTCTTCAAGAGAGCCAGACTTTTCTCATATCACTCCCTTAAGTCCTGGGATCAACCTTGTTAAGTCTTTTGTATCTTTTTAAAAATAGGCAGACCTAAACTGCATGCAGTCCTACAGATGTCAACTCAATAGCACCAAAAGAGTGCTCCTCCGGATTTATGTGGACACCTCTTCCGCTGCATCACAACAGATGTGGCTAGCATGGCGCGATAAAGGCAAGCGAAAATATTGGGCAGAATTTTCATTCCCGAGTCCCAAAAGGATGAAATGCAGGTTGGGAACCTGGAAATGTCGGCAGTGGGACGCTGAGCAGGATTATAGAGGGGGCAGCCAATTAAGAGGCTGCCTCCGGGAGCCCCATCCAATTAAGGACGGCGGGCGGTTTCCCAAGTCTGGAGGGCCAAGAGGAGCACTAAAGGCTGTGGCCGACTGGCAGCCCCGCCTGGGGAGGTGGGCACTGCCGATGTAGGTGGGGCAGCGAGAGGACAACTCAAGAAGGAGGCGCCCCTCTGAAGACTTTTCAACGTATGACAATAAAATCTGGTCACAGCTGCCTGGCTATCAGTGTGGAAGGGGAATCCCTCCACAGGTTGGCCTGTCATCACAGCTGTGTCCCTCTGGCAATCGCCGCTGCGCTGGTGGGGATGGAGGGCTAATTAGATGAGGCATCGCAGGCCACTGCTCTGCCTCTAGGAGGTCAGCTCCATCCATCTGACGGGTTATGCCCTCAGTGGGGTCATATATGCCATTTGGAAAACTCCCAATCTCAAGTGATCAGTGCCCTCAATAGGTACTTTAATGGCCTAATTGGCTACTTGACGCTGGAGGGGAGTAGCTGTCTCCCCACCCCAGAAGCGGCCTCTCTCAAAATAGGACGGAGCTGGGAACATGTCCGTAGACTAGCGTTCCAGCCAGTAGCACAAAATTGCTGGCACGCCCACCTCTGGTCCCGCCTCCACACCTTTACAAAAGTTCAGTCCATCGTGACTGAGATGTGTGACCTCGCCGATAAAGATATGCAGAAACAGTAATACATAACATAGCTGGTGGCAGGGGAGGGCACCACAGCTTTCAACTGTTACACTGCAAGTGTACTTCCAGGGACTCTGAGGGAATATCAAAGGGACAAGTCACCAAGCCATCTATTCCTGCATTAAGCAGGTAACTAAAGTCATAAACCCACATATGTACAACTTGGCACAAAGCAACAACAGCTGAGGCACCATGAATTTTTACCATTAGTGGCTTCTCCAAGGTACAGAGAATCACCAATTATAACCAAGTAGCTATTCATGCTGCCTCTGGCAATGCTATGGCAACAGGAAGGATTATTATTTAATCAACAAGCAAATGGTAGGCAACCACTGCCAGAAAGTAATAAAAGACTTGCATGTATACAGAGCTTCTCACAACTTCAATGTCTTAATGTGCTTTACAGCCAATGAAGTACTTTTGAAGTGCAGTCACTGTTGCAGTGTAGGAAACACAGCAGCCAATTTGCAGCAAGATCCCACCAATAGCAATGTCATAATGACCAATTAGTCTGTCTTTGCAATGTTGGCTGAGAGATGAATATTGACCAGGACTTCAGCGAGAACTCTCCTGCTCTTCTTCAAAATACACAGGAACATAGGAGTGGGAGTAGGCCATTCAGCCCATTGAACCTGCTCCACCATTCAATATGATCATGGCTAATCATCCACTTCAATGCCTTTTTCCCACACTATCCCCATATCCCTTTATGTATTTCGTACTTAGAAATCTGTTAATCTCTGCTTTAAACATACCCAATGACTGAGCTTCCACAGCCCTCTGGGATAGAGCATTCCAAAGATTCTCAACCCTCTGAGCAAACTGCCAAGGGTTCTTTTTTAGCCACCTGAGAGGTGCACACGCTCTCAGTTTAACATCTCATCTGAAAGATGGCACCTCTGACTGGGTAGCACTGCTTCAGTATTGCATTGGGATGTCAGCCTGGATTTTGTGCTCAAGTCTTTGGAGAGGAACTTAAACCCACAACCTGCTGACTCAGAGGCGAGAGTGCCACCCAATAAGCCACAGCAGAAACCTCATTAACATTGCTGCATGTTTCCCAAGGAGTAGGCAATGCTGCCACTCCAAGACAATAATACATCACCTCGCTCTTTAAAGAAGGGAAGGAAATACAGATAGATAGAGGATTGGCTCCTCAGAGACATGACCGAAGCACAGAAACCAACTGCACCACTCCACATACCCTATAACCCAACAGAGAACAGGCACAACAAGGTACTGAGGGTAAACCACATCCTCACTAAGTGGACATTGGGGTGCTTCAGATGCTAGGGCTGCTTAGAGGAGGTGGGAGGCAACCTACAAGGGATCAAGGGATATGGGGAGAAAGCAGGAACAGGGCACTGAATTAGACGATCAGCCATGATCTTTTTGAATGGTGGAGCAGGGCCGAATGACCTACTCCTGCTCCTATTTTCTATGTTTCTATGTTACAATAAAACCCACAAGGAGGTCATAAATCAGTGTGCTGCATAATATCTTCATGGGCACAGTTCTCACTGCTGACGTCAATGAACAGCACCAGAAAGCCATGGACGCTCAGAAGGACAATGCAGTCAAGCATCAACTGGCATCAGGTAAGGAAGTGAAGCCCAGGGGACAGGTGCACCAAGGTATCGTTACCCTGACTTGAAGGCAGTACTGGTGAGCTCTTTTTTGGGCATTCTTCTTTTCTGTATGGCATACCTACAAAGGAGGAAGCTCGAGCTGCTTTACCCATGTAGCTGAATTGAATATGCTTCGCATTTGGACATCTCACTTTCATTGTGAGCAAGAAAATAAAAGCAGATCTCAAAATATATCTAAAGTAGCAACATGTTATGCCTGGCTTGGTATGTGTGGTATTTCAGTACACATGATCCCATGCTGGATGTGGTTTTTGTGTTCCAGCGCATTAACCCTTACTGTGGTTGATGTTTCTCTCCCTGTGCCCTTCTCTCTAAACGCTCTCTTATCTGAGGCACCAGAAGTGGGTGAATGTTCATTCAGGCAATTGGCCAGCTGCATGGGATTCACAAAACTCACTGCCCAAGGCAAGGGGAGCTTTTGCTTGAATCACATGAGGCTCAGTGCCTTTGGATGCAGTGCCTGCAATGACTGACCGCCTGCTGAAACTGGAGCTAACCAGATGCTCCTGCGCTGCTGCATGCATGGCCGCATGACCTCATGAGGCCCAATGATCTGTCCCAGTGCATGAATGTTGACAGCTACTTCTGAACCCCTCCCTTATGGTTTACCTCTACGTATCTGGCCATGAATCCTTGGTTCAGCCTATCCATATCTAGCTTGTTAGCCATGGTTATTAATTGTATAAAGTAAGCTGCTTTCTCAATATTATGCGTGTTGTAACGTGTGAAAGTAGGAACCATCAGGCTAGTTTCCTGAGAAAAAGGGCGAGGAGCAGGCAGCCCATCAGACCTCTGTCCTGCATCTGCTGCCCCTTATCATTCCCTAGTTCTTCTGTCCCATCATCACTAATAAGCTATGTTTTCTTAATCACATTAGTACCTAAATGTTGCAAGACACTGAAATCTAAGCTGGTACTTGATGGAAGTGTGCTTGGTGATGGTTATTGCTATGCTGACTGTTTCTAGGCGCTAAGGGCTACTTCCTTCTACAAAGAGATCAGAGAGGTGTGGCATATTTATCTATGTGGCAATTGCATAGTCAGCAGCCAGTGTAGATAGACACACTGATCTAACATACGGCGCACAACACAGACGATATGGTCAATATAGTACGGACCCCTTGGTTTATGCACCCATCACTTTCTCATCTCCAACATCTGCAATGGCCCCTCTTCCCATTACTGCAGTGGGTATCCCATCACAACCAGTTACTGCTGTTCACTGAGCGCGTCTGCCACCTTTTGCAGTCCTTGCCCTCTCAGTATGTGCAACTTATCCTATAAAAATTATCTTAATTAATGCAGAGTGAATTGCACTTTGAAATTAATCCATTTCTCAAGAGTCAATTGGAACCAGTCAATTTTAGATCCATACATATCTATCCTGAGAATATTAAGAGGGTCCTGGGGTAATCTGAAATTGTTTACTATTTCAGAATCAGTAACAAGTAGTTAATTAAATGTTCATATATGTCTGTCATGTCCCGATCTGTCTTTTAGTATAATAGCAATGTCGCCTTACCTTGCCAGTCTTCACCCTTTGTCATATACTCCCTGTGCCGGTCTGTAAATCAAATCTTTTGAATTCAGCAGCCAAACCAAGAGGAGAGTGTCATTTCTCACAAATGCATACTCTACAGCTGAACTTATTTTTACCATTTACACCAATTAGCGTGGCAGTTTATGTGAATGCCAAGTGATATCAGAATCATTATAAGGGCAGCTATATTTCAGCTACTTCCTCAAACAAATTCAGGTTTCACAAATCCAATGGGAGGATTACCACTAGCTGCTGCCATTTTGATTAGTGCACATTTAAATCTCGAGAAACCATATTGTCAGAAAACTGCACTACCTAAAGCAGCAAAATATATTTGAATATAATTACAGGCAAGGTAAAACTGCAAGATCAAAAGTTCCATTTGCAAATCCAAATTGCATTCCACACAAGCAATTGGTAAAAGCAATGAGGCAAGTAATGGAAAATGTAATATTAAATCTGTCTGCGTTTAAAAGTTCTGCTTCACCAATAATCCCGAGTTAATGAATTTGATGACTAAATACTGAATAATCCCATTGTCCTGAAGAATGAACTTGGATGTGTTAAAAGAGGATTCCGAGTGTTACTCCTAGAGAGGGTGAGCCAATGGGAATACAAGAAGCACAGCAATACTTTATGAATATACTGAGGAGTGCATCAAAAGTGAACCTGGATCCTGTACTATATTGTCAGTGTGCTATTGGTATAGAATGAGGAAAGTAGACTGTGGGTCGTAAGAGGAGTTTATTTACAGGGGTCTTCTCACTAAGGTATCTACATGAACACTGAACAGCACGAGGTACAGACCTGTGACATCATATCCTGTGATGATGCTTAAGGTCTATATACATAATCTATCCAGTGACAGCTTATCTACATTATACTACAGATCCAAGTCTGGATCTCTGTACTTGCTTTACTGGATATACATGCATTTTGACTAGCCATAAATGCATATTAATTAATTGGTATGTCTCCTGTAACAAAGAGCGATGCCTCAAATTTGATGATAGTGGACGAGACCCTGACCTTTTGCGCCTTGTCGCTGGGTCAAATGTAGCCCATTAATATGGCTGTTGGTTATAAGCCTTCTTCAGTCTAGGAAAGTCTCAATCCAATTGCTACCGAGCATTGACCCACAGCACATGACTCATGTCAATTTGGCATGAATTACCATAAATTTGGCCAACTCACTCGAGAGGGTGTGTGGATTTAATTTTTAAAAATGAAAATTTATGGGAAATTAAATATAATAAAGTGACAAAAACATCTTGCCAGCCACAGAATTATACAGAGAATAAGGCATTCTCACCAAGTGCCTGATTTGCATGACTTTGGACTTTACTGAGCCAAGTAAAAAATGGATTTCTCTGTTTCCTGCCAAACATAGATACTATATTCCATCTCTTCTCCTTGCAAACCTCTGCAGGTTTCAGTACGGTCCATTACACCCAAAGCTTTGATAGAGTTAATTTCACACTTTCCATTTACTTGCATCTTCCTTTCAGTTTACATGGCCTCGAGCCCCAGGATATGTTGCAAATTGTTCCTCGGAATGTATTTCCATCACTGAATTGAGCACTGAAGTGTGCTTAAGAATTGGTTAGTAGATTCTGCCTGTGTCATTGTAATGCAGAATGAGTTTGGACTCTCTCTCTCTCACACATGCTGCATTTGGGTAACAAAAGCAAGAGGACATTTAAAGGGAAGCTACTCAATTCATCCATTTTGGTTCATTCCATTGTCCCCAACCAACGCCCCCACCCCACCCACAGCATGTTGTTCCAACAAATACCTAAAGAGAGCTGCCAAAGAGTAGCGTGTGTGCACCATTTGAAACTGACAAGTCTCCTATCAGTGTGCTCAGTCAGTAGAGCTCGGTCAGCTGAGTCACAAGTTTGTGGTTTCAAGTCACACCCCAGGGATGCCAGCACATAATCCAAGCTGACACTTCAGTGCTGTACTGAGGGAGAGCGGCACTCTCAGAAGTGCTGTCCTTCGGATAAGATGTTAAACTGTTAGTCAGGGTAAAAGTTGTTGATATTGGGTCATTAACAAAGCTATCAAGCGGCACTTACTCACCAATAACTTGCTCACTGATGCTCAGTTTGGGTCCTGCCAAAACAACTCATCTCCAGACCTCACTACAGCTTTGTTCCAAACATGGACAAAAGAGCTGAATTTCAGAGGCAAGGTGAGAGTGATTGCCCTTGACATCAAGGCAGCATTTGACCGAGTGTGGCATTGAGGAGTAAAATCAAAGTCAATGGGAATCAGAGGGAAAACTCTCCACTGGCTGGAGTCATATGTAGCACAAAGGAAGATGTTTGTTGTTGTTGTTGGAGGCCAACCGTCTCAGCTCCAGGACATCAGTGCAGGAGTTTGCAGGCAGCGTCCAGAACCCAACCTCTTCAGCTGCTTCATCAATGACCATCCTTAGATCATAAGCTCAGTAATGGGAATGATTGCACAGTGTTCAGTTCCATTCGCAACTCCTCAGATAAAAAAAGTCTGTGCCCACAAGCAGGAAGATCCGACAACATTCAAGCTTGGTCTGATAAGTGGCAAGTAATATTTGCGCCATACAAGTGCCAGGAAATGTCCATCTCCAACAAGAGAGCCTAACCTAACCACCTCCCCTTTGACATTAGCATCATCGAACCCCTCACCATCAATCAGAAACGTAACTATTATGGCCACAAGAGCAGGTCTGATGTTGGGAATTTTGTCCTGACTCCCCAAAGCCTTTGCACCATCTACAAAGCACAAGTCAGGAATGTGATGAAATATTCTCCGCTTGCCTGGATGACTATAATTCCAGCAACACTCAGGAAACTCAAAACCATCCAGGACAAAGCAGCCTGCTTGATTGGCACCCCATCCACCACTCTGGCTGCAGTGTGCATCATCTACAAGATGCACTGCAGCAATTCACCAATGCTTCCTCAACAGCACTTCCCAAACCCAGCTAGAAAGATAAGAGCAGCAGCCACATGGGAAACCCATCACCTCTAAGTTCCCCTCAAAGTAACAGTAGTGACCATGCTTCAAAAGCACCTTTCGACATTTTGAGTACACAATAAGGTGCTATATAAATACAAATTCTGTCACTGAACTGTGAGCCGTCCAGCAGAAACAAAGTACTTTCTTTTCTGTAGTGCCTTCCATGCCCTTCAATTTACTCAAAAAGCTTCACAGCTGAAGAATTGCTATTACTTTGTGGACAGCCAAGTCCTGCACAGCAAGATCCCACAAACAGCAGATAAGATAAATGCCCATTCAATCTGCTTTTGGTAGCCTTAGCCAGGACACTGGGAAAACTCTCTCCATCTCTTCGAACATGGGATCTTTTATATTGGCCTGACCGAGCAGCGGGCCTGATTTAACAGCTCATCTGAAAAACTGCACCTCAAGTAGCTAAGTGTCAGTCTACTGTACCTGCGTAAGATGTGGGGTAAGGGTCGAACCCATGACCCGATTCAGGGCCAAGAATGCTACCAACTGAAACCATGCTGATCAACCAAGAGCAGCAAACAAGATGCATTGTGCTCTGACATTAGAGTGTACTGACTTGTATTATTTTTCCTATATTGCATTGGGACCAATATGCTAAATAAGTCTAGCAATACACTGTATAGCAGCCCTGTGCCTTTGTTTGTTAAATGAGCATTTCTATGCTATCAAGCATAAACATAGGAATAAGCAGCTGGATATTCCAGTTCTTTGGATGGCATGCTGTGTTCAAACATTCATTCTCCTTCGCCTGATGAGACTCCAACTCAGTGGGGGTGGGGTGTGTGGGACAAGATAAAGGTCTCCTCTTACTGACAGCTGTGAAGGGTCATGAATGAAATCACTTCCGCGGCTTTCTCCATGTAATCTCAGAGCATTTATAATCTTATTCCCTGTGGCTACAGCACTGGGGCACTGGAAGCCCCTGGAGTGCAACCCAAAGCACTAGCTCACTTTATTCTAATACTTACTCATGGCAAATGCCTTTTTTAAAACAAATCTATCCTCAGTTTAATGAATCCTGCAGCTGATCTTCCTGCGCTGACCCAAATCAGAACAAGGGATGGTTATTGGCGAACGCAATCAAATCAATCAGCATGAAATAATTGTAGACATGCAGTGGGATGGTTTGTATTTCGTATGATGACATAGGTGAGCCTTGGAAATTGGAATCTGATGAATGGGCGACTGTTATTAGGAACATTTATTTCACATGGAGTGTTTGCTCAGCCAGCCATTAATTGCACAGGCGATCGACAATGCTTGCTTTGTGGGGACTATTGGTTAAAGGGGTCATTTTTGATCTTTCTGACATACTCTAACACAAACTGCTGGCAGATCTGGCTCACACACATTGGGCTGGATTTTGTTCTCCCCCAGGTATTGGCTTCCGTGGTGGTGGGGCGGGGTGGGGGCCCTGAAGATGGCTCCGGATGAGGCCCGCCATGGACCTCAATGCCGGGACGGCCCGACCTGATCCTTCCAGCGGTGGCAAGGCTCCATGGCAGCCCCCTGCGGCTGGACAACGGGACCACAATTTAAATATTCAAATGAATAAAATTAATAAATTTAAATAGAACTACCTGCAATCTTCAGGGTGCGCCGTGATCTTGGGCGTGGCGGACAGCACTCCTGCGCCTTCGGATCCCCGCCCAGGGAAATGAGGTGCCAAACTGGTGGGGAGCAGCGAGGAGGTAAGTTTACCAGTGCGAGGAGAGGGAGGAACGGGGTCAAATACACGTAAAGGGTATGGGAGATGGTGGGAAGGGTTGAACCTTAGAATTAACTTTTACATCTGACCTTTCCCCCCAAAGTTTAAGTGTTTTGGGGGTGGGAAGGGCAAATAGTTATTGTAAATGTTATTGGAGGGGGGGGGGGGTGGCAAAGGGGCATTAGAAATATATTTAAGTGATTTTGGGGGTAGAACTTTAAAAATTTAAATTGGGTAGCAGTGCTGGCTGCCCTTTAAAAATGGCGCCACGCCTGCGCACAGGCAGCGGATGCCATTGTTGGGGACGGACTGTCTGCCCCCTCCACATGAGATTGGTGGCGGGCTCTGAAAATCCAGCCCATTATGTCACAAGATGGCAAGTTTTAAATTTCCAACCTTCGTCCAATCTTCAGATGCAAGTTACAAATATCTGGGAACAGAGGAATGCAAAAGCGAGCTGACCCAGACAGCTTGCACACTGCAACATCCATCCCAATCTCACTGCTGTGCTGCTATTTACACTGGGCATGTTGGCCCTACCCGGCCAAGAAAGCATAAAACATCCTATGGTTAATTCCTGATGGAAACAAAATACTTCATTCAATAACTTTTTTAAACCATTGACCTCGGTATGTTTCACTGTAGTTGAATCTCTTTTTGAAGGCGATTGTTTTCAGGATTTCTGGCTATGATACTCTAGCTATTCAGTCAGTGGTTCAATGGAATATTGGCTTATCCTCTATCGTAACAGCTGCACTGCTTCAATGTACCATGTGGCGTGGGTTCTGAACCATACAGAGTGAGACACAGGTTTGATGTCAGGTCTGTCCTGTGTTGAGATAGTATCAGTCGGCGAAATACTGGACAGCAGTGCAAATGACTTCAGTGTTCACATAGTAGTGAGGGGGTGTGGTGGCAATCAGCAGGAGTTCCAACTCCTCGGAACACAGGAACTTTCAGCCCTTTGAGCCTGTTCCGCTATTCAAATAGATCAATTCCATCTATTTGTCTTGGTTCTGTATCCTGTAATGCCCTTTCCCAACAGAAATCAGGCAACCTTGATCAACAATCGATAGCTCCCAATGGAAGATGTGCACACTCATGGGATGTCTTGAGATACCCCGCAATTGTTAGTCTCACTGTCTCAGTTCACACTAGAGATTGGTTGAACTGGGACTGGAAACACCGGAGGTCTGCCAGCACCCATGGAATTGCACCCAATGTGGATGTTCAGCTTCGGGACTGGAGGGGAAGTAGAGCAAATCAGAAGCAGAAAATAAAGGAAGATGATCACTTCAGGGTTGGAGTACTTCTAAATAGATCTCACATGGTGGAAAAAAAAAATCACACCCTGTATATCCCATCCACCATTATAACTCCCTCCCTAATAGCACTGTGGGTGTACCCGCACCAGATGGGCTGCAGCGGTTCAAGAAGGCAGCTCACCGCCACCCTCTCAAGGGCAGTTAGGGATGGACAACAAATGCTGGCCTTACCAGTGATGCCCACGTCTCATGAAATGAATTTTTTTTAAAAAGGCAGAAAGGAGCCCAGCATATTGCACGTGGTGGCTGAAGAAGGGGAACGTCCTAGTTTGTCACTCTTGGCATGGGACCTCAACCAGTGGGAGTGTACATCTGAAAATGGGGAGTGTTGCACGTAATCTTCTAAACATCTAAATTGCTGGGTAGAAAATTGTGTCTGAATTTCTGATATAATCTCTCAGAAGGTGCAGTTCTCCACAAAGGAACATGAAGTCAAAATAATTGCTCTGATAGTGTCCTCTAGCAAGCATTCACATCGTATTAGGTGTAGCATGATATAGTTAGGATCCAATAGCTTTATTACTGTTATATAAATGAGAGCCTTACAGCTAATCTGGGCCCTGTGTATTGTGAAAGATTCAAGCAAAATTGCATGCTCAAAGGATTAACAATGTATGTCAAGTGTCATCTTATTGCTTTAATACTGCAGTTACTGTGATAGCCCTAGTTAAGATTATTGAAATATTTTTCCTCCTTTTGAGGTCAGTTTTGGATTGCCCTCAACCCCTCAGTATGAGGAGATTAACTGCTCAGTATGGAAGATAAAAATATATCATTAGGGAAACAAGCCAGTAATTTAACCTACAGCTATCTTTGAGCAGTCATTTGCCTGGTAATCAAATCTCAATGGGTTTAAGGCAGCTGCTGTAATTCAGTAAGATCATCCCTCATTAGCATTACTCCTCATTAAGAAAAGCACTCACACAGTGAGACTAATCAATATTGCCATTATGGAACTACTCTGAATTACTGTATTTAACCTATTAGACTGGAGCTTTCCAAATTCCTTTCATCCTTGGGTCCAAGATGCTCCCATGGGGTCAGGAGGAGGTGATACAATGTAGACAATTAACCCTTCCAAGGCCTTGGGAGTTTGGAGGGATCTGTCAATACATAGGCCCTGATTTTCCTGAGGAGTTGCACCATTGTGCTGGCACAACTACATTGTAGTGTCCCTTGAGCAATGCAAGAGGAGGAGGAAAGTATGGAATAACTGGCTTATGACTTGCCATGGTTTCCTGGGACTTGCACCGTTCCTTGCCCAAAGCAGTTAGAAGGTAGTTTCTGCAGCTCTGGCCTGGTTAAAATTGGTTGCCATTTGCCAGATTAACCCGTTTTCATCTAGCCGCCACTTAAGAATAATGGTGCTGCTGGTCTGACAGCAGTGTGATTTATTATCAGTTCCTTTAAGTATATCTCCTCTGCTCACATTATCATAGTGTCAACTGTGAAATCATTAGCTTTCACAATCGAAAGTTTTGCATTTATATAGCACCGTTCACAACCACAGGACATCCCACAGCACTTTAGAGCCAGTGAAGTACTTTTGAAGTGTAGTCATTGTTGTAATGTAGGAAACACAGCAGCCAATTTGTGCACAGCAAGCTCCCACAAACTGCAATGCGATAACGATTAGATATCACTTTTAGTGATGTTGATTAAGAGATAAATACTGACCAGGACACCAGGGATATCTCCCCTGTTCTTCTTTGAAATAGTGCTGTGCATCAGAAGAGGCAAGGCAATTCTTTCTGCCAATGATTCAACATTACTTAGAAAATTGCTGGCAATTTAAAGGCAATGGCCTTTAGGTGAAGCTGAAATATTCCTCCAAAGCACTACTTCCACCATGTCGATCTCTTCTTGGTAGACCTCTCCGCCTCTCTTTCCTCCTTGAAGACGCTCTTTAAAGCCTATCGCTTTCATCAGACTTTTGGTCACCTGCCTTTGTGTCTCCTTATGTGGTACAATGTCAGGGTTTGTTTCATAATACTCCTGTGGAGAGCCTTAGGATATTTTACTACGTTAAAGTGCAAAATGCAAGTAGTTGTTCTTTGTGGAGTTTGAGTACAGAGATTCTGTGAGTTTGCTCAGCCTGTTTTTCTAGCCGTAAATTCAATATTTCTAGACCTAACTGCTATTGTGAAATCCTGTGCCTCAGTTGGTAGCACTATCATCTCTAAGTCAAGAAGATGGTGGGTTCAAGGTCCCCTCCAGGACCTAAGCATAAAAATTGAGGCTGACACTGCAGTGTAGTACTGAGGGAGTGCTGCATTGCAGGAGGTGCTGCCTTTCTGCTGAAATGATAAAGTGAAGGCCTGTCTGCCCCCTCTAGTAGATGTAAAGGTTTACGGAGGAAACTCCAGAGCTTAAGGTGTAGACAACTGAAGGCACAACTACCAATGGTGGAGTAAAGGAAGTCATGAGTGAAAGGGAAACAAGCTAACCTTGGGATTCCATTGTTTACCCACCAAACCTACTGAAAAGAGATCAGCCTGGTAGCAGAAGTGCCATATTTCAGCTTCACTTAATGGCTGGTGGCCTTAAATTGCTATCAAGTTTCTCAATAATGCTGAATCATTGGTGGAAAGAATTGCCTTGCCTCTTCTGATTTGTTGCCATGCTCACAGGAAAATATGGAGGAAATTATTCATGGAGAGATCAGCAGGCTCATTGGCTAAATCTACTACAGTGCATGTAGCCACTCCTCCTGATGCAGCAACATTTGGGCCTTATGGTATAGCTTTTAGGTTCCATTCTTTATGTTAGCTGTGGCTCAACGGTAGCACTCTTGCCTCCGAGTTAGAAGATCATCAGTTCAACTCCCATTCCTGAGACTTGACCGCACAATCTAAGCTCACAGTCCAATGCAGTACTGAGGGAGGGCTACACTGACAGAGGGCCCATCTGCACTCTCAGGTGGACATTAAAGATCCCATGGCACAATTTTGAAGAAGAGCAGGAGTTCTCCCTGTGTCCAATATGTATCCCTCAAGCAACATCACTAAAGCAGATGATCTAGTCATTTATCTCATTGCTGTTTGTGGGAGCTTGCTGTGCACAAACTGGCTGCCACATTTCCTACATTACAACAGTGACTACACTTCAAAATTGCTTCATTGGCTGTAAAGCACTTTGGCACGTCCTGAGATTGTGAAAGGTGCTATATAAATGCAAGTTCTTCCTTCTTCCTATAGCTGGTGGAAGCATCACACACAGGAAGTATTGTACAACATGGAGATATTTTTGCTGGAGGTACTAAATATAACTAGGGAAAAATGATGGTTATTTAATTTTGTCTGCTTTATGAGTTCCTAAGCAGTCATGAGACCACAGTGAGGCCCTTTTCCCTGCTACAAACGCCAAATAATGTGGATGCTGGAAATTTGAAACAAAACAGAACATGCTAGAAAGACTCAATGGGTCAGGCATCATATGTGGAGAAACAAAGTTAACATTTCAGGTCAATGACCTTTCAACGGATGCTTGTTAAACTAGTTTCATGTGCCCGGTTCCTGCCGACTTGCACAATGCACAGAGTGAATATCTAGATCAAAAAACAGGTTTATTTTCCCCATTAATCCAGTAAATATATAACAACTGGGGTCACTTTAGTGCAATTGTTTTTGTACTCTGCAGACAAGGACTGAAAAAATCACTTGGCCTCATGCCTTGTTTTCTCCTCTGCGTTCACATGAAATAAGCTTTTGCCCCACTACAATGCTTTTAACGCACTGACTAACGGCCATTACCACTATTATAAATGTTAATCTGTTAATTGGAGCATTTGTAGATTTCCTGTTGAACTGTTTTCAGCAGCAATTCAGTGAATACAAAAACACTGGCCCAGAAACGGCTGTAGGATGGCAGCACGCAGCGAGCCTCACCCTTCAGATCGTAATACTTCTGCAAATGCAAATTGATAACGTAAGGTCAATGGAGCATCTGTGACTTCCTGATCATCAGGTCCAAAGGTCTATCCCCTTCATCAATGAAATTTAAGGACAGAGAAAGGAACAGAGTGAATGAGTGAGAAGGAAGTAGGATGAACTTGAGTCAAATTAGATAAAGAGAAATAAAGAGAGGGAGAGAGAAAGTGGATGAGAGAGAAAAAATGACAGAAAGGAAAAGTAAGAAAATAACTTGAATTTTTTTCTAAAATAAAACTTTAGGAACAATCTACTACCAGCATTTTCTTTGTTCCCTTGCTGGATTTCCAAAGTTGTGATTTATGGTCCTGACAAGGAACTCATCACTAACAGGGAATGACTAACTATGACATGAATTAGCAGCCCCAAACACAACATACAATGAGGAGGCTCACGGCAAGATAGTTTTTTTTTTGGCGAGGACGAGGATGAACCGGCAGTAATCGTCCAGCAATCTGTGGCGGTACAGAACTCACTGCGTATCTTGTCCTCGCCGCACATTGCTGGGTTTATCGACACACGGATAATGGTGGGTGCTATTATTTCCTCAGCAATTTCTGAGCTGTTGACTGACTTTTGTATGACAGGAAGCTACAGTATCTGAAACTAGGGAGCTGTGACAGATGCTGCCCCTACTTTGATCGGACTTTGCATTCCAGCTGGCGCTGAAGAATTCAGCTGCGTCCCGTTAAGTGCCAAAACTTGGGTTGCCAACCCTCTAGGATTGTCCTGGAGTCTCTAGTAATTCAAAATTAATCTCCTGGACACCGCTGTGAAAAAAAATCACTGCGGGAGAAAAAGCAGAGGGGCAATTCAAAAAATGTTGTGTGCTTTTTTTCCCCATTTTCTTTGAAGATTTTTATTATGAAAATATTGAACATTGTGCTGCGAACGCTAGACTTTGTAGCATGATTATGTTTTAAAAATTGATTTTTAAAGTAGCGTAAAGATGGAGTCAGAAGAACCATGTGACCTCACATCAACTTTTCTTAAGGACAAGACAGGGACCTTGGTTACCAGGACAACAAAGAACCCAGATTAAAGCCTCTTTTGAAAAGCAGAAGACAAGGTTGTAACACCTGAAGGACAATGGGTTTCGCCCTCCCAGACTTTCAGATCGTAAATAAGGAGCCAGTGGCTCTGAAAATGTAAATGCAAGTTGCAATTGCTAACACCTGGAAACAAAGGAAAGCCCGGGTGACTCTGCTGTAGCCAGACATGTGGGCTCTGCATATTGAAAAAGCAAATGACTATAGACTTGTGATTTTTGGATAAATTACACAGGCTTGGAGAAGTCTGGAGTCTGTAAGGAAGACCAGGAGTCAAAGACCAGGGGTAGCAGCCTCGGAACAGAGAGAGAGAGAGAGAGAGAGAGAGAGAGAACACCGGCTCTCTGAGCACTCACATAGTGAAAGGCTGCAAAGACTTGAACCCAATGTGAAAGTTGAGGTTTGTGGAGAAGGAAAGACAAACAGAATCACCAGAGATCGTCTTATTCACAGATGTCCAGGTGGAAAGTGCTCGGAAGAAGTGAGCAGAGAGGACATTAACTTTGACAGTAACTGGGACATCTAACCCATTGCAACTGGAGGAGTTTGGAACTTTTGACTGCGAGGATAATTCTTCAATAAGAATTGTGTAACTTACAAATATGGTGTGGGGTTTTCAAGTTTTTTTTAATAAGTGAAGGAAAAATACCTACTCTAATTTGGAGTATTACCTACTTACAAAGTACCATTTTGTTAATGGTGATTTTTTAGTTTAGTTGTTATAATTAAAGTCTTAAAATGTGACATCTTGTTGTGTAACTGGGAAGTTCATATCTCATGATTTAAAGTTAATGGTCTCACTGAGGTCGTAACAATTGAAATTTTTTTTTTATTCTTTCATGGGATGTGGGTATCGCTGGCAAGGCCAACATCTGTTGCCCATCCCTAACTGCCCTTGACAATGGAGTGGCTTGCTCGGCCATTTCAGAGGGCAGTTAAGAGTCAACCACATTGCTGTGGGTCTGAAGTCACATGTAGGCCAGACCAGGTGGGGGCAGCAGATTTCCTTCCCTAAAGGACATTAGTGAACCAGATAGAAAACAGAGGCTGTTTGACCAGGCAGGGTGGTTGGAGGCAAGAGTTCACATGATGAAATCTCCAGGAAAACGCCAGGCGGAGTTGGCAACCTTGATCAAGGTGGAATAGTTATGTCACTAACTCTTTCCAAGCTGAACACAGTGTATCTGCGTCAAAACCAGCCAACAGGTCGAATGGAGTTTGCTGAGAATCTGTACACCAAATGACATTACGACACTTAACTGAGTCGATACCAGATCTTAGATGATCCATGGTGCAGAAATGTCTTTTTAAATCACTGAATTGTAATATCAGCAGTGCTACATCAATTAAAGCATATTACCACTCTCAGCAAGGCTGCATTGATTTGCCGTTTGGTTTTTCTGATTTAAAAATAAATCAATTGGGGATTGGATTCAAACGAAACTTTAGAGGCCCAACTGTTCATTGTCGAGTTACAACAGGACTATTAAATATCTTTTCTTTGTATTAATTGGCTATCAACCCTATGTTTTAAAGACTGTGGAAAGTGTTACTGAATCCAACCCACAAATTATAAAAGATTAGAAGTTTCCATTCTCCACAGGGTGCTTTAGAGACAGAGATATGTTCAATTCGTTCCATATGTTGCTCACAACCTCTTCATTAGCAGTCAGTCTTCATGATGACATTGTGAGTACAGTTTTATGAGGTTTTATGGGAATGTCGTTTTAAGGGGGAGGGAGAATCTTAAGAGCAATTCTTCAGAAACTTAAAAAAACAAAATTATTCGCTCAAAAGTGTTTGTACAAGATGAAATCTATTGAACATAAGACTTATATTTTATAGGATTTTCCAATGCCTTACTGTCACGAAGGGCTTCTAATGATCCAATGTGTTAAGAGCGAGCATGAGATTAGATGCAACCTAATATCACATCACAAATATTTTTCTTTCAAACATTTCTCATGAACAAAACGGTCAAAAATATTCCATTGTGTTATCACAGTATCGAGTTACGGCTTAATGACAGTCCAGAAGTAGCTAGCAAACTCTTAACGTGCTTGTGCAACATTCCTTTGCTATTTTAGCGCAGAGGGTTACCTGTTTGTTTTAAGTTGAGTTAACATTTATACTAAAATAACAGACAGAGGAACATCATGTTTCGGAGGTGAGCTTCCATGTACTGCTATTGCCAATGCTAATTTCTAAGCTTGTGGTACTGGAGAGACACCATCACTGAGATGCTTCTGACTATTGTCTGAAGTCTTTGGGCAGAATCTTCCCGGTCCTGCTGAGGCAGCTACGACAGTGGGACCGGGCGAAAGGTAGGATGATGGGAGGGCATCAGGTCAGCAGGCCAATGAGTTCCCGCCTCTGGCTGATCCTGCCAGAGGTGGGGTGGAAGTGGCAAGGGCTACCCACTCAGCAATGGCATGTAGTTAATTTGAATATGTAAGTGGCTATTTGTGAGCTGTTTGGGGATGCTGCTGGGATCTGCCTGACGGTGGATGGGGCACCCACTGTGGGTCAAACCTGGCAGGTACCTGGAGGCTGCTTGCTGGCAGCTGCATGGGGAGGCCCACAAGATCTCCTCTTCTCTCACTGGAGGCATAGGAATCAGCAGGCCACCGCTGCAGCACAGGTCATCCTGTTGAGGAGTTTCCCCTCCATTGTGGTGGTCTGGCAGCTGTGACCACAATTTATTTCAAAGAAGTGGAAACAGCTTCAGAGGGCACCTCAAGATGGAGCCCCCACACCCTTCCTACAGAGGCAACACCCGCCTCGGCTGGTGGGGCCTGCAGTCCTTCCCGTGCTACAGGCCCTGTGTTTGGGCCTACAGCCTCAGGAACCCACCCACCATCCTTAATGGGACGGCGGATGTGGAAGCAGCCAATTAGGAAGCCATCTCCCGTAAGATCGTGCGGGTGGGCACACTGCCCAGTAAGTACGGGTTCGGGACACAAACATTATTTTTTAAATGGGTGAGATTCCGCCCAGAATGTCACCTTTGGCTTTTAGCTTGAAATAAGCATTCTGAAGAAATATTACATCAACAGGGGAAGTAGGAACAATAAAAGACCTCTTGGCCCATTTGGCCAACACCCACATTTAAGGTCCATTTTTATGAGCAACTCGGGACTATTTTCGCCTCTCTCTTGTCAGCGACTCTGCCTGTTGAGTGATAACCAGATTGGGCGTGTCGGTGATGCCCTTTGCAGTCAAATGGCCTGCCGCTAATCGCAGTCGCTCAGGTGAGGTACTGTGGTGCTGCCTGTGCCTTGTCGGCTCTGTGTCTGATCACAAGTCAGAGGGAGCGGGGAGAAAAATCGAGAAAAGAAATTCCAATTTTATTCATATTTGTTTTTGGTTGCTATAAAACATACTTCTGTTGAAACGGCAAGAGCAGGTGGCACAATTGGGGGGAAACTGGCTGGGAGGAGAAATTGGCAGTCTAAGTGAGCAGAATTGATGTGCATCATTAAAATGAAGTATCTCAGGTTAACGACAGCATTTATTGGCATTTAATTCAGTCCCTCATGCTGCTGGGTTCACGCACTCCTCGGAGCCATCTCCCTTGATTATGTCACCAATGCTCGTTAGTTAAACAATATTACTTTAAATTAACTGAAAGAAAGCACACTGGAGTCAAACTGGATTAATTTTTTTGTAAAATGGTTCCTGATTGTGAGACTCCCTCTTTAAAGGTTAAATATGGAAAGTATGTGACAGAAGCAAAGATCGCTCATCAATGTCACTTCAAAAGTCAATCCTTTACATTGGGTTGCTCAACAATTTCAATTAGAGTATAGTCACTTCATTGTTTTACAATAGCACACAGGAACAGGAGGAGGCCATTTAGCCATTCTAGCTTGTTCTGCCATTCAATGAGGTCATGGCTGATCTGTGGCCTATACTCTATACACCCGCCTTTGTCCCATAACCCTTAATATCTTTGGATAACAAAGATCTATCAATCTCAGATTTAAAATTAACAATTGATCTTGCATCAATTGCCACTTGTGGAAGAGAGTTCCAAGCTTCTAGCCAATAACCTAGGCACGTGGGGAGAACTGGCTAAGGTATACTGGGCAAATAGGCTAACAGTGGGAAACCTTTAAAGGAGGGGAGAACTGGCTAAGGTATACTGGGCAAATAGGCTAACATGTATGGCTAATAGTGGGAAACCTTTAAAGGAACAATTCAAAATGTTCAACAAAAATACATTCCTTTGATACACAAAAACTCAACAAGAAACTCACTCAGGAAGTTAAGGATAGTATTAGATTAAAGGAAAAGGCTTACAATGTTGCAAAAAAAGAGTAGCAAGTCTGAAGATTGGGAGTGTTTTAGAAACCAAAGGGCCAACAAATAATTGATAAAAAAGGAAAAAAACAGAATGAGAGTAAACTAGCCAATAACATAAAAACAAACTGTAAGAGTTTTTATAAGTATATCAAAAGGAAGAAAATAGCTAAAGTAAACGTTGGTCCCTTGGAAGCAGAGACAGGAGACATTATCATGGGGAATGAGGAAAGAGCAGAGGCATTGAACAAATATTTTGTGTCTGTCTTCACAGTAGAAGACACAAGTTCCATACCAGAAATAGGCAGTAACCTAGGGGCTAAAAAGAGTGAGGAAATCAAAGAATTTCATATCAGCAGGGAAAAAGAAGTGTGAAGTGATGCACTTTGGTCGTATGAATAGACAAGCAGTATATTTTTTTTAAATGGTGTGCAGCTTCTAAAGTGTTGATGTTCAAAGTGACTTGGGTGTGCTTGTTCAAGGAACGCAGAAAATTAACATGCAGGTACAACAAGCAATTAGGAAGGCAAATAGCACGTTGGCCTTTATTGCAAGGGGACTGGAGTACAGGAATAAGGAAGTATTGCTACAACTGTACAGGGTTTTAGTGAGATCATGGGCTGGATTTTAAGGAGCCCTCAACGTTGGGATCAGTGGCGGGGGAGCCTGAAACTGGCCCCAGATGAGGCCCACCATGGATCTCGACGCCAGTAGGGCCAGGCCTGATATTACCAGCAGCGGCGAGGCCTCGTGGCGGCCTCCCTGCACTCAGCAACAGGACCGCCATTTAAATATTTAAGTAAAGTAAGTGAATGAATTAATCTGACGTCGTCTCCTGATGTCCCGTCGCAATCTTCAGCCTGGCGGCCGACACTGCCGTGCCTTCGGATCCCTGCCGGGGGAGGCCGGGGGGGGGGGTGGGGGTGGGGGGAGGGGGCAGGGGAGGTAAGTTTATCAGTGCGGGATGGGGGTGGGGGGGAGGGGAGAATGGGGTCAAATTAACGTCATGGGTGTAGGGGATAGTGGGATGGATTGTAGGTGAAAGTTTGTACAGTTGTGGGGGGACGGTCGGATGGTAAAGCTATCTCAGTACTAAATGATCGGTTCATTATGCTGAGACTGTGATCCCGTGTATTAGATTCCCCGACCAGCGGAAACTATCTCTCAGTGTCTACCCTATCCAGCTCCTTTAGAATCTTAGATGTTTCAATGAGATCACCTCTCATTCTTCGAAATGCCAGAGAATACAGGCCCAATTTACTTAGCCTCTCATCATAGGTTAATTCCCGCACCCCCTCCCCCCCCATCTACTCCCTATTTTGGGGGGGGGGGGGGTGGAGGGCAAATTAATTGTTATGGGGGGTGGGGGGGAGAGTGGCAAAAGAGATGTACTTATTTATTTTAATTCCATTTCGCTGTAAATATTTAAATTTCCCAGTGGGGCTGACAGCCCTTTAAAAATGGCGTAGTGCCTGTGCACAGGCAGCTGACGCCATTGCCAGGGACGGACCGCCCCGGCTATTTAAATGAGTCGGCACCCTTGTGGCTCTTTGCCGTGCGGCTCGCAGAGGCGGTCCACCATTTTTTCCGCCTGCTGCCGATTTCGGCAGTGGGCTTATAAAATTCAACCCTGCATCTGGAATAGTGTGTGCAGTTTTGGTTTCCACATTTAGGAAAGGATATATTTGCATTGGAGGCAGTGCAGCGAAGGTTCACTAGATTGGTCCCTGGGATGGGGGAGGATTGTCCTACGATGAGAGGCTAAGTACATTGGGCCTGTATTCTCTGGAGTTTCGAAGAATGAGAGGTGATCTCATTGAAACATCCAAGATTCTAAAGGGGCTGGATAGGGTGGACACCGAGATCGTTTCCGCTGGTCGGGGAATCTAATACACAGGGACACAGTCTCAGGATAAGGGGCCAATCATTTAGTACTGAGATAAGGAAAAATTACTTCACTCAAAGGCTTGTGAATCTTTGGAATTCTCTACCCCAGAGGGTTGTGGATGCTCCATCATTGAATACATTTGAGGCTGGGATAGACAAATTTTTGGTCTCAGGGAATCCAGGGGTATGGCGATCGGATGGGAAAGTGGAATTGAATCCTAAGATCAGCCATGATTGTTTTCAATGGCGGAGCAGACTCAATGAGCCATATGGTCTACTCCTGCTCCTATTTCTTGTGTTCTTGTGTTCTACTAGCCTTTGTGTATAGTCATGTTTCCCGATTTCACTGCTGAAAGGTCTAGTTCTGATTTTTCCATTGGCTGGGGGGATGTTTGTGGCAGGAGAGGTCAAAACATTCCGTATGGAGCCTGGAAAAGAATTCCAGCTCCTCCTTGTCCCACAAAGGAATATTTTAGACCAACTTAAAAGGCCTCTTCTGTTCTTAGACCAGCTGCACATCTGTGTCTTCTGGTGGAAAAGCAACAGTGGCTGATTTTCCCTCTCAGGCCCCAGTTAAAGAGCCTCAGGGTCCCATTAGTGTAATAGGCCCTGATTTGCATGAGTTTGAGATTTCCACCTGCCAGACCCAGCAGGTTCACATTGATCATGGTCAGGATCGGAGCAGGTTAACTAACCTGCCTATTGCTAACTACCCTCCCATCCAGATTCCACCGGGCAGGGAGGACCAGAAACTACTCCTATGTGGTCTTCTGTTATAGGTTAAATTGATTGCAATATGGCAGCCATGCCAACAAGCATCAGTAACCACAAGCCACAAAGCAAGCATCTTAACAGCTGCAAGTCTAGTCTAGAAAATGTTTTTCAATGGAACAATCCACCTCTGAAATGAGCTAAACAAGTAATTTGCTTTAAGCTAGTCCATCACTCCGACACAGTCCAATATCGATTCATTCTCAATGGTTAGCCTACTAACCATTAAAAGAAAGCACATAGAGCACCTTCTGTGCAATGTCAACATCGAATGCAGCTGAGGTACAATACGGAGACATTTTAATGTTAGTCTAATTTGGGAATTGTTCTCAATGTCCCTAACACTGACAACAGACTGTAAAGAAATGGTGGCCCCACTCTCCTTCTGCAGCACAATGAATCTTACTTATTGTCATCTCGTTTATCATTCCATCTCTCTTCCGAGACTCAAGTCTTTCTCTGGATTTCCCATTCAATTTTTATTTGGCAGTGACACCTTCTTGAAATAAAATTGTCAGTCCCACCTTTTGTCACTTTATTGCACGCAATTGTCTGCGTATTATAGATGCCAATTACCATCATTTTCTTGTCAAACGCGTCGAGATGGAAGCTTTGGCTGCTCTCTCGAAACGTGTCATGTAATCAAAATTTAATGCAAAACTGTAGAAGCAAGTCATTAGCTGATGTACAGGAATTATCCTGAACTCGTTTTCTTTCTCGGGAACTGCACAGTACCCACCTGCATTGTTTACTGCTTCTCTGACTTTTCTTACAACGTGGCAGCAGTGTGAATGAATATCAGTACTAACCTACTCTTGACATTATCGAAGAAAAAAAAAGAAAGCAAGAACTTGCATTTATATAGCACCTTTCATGGACTCAAGTTGTCCCAAAATGCTTTACAGACCATGAAGGACTTCTGAAGCTATGTTTCCTTACACTGACTATGCTACAAAAGTACTTCGTTGGCTATTAAGCACATTTGGGTGTCCTATAGTCATGAAAGGCGGAATATAAAAGCTATCTACCTGTCCTGCCACAAGGGCAACTGGGGTGGGTGATAAATGCTGGCCACGCCAGAGATGCCCATATCCCAAGAATGAATGAAAAAGAAGCAAAGAACATGGAATGCCAGATATAATGTCACAGGAGATGATACTATCTAGTCTGAATGAGAGCAAGCGCCCCCCCCCACCCCCACCACTTCACAAATTGTTACATAGGCAGGGTGCTTGGTGGATTGACAGTGAGAACAAGAGTTGCAGAAGCTTAATTACATGAACTCCTCTCCATTTAAGGTAATTTGTATTGTAAGATATTTCACAGAAAAACTTGCATTTATATAGCGCCTTTCGTAGTGCTTCTCCAAAGTGTGCCACAGCCAACTAATTATTTTTGAAGTACAGTCATTATTGTTATATTAGGATACCTTTAGGGCAATTTTCACGCAGCACAGACATGACCAACTAGCTAAAGAAAGCAAAACATTTGTGAAAAGTATATAGAACTTACAGTACAGAAACAGGCCATTCAGCCCATCCATGTGTTTATGCTCCACATGAGCCACCTCCCACTCTATTTACTTCATCTCACCCTAACAACATATCCTCCTGTTCTTTTCTTCCTCGTGCTTATCTAGATTTCAATGCATCTATGCTATTCGCCTCAACCACTCCACATGCTTGCGACTCTCTCATTCTCAGTAGACAAACCACTGGAGGGAGGACAGCCCATACCCATATTAGCTGTAGCCCAGAGCCTATAGAGGATAAGGGAAGAAAAGTGGGAAAAGAATTAAAATACATTTCCACCAATTATTCACATTAAGTGTCACCTTTACTAACACCAAAGGGGGAGCTGTTAAGGTTACTTTGAGAATGATGTTCAAGGATGTCGCATAGAAGAAAGTATAGAAATTGATATATTGCTAGCAAACGGAGAGAGTCTAGTACAGTAAATTAATGCTGGCAATGCTCCCCAATAGCCTCCAGCTAACTGCAGATAGGAATGTAAGATCTCCTCAGTATGCTGTGCCAAACTTGTCAGCCTATCCCCAGAGCTTTCGTGGCCTTGTTATGTAAACATACCACGCTCTTATCAAAACATAAAAAGGAAGAGCTGATTCCCACATGAAAGGATTGTTTCCCAGTGTTTGCCACCATTGTAGCAGTCGATGTGTTTAATAACTACAATCAAGAGTCCACAGGAACGGTGCCATCATTACTCAGTACAGTTCTGGCTGCCTGGAGTGGTCAGGTTGACGTCAGGGAGGTATTCATGACAGGTGACTGTTGCACACTTGACATCGAGTAATGAGGCTGTGGTTGATAATTATGTTCCTTTATATGGCCGAAAAGGTTTTTCAGAGACCGATTGATTTCCAGTGTGCTGATGGGTTGTCCTTAATGAGACAATCCAATCAATGAGTGATTTTTACTTCTGCTGTTACACCCAAGTGTCAATTCCACATGTCATGGCATTATTTGGGATATTGCGAACCTCCCAGATTTGCTCACAGCCGCCGGCCAAGTAGTTTTTGGCCCACTACATTTACACTTATTAAGAGGTGATACGATTGTATTGCTCGGTTAAGCGCGTGGGTACACTCCTTTATAACTTAAGAAATAGGAGCGGGTAGGTCATTTGGCCCCGCAAGCCTGTCCCGTCATTTGATAAGATCATGGCTGATCTGCCCCAGACCTCAACTCCTCATTCCTGCCAGCTCCTCATAGCCCTCAACTCCCCGATACTTCAAAAATCTATCTCCCTCCTCTTTAAATACTTTCGGTGATCTAGCCTCCACAACTCTCTGGAGTAGAGAATTCCAGACACTACCCTCTGACAGAAGAAATTCCTTCGCATCTCAGTTTTAAATGAGTGTCCCCTTACTCTGTAACTATGTCCCCTAGTTTGAGATTCCCCCACTAGAGGGAACATTTTCTCAACATCTACTCTGTCAAGCCCCCTCAGAATCTTGTACGTTTAACGAACAATAAACCACATAACATGGAGTGTATTATTCCAGCTGAGTTTAATGAGACCTGTTCCCTTAAGGTCACAAAGTCTAAGTGTAAATAGGCATATTCACAGGTCAATTGGAGGTCAATTGTTGATGGTTAAGGAAGTTTGCAAATTAGCAATTGCTTATAAATTTCCAACTCCGAGTCAAAATAAACCAGGATGAAAGATTTACTTATCTACCCTCCTATAAGATAAATATCTAATGCCTGTGTAGATTTCCCTTTGTTAACTCTCCATTATAAATTCATACGTAGAATGGAAACTACCTATGTAAACTTGTCACACTGTAGTTACACCTTTTTGCCTGTGGTGATGCTGTAACACCACTTGCTGTGCATCTCCCAGTATTAGAAAGAAACTCCGAAGTTCCAACAACTCCATTCCATGATTCCCTAGTTGCTCTCTGTTTTGCCAAGAGTATTGCTATAAAAATAAGACCAGAACTCATGAAATTAACAAAGGAGTTGAATTACATTTGCTCACCCTGTTCCAAGTACCCCTGCCCTCAACAACAGTAACTAGACTTTAAGCATACTTCATTGGCTGTAGAGCATTTTGGATGTCCTGAGGCTGAAAGGTATCATTTAAAAGCAAGTTCTCTTCTAAGTGCTTTTGAAGTGTAGTCAAGACTGTAATGTAGGGAAGCTCAGCAGCCATTTGTGGACAACAAGTTCCCACAAAAAGCAATGAACTGTTTTAGTGATGTTGGTTGAGGGATAAATATTGGCTGGAACGCCAGGGAGAACTTCCCTGCTCTTTCTCCAATAGTGCCTTGGGAACTTTTACATTCACCTGAGAGGGCAAATGGGACCTCGGATTAATGTTTCCTCTGATAGCGCTTCCAACAGTGTAGTACTCTCTCGGCATTGCATGAAGTGTCAGCCTAGATTATGCCCTTCAGCCTTTAGAGGGGGACTTGAACCCACAACCCTCTGACTCAGAGGTTACAGTGCTATTACTGAGTCAAATTCTAGTAGGACTAGGTTTAATAGCCTGATTGGTGATCTTTGATTCAATTCTTTATGTCATTATTTTCTTGCATGTCCTATGTGGGTGACATTACAGGAAGTTTAACATATTGTCATTCTTATTACTCTTCTAAATTATACTTTAAACAACTTCTCAGCAACGTTTCAGTGCATTAATCTTTTACACTCCGCTTATAGTGAGCTGCAGAGCGGTTGTGAATTTACAATAAAGTTCAAGTATCTGATGAAAGGGGAAAATGCCTTCCTCCAGCTCTGCTATTCATCACCTCACTCAGAGAAAAAAAATCCCGTAAAAATTTTATGAGGGATGTCAAAAATAACATTTGCAAACCACAGTTAAAACAAGTCATCAATGGGCACTCAAGCTCTCCACTCAAGCCCTTCACAGCCTTGTTGTGTAAAGGCCACAATCCCTTTTTGTGATGCCATGTTCCCAGAATATAAACATAGTGTAACTGCTTTTCAATTTGTTTCCTTGATGTTTTCCCAGTCTCCATGCTCTCAGTGTTTACGAGACTGAAAATGCAACAACAACAAAGACTATACGGTATGCGCTGCTCACAATATGGTCTGCTCTACATTGGGGAGACCAAACACAGGTTGGATGATCATTTTGCTGAAGATCTCCGTTCAGTCCACAAGCATGACCCTGAGCTTTCAGTCATTTGCTATTTAAATTCTCCGTCCCACTCTGGCCTCTTTGTCCATGTTCTCCTGTACTGTTCCAATGAAACTGAACAGAAAGTTCAGGAATGGCACCTCATATTTCGATTTGACACTTTATAGCCTTTTGGACTCAACACGGAGTTCAACAATTTCAGATCATAACCACTGTCCCATTTTTTCAGATAGCAGGTGCTGTTTCTGCTTTTGCCATTTACACCTCTTCTAGACCTATCCTTTCTTCCATTACTTGTCCCACCACCACCACCCACTTTTGCCTTGCACCATCAATTCTGTTTATCATTTAATCTGTCCTGCTTTCCATCCTTTTGTTCGTTCCTCTCCTCACCCCCTTTCCCTGTCTCCACATTTGCTTAAAACTGTTACATCTTTAGCTTTTACCAGTTCTGATGAAAGGTCATCAACCTGAAACGTTAACTGTTTTTCTCTCTCCACAGATGCTGCCTGGCCTGCTGAGTATTTCCAGCAGTTGCTGTATTTAGTTTACATTGGAGGGGTGGGCTTGTGGGCTTAATCACCTTTACCTACCATTTGAAATAACAGTCAAGGTACTGTGTGGCTTAATGTGGCTTAATCCAATTGTACCATAACATTTAGTGTTAAGAATCTGCATCAAAGCTGTGCTAATCAGAATAAATACAAGGCAATGGTTTCATTGCCTTGGCACTGATCGATCCCTTGGCACTGAGACCTTTCACCACTCCAGAAATGGCACCTCTGCAACCAGCACCACTTAATGAAAATGCTCATGGAATTTATCCAGTGAGTTGCAGAGTCACAGCAGAACAGGAAGATCTGATCTCCGGCGGATGTCCAGTCACCTGACCTCAGCTGAGTGGGTACAATCGACCTGGGAGGGAGGGCAAACCAGCCAGAGCTCCCACTCTTCACCCCAACAGAAGGGAGCATCTGAATGTGTCGGGCAAGAGTAGATTTAGGATTGGAGATGCCCCTCAAAGCCAAATAGCCTGCCGCCGCCACCACACATCAAGAACCACATTGTTATTGACTGGTTGGATAACATACTTGGGGAACCTTTCATCCTTATTCATCAGTGTGGGAGGGGGAAAGGGATAGACAAAAATGTAGCACAAACTATTGTCACTTTGGATTTCCAATGGAGGGTGCAAACACTCACACCATCCCAGACACTCTCTACACCCGTTCCCTCACCCCCACCGTCCCCCGTCCAAGACACTCTCTTCCTTTGTCCTCTGTTCCAAACACACTCTCCTCCTCCCACCAACACCCCCCACCCCCCACCCATCCCAGACACTCTCTGCACATCTCCTACCCAATCCGACACACTCTCCTTGCTGTAAATGCCCCACTTGCTCTGCAGACACCTTACCTGTTCTGTATCATGCACAAAAATGTCCCAATATGTCTTTCTAAAAATTCACTGTAACTGATTCCATGATTACCAAGTGCATCAGAGCAACTCTCCCACTTTGTCACAGATTATAGCCCTCTTTCTTCACGGGTACATGGGGTTTTTCCATGCTGGAGCTCCCTGTAGAATTAGGAACTTAACACAATGGGCAGGTCTCACTAATGCAGGAGTTTGGTTTAAAGGTATCTTTCCCTCTCCAATTTCAGACGCTGTTTAAAATCACTGATGTTATTCAGCGCTTTGCCACATCTGTTCAGTTGACAGTGGGTACCCCGTCAATCACTGGGAGAACCCGGCCAGCTCAGCTGTCTGCTGCATTAGGGTCAGCAAAGGAACGTAGAACGATAATCGCTGAATTTTAACACTGGTGAGCAGCAACCAAAATGTAAAGCTGCAACCCATTAGGGAATTAACTGGATCCAACATTTACTCATCTCATTTGTAGTTGAGGTACTGAACCGGAGTGAAAATTACACAATGAGGCAGAGTTTGACATTCTTTCCCTGCCACTTATTTTTCTCCCTCTTCTCCTCTCCTGAAGATGCTAACTTATGCTTCATAGATGTTGTGAGCCTGCACAGACACAATGAAATGGCCCCTTCCTCTGCTGTATCATTTGCTGTTTTCACTCGGTTGTCCCGAGATCTCACCCAAAGGGCCATTTTCCACATGTCAAACTATTAAATGAGTGGGGTAATCACTATGAAAGCTGAGATACCAAGCAGGCTTATCCATTGCATCTGTAAGGCTATTCCTGGCTGAAATTCCCAGCACCAAACCAGAAGTAAAATTGTACAGAGGACCCACCGAGACAGTGTGGCTCAGTTCCACATTTGGGTGATGCATTTACCCACTAATAACTGCTATTGTAGTGTTTAATGGTTTGATTGATCTGGGTTTGAGTCTGTCTACCGATCCATGTTCACCATGTTTGACTGTTTGATCCTAGTTGAAACTGAAACTAAAAAAGAGACAGGGCTAGAATGTTCTACTGAAACAGAGAATGTTCTGGGAAAGGCATTGTACTGAAATCTTGTAAATGCTGAGATATTTTAAAGTATTGTAAATCAACCAGTTGGTGACTTAATGCAGTGCAATATCTGCACTGCTCTGAGATAAATTAGATATATAACATATCCAGCAAAGCAGTGTAAACATAATAGCTGTCTGGGGAGGTAGAACAGTTGATAAAGACCCATTCAAATACTTTTGCATGCGATTTTTCTCAATTTTCACATTTGATTCCCTCCGTTCACATTTGGACTCAAATGTTCCCTAAAGCATTAGAAATAATAACACGTTCAAAGATGGCGTAGCAAAACGTGCTTTTAATACGGTCGTACCAAGTAGTGATTGTGTTACTGAACTAGTAATCCAGAGGCCTAGACTAACAATCCAGAGAACGTGACTTCAAATCCCATCATGGCAATCTGAGAATTTGAATTAAAGATTTAAAAAAAAAGGAAGCTTCTGAGAAGCAAAAGGGTTGCAAAATTACTGTCACAAAAAAAAATACAACTGATCACTATGCCCTTCAGAGAAGGAAAGCTGCCCTCCTTACCTGCTCCAACCTATATGTGACTCCAGTCCTGCACCAACATGGGTTGGCTCTTAAAAGCCTTCTGAAGTGACCTAGCAAACCACTCAATTGTAGCAAATCACTACAAAGAGGCCCTCCGCCACATTCTCAGGGAAACCAGGGACAGGCAATAAATGCTGAACACATTCCGACGTTGAATTAAAATAAAACAACATCACATGGGACAAGGGGGCCACAGACTAATAGAAGGCAAATTTAGGCCTGAAGTCAAAATAAAAACAGAAACAGGCCAGAATTTAGGCTTGACGTCACAAAATTCTTTCCTCTAAGCAGACCAGCATCTCACTTGCTGCCATGCCTGCTTTCACCTATCATAAGATGCACACCTACATTTTTCCTGTAAAGCAAGTCACTCACAGTGCACTCAATATAACCGAACTGCTCACAACACTGGTGAGCTATGCAACACCCATTTTTTTCCTGCAAACTCTCTGACACATGCACCCTCTTTAGAATAGAATATCTTAAGTAGATGATTGGCAGCCTCAGTGTTACAGCTGTAGCTTATGTGCCAGTTCCTAGATGTCGGTAAATTCTGTCTAATTCTGGGCTCTGCCTTGATTTCTTACCAAGCTGTGTGTTTTATTTTTGCACCCAAATTGGACTACAGCTTCTTAATTTGCACAAATGAGAAATTTCATTAACTTATTCATGACACGCTGCCAACTTGACCTCACTTTCTGCAGTCACTGCCATCCACTCTGCACAGTAATAATGACACCATCTGGAGTTTACCTGGGTCCAGAGATTGCACTGAAGAGTGAACCAATACTGTTTGTAGTGCTTAATAAGTTAATTGTGCAAAGGAATACTGAAGAATAAGGCCCACGGTACCATGTAGAAGATAAAATTTTCTTCATATTTTGTTAAAATAAACTCTCAATCATAGATTGATACAGTACAGAAGGAGGTCACTCAGCTCACTGTGCCTGTGCCAGCATTCTGAAAGAGCTATTCTCTCCCTTGCTCTATTCCCATAGCTCTGCAAATTTGTACTTCTGATTCGCTTTTGAAAATTATTACTGAATCTGCTTCCACCACCCTTTTATGCAGCACATTCCCGATCCAAAGTAAAAAAAATCTCATTGTCCCCCACCCTCCCTCCAGCTGTTTTGCCAAACTTAAATGCTCTGGTTACCGACCCTTCAGCCAGTGGAAATAATTTCTCGCTATCTACTCTATCAAAATCCCTCAGAATTTTGAACACCTCTATTAAATCTCCCCTTAATCTTTGCTGTTCTAATGAGAACAATCCCAGCTTCTCCAGTCTCCCCACATAACTGAATTCCCTCATCCAATCTGGTAAATTTCCTCTGCATCCTCTTCAAGTTGAAACAAAAAGGGGTAACTTTACAAGGTTGCGTTTCTGGCGCCGAACCTCACCAGGGCGCACACTGGGAACATGAAAGGAAAGGAAAATGTGGATTTAGACAGTGTTTTCATGTCTTCATAACAATCCAAGGCACAACACAGACAATAGATTATTTTTACAGTGTAGTCATTGATGTAATGTAGGTGAATGTAGCAGGCAATTTGCCCACAGCAAAGTCCCACATTCGGCAATGAGATAAATAACCACTGACCACCTCCAGGCGCGTATCCATTGTCTCTCGAGATAAGGAGGCCCAAAAGAAAGAAGAATAAATAACCAGTTAATCTGTTTCGGTGCCGTTACTTGAAGAATCAATGTTGACCAGGACACAAGGAGAATTCTTGCTCAAATAATGCCATGGGATCACATTCATCCACCTCAATAGGCAGATGGAGCTTAACGTCTCATACGCACCTCCAACAACCCAGCACTCCCTCAGTACTGCACAGAAATGTCAGCCTAGATTGTGTGCTCAAGTCCTGGTGTGCAGCTTGAATGCATAATCAGCTGAGAGGGCGTGAGTGCTACCGACGGAGCCAAACGCTGACACCAAATGGTCCCTCCTTCCACCGTTTTAAAATTAATGATACAAGTGAGCACTCCAGAATTCACAAATTCATTAAATTTCTCAAACTTTCAAAGCCTAAAATGATGAGAATGCAAAGTAACTCGATCAGGTTCTAAAAGAGAAAGACTAGTGTTTCAGGTGGGGTCCTTCATCCGACCTCAAACCCAAAACATCAATCTGCCTTTCTCTTCATTGCAAGGAAAAAAAGTGATCCTGCAAAAATAACCCAACTGCAATAGGTCTGCAGGCATCATAAAGAAATTGTCTTTCAGCGGCCATGTCCCTGAGTGTCACTATTGGCAAAGATAAACTGCAGCCATTTTCGGCACTTCATCTCAAGTTTGACATACACACGGCGCCCAACACAGACTATACCTGGATACATCCTTGACTTCCTGCAACACTCGCCCATGCACAGTTGCCCCACTCTTGCCAATATGCCATGCAACATAAAAGTGGCAGATTCAGCAGAAGAAGGCTGGCCCATATTCAATATTAGATAACCGAATTGCCTGCTTTATATTTTTATCACTCATGGCTTTTCTTTATATAAGTAATTAATTGTTTGGTGGACAGAATGCTCTAGAGCATCATTGTCTTGGGCACAATTTCGTGACTGGGAACTGAAAGAAAACATGTCTTGACTGATCCCTGTCCTCGGCACAATGCTGCAGATGTGTTCGAGTCCGTCCTCTCTAGTTAACTGGCTTGTTATTCTTAGATCTGATTGGTGGGTAGGCGGAGCAGGGGCAGGGGTGGAGGGAAGTAATCCATTTCACTGCATTTTCCCATTTTACAGACCTACAAGTGAAAATTATTGGTGCTAGCGGGTCCTTTTTGGCTTTACTTGTCAAGTGGGGGTGGGGCACAGTTTGTGGTTTGAAGCAGAGATCACACAGTGAACGGTCAGCAGACGTAACTGATCTGCTGGCGGTGATGCTCAGAACATTGTCTTTGGGCTAACTGATCAAAGGGACAGTAGACTCTGGTTACATAGAATTACATAGACTCTCCAGCACAGAAACAAGCCATTCAGCCCAATTGCTCTATGCTGGTGTGTATGCTCCACATGAGCCTCCTCCCAGCGCTCTTCATCTCACCCTATCAACATAACCTATTTCTGACCCCGCATGTGTTTATCTAGCTTCCCCTTGCATGCATCGATGCGATTCACCTCAACTAATCCATGTAGAGTAGGGGGTGATCGGGGCATAGTGATAATGTCACTAGACTAGTCATCCAGAGGCCCAGGCTAATGCCCTGGGGACATGGGTTCAAATACCACCATGGCAGCTGGTGGATTTTACACTCAATTAATTGATAAAAATCTGGAATTGAAAGCTAGTCTCAGTAATGGTGCCATGAAACTATCATTGATTGTTGTAAAAACCCATCTGGTTCACTAATGTCCTTTAGGGAGGGAAATCTGCTCTCCTTACCTAGTCCGGCCTACATGTGGCTCACGAACCACAGCAATGTGGTAGTCCCTTAACTGCCCTCTGAAATGGCCTAGCATGCCACTCAGTTGTCAAGGGTAATTATGGATGGGCAACAAATGCTGGCCTTGCCAGTGATGCCCACATCCCATGAAAGAATGAAACAAAATATGGTAGTGAGTCCTGCATTTTAACCACTCTCTGGGTAAAGAAGTTTCCCTAGAATTTCCTTTTGGATTTATTAGTGATGATCTGGTCCCTAATTCTGGTCTCCCCTGCAAGTGGAAACACCTCTGATTCTATGATCTGATTGGAACTCTACTACTTCACACCCATGAACATTCCCAAAGACCCCAAAGCCTCTAACTCTAACAACAGTTTAATTTATTTTAAAACTCCTTTTATATTAAAAAAAATTTCATTGAACATCCAACCACACTGTTAACCTCAAACAAACTGAGCCTGTGTTAAAGACTGCAACCTCAGGTAAGATAACCTTAATGTTAAACAGCTGCCTACAACAGTGCCTCAACGATTCTATTTGACGGGCCCCACGTACCATTTGCTCAGAATACCTTCCTCTTGGAATAAAATGAAGAGTTTTAATTGTTTTGATTGCTTGCCAAGTGCTATAAAGATTTATCGGACCCGATTCCAGACGTGCATGAGGCTTGCAAAAACCTTGAAAGTGACAGCATGTTTTAACTATAGTGGCTGTGGTGCCAGGTCTGAATATGATGCCCTCCCAGTAATTTAGGGGTTCCACCGCCTCTGGCAGTGCGCTGGGTAATGTGTTAAATTCCATTGTGGGCTATTTTAACACAGCTCTTGATCTGTTGAAAATAAATAGGTAAATAATTGCAGTCAAACAGACCAGTAGGATTTTTTTTATTTCTAGGATGTACACATTGTTGGCAAAGATATATTTATTGCCCAACCCTGGTTGACCTGACAGCTGAAGGCATCAACCGCATAATGAGGCCTGAAGTCATGTAGGAGCCAGAAGGGATAGGAGTGGCAGATTCCCTTCCCTCAGGAGCATTAGTGAACCAGTTGGATTTTTATAACAATCTGGCAGCTTTCGTGGCCTTTTTTTCCCCTCCTTTGCAAAACCACAATCTTGCCAGATTTGTTGAATTCAATTATCTCAATTTTCCGCAGCACTGTTGGAACTCTGGATTGCTAATCTACTACCACAACCACTGCACTCCTGTACCCTACCCGTTAACCACTGAAGTGTCTGATGAAATTAAGCATTCAGATGTTTTGGATGAATAGATCACACCTTTCTTTGAGGATATCTTACTGAATTTTCCTCCCTTGCTGGTCTCCTTATGGCACATTTTGTTTAGCTGAAAGGGTAGGTAGGAGTAAAATCTAGTCCTTGATCACAAATTAAGAAAAAGGCAAGTACCTTCAAGCAGGACAAGAAGATTGGAGTGAAAGGAAATATGGCATGACAGGTAATGATTCAATGAAGCTCAAGTTTATAGGGAGGGAAGACTTAAGGTGGTGAACTGAGTGTGCAATCGGAAATTCAATGTGGTCTTTTTTTAAATGAAGCAAAATGTTTACACAAATCTATCTATTATTAAAAGTCTCAGGACTTTGTGAATGCTCAGCAGCATGAGGTAGTACTGTATGTTCTATCACGGAAAGCCAGACAGTGTAAGGCATAACTGGAGCCTAATCTTTACACACTTTGTAAGCTTTTATTTACAGAGATACACATTACAAGCATGCACCTCCAAATGCAACTGCCACAGTTTCATTCTGATCCTATGTGTCGGAGCACAAGTTAAGCCCCTGTTAATGCCCATCACCTGAAGACAATTAAATACTCAATTACTGTACAATTAACACTGGGGAGTGTCTGCATCCTTACCTGCACTATGTCCTGCTCCCCCTTAACTCCCACCCTCACTGCTCCCCCAGAGCTTACAATTGAAAATTCATATTCTTGTGTTTGAATCACTCCATTGCCTCACCCCACCCCTCCCTATTTCTGTAATCTCATCCAGGCCTATAGCCTCACTCACAAACTCTCCACTCCTCCGATGGATCTTCACATCGCACACCACTGACAGTTGTGCCGAGGGCCCACTTTCTGGAATTCCCTCCCTAAAGCCCTCCAGCTACCTCCCTTCCTTTAAGACCCTCCTCAAGATCCACCACTTTGGGGCAGTCTCTCACAAGCTACATCTGCAGTGTAGATAGTGCCCTCATGCAGCTCAGAACTGGACAGAGACCAGGCTTGAAAAGGAAAAACAGTTTGAGTGAGGTTTAAAACTGGATTTAAAACTCTCCATTTTCTTAGCCATTAATTTGTTTTACTTATAAACCAAGGAGAGAAGGGAGGTAAAGGGTCTAAAGACGAGAGAATGGGGTCAGAAACTACACCTGCTCACACTTATTGTCACTGCGGCAGATGCAGACCTGAAGCTACAGAAAGGTCCCTTATTACCAACTTACCACACCTGTAAGAACAATGGATTAACCCAACAAGATGCGAGTATGTCTCATATATGAGCCTTTGAATATTAATCAAAAGGTCATCAATCTCTTCTTTCTTCATCCAGTCTTACTGTACATACTGAATAATTAGGAGACACTGGCTGAACTGTTGCTAACAGTGAAAGGGCAGAGGTCAGTGTGCAGGGCTTGGTGCCAAAACTCATTACTCAGAAGGGACCGTTAGAAAGTTGGAAGGTTCATCTTTCCTCCATTCCCTTAATAATCTCCTGCCTACTCTTTAAAAGATGCAGGCTCCTGCTGGAGGTGTGCTCCACAGGGACATGCTATGCCCCAGTATCTCATCCAGGTCACTGCTGATGACATGTGAGCCTGTACAATGCACATTGTGAGCTGGATTTTGTGCTGCATGCAGGGCTCCTGGCACCGTCCTGAAAAGGTGGGGAAACCCTGCCTCTGACTTTTCATGCTCCTCCCCCACTCACCCCACAACCCCCACCGACTAAGCAATCCTCTGGCCTTTTTGATTCAAATTTTTAGGAGGCAGGAACCCTGTCCCTTTAAAGACTTCAAAGGGATGGGGATCCCGCCTCCAAGAGCTGCCAGTCAATCAAAGGGTCAGCAGTATCCGCAGTGACACCGGGAGCGGGGGCCACTGCTCAGTACTGCAGAAGCCTCAGACACAGGCCCAACGCTGGAAGCCCAGAGCACAGGTAGGTGAAAGGGTCGCCGGGGCCAGTCCGTGAGGCCCCGGAGAGGTGATGTTCGGGGGAGGTGGTTGTTCAGTCCAGGGGAATGGGGTCCGGGGGAGGTGGGGGGGTAAAGCTGTTCCCAGTGGGGATCCTCCGTGGGCCACAAATTGCCCACAGAAGAGGAACCGCCCCTCTGCCCAAGTCTGCAAGGGGGGCACCTCGTTTTACAAGGCATCCTCACCACGCAGCAGAGGCCCTCCTGCAGTTGGTAATGTCCCAGTGGCGGTGGGGACTGTCCTTTAATTGGCCGTTAATAGGCCACTTGAAGGCCTCAATTGGCCTCTGGGCGGGAAGGCTGTCGTCGGCCTATCCCGCTCCTGGGAAGATCGGTGGGCAATGGGGAGGCAACCGGCCTCTGCCCCGCCACCCGTTTTGATACCCCCTGCCCCCCGACCCCTGAACCTACCTCGGGGATGGGGGGGCGGGGGTGCGGGTAGATGTAAAATCCCGGCCTGTTTCTTTCAATTAGTCTCAGGGCGACACTGGCAAGGCGGTGATTATTCTCCATCCCTAGTTGGCAACAGGTTGGCAGGTTACCTTCTTGAAGCACTGTAGCCCTGGTAGTGATGTTCTGTTAGCCAGCGCTGACTACTGCCAGCTTCATTCTGCCTCTTCAGCTGGATGTTAATGAGCCAACAGCACTGTTTGAAGAGAGAGAAGGTTCGGTCTCGCTCCCTGTCTGCCAGCTAACATTTCCCCTCACCCAGCATCTCTAAACATCGATCAACTGGTCTCTCATCTCACTGTTGTTTGTGGGATCTTGCTGTATGCAAAATGGCTGCCACTTTCACCTACAAAACAACAGTCACTGCACTTCATTCATACTCATGTCAGCCCTGGCTCAGCAGGGAGCTGACTTGCCTCTGAGTCAGATGGTTGTGAGCACAAATAGCCAAGCTGACACTCCAGGGCAGTGCTGAGGGAGTGCTACACTGTTGGAGGGGATGTTAAACCAAGACCAATCTACTCTCTCAGGTTTACCCAAAAGAGTTGACCTAAAAGATCCCAAGGCATTATTTTGAAGAAGAGCAGGGGAGTTATCCCAGGTGGCCTGGCCAACATTTATCCCTCAATCAACATCATAAATGATTACCTGGTCATTACCACATTGCTGTTTGTGGGAGCTTGCTGTGCACAAATTGGCTGCCGTCTTTCCTACAATACGACAGTGACTACACTTCAAAAGTACTTCATTGACTGTGATGCGCTGTGGGACGTCTAGCGGTCAGGAAAGACGCTATATAAATGCAAGTTTTTTTTTTCTCTTTTTAACATTTCCCTTCACCCAGCACCTCCAAAAATAGATCAACCTGTCATTCATGTCATTGATGTTTGTGGGATCTTGCTATGCGCAGACCAGCTGCCACTTTCACCTGCATAATGATGGTGATTACACTTCACTGATGCTTGTGGGATTTTGCTGTGTGCAAAATGGCTGCCTATATTTGTCGACATAACAATAATGGCCATACCACATTGCACAGTAAGCACTTTGGGAGGTGATAAGGTGTCATATAAGTACACATTCTTCCTTTCCCACCGTCTCTCACTCAACAAAAAAGCCCGCAGTGTCTTCCTTGTCCTTGACCTGCACGGGACGCACTTATTGAAATCCATAACTTAATATACTTTCACAGGTTTGAAATATTTTCTGCAACTATTGTATTGCAATAAATACTCCTTCAAAAGCCATTACTCGATCGCTTTTGCAGCAGAAGACGGCCGATCTGCTAATACTCCTGCAGCCTGAGTACACAGGGATCAAAGATCAGCTGATTTAGAACAGATGAAATTGATTTGAAATTGACAGGCAGGTCAGAGGGAAAAAGGGAAATGGCAGCTTTAATTACCCACTGCTAAATGGATTGAGGTTTGTGTTGCTGGGGCTCTTCTGCCTAAAAGGGGAACTCAGATGGTGTCCTGGCACGATTCAAATATCCTGGGCAAAGGCGGCAGCAATCCTTTTTACAATCAGCACTGGAATTCACACTAAGAGTGGCAAGGAGATGGAGCAGGGCTCGGTTTGATTGCACGGTGCACTCACACATGGTCAATCCATGCTTACACACTAAATGGATCCAGAACACAAATACCAGAATTTCAGTATGCATGCCTCAGGGGCCTCACGTGCACATCACCCCATTCCCATTATAATTAATACAAGATAACCATTCCATTCCTTCAAAATTCCCAGTTTGGGAATAGTCCCAAGTATTCAGACAATCAAGAGAGGGAAATGCAAGTTGAACTGGCATTCGTGTAACGCCTTTCACATCCTGAGGACATCCCATTCTCAAACACATCACAGCCAAAGAATCACTTTTAAAGCGCAGTCACTGTTATGTAGGCAACCGCGGTGGCCAATTTGTGCACAGCAAGGACCCACAAGTAGCAAATGAAGCAAATGCTCCAATAGATTATTTTGGGGTGTTCTGGTTGGTATGGAGTGTTGGCCCTGACATTGGGAGAGCTCCCTGGAGCTACTCGGGGGAAGTCAAGAAGCAGTCCCTCCAGTAAACTACTCAAAGTGACAAATTATGGGTCAACACAATGACTAGAAGAGTTGACTTAAAACCTGGGGGCAATGAAAGGAATTTGGGGAGGGGGATCCCAATAGTTTTAACCACCCACCCCACCCCCCTCAATCCCTACAAACATCACCAAAACCAAGTCAATTGGCCATTTATAGAATTCTAAAATGGTTACAGCACAGGAGGCCATTCGGCCCAGCTCTCTGCAAGAGCAACTCACCTAGTCCCATTCTCTGCCTTTTCCCCACAGCCCTGCAAATGTTTTCTCTTCAGATAATTATCCAATACTCTTTTGAAGGTCTCGGTTGAATCTGCCTCCATCATACACTCAGGCAGTGCATTCCAGATCCTAATCACTCACTGCGTAAAAAAGTTTTCCTCATGTCACCATTGCTTCTTTTGCCAATCGCCTTAAATCGGTGTCCTCTGGTTCTGGATCCTTCCACCAATGGAACAGTTTCTTCTTATCTACTTTGTCCGGACCCCTCATGATTTTGAACACCTCTATCAAATTTCCTCTTAATCTTCTCTTCTCCAAGGAGAACAGCCCCAGCTTCTCCAACCTATCCACATAACTGAAGTTCCTCATCCCTGGAACCATTCACATCAATCTTTTCTGCATCCTCTCTCATGCCTTAACATGACTCTCCCATCTGAATTTCCCCTCTCCCTGCTCCCTTTTCACCTCCCTCAAATTCCACCCCCACCCCTCCGCTCCACCCACAGATTTATCTTTTTGCTGGACCTTATTGTTCATAAATTGACTACTGCAGTTGCTTACAAAATAATAGTGGCTACACTTCAAAGTAATTCAAGTAGCATTTTGGGGTGTTCTGAGGACACAAAAGGTGCCACGCAAATGCAAGTTCTTTCTTCGTCTCCCCTTCTCTATGGAATGAGTTGACTCTCACTGGTGCCTGGTTTCACAGGCAGTAATTCTACATGCAAAACTCAAAGAGGCCTCTCAGACTGTAGCAAACATCACAGTCAATCTTGATCCTGTCCTCACCTACAGCAATAAAGGAACTGCAGAGGAAAAGGAGACCATGGTCCATCTATTCTGCTTTCTACCATCCTGAAAATCACATGATACAGCAGTAATGGAACTGTTGACTAATCACAGCAATCAACTTCTAAAAATTAGTCTACAACAGACTCAGACAAAAGGGGTTGAATTTTCCCCGCCCCATGGTGATGGGATTGGAGGCTGGGGGTGTTGCCAGGAAAATAGAGGGGTAACTGGGTCAGGATGACTCCCTGATGCATTTCCTCATCTGGCAGAACTTCCCAGGGGCGGGCGGGGAACCAAGTCGGCAGTCCACTCCAACGAGGCGGACAACCAATTCCGCCACTTAAAGGCCCAATTGGGGGCCATTTTCCAAGGGGCCACCGGAGCCAGAGGCTCCAATAAATGCGCCGCCATTGAAAAAGGCCGTCGTTGCGGCCAAAACCAGTCCTGTGCAGGGGCTCCCCCTTCTATGGGCCTCTTCAATGTAACATTTGCAGAAGGCATCGGACATATATCGTTAACTCCTTTTCTCTCTCCACGGATGCTGGCAGACCTACTGAGTTTTTCCAGGATTTTCTATTTTTATTGGCAGCAGTGAATCTGGATTGCAGCTTCAGGTCTCAGTGCCAGTTCGTTTTTGCTATTATACAAGAGCCAATGACTCACTGATTGGACACCATTGCAAGCAGCACTGACTGTCTCTCGTACTCTTATGCCAAATGATAATCTCAGAATTTTAACTGGATGTCTAAACCCATCCATTACAAAAGCTTCTAACCACTACAGATGGCAAAGGCACAGATGAGGGTTTCAGCTATAAGTTTTAACAAGAGTCTTGAAGGTGCGGAGAGAAGCAGAGAGGGGGAGGTTTTAACAAGGGAGTTCCAGAGTGTAGGGGCTGAATGATGAAAGAAATACTTTACAATTTGTTTTACAGTAATTAATTTGCGATTATGACACAGGATCTAATGGAATGCTGAATTAATATGGTGTGAGCATGATGGCCGGAATTTTACATTGGGCGACAGGCCCCGTCCTCCGGCCGAAAGGTCAGGAGGCAAGCCCCCTCCGCCGAGCCTGGGGTTTTACGCTCCCCAGGCCCTTAATTGGTCTTGGGAGGGACTGCTACCCCCTTAAAGCAGGATGCCCCGCCTAATGGAGCTGCTGGCCAATCAGTGGGCTGGCAGCTCTTAATCCCAACAGCACCTCCAGGAGCAGTGGCCACTGCTGGGACTGCACTCAGCCAACAGAAGCAAGAGGGACGGCGGCCCCGGAAACAAGGTAAATTTTTGGGGCCTCGTTGGGGACAATTGACCGGGTCCCAGCGAGGGAAGGGAGGATGTGGGGGGGTCAGTCGGGCTGTTGTGGGGGGAGTGTTATCCAGTGGGGACGGTTAGGCCATGGCAGGGGGCTCTCCTTGGGGCATAGGGTGTCCGATCAGGAGGGACCCCCCCCACCCCCCAAACCCCCAGTCCGCAGGAAGGCAGCCAGGTTTTACCTCGTGGTGTTCTGCGTGCCTTTGCTGCCACTGGTAAAAAAACAACAGCGGTGGGAGAAGGTCCTTCAGTGGCAATTAATTGGCCAGTTAAGGGCCTTGATTGGCCTGGAGTGGGTGGGCTGTTTCTCGCCACCACCACCCCACGTAAAATTACAGGGGGGGCAGGGGGGGAAAGGCACTGGGAACAGCACCCACTGCCTCCCACTCAATGTTACGGCAGCCCCCACCCCCACCCCCGCCACCAGCCCACTCGTGTGGGGGGCCATAAATTTCAGCTAATGTTACAGCTATTACTGAGACATGGCTGAAAGAAAGCAGGAATAGCAGTTCAACATTACTGGTTATGGGGTTTTCAGATGAGACAGAGACGGGGATAAAGAAGCGGGGGTTGGGGTCGCAAAATTGATTAAAGAAACAATTATAGCTATAAAAGGAGGGATATGATATGATAGAAGGATCATCAAATGAGGGCAAATGGGTTGAACTGAAGAACAAAAAAGGGGCAATCACACTACTGGGAGTGTACTATAAACCCACAATCAGTCAGTGGGAGATGGAAGAGTAAATCTCTGAGAAGTGCAAAAACAATAGGGCAGTAATAGTGGGGGATTTCAACTACCCCAATATTAACTGGGATAGAATTACTGTGAAAAGTACAGAGGGAGCAGAATTCTTAAAATGCATTCAGGAGAATGTTTTTAGTCAGTACATAGCAAAGCCCACAAAAAACAAGCAGTTCTGGATTGAGTTTTAACAAATGTAGACTGGGCAGACGAAAGGGTTATCATTTGGGGAATAGTTTGGTGGAAGTAATCATAATTCAGTTAGATTTAGGCTAGTTATGGAAAAGGACAAAGATAGACCAAGAATAAAGTTCTCAATTGGGGAAAAGTTAATTTTACTAAACTGAGATGTGATTTATCTGAAGTGGACTGGAAACAACTACTTGAAGGTAGTGCCAGATCAGTGGGAAGCATTCAAGGAAGAGATAGTGAGGGTTCAGAGCAAGTATGTTCCCTTAATGAAAAAGGGTGAGACTAACAAATCCAGAGCTCCTTGGATATCAAGGGGCTTAAAAGAGAGGATAAAGAAAAAAAGGGTAGCTTATGACAGATACCGAGGGCTCAATAATGCAGAAAATCTAGAGGAGAGTAAAAAGCGTAGGAGTGAAATTAAAAAGGAAATTAGGAAAGAAAAGAGAGGGCATAAAATATATTGGCAAGTCAAATCAAGGAAAACCCAAAGTTTTTTATGAAAACATAAAGAACAAGAGGAGAATTAAAGAAAGCGTAGGGCCTCGTGGGACCACAAGAGTAACCTGTGTGTGGAGGCAGAGGACGTTGGTATGGTTCTTAATGAATAGTTTCCTTCTGTTTTCACAAAAGAGAGGGACAATACAGACATTTCAACCAAGGAGGAGAATGTGAAATATTAGATGAAGTTAACATAATGAGAGAGGACACATGAAGGGGTTTTACATCTTTGAAAGCAGATAAATTTCCAGACCCAGATGAAATGTATCCTAGATTGTTAAGGGAAGCAAGAGAAGAAATAGCGAGGCGCTGACCATCATTTCCAGTCCTCTTTGGCTACAGGTGTGGTGTCAGAGGACAGCTAATATTGTACCATTGTTTAGAAAGGGAGAAAGGGATAGACCGAGTAATTACACGCCAGTCAGCCTAACCTCAGTAGTGGAAAAATTCTTGGAAAAAATTCCAATGGGCAGGATAAATCTTCATTTAGAAAGACACGTATTAATCAAAGACAACACAGTTTTGTTAAGGGAAGGTCGTGTCTGACTAACATGATTGAATTTTCTGAGGAGGTAACAAGGAGGATCAATGAGGGTACCTCATTTGATGTAGTCTATTTAGATTTTAGCACAGCTTTTGACAAGGTCCCACCATGGTAGACTGGTCACGAAAGTAAAAACCCATGGGATCCAAGGCAAAGTGACAAGTTTGAATCTAAAATTGTTTCAGAGACAGGAAGCAAAGGATAATGTTCGATTTGTGTTTTTGTGACTGGAAGGCTGTTTCCAGCAGGGTTCCGCAGGGCTCAATACTCGGTCCCTTGCTTTGTGTGATATACATCAATGATTGGACTTGAATGTTGTGGGTATGATTAAGAAGTTTGTAAGTGACACAAAAATTGGCTGTGTGGTTGGTAATGAAGAAGAAAACTGTAGACTGCAGGAAGATATCAATGGACTAGTCAGGTGGGTGGAACAGTGACAAATGGAGTTCAATCCATAGAAGTGTGAGGTAATGCATCTGGGGAAGGCTAACAAGGCAAGGAAATACACAGTAAATAGGATATTGAGAAGTATAGAGGAACAGAGGGACCTTGGAGTGCATGTCAACAGATCCCTGAATGGACAGGCAGATAATGTGGTCAAGAGGACATATGGAATGCTTGCCTTTACTAGCCGAGGCACGAATATAAGAGCAGGGAGGTTATGTTGGAACAGTATAAAACACTGGTTAGGCCATAGCTGGAGTAGTGCATGCACTTCTGGTCACTGCACTATAGGAAGGTGATTGCACCAGAGAGGATACAGAGGAGATTTATGAGGATGTTGCCTGGTCTACAGTATTTTATACAATATACAGGAAAGAGTGGATAGGCTCAGGTTGTTTTACTTGGAACAGAGGAGGCTGAGGGGAGACCTAATTGAAGTGTATAAAATTATCAGGAGTCTAGAAAGAGTGAATAAGAAGGCCCTATTCCCCTTGGTTGATGGGTCCATAACCAGGAGGCATTGATTTAGGGTAAGAGGTAAGGCTGAAGCATTTGCAACAATCTTCGGCCAGAAGTGCCGAGTTGATGATTCATCTCGGCCTCCTTCTGAAGTCCCCAGCATCACAGATGCCAGACTTCAGCCGATTCGATTCACTCCGCGTGATATCAAGAAACGACTGAAGGCACTGGATACTGCAAAAGCTATGGGCCCTGACAACATTCCGGCAATAGTACTGAAGACCTGTGCTCCAGAACTTACCGCGCCCCTAGCCAAGCTGTTCCAGTACAGCTACAACACTGGCATCTACCCTGTAATGTGGAATATTGCACAGGTATGTCCTGTACACAAAAAGCAGGACAAGTCCAATTACCGCCCCATCAGCCTACTCTCAATCATCAGTAAGGTGATGGAAGGTGCCATTAACAGTGCCATCAAGCGGCACTTGCTTAGCAATAACCTGCTAAGTGACGCTCAGTTTGGGTTCTGCCAGGGCCACTCAGCTCCTGACCTCATTACAGCCTTGGTTCAAACATAGACAAAAGAGCTGAACTCAAAAGGTGAGGTGAGAGTGACTGCCCTTGACATCAGGGCAGCATTTGACCGAGTATGGCATCAAGGAGCCCTAGCAAAACTGAGCTCAATGGGAATCAGGGGGGAAACCCTCCGCTGGCTGGAGTCATACCTAGCGCAAAGGAAGATGGTTGTGGTTGTTGGAGGTCAATCATCTGAGCTCCAGGACATCACTGCAGGAGTTCCTCAGGGTAGTGTCCTAGGCCTAACCATCTTCAGCTGCTTCATCAATGACCTTCCTTCAATCATAAGGTCAGAAGTGGGGATGTTCGCTGATGATTGCACAATGTTCAGCACCATTCGTGACTCCTCAGATACTGAAGCAGTCCGTGTAGAAATGCAGCAAGACCTGGACAATATCCAGGCTTGGGCTGATAAGTGGCAAGTAACATTTGCGCCACACAAGTGCCAGGCAATGACCATCTCCAACAAGAGAGAACCTAGCCATCTCCCCTTGACATTCAACGGCATTACCATCACTGAATCCCCCACTATCAACATCCTAGGGGCTACCATTGACCAGAAACTGAACTGGAGTAGCCATATAAATACCGTGGCTACAAGAGCAGGTCAGAGGCTAGGAATCCTGAGGCGAGTAACTCACCTCCTGACTCACCAAAGCCTGTCCGCACAAGTCAGGATTATGATGGTATACTCTCCACTTGCCTGGATGGGTGCAGCTCCAACAACACTCAAGAAGTTCGACACCATCCAGGACAAAGCAGCCCACTTGATTGACACCCCATCTACAAACATTCACTCCCTCCACCACCGACGCACAGTGGCAGCAGTGTGTACCATCTACAAGATGCACTGCAGCAATGCACCAAGGCTCCTTAGACAGCACCTTCCAAACCCGTGACCTCTACCAACTAGAAGGACAAGGGCAGCAAATACATGGGAACACCACCACCTGCAAGTTCCCCTCCAAGTCACACACCATCCTGACTTGGAACTATATCGCCGTTCCTTCACTGTCACTGGGTCAAAATCCTGGAACTCCCTTCCCAACAGCACTGTGGGTGTACCTACCCCAAATGGACTGCAGCGGTTCAAGAAGGCAGCTCACCACCACCTTCTCAAGGGCAATTAGGGATGGGCAGTAAATGCTGGCCTGGGCAGTGACGCCCACATCCCATGAATGAATTTTAAAAAAAGGTAGGAGGTTTAGAGTGGAATTTGAGGGGAAATGTTTTCACCCAGAGGGTGGTGGTCATCTGGAAATCACTGCCTGAAAGGGCGGTAGAGGCAGAAACCCTCATAACATTTAAAAAGTACTTGGAGATGCACGTGAAGTGCCGTAACCTACAACGCTGCAGACAGAGAACTGGAAAGTGGGATTAAGCTGGATGGCCAGCACAGACATGATGAGCCAAATGGCCTCCTTCCATGCTGCAAATTTCTATGATTCTACACCCAATATGTAGTTATAAAATATTCTCAGACAGGGTAAAATCTCTAGTTAAAGCATTGCTTCTGGTTTCTGATTAATTATAAAAGATTTTTTTTTCATATACTCGCCTATCCTGCAATCATTCACCCCTTGATTCCTCCTTGTTGAAGGCTCATATCAACCTCTGGTACCTCTTTCCATGAACCTCGACAACGCGTGATGGCAGGTTATTTGTCTACAGGGAATACTCAATCATAAGCCTAATCTATTCCTCATCACATACACTTCCAGTACTGGCCTCAGCAGGTTTTTCAGGAGAGGTGACACAGTCTGAGATTCCTCTTCTCTATCTCAGGAGCACCAAGGCCAATTGCAGAACCTCGCCTTCTCCTGCTAATGGTAAAATCTGAGTAGAAAACAGTGAAATTACTCTTTAAATTGCACACAGAAGCCAAGACCAAATTTAATGTTCAGGTGAAGCAGGGTTAGAGGGCGTGCGATAATTGGACCAAGGCTGCAGACGTAATTCCATCCTCATTATAAAGTCCTACATTTGGTCCTTATATTTATTTAACATACTTTGATTTTTATACTATTGGCAGTTCAGTAGCAAAAATTACAACAGTTGAGGAAGCAAAGAAGTAGAGTTAATTGGAACAGTAGTACAGCCCAGAGTGATGGAAGAAGCAAAATAGAGGGTCACAGCACCATCATTAGCAGGAGGATGTTACTACATTGTGGCAACTTTTATGGAGGCAATTGCCATTATAAATGTGGGCACAGGGATTTATAAAAGGGAAACGATGCAGAAACATAACAGAAAGTAAAAGTTTTAGACAGCAAGTGCATTACTTGTAGTATATTATAGATATATGATCAGAATGCCAATTAGACCATAGTGGCTGATATTGCAAAACTGTTGTTGTGAACCAGGAATACAAACTGTCCCACTTTATCCACACCCTGATATTATTGTCACTCAGCATGCTTACTGTATATACAGGAACATAGGAACAAGAGGAGGCCATTTAGCCCCTGTAGTCTCTTCTGTCATTCAATATGATCATGGCTGATCTGTGACCTAACTCCATATATCCAGCTTTGTCCCATATCCTTTAATTCCTTTGGCTAACTAAAATCTATCAATCTCAAATTTAAAATTAACAATTGATTTGGCATCAATTGCTGTTTGCAGACGAGAGTTCCAAACTTCTACCACTATTTGTGTGAAGAAGTGTTTCCTAATTTCACTCTTGAAAGGTCTGACTCTAGTTTTTTGACTATGCCCCTAGTCCTCGACTGCCAAACTAGTGGAAATAATTTCCCTCTATCTACTCATCTATTCCCCTTCATTCCTTGAAAACTTCGATCAAATCACTTCTTAACCTTCTAAATTCCAGGGTATTCAACCTTAGTTTGTGTAATCTGTCCTCGCAACTTAACCCTTGCTGCAATAGGAGCTGCTCTACCGTGGTGTTGCAGTGTGAAGCACAGTGATGCTGTTTGGTTGGTAAGGTGAAGCTGTGCTTAACCATTCCTGTCCCTTTATGGCCAATGTTCGGGTACACCCTGTAGGGGAAAAGTGCTCTGGATTAGCATATCCTGAGGTGAGTTAGGAATTTTGAGAGAACTTTTTCGGGATTGGCAGCCTTTTTATTAATTTCTCACTCTTGCCCCGGGGCAAAGGCTAAATCATTTTTTAAAAACTGATTTCATTTCTCTTTCTCACTACTTTTAAGACTTTGAAGTGTGACAGACAGCAGATGCAAGATATGTGTTGTGTAATAAAAATATAAGAACATGAGTAATTGGAGCTGAAGTAGGAATTTGGCCCTTCAAGCCTGCTTTGACATTCAATAAGATTATGGCTATGAACTCTACCTTCCTGCACTATCCCCATACCCCTTAAACAAAAACCTATTGACCTATGTCTTGAATATACACAATGGCTGAGCATCCACAGCTCTCTGGGGTACAGAATCCCAAAGACTCACAACCATTTGAGTGAAGAAATTGCTCCTCATCTCAGTCCTAAATGGCCAACCCCTTATTCTGAGAATGTGACTCCGTGTCCTCCATTCCCCAGCCAGAGGAAGAATTTTCTCAGCATTTACCCTGTCAAAGTGCTTAAGAATTTTATGTTTCAATTACATCACCTCTCATTCTTCTAAACTCCAGGGAACATACACACACACTATATAGTTGATGCACACATACTCTGGTATGACATTTATCACCAAAAACTGATCCCCATAACCTGAATGTTAAACTGTGATTCCCCTCAACAAACTCAAGTTTAAATTGGCAAAAGCTCATTGCAACACTGGATGTTTTTCACAGCATGCAATTTGATGCAAATGCAGCAATTACCCATAGATTAACAATCGGTGACAGCAATTTCTACCAGTGGCAGCGAGTAAGTGGAGTGGGGGAGGGGTGAAGGGGGGAGTTGGGAGAGTCATGACCCCACTCCAATATCTTTGAGATCGACCAACATGGCTTTGGAGGCCCACCTGCATTTTTCTCCTGGGCCCAATACATCACCCACCTTCAGCCTTATGTCCATTCTGTTTCCAGCAGTCTAGGTATGTCATTTCTTCCCCCAGATCCCAGCTGGGGCCCCTTCCTTCCAACCAAACCACGAGTTCGACTCTACCAACCCTCGAAATTTTCTTTGTTGCGTGCAGCCTGTTTATTTCAATTTGTGGTACCTTTAAATATTTTCACGCAGTATCTTAAAGGGGACAGCTTGTTAGCAGCCTGCGCAGTACCTTCACGACTGCACACACGCTGCTTAGAGGGAGCAATGCCACCCACCATGTCGGCCTAGCCTAGCTCCACCATTCGCTGCAATCGCTGCAGCTGAGCAGATTTGGGCAGCCGCATCCTTTCATTCCCTCGTCGACCAGTTCCTGCCATGCAGACATGCCCGAGAGCAGTCATGTAAGGGTTAACAAATCACCTGCTCCCAAATGGCTTAAGCACACCTCAGTCCCATTGAACTGTGCATTATGCAAGAGCCAGTGACTGATCTAAATACCGGTCACGATTAGCGTTTGCACTCTTTTTAGAAACCAACTTCGTTGCAGTCTAAGGTCACATTCTCCCTGCACAGAAGCAAGGGATGTATTGCGCCCATTAATGTAAAAATCAATTGATGTAGCATACAGTCACACAGCTGTGAAAGCCATGAATTTTTACTTCAAATGTCCCTAATTGGAGGCACCTCTTGATATCTGAATGAAAGATGAAAGCAGTTAACTTAGCGGAAGTGATCTTAATAATATGCAGCTCTTGTGATGCCTTACCATCAGATGGGGATTTTGACTGACGGTGGGATTTGAGTCAGAGAATTTCCAACTGCAATAAAATATTAATCGCAGAATTTTGCATTTCACCCTCTAATTAGCCCTGCCACAGGCTGAGCGTTGCCCTCTGGGTCCTAGTGCAGGGTCTGCTCTGAATAAAGTAATAAGGTATTGAAAGCTTGAAATGGTCTTCAAGCCTAGTGTCAGCAACTTAGTGAGAATGTGCTGTTCCCTCCAATATATTGGCAAAACGGTGTTTAATTTCTGCCTATCCTCTCCTCTTTTCCTCCATGACTCCATAGGTGGCATCCTGCTCAAGTGCCCAGTCTTCAGATACAAGCCTAGATTGTGAATAAGGGCATACTATTCAACCCTGGGAAGCATCGAGCCCGACCCCCGTTCTCGTACTTAATAGCAGATGTAACAAGACAAACACTGATGAACAGTGTTGGCTCAGTAGTTCTGCTCTTGCCACCGAGCCAGAATGTTGTAGGTTCAAGCCCCCTGTTACACACTTGAACACACAATCCCAGCTGCCACCTCAGTGCAGTAGCAAGGGAGTGCTGCACTTTTGCAGGTCCTATCTTTTGGAGGGCTAAATTGTGGCGAGTCGAAGAGACTTAGTAGTTGGCAGGAAAAAAGACAGAGGCGCAAGGGGAGAGCCAACTGTGCAACAGCCCCAACAAACAAATTTCTCTGCAGCACCTGTGGAAGAGCCTGTCACTCCAGAATTGGCCTTTATAGCCACTCCAGGCGCTGCTTCACAAACCACTGACCACCTCCAGGCGCGTATCCATTGTCTCTCGAGATAAGGAGGCCCAAAAGAAAAAAAAGAAAGAAATCTTTTGGAGGACACATCATGTTGAGGCCCCGTCAGCCCTCTCAGGTAGACAATAAAGATCCCTTGGCACTATTTCGAAAAAGAAAAGGGGAATGTTTTCCCAGTGTCTCTCAATCAACATCACCAATGTGCTTCACAGCCAATGAATTACATTGTGCAATGATTGGTCTGTGGGTTAACTCAGCACCCATTTCACAGACAGCAAGATCCCATATCTTTGGCTATATAAATGTAAGTTGTTGTTGGAGGAATGTTGGGCAGGACAACATATTAAAAATGTCTCAAGGTGCTTCACAGGAGCATTATCAGACAAAATTTGACACTGATCCATTTAAGGAGAAATTAAGAAAGATGATCAAAAGCTTGGTCAAAGAGTAGGTGTTGAGAAATGTCTTAAAGGAGGAGAGAGAGAGAGAGACAGAGAAAGAGTTGGAGAGGTTTACGGAGGGCATCAGAGCTTAAGGTGTAAGCAGCTGAAGGCACGGCCGCCAGTCGTGGAAGGATTAAAATCGGTGAAGTACAAGAGAACACAATTGAAGAAGCGCAGAGATCCTGGAGGGTTTTAGAGCTGGAGGAGGTTATGGGGATAGGGAGGGGTGAGGCCAGGGAGGGATTTGAAAAGCAGGTTGAGAATTTTAAAACCAAGGTGTTGCCAGACCAGGAGCCAATGCAGATCAGCGGGCACAGGGCGATGGGTGAATGTGACTTGGTGTGATTTAGGACACAGGCAACAGACAACTCCCTACACTTTCTCAAATAGTGCCCAAGAATCTTTAATAGCCAGGTTACCGAGCCATGCATTCCCTGCATTGGGGCACCATGTCCGGGAGAGTTTAATCCAGAGCAACAACGATTTGTAATTTTTAAAACACTTGGGGATGCGGCAGGTTCAGTTTTCTCCATTCAGGACAAATTGAATCTTCGGGACCACGCTGCTGAGCATTACAGCTGTGGACAGAAGCAACCGATTGAATGTGAGGTGGCCGAGCCTCATCTAGGTCACTTATAAAGGAAGCCGCCACCATGTCCAGTCCCAAATCATTTTTTAACGTGTCCCTGACAGATAGCAGATAAGCAAACAATGGAGCTGAGACTGTGATTTACGCCACACATGATGGAAGGTCCTTGCAGGAGGCCCGAAAGGTCCTGGGGGTGACAGCAGCCTTTTGTCTGGCCGACAATTAATAGCTTCTCTCCCACTGATACAATCTCACCTACTGAGGCTAGAAAGTGGCAATGCTGAGTGTTAGGAGTTATCTGTCTTCCTATTGTATAATGCTCTTGTAAGGACAAGGCACTGAGAAGGGAAACTGCTTGTATTAATGACCCCTTTTTCAGTGCGAGTAAAACAAGAACACATTCCAATAGCATTTTATTCTCTGATCAATACCATGATATATGTAGCACTAAATATATATGTTTGGCCTTGTGTTTTTCTGCAGAGTGCAAATCTATTAAACTTCCGTCTGCAGGAAGGAATTTTATGCATCCGAGAAGCAATTAACATGCAGCATTTGTTTAAATGCTCAACACCATTTGTAAGTACTGTTACGACCAAGCAAGGGGTTCCCTCTCAGCCTTTACTTGGTCTTACCGTAACAGGGTTTAATTTTAAACACACCGTGTTTTTAGCTCCCCCTTGGTGAATCCTTGTTCACCACTTTCCAATAATAAGGCAAAGAAACCAGCACAAACAGGCTTTCTTAGATTTAAAGAAAAGTTGAAATTTATTAAACTTAAAGTCTAATTTGGTTGACGCCTACGGATACACGACGCACCCAAGCTAGCATGCATACGCGATACACACATGCAAATAGAGACAGAAAAGAGAAGAAAAATAAAATGAAAAGGTTTGAGACAATATCTGAAGAGTTGTTGTTCCGGTTCTTTGAGCTCACTGTAGAGTCCTTGTTTGTAGGTAGATCTTGCTTTTTGTTGGGGCCCAGTATTCTTCTTAAACCTTGTTCGCTGTAGGAGACTTTTCTCTCTTGGGGTTCATGTGGCTTCAGTGAATTCAGAGGCTTGTGAGAAAGAGATGGGAGCAGACAGGAGCGAGATTGTCTCAGTCCAGGAGCAAACAGACACTCTGCCTTCAAACTCTCTGTGGCCAGTTAAAAAAAAAACCCTGGAACAGCCAGGTAGTCATGTGAACAGCTGGTTTAACGAGTCCTGGCCCTTGTGGACTGTATCCTCCTTCGCAGGCCCTGGAATGCGCTTCCTCACCTTCAATGTCTGTTAGCATGTAAATGTTTTTTCCAGCCATGGCTGATCTGTTTAACAAGTCATTCCCTTGCTCCAACAACAGTTAAAAATCAATGTTCATGTGAAAATTGATGTGCCTCATTCTTGGCAGAGGGGGGCCTAGCATGACAGTACCCACAGAGGAATAATCACAACAGTGTCAGAAACTCTTGCACACAGGCCGGAGGCAGGGAAATCTGTTCAAACTTGCTGTTTGCACAAGCTGACTAATGCAAGTACACTGCGAACTCTCTTTGCAACACAGTGCCCTGGAGCCAGTGTTCTGCAAATCTCTCATAGCATGACTTTTTTATTGTTGATGCTATTGGCATTTTGGATGAAGCCACACCAAGTTCTAGATCGAGATGACTCTGGGCTGTCATTTTTTCAATTTATAATCAGTACTTCCTGCCTGCCCTCTTCCTCCACAACTCCCTTTTAGAAATCGAGGTAAAGGACCAAGGCAAGGACATCATCACCAAGATTGATATGAGAGGAGACAAGGGGGTAAATCAAGAAGTAATCACCAGACGCCATGCTTGGGTTTTAAAAGTTTGTAGATTGTACTGGGGGAGGGAAAACTGAGGAGACAAAGGGCTATGTAGTGTGAAAGAATCAGTTAGAGAAAGCAAACATGCAGTGAGATGGCAGTGACTTAATGGATAGTGCTCTCCCCTCTGAGTCAGAAGCTTATAGGCTCAAGCCTACCTCCAGAGACTGAGCACTAAACTCAGTGCAGTATTGAGGGAGTGCTACACATTCATAGGGGCTGTCTTTCAGATGCGATATTAAACCAAGATTCTTCATGCTCTTTCAAGTTGATGTATGGATCCTGTGATACTTCTTAGAAGAGCAGTGGAGTTCATCCTGGCCAATTCCTCAACCAACATCATTGGAGCAGATTATCTAGTCATTATCACATGGCTGTTTACAGGAGTTTGTTAACTGCCAACTGGCTGCTGCATTCCTACATCATAATGGTAATTAAATTTGAAAGTACTTCATTGGATCATTTGGGACATCCTGGAGATTCAGAAAGGCAGAATATAAATAGAAGTATTTATTTATTTCAAATGAAACTTGACTTTAATACAGTGACGATACAGGGAGGTGGATAAGGAGCAATTAGATTTTTTTTTATAAATAGATAAAATATTTGGTATGTAAAGATCCTATTAGGTTGTGTAAAGAGCAGAGGAATCCTGCCCTGTGTCCTGGCCAATATTTATCCCTCAACCAAAATCACCAGAACAGATTATCTCGTCTCTATCTCATTGCTGTTTGAAAGACTGGCTGTAAAGCACTTCTGAGGTTGTGAAAGGTGCTATATCAATGCAAGTCTTTCTTGCTTTTCTTCTTATGAGATACAGTTTGCAATCCATAGATGGCGAGCCTGTGACTGCATCATCTCCTTGAAACATCCATCATGCCTGCTGTGATGTCCGGTGAGGTAGAGCGATTCAGAATTAAAACAGGGGGAAATTAAAAACAAATACAGGATAAAGGGAGATTTGATAGAGGTATTCAAAATCATGAATGGTCTTGATAGAGTCAACAAGGAGAAACTGGTTTAAGGTGCTTGGCATAACCCGAGGCAACACGCAGAAATCTTTTTTAACACAGCAACTTAGCGTGATCTGCAATGCACTGTCTGAAAGGATGGTAGAAGCAGATTCAATTGGAACATTTAGAAGAGAACGAGATACACACTTGAAGAGAAAAAATTACTGGACTACTGTGAAAGAACAGGGGAGTGAGATTAACTAGATAGTTCCACCAAAAAGCCAGCACAGGCTGGATGGGCCAAATGGCCTCCTTCTGTGTTGATGGTGGATATTGAAGGTTTCGACCTTGAACTGAAAAAGTGTTATAGAAAAAAAAAGCAGAAGGAACGGAAGATTCTGAGTATTCCACTGAAAATGAAATGATTGTGAGAAAGGTCAAAGTCTAGAGTTCTGTGTGTTTCAAACAAAAGAAAATTCTCCAATAAAAACAAATACAGTGTAATGTTTTCATTTAACTGCAAAAATCAATTTTGAAGACCTGAAGCAATCGGATATCAGAACGGGTAAAGGATTGTTTTTAACAGGCATGAAGCCTATAAATTGTAAAATTACTTTCCAGCCTCTTTCCATGTACCACAACCAGACACCAACTCTGACTTAGCACTTCTATTTCCAACCCTGGTTGGACATAATCCTGGAGGTGTCATCACATGACCTCCTGCCTCCAACTATATCACCCCCCCCACCGCCCCCCAACACACATGCCATTGGTTGTCCAACAAGCCTACCCTTGTGATTCTTCCACCTACCCACCCCCACCACGCCCCCCCCCCCACACCCCCCTACCTTTCCCTGGCTAACTGGAAAGCGAATAGACACTTCATTATCCAATTGAGTGACAGTCATGAATCATCAACACAAAGCAGCCCACTTGATTGGCACCCCATCCACCACCTTCAACGTTCACTCCCTCCACCATTGGCGCACAGTGGCAGCAGTGCGTACCATCTACAAAATTCACTGCAGCAACTCACCAAAGCATCTTCAACAGCACCTTCCAAATCTGCGACCCCTACAGGCTCTAAGGGCAAGGGCAGCAGACGCATGTGAACAACACCACTTGCAAGTACCCCTCCAAGTCACACAACATCCTGGCTTGGAAATATATCTCATTCCTTCGCTGTCGCTGGGTCAAAATCCTGAATTTCCCTCCATAACAGCACTGAGGGAGTATCTTCACCACATAGACTGCAACGATTCAAGGTAGCTCACCAGCACCTTCTCAAGGAGACTGAAGGATGGGCAATAAATGCTGGCCTTGTCAGCTCCCATTTAAAAAAAAAACAGCCTTTTTCCTGTCTCTAAAAGCTGTACAACTAGTAAACAAAAGTGTTCAAAGAAAAATAGAAAAAATGTTATTTTTTGCATGTTCTTATGATTTTCTCCTGTGTTCCTTGCAGCAATGGCCTGAAGATTAGTCTTTAGCTCCTGGAGACTCCAGAGCAATTCTAGAGGCTCGGCAACCCGAGTTGGCATAAGTCATTTCTTTTTGGTGTGGCTGGGTGAAGTTTGACCAAGTAAATATCCCTCCATTCTAAGCAGGAAGTGGGAACTCTAATTAGCAGCAACTGTGGCTACAAAGCTGGTTAAAAGAAAAAAAGCTTTTTATGAAATTCTGAATGAAATGTTGATACGCTTTATTCAGAGTTCTGACAAATTTCCCCATACTTCAAATGGTGCCTAATCCAGACTGATACTCCAGTGTAGTACTGAGAGAATTCGGCACTGTGGGAGGTATCATCCTTCAGGTGAGGACTTAAACCGAGATCACAGCTGCCTTTTCAGGTGGATGTTAAAGATTCTATGCATGTTCTCAGCAACTTTCCTCCCTCAACAGTGTCACACCCCACCCCTCTGCCGCCCATCTCTACTGTGTCAGCCATAGCTCAGTCAGTATCCCTCTCTTTCCTCTGAGGGGGAAGGTAGAGGCAAGAGTGCAAAATCTGGGCTGACATTCCAGTGCAGGACTGAAGGAGTGCGGCACATTTGGAATGAGACATTAAACTGAAAACTCATCTGCCCTCTCGACTGGTTGGTAAATAAAATCCCATGGCACTATTCAAGGACGAGCAAAGCAAGTTCTCCTCACAGATTGAATTCAAGCCTCGGTCCGAAAGTTGGAGTACAAACTGCCTCTCAGCTGACCTTCATTTCAAAAGGGACACTACACCAGCCTGCAGTCCAATCCAGATCTTTTGGGAAACGCTCTGGGATGTTTTCTACCTTAAAAGCTCTACAAGAGTAACCTGCTGTTAATCAACGTGTTTCCTCTACACATTTGTTAACAAATGACGCAGCGTCGTAAAGCGTTGTTTTGTTATTCATACACAATGGGGGGGGGAGGGGGGAGAAAAGGGTTTTATGCTCTCCCAAGTGGCAGGTTTCGAGGTGGGGAGAACATAAAATTGGGTGGGATGGTGGTGGGGAGGAATCCACCTTCCCCGCCTCTGCCAAAATCAAGTCCAGGGTGGAAAGGCCAGTGAATGGCCTTCCCACCCCGCTGCCAATTGAAGCCCTTAACTGGGCAATTAGCCATGTGGCGGGCAGCCCTGTCACCGCACAGGGAGCACAGTGGGGAATACTGTGCCAGCTGCAGGGGTGGGTGGAGTCCCTCATTAAAAGGCACAGTGCCTGAATGAGGGATCCGGCATTGGGAATGGAGGGCCCCGCTGAGAGCCACCCACCTGCCCTTGCTAATGTCTCCCCTACACCCATCTCCCTCACGACCCCCACCCCGCGAGGCCCCTACCCACACCCCCCACCCCCCGCCTCTCCCTGACTACCTGTGGCCTGGGTCCAACGACGCTCCTGGGCCTCAGGTAGGTGCTCCACCAGCGGCAGCCACCATGGCGCTGCTCAGTTGAAGAGCTGCCAGCCTCTAATTGGCCGCCAGCTCTCCGAGGGCAGGACTTCCGTCTCCGGGATCCTTGATCACTTAAGTGCCTAATTGGCACTAGATTCAGTGGGCCTGCTACAGAAGAGGTGATGCAGGTTTCTCAGCATCCGGACATCGACGCCCCCCGTCACCAGCATAAAATCCCGGCCAATGTCATTACAATAAAACCGCCGTGCGGCTGTTTGTTTGGTCTGAGCAAACTGACTGCTGGATTGGCAACTGCACCTCAAAAATAATAGATTGTCTGTGAACCACTTTGTGATATCCTGAGGATGTGAATTAACGAAATGTAAAAGAAAATAATTTGCATTTATAGAGCATCTTTCATGGCCTCGGGTAATCCCAAGATGCTTCACACCCAACAAAGCATTTTTTAAAAAAAGTGCAGCCTTTGTTGCAATTTAAGAAACACATCCAATTTGTGCACAGCAAGCTCCCAGTAGCAGCAATAAGGCTCATGAGCAGTTAATCTGTTTTAATGATGTTGGCGAAGGGATAAATATTATGCAGCACACCAGGGAACTCCCCAGCTTTTCTTCAATTAGTACCACGCCCTCTTTTACATCCACCTGAAGAGCACAAATGGGGCTTCAGTTGAACATGTGACAGACGGCACCACTGACAATGCAGCACTGCCTCCGTACTGCACTAGACACAATACAAATTTCAGTTCATTCTTTCTTCCTGTCCCCTAAAATGGTGATGGTGCCTCCTTAAAAATAGAAATCAATGCAATTTGAAAAAATATATATAATTTGCAAACCGGCACAGAGCAGCATCCTGTAAAGATACGCACTGAGGGCTGCCACACACTGGATGCTGAGAGATGGCTCAAAAGCTGAGCATCTTTTTTCTGAGCTGCAGATATTGAAATTAATAACTTCCCCCACTGCACAAAAATTAAATAGAAGTTGAGGCAAGGCACCACCAGACCTCCGATTAATGGATAATCCCGAAAGAAAAACTGTGGGATCTGCCTGTGCCTCGATTCTTCCCAAAATAGCCATAAGCCAGCGAGGAAAATAGCCAGAAACGCGAACGTCAATTAGCATCACAAAATGGTGACAGAGCAAAAAATAAATTAAAAACTTAAAAGGTCCGAATCACTGCAGTGCTGTGCAATTTGCAGTCGCTTGCCTTAGACTGGTCAATAACCCTCTTGAAAATATTACGATCTCAGATACATCAATCAAGTGCTTTATTAGCTTCCCGTTATGCACAGCAGCGGAGCCGGTCGTGGGTCAGTGCGAACGGCGCATTCTTAAATGGATGCAGCTTTAAGTTTTGAGGACAAGAGATTTGCATAAATTAGATGCTTGCAGTCAGGTTAATATCTTTTTTCAGTCAATATGAAGCCTCACTGTCACACACAATCGGACAAATTTGCACCTCACTATTGTAAGAAAATTAGAGGCAGTGGGGCAAGAGGGACCAACTGGTTTGTGGATAGCAAGTATGGTTTATTGAATCACAGAATACAAAGTGTATTCTTTTAAAATTTTTGCAATAGTTAGAGTAAGTGATATGACCCAGTCCTTGAGGAGATGTACAGTCAGGTGCATGCATCAGTCTTGGCTCAGTAGATAGCGCTCTTGCCTCTGTCAGAAGGTTGTAGATTTAAATCTCACTCCAGGACCGGAGCACAAAAATCTAGGTTGATGCTCCAGTGCAGTACTGAGAGAATGCTACACAGTCAGAAGTGCCATCTCTCGGAGGACATGTCAAACCGAGGCCCTATCTGCTCTCTCAGGTGGATGTAAAGGATTGTTGTGCTGTTTGAAGAAGTGCAGGTGAGTTTTCCCTGATGTCCTGGCCAGTATTTATCCCTCACTCAACATCAGATAATATAGATTATCTGATCATTATCACATTGCTGTTTGTGGGAGCTTGCTGTGTGCAAATTAGCTGCTGCATTTCCTACATTACAACAGTGACTACACTTAAAAAGTATTTAATTGACACAAAACTGCTTTAGGATGTCCAGTGGTTGTGAAAGGTGCTATATAAATGCAACTGTCTCCTTTTTTACATCCTTGCATCTTGCTCTATCCCCTCACATCATCCCACTTTGCCTTTCTTCCTGAATTTTATACTTATTTTCAGCTACAGCTTGCCAGGCAAGGAGTGGTTTTCCCCCACTTTCTTGCCAATCACACACACACACACAGTTTCTAAGTTAATACAAATACATGAATTCAAACAGGATTTCCTTTACTAAAATGTCCATCTTGTAGTAATTCTAACATGCTGTTCCGTCCCTCTTTCTCCATCTTGTAATCTAACACACAGAAAAGCTCTGCCGACTCTCTACTGGGATAAAAATGGCACAACAAGAAAAGAAGCCAGCATCACCAAACATCTCGTTCATTATCTTGAAAGGTATGACAACCTGACTGACATACCTCATGTGGAGCTCTGTCAAGCCTGGGTCATTTATTTAATGGGACTCAGCATATTCCACTTGTTGTCGGGCAAATATCCTAGTACTGCACTTCAACAGCAAAATAGCCGCTCTTGTTGTCAGGGTAGGTTCGACAAGCTTTGCAGTTTTATTATCTAAATTATGTTACGGGATTTTTCTTTCAATTCTTGTCGTCACCCGCTAGAATAGGGTGCGCTTCCAAGCAACATTCAGAACCCAGTCAAACCCCTAACCTTACTGTACGGATTGTTATCTGCAAGGTTTCTGTACAGGTAAATTAAAATCCCACAATTAAAAAGAGAACACCTCGACAATATAGCACTATGGAGCTTTGTGGGGCTTAAACCAAGGGCAATATTTAGCACAATTCAAATCAACGCCCAAATTATAAAAAAGCCTTGCATTTCTACAGTGCCGTTTACAACCTCATGGCTTCCCATTTTGCTTTACAGCCAAACAAATACTTTTTGAAGTGTAGTCACTGTAGTAATGTAGGAAACGTGACAGCCAATTTGTACACAGCAAGCTCCCACAAATAGAAATGTGATAATGACCAAATAATCTGTTTTAGGTGTTGATGGAGGGATAAATATTGACCAGGATAACTACCTTACCAATAATCCCCCCTGCTCCTCTTCAAAATAGAGCCATGGGGATCCTTTACGTCCACCTGAGAGGGCAGATGGGGCCTCAGTTGCACGTTTCATCTGCAAAACGGCAACTCCCACAGTGCAACTCTCCCTTAGCACTGAAATAATTATTAATTAATAATTATTATTCCCGCAGAACTGCAAGTTTCATTAAGGACTCTACAAAATATGTTTTTCTTTCTTAGCTTTATGCGTCCTCCATACATTCACCTCCCCTACACCCCTGCACTGTCCCATTTTACATCTGGATGTTTCGATGTTAAATGATGCCTCTGGGAAGGGCAGGAGCATCACAACATTTTCAAATCAGCTGCATTGTCATTGCTACAGAAACCATAGGAACACAAGCAGGCCATTCAGCCTCTCAAGCCTGTTCTACCCTTCAATTCCATCATGGCTCATTTGCAACTCAACCTCATTTACCCGCCTTTGATTCATATCCTCTGATACCCTTGTATAACTGTTGCTCTCAGTCTTGAAAGCTTTCATTGACCCCCAGAAGCCACTGGTTTTTGGGCGGGGTGGGGGGGGGATGGTGGCAGGTGAACAGTGCTCATCATGGGCTGAGGCAACTGATTCTTGAAACCTCCTGCTACTCCCCTCCCACATAGGCAAGCAAGTCATTTGCACCACCCCAAGCCTCTGCCAACACTGCCATGTAACCCGTGCATGGGAGGGTAGGGTCAGTTAACTCACTCCTCCAGCAGAAGGACTTGGCGGCTCCTCATGCAGCCAACAACAAAAACAGCAAGAACTTCTATTTATATAGCACCTTCAGCATCGTAAAACAGCCCCAGGTGCTTCACAGGAGCATTATAAACAAGTACAGGATCAGGAAACTTACCGAACCTAAAGGCAGACCTCGTGTCCCATTCTATCCCCACACACACTCTCAACTCTGTCTTTTAGTTTATCATGAGGGATGCCGATTTGTTGAACCTTACTTGGGCGAAAGTCCTTGTTCTCAGAAGTGGGATCTCTCTGTGCTCTTTGCCCTGTCGCCAGTCTCGTTTAGTCAGCAAAACAGTGACCTCATTGTACAGGAGTGCAGTCACTCCAGCACCAACTCCCCTTATCCAGCAAACTTGATAACTGGCGCTTGTATCAACTATAATGCCAATGATTTCTTGCCGGTCAGGTCAGGAAGGCAGCGGACAGAGGAAGAATGGAGCTAGATACTCTAAAATAAAACCGCTCATTGTCACAAGATCATTAGCACGGTAGGGAACGGTCCCCCTGTTAGGGTTGTCAGTCCTCCAGGATTAATTCCTGGAGTCTCCAGGAATAAAAGATTCATCTCCTGGGCATTGCTATGAGCAACGCCAGAGAGTCATCAGGTGCATTTTAAAAAAAAGTTTCTTTCTCTCGTTTTCTTTGTTTATAAAAATAAATAAAGTTAATACAAAAGCAAAGCACTGCTGATTTCTCCACAGATGTTGTCAAACTTGCTGATTATTTCCAGCATTTTCTGTTTTTATTTCAGATTTCCAGCATCCACAGTATTTTGCTTTTGTAGTGTGCAATTGCAGCCTGTTTGCTTTCCAACTGGCATGGGAAGGTGGAGCACTGCACAAATGGGCATGTCAGGTGGCCAATGGCAGGAGTGTGGGGGTGCGACAGTTAGAGGCGGGAGGTTGGGTAATGAAACCTCCAAGGATAAGCCAAACCAGAGTTGGCAACTCTACGCACTAACTAGCAAAATTATTAAACATGATAATAAGACATTCTTGTGTTATCCGTGCGCTGGGTTCTCGAGTCTTGCCCGTTAGCAGTTCATAATTTCTGGTCCATCGTGGATGGAAAATTGTGGATATCAATTTCCACTCCCCACAGCTGATTGTCCAATTTGTCCTCCCACTGGGTGAGGCTCTTCCCGGGAGTGCTCACTTGCAAATATCACCCCATGACTTTTTTTTTTGTTAAACCTCTCAAAGGTTTTACAATTAAGAGTGTGTACCGACACCAGAAGCTGTCAATTTCATTTCCCTCACTGGGGATTCCTCAAAAGGGAAAAGACTGGGAATCTCCCAGCGAATAACGCTGAGCCACAAAACTTGGAAAGGTTCGAGTTTCAGCAACTGGCTTCCAAACCCCCAAGTTAATGAGGGGGAAACTAGCCGAGGATCCTGCTACCCTGATTACCACCTAGCATTTTAACTAGAAATACTTATGTGTAGAAGGTGGATGAGAATGCGACTGGGCTGGTGCGATGCCCACTGCAGTGGAATAGCCCAACACTCGCCATCTGGGCAGGATATCAGTGGATGACTGATTCCTGGAGGGTCTGTACTTCAGCAAGGAATCAATACTCTCAGGAAAGAGGAGAAAATTGGTTAAGAAGCAAAAGAGAAAAGACTGCCAGCCCTCAATGGGCTAATCCCTCGGTACCATTCACCAGATTAGCGCGCTGCTAACTTGATGTCCCGTCTCTAACTAACAATGAATCTTACAGACTATTTATCTCTGGTCTCTTAAGCCTTCCTGTGTGCTGAACCTTTCTATCCCCCCTCCCCCACCCCACTACATTCAACATCTTCCCAGACGACTGTCTCCACACTGGGCTATAAAATACACTCCAGACCATTATAGCTTTTAAGTGACTTCAGCTTCCATGACTAATTGATTCCACGGCTAGGGGATGCCTGCCTGCTCAAACTCCAACCAGAAGCTTGGGAGGACCAGTGACAGCTTCGAAGGCATTCAGCTGGCTCAGCTCAGTTTGGATCCAAAGAGTTCTACCATACCACAAATATATTTTATTCGAAGTGAGAAGGCGACTAATTCAAAAAACAGATTTGTGCTCCAAGATTCAGATCCAAAAGGCCTTGCAGGAGCTGCTATGGAGCCTGAGCAGGGAGTCGGGAAGCTAGAAGAGGTGCACATTTATAAAGGGACGTTTTTAAGCCTTTTAAAAGGCAGGGGGGAAGGTGGAAAAATAGGAGGCAAATCGATTGCTAATTACAGTAATCACAGTTAACCCTCGTATTATGTTAATAGATAGTACTCTACTGTGATCAATTATATCCCAGTGACACATTTTTGTATTTTGTGTGTCCAGTCCATCACAAAGTCCGTAACATTGCCCGCCTCTGCCCTTACCTTAGTCCAACCACTGCTGAAATCCTTTTCTATTCCTTTGTCATTTCCTGAGGAGAAAATTTCAACACTCTCCTGTCCAGCCTCCCATCCTGCAAGCTCTATAAATTCCAACTCATCCAAAACTTTGCTGCTCATATCCTAGCCTGCACCGAATCCCATCATCTGTCACCCTATGCTCAGTGACCGACGTTGGCTCCTGGTGTTATATTCCAGAAAGCCAGTTAGCGAAGAATAGTTCTGGAGCCAATCTTTACCCAGTCTAACACTTATTTAGAGTGAAACATAACAGGCATACACCTCCTAACTCAACCACCCCACAGTTTTATTAAGTGTCTCTTTATAGGTGCTCAAGTGAAACCCCAATTAATGCCCTCCACTTGCATATAGTTAAACACAATTTATATGTAATTAACACCTCGTGTCCCACGGCCTCCAGTCTAAAATGTTCATTCTCATGTTTAAACCACTTCACGGCCTCACTCCTCCCCACCTCTAACTTCCTCCAGCTGTACAACCCCCCCTCCCCCCCAATCCCCCATACATTCCGTTTCCCTTCCACATCCTTCACCCTGCGACCTGCAGTCGTGCAGTCAGCAACTTCAACCCCGTGCTCTGGAATTCCTCTTCTCCTTTAAGACTCTCCTTAAAACCTAACTCTTTGACCAAGGTTTTGGCTACTCCTCCTAATATCTCTTTCTTTGCCTCCGTGAAGGGCTTTGGGATGTTATTTCGACATTATCGGCACTACAGGAATGCAAGCTGTTGGTGGCGGCAGTGATGTTGGATGGGTTGAGGGGCTAATATCCCTCTAGTCCTGCGCTAAGAAAAATAATTCCCATCAGTAAGAATGAGCTTTCATTCCTTAGTCTTTCTAAGCCAAGAATTAAAATGTATCGGGCATAAATTCCCTGAAATCATAGAATAATATCAAAATATTACTGCACAGAAAGCGGCCTAACACCATGAGGTGGCAGTATGTGAAGCCTTAACACTTTCCTCAGCTGTTTTATAGTGACGCTAATCTTATTTACTTCAGATGGATTAGGACTTCAAGATGAAACTCAGACAAATTTATTAAGGATAACTACAAATAACAAAAATCTGAAATGAAAACAGAAATACTGGAAATGGCGATGGACACATAACAAATGGTCATTAACCGGGGAGGGGGTTCCACCATCACTGCCTCGGTTCAAAATAATTTGTCAAGAATAACGATTAGGTTTAACCTCGGATTTTTCGAAGAGGATTGATGTGGTGGAATGCCAAGGTGATTATGGAGTATTGTTTCACTCCGTGCCCTATCGTCAGCAAGAAAGCAGTCAGGAACATAAAGTGTTTTTAACTGGCCATCACATATAATTAACAGATGGGGTGGACCCTGTCAGTTTAAATGGCCAATAGGACTCAGTGAACGAGCACAGAACACACGGTACAAATTACAATGCTCACTCGCGACCCACCCAGGTGAATGAATACATCTGTACCGATTTAATTCGACTCTCTTACACTGTTGGGCTCAGTAATTCCTCCGTGCAAGCCCAGTGAAAATGAAAAAATAAAGAGCGTAAATTTTAATCTCCGTAACATTCTGACTTTCCACTTTAAGGCTGAGAACAGATTCAGCATTAGAGTGATTCTGCACGGAGTCATTATTTAAAGTTCACTATTTTTGACATCTTCACACTCAATAGATTTCCCTCCCCCCAACTATCACTCGCCAAACACAGGGCATCGCATCAGATAAACAGTCACGCTCCAAAAGCTAGAATCATAGCTTTTATCTGAGATGCCATGCAAAATTATTTATTAAGCCTAAACATTCATTTGAACTCGGCTTTAAGGATCACCTGAAGCTATATCTAGGATACAACCAATACAGTGACCCGTGAATGGGATTCAAAGCCTTTTACCAGAGTGAGAGGGATGCTAGGGGCAAAGGGTGAATAACTGTCCATTACTATAGTCAACCTCAGAAGAGCCTGATCCGAACCTCAAGCTCCGGTGTGGCGAGCCATTTTCTGTTCTTTGTTCAGGGAAAAAAAAAAATCCTGCTGCATTTCGACAGCAAGGGAGAATCCGCCATTTTCTAACTTGCCCTGTTCAAGTCGCACCTCCCGATCTCACCATGACATGGATGACGACAGATTCTTCACCGCTTCCCTCATGGGGAGATGGAAATGCATACAGGAGAAAGGAGAGCTTTTATTTTTCAAATTAAATGTGCTTTTCTTTTTTTTTGAAAAACAATCATGATCTCTTTCACAGGAGATTGAGCTGTGAGTAACCCACGTCGCAGCATGGTTGTAGAATCTGTACTATTTTATGCATCTCTCATTTTGAACACAATGAAAGATCGCATCTAGAAATTAAACACGCACAAACCACACGCAATGCAAGAGGAATTTTCCGGATATTCTGAAATAATTATTGCCTAGGAATTACGCTTAAACACCTAATCCGAGTCTGCTATTCTATTCCAGTCAGTATTCCCATATTATCCAACAACGCATAACTTATCACTGACTTGTATTTTCCCTGCTCTGTTAAGTGGCTTATCACACTGGTAAGAAGAGTTGGCATTTTTAATTTGGCAAAAATAGTAGCTACAAACATTTCCCATGCCACGCTTTCAATAGAAGTTTCTCAGTTGGTATGATGAAGATGGAAAAATATCATTCTAAAACCACGAAAAAAAGTACTGTTTCCCTATCAGTGCAACTATATTACTGGGGAATATGAGGCATTAAAACGGTCATTTTATCAGTCCAATTGTTTTCGTTTATTACACTACAATCACAAGTAAATGAGCAGAGAGCAAAAACTATGTTGCTATCTTTCAAGGGAATCAAGGAATATGGTGGGAAAGTGCAGTTAAGGTAGTAGATCAGTTATGATCTTATTGAATGGCAGAGCAAGCTTGATCTTAAAATGATCTGGTATTCCTCACTGTTCACAAACTCCCCACCATCTCCCCTCCGCAAGAATGACCAAGGGTGGGAAACATGTGGAATTCAGGGAGGCCGTGGAATCAGAGGAAGTTACAAACTTTAACGTAGTAGTGGATAACACTTTGGTCAACAGAGCTATTGAGGAGTTGCAGAGGTATGGTAGGGCATGAAGTCTGTAATCTTTAGGATGGAAATAGGTATAACGTTGCTGGAGAGTCTTTTTTCCCTAAGGAAATTGGACAACACGGACAGTTTGGGGGGGTGGGGTGGGGGGGAATAAGTCAACTAGTGTTTAGTGATGCATCATGGGTAACCATTAGGGTTGGCAACTCTGATGTGATGGTTTCATCACATGATCTCTCACCTCCTACCAGCCCTCCAAATCGTCTTTTTCCCCCAATCCAGTATTTTTCATAACTAATAAAAGGAAACTGTTCAAAGAAAATAAGAAAAATAGCTTTTTTTTTGATGCCCCTACCATTTGACTCCTGGAGTTGCTCGCAGCAGTGTCCAAGAGATTAATCTTTAATTCCGAAGGCGTTAAGCTCTGAAATTCCATCCCTAAACTTCCCTGCCTCTCTCTCTCTCTTGCTCTTCTTTTAAGATGCTCCTTAAAACCGACCTCTGAACAAGCTTTTGGTCATCTATCCTTATGTGGCGCAGTGAGGTTTTGCTACGTTAAAAGTGCTATATAAATGCAAGTTGTTGTTGTTGTATCAAACACAAGGTAAGAGAGGCTAAAACGGGGCCTTTAAATCTGGGGATGCAAGGTTTCCCAATGGTTTTGGTGAATGCTTACACTGTGTAGTGTGTTGATGAATCACGTAGAGAAAGGTTCTCATTTGCATTGAGGTGGCTGGGCTCAGTTGCGGCAACAGCAGTACAGGAATTGGCCTCAGTGCCGAATAATCAGCGACAGGTTCTTTTTCTGATCACTATCTGAAGTCCCCTGCTAAAGTTCGGCATGAGGCACTGGATGAGGACAGGAACTGATTTAGCCTTTGATGCAAAAGCAAAGAATAGAATAGTGCAGCACAGAAGGAGGGCACTAGACCCATTGAGACCATGCCGGAATAACCAAACAACCTGCCGGCACACACTGTCTGCTTTCATCCATGTGGAATGTCCAGTTGGTCAAGGTAGCGGATAGCTTCCAAGTTCACAACCATCGCAATCCAAAAGAAAGAATAGTTTTAACATAGTGACAGATCCACAAGATCATGCCTTCCATGCAGTTCTGCAATTGACTCAAACACACATCTTCCAAGCACAATGCCAAAACCCAGACTGGAGTCGGAACACAGGCACTTCAGTATTTCAAACTTGGAAAGAGAGGTAAAGAGGAGATTTGTTACAGATGTTCAAAATCATGAAGGGTTTAGATAGAGTAAATAAGGAGGAACTGTTTCCTATGGCAGAAGGGTCAGTAACCAGAGGACACAGACTTAAGGTAATTGGCAACAGAACCAGAAGCAGGATGAGAAAATAAAACTTTACGTAGCGAATTATTATGAGCTGGAATGCAAGGGTGGTAGAAACAGATTCAATATTAACTTTCAAAAGGGAACTGGATAAATATTTGGAGACAAAATTTGCAGAGTTATGGACAAAGGGCAGGGGAGTGGGACTAATTGGGTAACTGTTCCAATGAGCCAGCACAGGCATAGGAACATAGGAGTAGGAGTAGGTCATTCAGCCCATCGAGCCTGCTCCGCCATACAATACGATCATGGCTGATCATCCACTTCAATGCCTTTTTCCCACACTATCCTCATATCCCTTTATGTCATTTGTATGTAGAAATCTGTCAATTTCTGCTTTAAACATACCCAATGACTGAGCTTCCGCAGCCCTCTGGGGTAGAGAATTCCAAAGGTTCACAACCCTCTGAGTAAAAAAAAATTCTCCTCATCTCTGTCCTGAGTGGCATCCCCCTTATTTCAAAATAGTGTCCCCTGGTTCTAGACTCCTGAACCAGGGGAAACATCTTAGCTGCATCTACCCTGTCTATCCCTTTAAGTATTTTGTAGGTTTCAATGAGATCATCTCTCATTCTTCAAAATTGTAGAGAATACTGTCCCAGTTTCCACAATCTCTCTTCATAGGACAGTCCCACCATCCCGGGAGCAAGTCTGGTGAGCCTTTGTTGCACTCCCTCTATGGCAATAATATCCTTCCTAAGGTAAGGGGACCAAAACTGCACACATTACTCCAGGTGCAGTCTAACCAAGGTTCTATACAATTGAAGCAAGACTTCACTACTCCTGTACTCAAATCCTCTTGCAAAATGGGCCGATTGGCCTCCTTCTGTGTTGTATCATTTTATGATTCTCTGCTTCACCTAAGTGGAGCAGAACAACTTATCTCAAGTCCTCTGACTGCAGTATATTCCATTCCTATTCCTTATATTTCTTCTGTATCACAGAAAGCATTTCACAGTACCACGTGAATGTTACTTCCATTCAGAAGAGCCAGAATCCAAACCATTGTGGTGATGGGCATCATCAGTGCCCATCATTTGCATCTGCACCAGTTGGCTCTTTGCAAGAACATTGGTTGCCAGTTGGACCACAAAGCAGCATTGGCACCAGAAGTGAAGAACGGTGCAGCCTGGCTGAGGGTGTCTTAGTGGTATGCAACACCCACAGAACTAAACTTAAATGCCCTGAAGGGGGTGGGTTGTTAATCAGGCTGGTTTGATTTTGGTAACATACTCACCAACTCGCCTCAACTATTCTCAATTCAAGGGAAGTGAGTAGATACAATGCAATATTTTGCCATTCTGAGCTTTCTAGTTTAGTTGTTACCGGAGGGCAACTGATTCACTCTCGGGTCTTTTCGTTCCTGCAAAGGTCCCCCGATAGCTTCCTAGATAAGTGCCCGGTATGGAACTGAGCCTCCTAGGCCAGAAGGCAGCAAGGGATGGGTTCTCAGCCAAGGAATCTGCTCCTGTTTCCAACCCATGCCAAAAAAAGTGCAGGGGACAGGCAAGGGGTAGAACTAGGCTCAGCTGCGAAGCACCCCAACTCATAGAAAAATAAAAGGTAAAGAAAGCCTTGCATTTATATCGTGTCTTTCATAACCTCAGGACATTCCAAAGTGCTCTACAGCCAATGAAGTACTTTTTTGAGTGTAGACACTGTTGTAATGCAGGAAACACGGCAGCCAATTTGCGCACAGCAAGCTCCCACAAACAGCAGAGTGCTACCAACTGAGCCATGGTTCAGGTACCAGAGGAGAGCTGGAACTGTGGACCCTCAGCCCAACCTGGCATGATCCTGTGGACATGAGCAGAGAACACGCTGAAGGGCCCGTTTCTGTGCTGTATAACTCTATGACTCTAAAACAAAATGGAGCCGTGGGATTCAAAGCCAGTGAGAAGCTTTGGGATGCAATTTCCACCACAAAGGGCGACAGAGCTTATGATACCATCGAATTCTTTCATTAATTCACTGCAGATGTGGAACGATGGATAGAGGGATTAGTTTCTGCCAGTTATTGCTCCTGTTGCTATGCTGCTCTTCATGGGTGTCAGCAGCAGCCCCATAACATTAACAATGGCCCAGCCAACCAATAAAATAATTGAGAGAGATAAAGGATGTGCCATTAAGAGTTCCCTTGCAAACCACAAACTGCCATTAATGAAAATTTGTCATTTGTTGACATAGCTGATTACAGAGCAGCAGGTTAATAGTATTAAACTGTCCAAAAATGTCAACTGCAGCTGATCCATTGTCACTTTTCTGCCACCTTTGACAGAACTAAACCAGCTTCCCCGAGTATCTGGCAAGCAAGCCAGAATCTCCCTGACAATCCGCGGCTTTCAACAGCAGCTGAAAACGGAGGGCAGCCGAATTGAGCTTCTCTTTCTCAACCCAGTCACCAGTCTCGGCAGTAGGGATGCCAAATCTGACGGGACCACATTCCGCATGGCTTCATCACAGGACCTCCTGCCTCCGGCCGCAACCTCCTCCTGCCCTTTGACCCTGGAATTAGTTGGCAACTCTGGTTGAATCATATTCCGGGAGATTTCATCACATGACCTCCCACCTCCATCCACTCCTCCTCCATGCAATCAAACAATAATGGAGGCGACAGTACCCACAATTCTTGGTGCTCCTGAAAACATTATCCATTGGAGGGGCCAGAGCTACATTGTGTCCTTGTCGTTTTGCGGACCCACCATGAGTTGGAAGCCTGGCTAGAGCGAAACGGGAGAAGAAAATGCCCCTGTGGTTTTCGTTCTCCCCGGTTTGTTCACAGGAGTGTTCAGGAGATTCATTTTTAATTCCAGGAGACTACAGGACAATCAGGGGAGGGTTGGAGACCCTACTTGGCAGTGTCCAGCCTCAATCCGGTCAGGGCAATCTTTTCAACTGTACTGTTAGTGAAAGAAATGACATGGCCACAATCTTCAAGAAGCAACTCCTGCAGGAAGATTAGATTCTTCAAGTCGCACTAAAAGAAAAAAGAAATAAAGCCTTGCATTTATATATCACCTTTCAGGATTATTATGGGTATATCCTGGCAGGACAAAATCACAAATGTGGCAGTCCTCTCAAAGGCAGAGCTCCTAAGTGTGTTGGCACTAATCAAACAGAGGTGGCTTCGGACACATCTGCAGGATGGAAGACGGTCTCATAACCAAGGACCTTCTGTATGGTGAGGTAACCGGGGCCAGACGACCAGTGGGGTGCCCAAAACACTGCTTCAAGGATGCTTGCAAGTGTGACATGAAAGCCCTAAAGGTTAATATCGCACCTGGGAGTCACTAGCTAGTGAAAGAGAGAAATGGCGACACATCCTGTGTACTGACATACACTACCACGACAACCAGTTGCTACAGTAGCTTGGCATCAGGCGCCAATGTCAAAAACAAGAGCTCACAGCATCACTTGGCAGCTTCATGTACTTGTGGCAGAACCTGCCTCTCAAAGATTGGTCTTCACAACCATCAGCAAATGTGCACCAAGAGAAGACACCCCACCTAAATGGGTTGTTTGCTGCGTGTCCATCATCTTTCATAGATGGAAGGATGTTATCCAAATTCATGAAGCAAAGCACTTCATAACCAAAGAAGTACTTTGGAGGTGTAGTCACGGTTGTGGATTTAGGAAATGCAGCAACCAATTTGAGCACAGCAAGATCCCACAAACAACAATGTGATAATAAGAGGATAATCTGTTTTTATGATGTTAGTTAAGGAATAAACATTGGCCCGGGCACCAGGGAAAGGTCCCCTACCACAGGCTCTTTTACATCCACTTGATAGGGCAAAAAAGGCCTTAATTTGACATCAGAGCTGAAAGACAGCACCTCCAACAGTGCAGGACTCTTGCAGCAGTGCATTGAAGTAGCAGACCAGAGTTCAAGTCTCTGAAGTGGGCCTTGAACCCACAACCTGCTCACTCAGAGGTGTGAGTGCTACCCGCTGTTGACAGAGTTCTTGACTAAAGGCTGCAGCCACGAACTGCTGTTGCTATCAGCAACAAAGTGGCCGTAAGAGCAATAGTCTTTTAAGGCTCTGGAAATAGAACAAAACCCACTGGACAAAATACATCTCTCCCCCTTCCCTCTACAGTGTCAAGATGTAACAAGGCGTTGCATTGGATGCTGTGTGACTTTGCTAATGATTCAGCTAATCGATCTGTTAGAGCTCTGTCTGCTTTGCAACGATCAATTACTGGAATTGTTATAAGCGTTTCTGAGAACCTCTTCTATCCAGAAGAGGCGCATTGATTGTGGGAACCAATACTGTAAGAAACAGCAGCCCGCACAGTGACATTTGTAGAAATGCTAACATGATATGAGCTGTTGCTGTCTAATCTCCTTGTGTTTATTTCTTAATAGTCTCTGGTGAGGGCATGAAAAGATACTTCACTACCAAAGATCTACGTGAGAAAGAAAAGTCAATATGTAAACGTTAACATTACTTTGCATCGCCAGAAAAAAGCACATATGTCGAAGCTTCCTCAAACTTTGTAAGGTGTTGGTATTGTAAAGAGGGCAGTTCTAAAAGGGCAGAGTTTTTGCCTCGCTTCACCAATCCTCCACCACGCAATATGTAATCACAGCCTCAGCTCAATGAAGCTAGAAATGAGACAAGTAATTGCATCAGGTCACTATCTGAGTGCTTTTGTCTGCTGTGGCGCAGTTGGTCGCATTTGTGCCTCAAAGTCAGGAGGTTGTGGGTTCAGGTCCCACTCCGGAGACTTAAACAAAAAGTCTGGATTGACAGTCTAAGGGAGTGCTGCACTGTTGGAGGTGCTGTCTTTCAGATGAGATGTTAAACCAAGGTCCTGTCTGTCTTGTGAGGTAGATGTAAAAAGATCCCACAGTGTTATTTTGAAGAGGAGTAGGGGAGTAACTCCCTCATGCCCTGACCTTTATCCCTCAATCAATATCAATAAAACAGATGGTCATCATCCCACTGCGCTATGTGGGAGCTTGCTGTGCACAAATTGCTGCTGAGGTTTCTACATAACAGAGACTACATTTTATAAAAGTACTTAATTGACTGTAAAGTGTTTCGAGACATCATGAAAGAAGCTATATAAATAAATGCAAGTTCTTTCTTTATCCAGTCCCCTTGTGCCTCAAGTGAAAAACTTGTGCTTTTATTTTTAACTATGACTCACTTCTGTCCCATCCTAAGTGTTTCAGGAATTAAACATCTTTAGAAACCAACAATTGAATCAAAACACACTTGGCACAAGGTAGGAATCAAGACTCCAATGGAGAAGTCCTTTTACATAACCCAGATAACACAGTTTAATGTAAATGTCGAGGATTCTGTATCAGCAGAAGTTCCCCTTTCTAAAGGGCGGCACAGTGGCGCAGTGGTTAGCACCGCAGCCTCACAGCTCCAGGGACCCGGGTTTGATTCCGGGTACTGCCTGTGTGGAGTTTGCAAGTTCTCCCTGTGTCTGCGTGGGTTTCCTCCCACAAGCCAAAAGACTTGCAGGTTGATAGGTAAATTGGCCATTATAAATTGTCACTAGTATAGGTAGGTGGTAGGGAAATATAGGGACAGGTGGGGATGTTTGGTAGGAATATGGGATTAGTGTAGGATTAGTATAAATGGGTGGTTGATGTTCGGCACAGACTCGGTGGGCCGAAGGGCCTGTTTCAGTGCTGTATCTCTAATCTAATCTAAACAGCAATCCATGAAACCTGCTGCTGGACAGGGAAAAGTTCCTGTTGGATTAACAGACAAAATTCTTGCTCTCCGAGTTTGAGGTTCCACGTATTTTCAGAGCAACCTCTGCAACGTCCCAGCAATGTGACAAAGCTCCCTCTCTCGATCAGATATCAACAGTTAACTGCACGTGCAGTTCCTGATTTGTCTACTTATAAAAACCATTCCTCCGGCCTCCATGAGTGACGTGACCCAATTAGAGCTGAATCGTGGGCAGTTCTGAGCTCTGGACTCGTATCTACAGGGAAATGGGTTCAGACTGTCTAAACTCATCTCACTTAGAATTCTTAATAGCTGTCAGAAAGAAAGAAAAACCTTAATTCCATCTGTCTCAGATGGATCAGAACCATGATCCCAGAGGTGAAAGGAACAGAATTGTAACCAGTGGATTGACTGCTCCAAGACTTCTTTTGTTGGGTTAGATGGAAAGTGAAATGCTTGCTAAAGAGAATGAACAATCCTATGCAGTAGGCTGTGAGTATCATTCTTACTGAGCGCACATGTTGATATAGTATTGCAATTGGCCATACGTATCCATTTAATAAAAAAGTGCTTTCTCATTATTCATTATTTAATATTCAGTAGGTTTTGTTTTGTTCTGTTCTGCTGATTTTTTTTTTTTACCAGCGCAGATACTGGCACTTGGAGGGTTAAATTATGAGGACAGGTTGTATAAACTGGTCTCATATTCCCTTGGGTATAGAAGATTGAAGTGTTTAAAATGTTAAAAGAGTTCAGGAAGGTAAATGCAGAGAAACAATTTCCTCAGATGGGGGAAATCAAGAACAAGGCGACATAATCTTAAAATTAAATTAGAAGGAAAATCAGGAGCACTTTTCATGCGAAGGGTAGTGGAAACTTGAATTCTCTCAAGCTTTCAAGATGATGAGCGATTGATTTTTGTTAGCTAAGGATATTAAGGGACAGGAAGCTTAGGTGAGTAAATGGAGTTGAGTTACAGATCAGTCATGATTTCATTGAATGGTGGTGGATCAGGTTCAAGTGGCTGAATGGCCTAATCCAGATCCCAATGTTCCTGAGTATTTGGCAGTGTCCAGGCAAAATAGGATTTTCTTCTGGCTTTTACAGTTTTGGATCAGTTCTCTGCACCAATGCTTTGGGTTCACTAGAATCGATCAAGCTGCATCAACAGGGACCTGGACATTGAGAAGGTTGCCATGTTCCACAAAATAAAGACTAAACTCCAGGACACTGCTGCAAGCAACTGAGAGAAAAATTATAATGGCATTAAAAATATTGCTTTGAAAAGTATTCTTTAAACACGTGTTCATTTGTTGTATAAATATTGGGCATGGGGGGGGAAATGGCTGTTGACGGACAGTGAAGAAGCATCGAATCGGGTAATAAAGTTTCTTTTCAGTTTCCAATTGGCGGGGAAAGGCAGTGCACCTTGAGGATGGGCATGTGAGACGACCAATAGCAGGAGCGTGAGGGCGGGGCAACTGGAGACAGGAGGTCACATGATGAAATCTCCAGGAATATGTCCAAGCAGTGTTGGCAACCCTATCCCGGTAGCATAGACAATAACACGGAGTAAGTGAGGAAGAAGGAAGCCCCGAGATGGAAGGTCTTTGTGCGGCAACACATTCAACATTTTCTAGGTGCATATTATACCTTTACATTAGTATAATGGTTACATTACTGGACAGGTAATCCAGGGATCATCAGTTCAAATTGCACCATGGCAGTTTGGGAATTTAAATTCAGTTATTAAAAAAAAAATCCGGAAATAAAATGTTGGTGCCAGCAAAAGATAAGCATGAAGCTGTCAGAAAACTCTAAGGGCTGGATTTTCGTCCCAGGGTCGGGGGCCCAATGCCCAGAGCTCTTGCGACGTGACCTTGGACTGCACATGCCCTAATTGGGCATCAGACGAGCCCAGCGCCCAATCAGAGGCACCGAGTGCTTCAGGAGGCGGGAACTAACTGCCTGGGGCCAGCGGCAAAGGCAGGAGACAGTCAAGGTGGGGGCTGCCGTTGCCTTGCTGTTGAGTGCAGGCAGCTCGTGAAAGTGTCAGGATGGTGACAAGGATGGAAATTGGACATGGAGGCCAAGTGGAAGTAGAGCACTCGACCAGGCGCTAGTTCGCCCCTCAAAGTTTATTTGGCCGCAAGGCCACCCTGACAGCTGTGCATTAACGTACAAAGAACAAAGAACAGTACAGCACAGGAACAGGCCATTCGGCCCTCCAAGCCTGCGCCGATCTTGATGCCTGCCGAAACTAACACCTTCTGCACTTCCGGGGCCCATATCCCTCTATTCCCTTCCTATTCATATATTTGTCAAGATGTCTCTTAAACGTCGCTATCGTATCTGCTTCCACCACCTCCCCTGGCAGCAAGTTCCAGGCACTCACCACCCTCTGTGTAAAAAACTTGCCTCGCACATCCCCTCTAAACTTTGCCCCTCGCACCTTAACCCTATGTCCCCTAGTAACTGACTCTTCCACCCTGGGAAAAAGCTTCTGACTATCCACTCTGTCCATGCTGCTCATAACTTTGTAAACCTCTATCATGTCACCCCTCCACCTCCGTCGTTCCAGTGTACACCAGACTGGTTGGGATCGCCAAAATCAGAATTGAAAATTGCCTTCAAATACACCAGCCTGTTGGAGAAATTTTTCTGAGCTTTGCTAATTATTACTTAACTTTGTAGAAGCAGAAAAGCAGGACACAGCTTGTAGCTAATCTAACCACAACCAACGGTCATAAATTGTAGACAGAGCAGCTAACCACAATCAGACGTTACGGCCAGATATGGTGTCTGGAGTGGGCATTGGATTAAGGAACTAGCTTGCTATTGTTGAAACTGATGTTTTGCTGACCTCGGACCCTGCATGGTGCACCGTTACGTAGGCAGTCTTGTGGGTGTTTATCTAATTGTGAAACTGTTAGCTCTGCCTCTTTTATACAATATAAATCCACGGCGATCTGTAGCTCTTTGGGAGTAGCACTGGACCGCCTTTAGGTAAGGTGTGATCCCCATGATATCATGCAATAAAGTGTTTGATTCTCAACATCTGAGTCCGGAGAATTTGTTCAACAATTGGGCACAATCTGGATTTTCTTCAACACAGCCCCTTAACGAGCTCTTAAAGGAGCTTAATGGGCCCATAATTGCAGGTGAGCGGCTTCCCCATTCCCTCCCCCAACCCTCACACTAAATATCACGGACTGCCTCAGAGGCGTCAGGCACTAATCTCCGGGACCGTGATTTTCAAATCATGTTCACTCTGGTTCCTGACCCCATGGCCCTTTGAAAATCTGGCCCCAATTGTCCCATAATCCACAGACTAGCAATGTAACATTCTTTCGGGTCTTTTATTCTATGACACTTTTATTTATTTATTTAGAGATACAGCACTGAAACAGGCCCTTCGTCCCACCGGGTCTGTGCCGACTAACAACCACCCATTTATACTAACACTACAGTAATCCCATATTCTCTACCACCTACCTACACTAGGGGCAATTTACAATGGCCAATTTACCTATCACCTGCAAGTCTTTGGCTGTGGGAGGAAACCGGAGCACCTGGCGAAAGCCCACGCGGTCACAGGGAGAACTTGCAAAATCCGCACAGGCAGTACCCAGAATCAAACCTGGGTCCCTAGAGCTGTGAGGCTGCGGTGCTAACCACTGCGCCACTGTGCTGCCCACTGTGTGTTTTGAAATGGTAACTTAGACTCTGCAACAGATAGTAAAAGAATTGGAAAGTTCACAACTATATATAAAATAACAAGCCCCCGTCAGTAATGGAAGATAGTGACCTAATCCTATGCCATCATGCCGAACTTGGGCACTGTACTGTAGTGGTTATGTTGCTGGACTAGTAATCCAAAGAACAGAAGTTGAAATGCCACGATGAGAGGTTAAGAATTTGAATTCAGCTTTTAAAAAATATAGAAATGAAAAGCTGGTATCAGTAAAAGTGATCACGAAGCTGTCAGATTGATGTGAAAAGCCAACATGTTCACCAGGGAAGGAAACCTGCCATCCTCACCCATTCCAGCGTATATCTGACTCTAATCCCACAACAACATGGTTGGCTCTTAACTACTCTCTGAAGTGGCCTAGCAAACCAGTCAGTTGTATTAAATCGTTATAGCAGCACAAGATGATGTCCCACCACCACCACCTTCTCAGGGCAACGAGCGATGACCACATCCTGAGAATATATATACTTCTACACCTTTCAGACTGACTTTAAACCAAGAGCACCCCTTCCCCAATTATCGTGCTTAGAATCATAAAATGTTACAGCACAAACGCAGACTATTCAACCCGTCAAGTCTGCACCAGTGTTTTTCTCCAGTGAGACACCTAATCCCACTTTCTTGTTCCCTCCTGCCCTTCAAGGTTTCTCTTTCAAGCAACTAACAAATTTCCTTCAAAAATGGATTGTGACAGAATTTTTTTTTTTTACGTGCTTGGGTGGAATTCGAACTTTTCATTCCTTTTGGGGTCATCTTAAAGCTGTGCCCTCTTGTTACCATCTCACCGGCCAGTTGAAATAATCTATCACCTTTTTTAAAAAATTCTTTCATGGGATATGGGTGTCGCTGGCAAGGCCAGCGTTTGTTGCCCATCCCTAATTGCCCTTGACAACTGAGTGGCTTGCTAGGCCATTTCAGAGGGCAGTTAAGGGTCAGCCACATTGCTGTGGGTCTGGAGTCACATGTAGGTCAGACCAGGTTAGGACAGCAGATTTCCTTCCTTAAAACGACATCAGTGAACCAGATGGTTTTTCTTATGACAATCGATCATAGTCATGGTGCCATGACTGAGACTAGCTTTCAATTACAGATTTTAAAAAATAAATTAATTGAATTTATTAATTAAAACTAAATTCCACAAGCTGCCATGGTGGAATCTGAACCCATGTCCTCAGGGCATTAGCCTGGGCCTCTGGATCTAGTCCAGTGACATTGCCACGATGCCACCGACTCACCAGAAATAAAGTTCACTCCAAACAATCCAAAGTTTTTTTTTATTCCAGGAAAAAAAAGAAAATTACGTGAAATGAAACGTTTGAAATATCAGGAGCAGACCAGTTGGGTCTTTTAAAAGAGAATGAAGCTTCCTGTTGAAGGGATAGACACCCATGTTAAAAGAAAGGGGTTTCTTCATACATGAATCTTCCATTAATGCTGTAATGCCAGAATATGCCATACCTGCCTTGAGTTTATTACTGTTGCCAATGAGCTGCTTGCTGTCAAAGGATTCTGAAATGAAACAGCTGCCCAGAATGCACACAGCTCTGGCCGTTCTCAAGACAAGCGAAGCATCTCTGCTGAAGATTAAGGATGAAATCACTTTGGCACGAGGAGTAATCCTTTCCCCATTTTCGGCTGGCTCGGGATGCATTTGGTACAAGAGGGATAAAACTGGGCCTGTGACTTCCAAGCAAATGAGTGAGTTCTGCTTCCCGAGCCACCACACGATTCCAACTGCATGCCTCTTTCTGCAGTCAAAAAAATGAACCCTGCTATATTCCAAAAAATATGGTAGTTTGGGCAGACAGCAAAACCAATTACCATCAAGAAAGATTGAACAGATTGGGGCTCTTGAAAAAAAAGAGAAGTTTGAGGGGTGACCGAATAGAGGTGTTTAAAATTATGAAGGGGTTCAACAGGGTAGACATAGAGAAGTTTCCATTTGTGCGGGGGGGGGGACCAAATCTAGGGCCAATAAATAAAAGATAGCCACTAATAAGTTCAAGACGGAACTCAGGAGAATTCTTTAAGCAGAATGTGGTTAGAATGTGGAACTTACGACAAGGAGTCGTAAAGGCAATTAGCATGGATGCCTTTAAGGGGAAACTAGCTAAGCACATAAGGGAGAAAGGAATAGAAGGATATGCTGATAGGGTTAGATGAAGTAAGATGGGAGGAGACTCATGTGGAGGATAAACATCAGCATCAGTTAGGCCAAATGGCCTGTTCCTGTGCTGTAAATTCTATGTAACTAATACTGGTATCGATCAATTCCCAATTAGAACATGCTTTCTCCTTTTGCTTTTAGTAATGGCTTACAATGTTGACTTCCATTTATAAATGGTTTTTGACAAGGTGTGATATGTTATCCATTATCTTCGACTAATTGTGTTCCAGTACATAATTTAGATCATTCACTAACTGAACTAAAAGTATAATTGAAGATGAACTCGAAGCTGCAGCCAAAAATTAGGCATTTCTTTATTTGCAGAGCTTCTATGCTCAATAAGGTTGTGATTAGTCAAGTCCCTTCTTTACATTAGTTAAGTATACACCAGGTTCCTCCCAATCTTCCCCAGCAATACACCAAAACCTAAATCAGAAATGCCCATTAAATGCTGTCATAGTGGCAGCATAGCACTTCCTATTAATGCCAGGGATTCACATTCAATGGTGAAGACATGGAATTACCATCACTACAGAAGAAAATAGGTAATGCCCTTGTATCAGTCACACAATCATTTTCATTGTAGATGGTCTCACATGCCAATGAGGTACATAGGAACATAGGAGCAGGAGTAGGCCATTCAGCCTGCTCCGCTATTCAATATGATCATGGCTGATCATTCACTTCAATGCCTTTTTCCCCACACTATCCTCATATCCCTTTATGTCACTGGTATTTAGAAATCTGTCAACCTCTGCTTTAAACATACTCAATGACTGAGCTTCCACAGCCCTCTGGGGTAGAGAATTCCAAAGATTCACAACCCTCTGAGTGAAAAGATTTCTCCTCATCTCGGTCCTAAGTGGCTTCCCCCTTGTTGTAAATTTGTGTCCCCTGGTTCTAGACTCCTGAACCAGGGGAAACATCTTAGCTGCATCTACCCTGTCTATCCCTTTAAGTATTTTGTAGGTTTCAATGAGATCATCTCTCATTCTTCGAAACCCTAGAAAATACAGGAACAGTTTC